>NC_136461.1:191785448-192985448 GCF_902686455.1 Sciurus vulgaris
TAGGGTTCCTATTTGCAAATGAGAAAAATGTGTTGACTATTTTAAACACAATATGACTTTGCTAAAGCATATCAAGTAGCTCCTGGAATCTGCAGGAGAACCTAAATAGGCACCAACACACACACTGCCCATCATGCTTAATCCCTGCAGTCTGAGCCCCTGCATTTTGCTTCATAGCTAATCAAGCTGCCACTCTAGCCACTGGAAGCTGGGTATTTGTGTTGCAGGGCCCAGATGGCTACCCTAATGAGAAGGGGTTCTGTGTAGTCTCAGGTTCATTTCAATGTTGGCTCCTGCATCAAAGTCTGCAGCAGGCACATTTGATAAGCAGATCCTGTGCAGCATTCACATCCCAGGTAGCAAAGGGGATTAGAAAGTGAACAGAAAGTGAGTGTCTAACACTTTCAGCTTCTGTCCTATCTGTCTCAAGTTGGGGGAATTTTCCAAACTGAGGAAATTCCTTTACAACTGGTAAAAAGGACTAATGTCCACTATTTAAGATGTGTCAGTCAGGACTTACACAGGAATAGCTCTACTATCTTGTCCTGGAAACCCTGTGTGCATCCTCGTGGACAAAGGCTTAGACCACAAATTTTCCAAGTGTTGCCTGAACATGTGGTTCTCCAGTTGATTCTCTAAGAGTCACTGTGAGACTCTCTCCCACCTGCCTGTCCATTTCCCTCCTAGCCTCCTCGGGTCTCTGACAAAGTGCAGGGATTTTGCCCCACCTTCTCCAGAAGAGAGGCACAGAATATAAAATGTCTTCACTTACATCTGCAATCAGGCCTCAGCAACAGAGGATCTGTTTCATTCACCCGACTTTGGGGGGTATGTGTTTCATCTGGCTTTTTATGCTTTTAGATTTTTTTAATCATAAATTCTGTTGCATTCTCTTCTTACTAATTTTTGACACATGAAAAGCTGTGTACAATTAATGGTATACAACCTGATAAGTCTGGAGATAAACTTATACCCATGAAACCACTACCACAATCCATTTCATAAACCTATGTAGGTTTTTTATTTGTGTATTTGTTCATTTTTCAGTGTGCCAGACAAAGACTGGGGAGCCAGCACCTCTGAATTACTCTTCATTTTTCTAAGTAATTCCCTGTCTAAATGTAACAGTGGGCCATTGTATGTATACCAATCAAACACATTAGGCTTTGGTTTTGGCCTTGCCTTATTCTACATGTGTGTCTAAACTCAAAACAGCTCAGACAAGAGGAAATTCATTGAACTGAAACTTGGATCCAGGCTCTCAAGTGGAATTAGGATACAGTCTCCCTCCTCGGGCTCTGTTTACCTCTATGCTTTGATTTGCTTTCCAGCATGGCTAGCTCCACAAAATAATTCCTGAAATATTCAAGTTCAAGAAACCCTAGAGCAACAGTCCAGTGAAAACATAGTTTATCTTTGCCAAATATTCCAGCAGGAACCATAGGAGTTAATCTCACTGAACTGATGTGAATTATGAATGGAGCAAGAAGATTGGCCAGGCCTCCTCCACATTCTTACCTTGCGGGCCAGAAAGGGCTTTTCCCCACCCCAGCTACCTGGACTGAGATTGGGGAATTGGTGGTTCATTAAAGGAAAGGCAAAGTCCAGTTACCAGAAAGGGAATAGAGATGCTAAATGGCAAATCATTGGTGTTCACTTTAGAGGATAACCCAGAAGTTGTCACCAGCTCACATCCTGCTCAGGTGCAATTGAAAGTGAGATTGCCGTGCACTTTAGAGAATGAGTTGGGGTAAATGGAGCATGAGGGTGGACGTGAGAGCATGAAGGGGAGTGAATAAGGGCTGAGAGAGAAACAGAAAGCCAGAAACACCACTCTGGTGAACATTCCTGGTAACTGCCTGTCAAGACGTCAGGGAACCTCACTCTGATGCATACTGCAGAGCCTACACTGAGGCAGTGAAACACAGAAACCTGAGAAATCAGAAACGAGATGAGCACCAAGCCAACACTGATGACAGATGCATTTTCTCTTGGGTTCTCGTCTATTCTTGATTTTCCCTGCTCCTTGCCCAGTTAACTGTCCCAAGTGCTGGTCCTATTGACCCAAAGTGACCACAGGTTCTGGTTGCAGATTTAGCAAATAAAAATAGAGGGATGCTCAACTGAATTTGAATTTCAGATAAGCAGCAGTTTTTTTAAGTATAAGTATGTCCCATATAATATTTAGCACATACTTAAGCCAAGAGATTATTTATTTTTTCTAAAGTACAGATTTAACCAGGAATCCACAGTTTATCTGGTCACCTAACATAGGCACAGCTCAAGGAAGATGCTTTGATGAGAATTCACCAAGGCAGCAGCCACAAGTACCAATCACCTACCATAGGTTCCCACAGAAGCTGAAAGTACCTAGCCTCTGGAAGATGCCTGCTCATTCACCCATGCGAGGGCTGGTTAACAACTTTTCTGATCTTTTCCAAAACTTTACTTCCCCATATTCCTCCCACAGTTGTATAAATTCGAATGCCTAAAATACATTCTTTATTCTATAATGTTCATGAGGTTTCTACTTTCCTGATTAAATGCTAACTAATCCTCATTATGACTTTAACAGGAAGGTGTAGCAAGGCAGGGTCAAGTTACCTGCCCCAAGTCACACTTTCGATAAGCACTGGAGATGGTATTCAAACTCAGGCAGTCTAATTTAACAGCTAACTGAACTACCACAGTATGTGGCCATAACAGCACACATGTGTATATATCAGAAATGCATAATATAACTCCCACAACAGTATTCGTAGAGACATGTATACACATCACATAGAGTATGCAGTTTGTAAGTAATATATGTCATATATACAAACTATATAGCTTACTAGGTACAGATATAGATGAAAATATTCACTCTATATGAGAATCTTAGAAACTTATTTGCAATCTGTTTCTTCTGGTAGATACCAAAATACCAAATGTGAATATGTATTTGTATTCTCAATTACACATGATCGGTATTTTGATATTCATTAGTGATAACAGTAGAAAAACCTGTTTCTCTAAAATACTTCTGAAGCTAAATTGTCATAGAAACAAAAATAATAGGTGGAACTGCTTCTCTGAATAACATTGGTTACTTAAAAGAAAAAAGGCAGCTCATTAATGTTCAAATGAAGATGAACGTGAAGACAGAAGGTTAATGAGTACTCGGCGTGGGAGGAGCCCTGAGAGAGTTTAAGGCTAGAAACAAATGCAATGTTTAGAAGAAAATGATAGATATTCCCACTTAATGAGTACATAGTAGACTAATTATTGTAATGAAATATGTTTAATTAAAAAGAAGTCTGTTTTCTAATGATAATACAGACTGTAAATCAGTTTGTAAAATCCCAAAGATAGCTAACCACAGTATATGTAAAGAGTGCATGGAAAGTTTACAGGAGGATAAATATATTTGATTATTTTTACAGTTAAAGTTAGCATTCCATGAATTCCATTCTGTTTTTTTTTTATATTTTAAATTATTTTAATTTGTTCTAATTAGTTATACATGACAGTAGAATGAATTTATGCATTTTGATAAATCATAAATAAATGGAGCATAATTTCTCATTTTTCTGATTATACATACATATTTCAGGATCATATTGGTCATGCAGTCATATATGTGCATGAGGTAATAATGTCTATTTCACTCTACTATCCTTCCTTCTCCCATACCCCTTCCCCTCCCTTCTCTCCCCTATACCTAATACAAAGGAACTCCATTCTTCCCTAGCGCCACACCCCCTTACTGTGAATTAGCGTCTGCATATCAGAGAAAATATTTGGCCTTTGGTTTTGGGGGTTTGGTTTATTTCACTTAGCATGATATTCTCCAACTCCATCCATTTACCAGCAAATGCCATAATTTCATTCTTCTTTAAAACTGAGTAATATTCCATTGTGTGTGTGTGTGTGTGTGTGTGTGTGTGTGTGTGTGTATAAACATTTTCTTTATCCATTCATCCATTGAAGGACACCTATGTTGGTTCCATAGTTTAGCTATTGTGAATTGAGCTTCTATAAACAGCTTCACTGTAATATGCTGATTTTAAGTCCTTTGGGTATAAACTGAGGAGTGGGATAGCTGGGTCAAATGGCGGTTCCATTTCAAGTTCTCTGAGGAATCTCAGTACTGCTTTCCATAGTGATTGCACCAATTTGCAACTCCACCAGAAATGTAGGAGTGTACCTTTTCCCCCACATCCTCACCAAAATTTATTGTTGCTTGTATTCTTGGTAATTGCCATTCTGATTGGAGTGAGATGAAATCTTAGAGCAGTTTTGATTTGCATTTCTCTAATTGCTAGAAATGTTGAATAGTCTGTTTCATATAAGATTTCCAGGTTTTGTTTCCTTTCTTTACCGTGTGTGTGTGTGTGTGTGTGTGTGTGTGTGTGTGTGTGTGTATGTTTGGGGATTTAACCTAGGGGTGCTTTTACCACTGAGCTATATCCACAGCCTTTCTTTTTATAATTTTTATTTTTACAGACTGCATTTTGATTCATTGTACACAAATGGAGTACAACTTTTCATTTCTATGGTTGTACACAATGTAGATTCACACCATTCATGTAATCATACATGTACATAGGGTAATGATGTCTGTCTCAGTCCACTATCTTTCCTTCCCCACTCCTCCCTACCCATTTCCCTATACACAATCCAAAGTTCCTTCATTCTTGTTTTACCCACCTGCTCCCCCCATTATGTATCATCCCCCATTTATCAGAGAAAACATTCAGCCTTTGGTTTTGTGGACTTTGATTATTTCACTTAGCATTATATTCTACAACTCCATTTACCAGCAAATGCCATAATTTTATTATTTTTTATGACTAAGTTATATTCCATTGTGTATATATACCACATTTCCTTTATCCATTCATCAACTGAAGAGCATTTAGGTTGGTTCCACAATCTAGCTATTGTGAATTGAGCAGCTATGAACATTGATGTGGCTGCATCACTGTGGTATGCTGATTTTAATTCCTTTGGGTGTAAACTGAGGAGTGGGATAGCTGGGTCAAATATCCACAGCCCTTCTTATTTTTTTTTATTTTTGAAACAGGGTCTCACTAAGTTGCTGAGGCTGTATACAAACTTGCAATCCTCCTGCCTCAGCCTCCCAACTGCTAGGATCACAGGTGTGTGCAATCATGCCTGGAAGATTCCCTGATTTCTTAAAGCAATACCCAGATGAACAGGCATGAAAAAAGTACTTGGAAACAAAATAAAGTCATAGGAGAACCATTTTAATATATTTTAATATAAATTTGGAAGAAAAACATTTTAATACAAATTTGTTTTAAAAAAAAGGAAAGGAAAATGATAACAAGTTTCATTCAGGTAATTGGTATTATAATCCATTTATGGAATCAATATATCACCCAAGCCCATACACTGCAGTTTGCGGTGGGACCTGAGAATGACTGATTATTTTCACATTCTGCTTCACTCCAGTCCCCACTGGTGTCTCAGGGCACAGGGAACGCTTGCAGCAACGGAAGGAGAGTGGAGTCAAGACTCGAAACCTGACTCCCCCTGCCTCTGATCACTATGTGCATAAATGTGCACATTTGTGTATTGGTGGGTATAGCTGGTATTTTCAGACATATTTTGAAGAAAGTTTCAACCTGAGGAAAAATTCATAATGATTCACTTTCTGGATCTATCCTTTGATTGCCTCCTTCCAAACAAATGCGGTGTGGCCATGGGGAGAAAGCAGTGGTGTTCTTGGTCCAGCCTGTACCAGCTCATGAGAGTTTACTCTCAAAATTCTAAAGTAACTTGCAGGCTGCATAAAAGCACAGTCATTATTAAAATTCAAATTATATAGACTCATGCACAAGGTCCTGGGTTCAATCCCCAGCACCACAAAAGAAAAGTCTCCAAATTATATAGATTTATGAGTAGATAAATCGTATTTTTAAAAAAGGCAATATTGTGTGCAATGAATCAAAATGCAGTCTGTAAAAAATTAAAAGATAAATTTTTTAAAAAGGCAACAAAATACTCAAACAGTAATTTCTAATTGTTTTATAGCATTTGTTTTCTTTGCTCTAGAAGGCATTTGCATCTACCATATCTGTAGAGTGGGCCAACCATGTACTACCACACTATTCTTCAGAACTCCACCTTCAGTGACTTTGAATTGCTGGCTTGAAATGGACCATGCTGGAATAAGCCTGTGTTACAAATTAGAGTTCACCTCCACCCTGGTTGGTGGTGCAACAATTACCAGCACGATATAGAGGTCATTGCAGGGAACTGAGTCATGGTGTGCAGATTCTGTGATCCAAGGGTGGCACTTAAGCTCTGGCTGCTGTTGAAGCAAAGGAAAGTGGTAAGAGAAAGTTCTGCAGAAGCAACCAAACAGATGGATCTCAGCCATTCTGAGGAAGCTAGGCAGAGAGAAATTGAGGCTCTGGCTAGGAACTTGAGATGAGAATTTTTAAAAGCCCACAAAGCAGAAAAACATAAGTAGTAAACAGGTGTTGAAATAGATAAATTATTCAACTGTACTCAGTAGATTTTGTAGGGTGGATAGCAGGCATGAAAGGGAAGAAACATTAAAACAGAGAAATACTGATTTCCATGTTTAACTTATATCTCTTCAAACAAAATCTTAATTTTCTGAAATGACTTCTTCTCCCTCTGTTCAAAATTATTCATTCTCTAATGTCTGCTCTCGTATTAAAAAGGAAAGCAACCAGATTAGAGCAATTCACTCTGAAGAATAATCAACATTACTGATACTAATATTCGTACACACATACACCTATGCACGCACATGTGTTGGCTGGAATAGCATTAGGAACTGTTTCATTAGAAAACAGTTTTGGAGATGAAATTGGGAGAAGATCTGAAGGTTCCCAGCCCATTCACTGCAAAACCAGGCATAAGTGGAGTCAAAGAAGGTTGAGGGGAGGGAGGAGGGATGGGAAAAGGGAGGAAGTATGAAATGAAATTGACTAAATTATGCTATGCACATATATGAATATAGAGCACCAAATTAAAAAAAAAACTATAAATAAATAGAAAGAAAACCAGTAGAGTAGAGAAAGGGGAACAGCGGAAGGGAGGAGGCAAGAGAAAGAAAAAGCACTGAGAACTGAAATGGAGTAAATTATATTCCACGTAGGTATGATTATTTCAAAATGAACCCCATTCTTACACATAATATAAGGCATTAATAAAAAGTGCATTAAGGCATAAGATTCAGAGGATCCTAAACCCTGAGTTGTGAAGTTTAAAGCTGCAGAATATTAGAGAAGCACTGGCCCCCTCCTGGCGTGATTCTTACTGTGGTATGGCAGAATTTTGGCTCCGATTCTACCCTGCCAATTTTGTATCCGTTGGAGGTGGGAAATGACAGCGTGTGCCTAGGGCACTGGAGTCTATACCTCCTGTTTTCACTACATATCAAACCAGCAGTTGGAGTTGCAACATCAGGGTTTCTGGTCAGGGACACAACAGTCCTTTCCCTGGTGTGATTATGGATTGCATTTGACTAGGATTGATTCATCCTAGGAACCTAGGCACAGCCAACTCCCATGGAGTTTATACAAGGACAGCTGCTTTTCTGGGAGGCTAGTCTGCAGCAGATCACTCAGACAGTTTTATTTTTTTTTCTTTTTCTCTTATTCTCGTTATTTCTCATTGACATCTGGCCTGGATTCTTCAAGAGATTCCTGGAATATAATAGATGAGTTAACCAACACAGACTAATTAGACTCCATTAGATGGACAGTTTAAGGAGTTTTCTTTTTTAATCAAATAGGTCTTCTGCTGCCTCTCTCCCTGTCTTTTGGAATATCTCATTCCTCTGCCAAAGCAGCTTAACACTCCCTGCATGAAGACCGGAGGCAAGGATGACAGTCTTTTTTTCCCAAATGCCATCTGCTCCAAAGAAGACTGCTATGATTAATCACCAACGTTTGTTATAGGTATGGGGACAAAAGGTAGTGTGACATGTGCCATATGTTTGTCATTTTATCTAGCTTTTCAGTAAATTATTCTCCCCATTTCAAAACTGTCTTTTTTTGGACATCTGCTTTTCTCCTTAAACACCACAAGCTAGACGATGAAATATTATTCAGCACTACAAAGAAATGAACCCTTAAACCACGGAAAGACATGAAGATTTGAAACTTAAATACTTACAACTTCATTAAAGGGGTCAATCGGAAAAGGCTCCATCGTCTATTATTCGAACTGTATAAAATTATGGGGAATGGAAAACTCTGGATACAGAAAAAGATTAGTGGTTGCCAGGGGCTGGAGGTAAGAATGGATAACTAGGTGGAGCACAGGGCTCCTTCTGCACAGTGAATCTACTCCAGGTAGAACTGTCATGGAGGACATGTTCACCATGCAATTTGTCCACACCCATAGAATGCAGCATATCAACAGCAATCCCAATGCAAATCTCAGAGTTTGGATGGTAAAGTGTGAATGTTGGTTCTTCATTTGCAACAAATGCATCCCTCTGGTGAGGGATGCTGAAAATGGAAAAGTCTATGCACATGTGGAGACCACAGGTGTATCAGGCACCTTAGTACCCTCCACTCAGTTTCATTTCAATGTTAAATTGCCCTAACATATATGTCTTAAAAAATAGCCCACAAGCTACTGACCTCTGCTATGATCTTTCCAAGAGCTATGGCTTCATATGTAATATAAGTCAAATAAAAATTAGCTTAATGGAGTCTCTCTCTACCTTGGATAATTTTCTAGTAAGGTCAAATATGGTTATGTCTAAAGTTTGAAGTGCATCAATAGTATAAATGCCCTGGGGAAATATTTCCCTTTCTCTTTTAGAGTGACAAAGCACAGGGTGTTTAAAATGTGTGTTTTTTTGGTAAAAGTGATGGCAACACCCGTTTTCTTTTGCCTTTGAAAACACCAACTCTGTTTCTTTATTATGTGGATTCTAAAGCCATTTTCTGTGGGTTAAATTTAAACAACTACCAAAATGAAAATCCAACCTTGCATTTTTTTTTTTTGTTTTTCTTTTTTAGGAATAATTTCTAGGATGCTTGTGTTATTATTAATGATGCTTAGTACTGAATGGTGCTTCCTCTGTGTTTGGTACTATGATAAGTCCTCTGCATACACTGTGTAAGTCAAGCAGAATAGCATTGCCTCCCTATAGGAATATGGTCAGAAATATAAGAACACTTGAAAATAATCATAACCTCCACTGTGGTTAGAAAAATAGTTGCACACTCACTAAATATTTGTTAAAATACCATATTTGTGATCATTTCATAATTAAAATCATGTATTTCATTTTGCCTCATAATAACCTCAATAAGAACAGGAAAAATAATTCCCATTCTATAGATGAGGAATGAGCATCAGGGAGATTAAATGATTTGTTCAACTTAAGCAAGCAAGTTCCTTCCAACGTTTGCAAATTTACCATTTCCCCATACTACTTTCCCATTTTTTTTTTTGGACATTTTCAAAATTTGAGGCCCATTAATTTTTCATGGGATGCCCTGAGCTACCTCTTTATGTTGTGGGCTTGGTAAGTACATTCCCTTACTCACACTTGCACTGTGAGAAATGTTGGAAAGATAGAAAAACCAAAATGGAGAACTGTTTTAGTCAGCTTTTTCACTGCTGTGATTAAAGAACCCAACCACAACAACTGTAGAGGAGGAAAAGTTTATTTAGGGGCTCACAGTTTCAGAGGTCTCAATCCATAGATAGCAGACTCCATTCCTCGGGACTCAAGGTGAGAGTAAATGAACATCACGGAGGAAGAGTGCAGCAGAGGGAAGCAGCTCACATGATGATCAGGAAGCCATGAGAGAGGTCTCCACTTGCCAGATACAAATATGGACTCCAAAACCATGTCCCCAACCACCTTCTCCAGCCACACCCTACCACTTCAGTTACCACTCAGTTAATTCCTCAGGGGATTAATCCACTGATTGGATGAAGACTCTCACAACCCAGTCATTTTTCCTTTGAACCTTCTTGCATCATTTTACAAGTGAGCTTTGGGAGGACACCTCACATCCAAACCATAGCAAGAATGCAGGGCATTGTGAAAGAGGGGGCTCTCAGACAGGATCTTGAAGAACAGATTCAATTTGTATGTTCAAGGACGGATTTTTGTATAAAGGAGGGATTTTTCGAGGGAGTCAGGATAAATGGAGAGATGAGCAAAGGCCAAGAGGTTAGAATGTGCAAGTGTGAGGTACAGCGATCTGTTTAGTTTGTGATTAAGGAGGTAATGGGCAGCCATCAAAATGGTTAGGTGGGAAAATGACACATCAGGTTTGCTTTGGTAAAATCAATGTGGCAGATTCTTTAAAGTTTACCAGAGAATAGAAAGACTAGATACATAAAAGCAGCATTTGAAATTTAGTATAATTCCAAAGAAATGTAACAGGGCATTGTTTTAAATAGTGGAAATGAATGAATGCAAAAAAAGATATATGAGATACCAAACAGGTAAGATAGCAAAGATTTGTAAACTGGAAAAAGAAAATACAATAGAACAAAGGGGTTTTTAAAATTATTTTTAGTGAAATTAAAGACTGAAGAACTGGCAATATGCTACCAGCAACTACAGTAGCTTTCTGTATTTCTGTTTTCATCCTGTTGGTTTTGCATCCTTTATGTTTAAAACTGTTATAAGGTGGGAGTTTGAAACCCTCAATAAATTGACCCTTTGATCATTAGGCAATGATTGTCTTTATTCTTGATAACTTTCTTGGCATTGAAATCTATATGATCTGATATTAATACAGTCCCTCGGGCTTTCCTTTGATTATTCTTTTTGATTTTTATTTTGAAGGGACCCACAGGGAAAGGTGAAGTTTTATAGGGAAACATGGTTTCTTGCAGGACATGTTGAGATTAAAGTACAGTGCCTGCCAACACACAACTGGAAGCAGAGGTCTGAAGTCTGAGAGAGAGCAGAGTTCAGGGTGTAGATTAGGGACTGCAACCGATGACATCATCACTTTCCAGGTCCCTTGAATCCCTTTATGCCATTTCCATGCACCCTTCTTCCCACTTTGGTTTAGGTTCTATCATCAGTACCTGCAGCTCATACTTGGAAAACAACCTTGAGGTACTGAAGGTGCATCACCTAGAAGTGCAGAGAGCCGAAGGGCTCGGAGTTTACACAGGACTTCCCTCTCTTCTTCTCCCACACAGTCAAGTGAAGAAGTAAGAAAGCCTTGTCACACATTGGCCAGTGCTGAGCAAAAACGTGCAATCCAGTTTTTCTTCAGGATCAGACAGACATTGCCTGAGATTTCACCCCTCCTTGGCTGGCTCCCTCTACTTCCCAGTCTTCCTTTACTCAGTCCTTTTCCAGGCTCTTTATGAATCATTTGCACATGAATCTGTATCTCAGGGTCTCCCTCTGGGGAAGCGAACTGAAGACAGGGTGTTGTTCAGTGGTGCCGACCAAGTCTTCTATATTCTCACTGACCTTCTTTCTATTTATTTTTGTCATTTATTGAAAGAGGAGTCATGAGATCTCTGATTACCATAGTAGCTTTCTGTATTTCTTTTTGCATCCTGTTGGTTTTGCATCCTTTATGTTTAAAACTATTATAAGGCGGGAGTTTGAAACCCTCAATAAATTGACCCTTTAATCATTAGGCAATGATTGTCTTTATTCTTGATAACTTTCTTGGCGTTGAAATCTATATGATCTGATATTAATACAGTCCCTCAGGCTTTCCTTTGATTATTCTTTTTGATTTTTGTTTTGATTATTCTTGTTGTAATATAGCTAGTTAAATCTTTTCACTTTTAATATATCTGTGTCTTTGCAGCTAAAGTAAGTTTTTGAAGCTAGCATATATCTGGGTCCTGCTTTTTTAAATCAACTGAGGATTTTAGGGAATTTACATTTAATGTGATTATTGGCTTTCAGTCTATCATCTTTTGCTTCATGTGTTCTTTGTTACCTTTTTCTTATTTTGGATTAATTGCATATATCTATGATTTCTATATATCTCCCTTGTGGCTTATTAGCTGTAACTCTATCTTCATGATTTCTTTAGAGCTTATAGTATACATCTTTTATTTTTCATGATCTAATTTCATGTACTATGATACCACTCCAAGCAAATTACAAGGACTTTAGAACATATATGTGGCTTTTTCATCATAAAAGCTATGTGATATTGAAGTCATACATTTTATTTTTACATATATGATAAATCTTAATAATATACTGCTATAATTTTTGCTTTAAACAGTTAAAATTTAAATTATTCTTTTTAAAATGTCAAATATCTGGTATTTACCACAAATTTTTCCTTTCTGCCATTTTATTTCTTTGTGTTGATGTGAATTCAAAACTGGTATTTTTTTTCTGCCCCAAAGATTCCCTTCACCATGTCCTGAAGCAATCAAAATTTTCCAGCTCTTTCCATATCTGAAATAGTCTATATTTCACCTTCATTGTTAATAGGTATTTTTGCTGCATGTAGAATCTTAGGTTGATGGTTTATATCTGTTTCTTCTAGGAGCTTAAAGATGTTCTACTACCTTCTTGTTTAAATTGCTTCCCATTAGAAATTTTGCCATTCTTACCTTCATTTCTCAGGATGTGCTGTGTTTCCTTTGTCGGCTAAAGATTTTCTCTTTTTTAAAAAAAAGATTTTCTCCTTAGCATTGTTTTTGAACAGTTTGATTATGATGTGTCTTGACTTAGGAATCCTCACATTTCTAATTCCTAGGGTTCCTTGAGTTTATTGGATCTGTGGGTATATTTTACAAAATATTTGGATATCTTTCAAATTATTTATTTCTTTAAACACTTATTCATCTCTTCTTCTCTTTCATCTTCTGAGATTCTAATTTCAAATCTGTCAAAATGTTTGATGTTACCCCACTTTTCACTAATACTTGGTTCATTTTTTCTTAGTCCTTCTCCCTCTCTGTAGTTCATATCAGTTTCTATTTCTATTTAATTAATCTGTGTTCTGCAGTATCTAATCTGCCATTCATTGCTACAGAGTATTTTTCTTCTCAGACTATGCTGTCTCCACATCCAGAAGTTCAATATGGGTCTTTTTTTCTTTCCTTTGGTACTGGGGATATTCAGCCCTTTTCTATTTTTATTTATTTATTTATTTATTTTTTGAGACAAATTAGTGATCCTCCTGGGTTGGTCTCTTAAGTCACTGGGATTATAGGCATACCTTCCCATATGTTCCTGTTTCCATATGACATGTTTTAAGTTTTATTTAATATATGAAATACATATTTTAATAACTATCTTAATTTCTACCTACTGATAAACCATCTGGGTGATTTCTGAGTCTGTTTATAGTGATTAACTATAGCCTCATTATTTTTCATAGTTCCTGATTCTTTTTATGCAGGTAATTTTTAATTGGATGCCAGACATTGTGAAGTTTATCTTGTTGACTGCCAGATATTTTTTATTCCTATAATATTTCTGAGTATTCGAATTGTTTGAGCCTCCCAATGCTTTCAATAAAACTTCATATGGTAGGGCTAGAGCAGCCTTTTGTCTAAAACTGACTTTGCCCTAGCACTGAGGCAAAACCTTTCTGAATATTCTATCCAGTACTTCATTAAGTACTCTGGGATATACCCCAGAGAACAAAATGATAGAACTCTCAGAATGTGGAAACTAATTTAATAGGTGGTACAAGAAGAAAAGTACCAAGGAAAACACCCATGTGTTTGTCTAGGATAACTGGATTGGTGGCAGTGTTTTCAATGAAATAAGTATTAATGGTTAGGTGTCCTAAAACGTTTTGTAAAATAAGAGGCAGTAGAGTAGGTTGGTACATTTATTCAACATATTGTCTACTTGCGCCAGGCAATAAAGCGGGGGAAAGTGAAAGAAGCTGTAGAATATTAACTAAGAGAAATGGTAGGAGTAGAGGAAAATGACAAATGGTAACCCTAAGGGCCAACCAAGGTGAGATAACATGATTAGTAGTGGAACCAAGAATCTTGGTTCTGATGTTCTCTTAACAACTCTGGACAGGATAACAATCCAATCCAAGGGAAGGTGTAGATGAAGAATATGAAGCAGCAAAGGGAAGTTAACAGTAATGTGTAAAATGGAAAGCAATATGTGGGACTCATACCAGCATCATTAAAGTGCTTTCTTATAAGCACAGATTGGCCAGAGAAGTCAGGATTGGCTCAGTGAGAGATTAAGAAGGGAATAAATAATGAAGGAGAACTATGAATATGAAGTATTCCCCGCAGAGAAAGGCAGTAGCAAAATTCCCAGCAATAAAGTGGGTGTGAATCTGACTTCACTTCATTGGATGTAGCAAGTGGTTGTGAAGCAAGATTGCTGCAAGTGCCACAAGCATGAAATTGTCATTCCAATAAATGGGGAACCAAAGGAAGTCTATGAACAAGGAAAGCCATGCTAGAGGAATAAATGAGAAAGAGCAGGAAGGTGAAATTGTTAGCAGCACATAGTCAATTGTGGGGGAAGAGACAGGGATGGAAGGAGGTTCAGGATGAGTGCTTTTCTTCTTTTCATCCAGAGGTATTGCCTTTATTAGAAGGAAACTGGTATTATCAAGAGAAAAAAAATAGTTGTTTTTAGTGATCATAGGAGGAGAAAGCATTCTAGAAAAAGGTTCATTTTCAAGAAGCTATGACACACATAAGAGTACTCAATGATAATCTTTTTCATTCTGCAGCTCATGATGGACACAGGAGGACAAAGCAGCATGGTCAAGTCTAATAGCTAATAGCTAATAGCAATGAGGATGCTGGACAAAACACAATGGAAAATTTTCTCCTTTAGTGACGATTTTAAAATAAGCTCATTTGAGGTTCTTCTGAGCCATTAGCACTTCTGGAAACCTCAACATCATTTCAAATTCATCCACTAGAATATTTTGGACACATCGTAATTACTGAGCATCTCCACAATGAAATTATCTGAAGCGGTCTCCTCTTTCACATTCTTTAAGTACTTATTGAGAATTCTTGGGTAGAAAATAAAAAGAAAGATAATTCCCTGCCAATCAAGGTCTGAACACAAAAGGGCTCACTGAGCAAATTAATACAGAAAACTCAAAATTAAGCAGACTGTACACATTATATATCAGAAAGTGATGACTAATAGGTGGAGATGACAGAAAGTATACACAAAAGGTTTCACCCACACCCTGAACTTTTACCACCACCACACCTATGAGTTTCATTTATTTAAATAATAGAGGTAAACTAAAACCTGCTGACCAACGCAAAGAGCTCAGCACAGTCCCTCAAAGGCTAAACTTGATAGACAATATCTGATGCAATTTGGACAATGTCTGATATTAGCTAATATTTTTTCCAGTTTCGTCTACACGTGTGTGTTGGTGTGTGTAGTTCTGCTTATCTTCAGTTGATCTTTGAGCAAGTTAATCTCTTTCTTCCCGTTTTACCTACAAAAATGTCAACATTGAAACCAAGGATAAAATGGGGATGCACCGGGATAATCGGAAGCAGAGGATTCAAACACGATCCTTAAAAAAAGGATTGTTTGGAAAACGCAAAGGCATAAAGTTTCTGACAGGTGAAATCAATAATTAAAATTCTGTGTGCAAAACATAACTTATGCAACATCGTGTGTCTATACAGTAGTGATGTGTGTCTAAAAATCAGAAAAATGGCTGTGGTGGTATCAGCTACCACTTAAAGAGCGATTATGCGCTACTCTTTTCTTGCTATATCATCTAATCCGCACGATACGACGTAAATACCCTCATCCCTATTTCACAAAAGAGCACCTCGCGGGGCTCCATGCAGCCCCTGCTGGGAATCCAGTGCCAGCCAGTAGATGTTAGAGCTGAGTCATTTGACTCCAACGCGATGTTGCCCTAGTGGCGTTTTCTAGATCCATCTACAGTCCCATTTAAAATACATCCCACCTTTTAGGTGTGACTGGAGACCTAGAATTTACCTTCTGAATCACAGCCATGAAACCTGTCTTTATATGACAAACTGAAACAAGTGGGAGAGTGGGAAAGGACCGGCGGGGAGGGGGGGTGACAGGTGGAGAAAACAGGTGGAAACTAAGAGGAAGGACAGCAGGTAAAATAAAGAGCAGGACAGGGCTGTAGGGCCCGCCCTTGAGAGGCTCCAGGGAGTGCTCGGCGCTGGCCCGAGAGGGAGGGGACAGGAGAGCTGGGCAGCGAGGCGCGCCAGGCGGCGGCCGCACCTGTGCATGTGACCCGCTTGGGCACCAGGGCGGAGGCGCGCTCACCTGAGCCCACGTGACGGGGCGGGGTCTCGCCGACCCGAGGGCCACGCAGCCACGCCCCTCCCGCGCTGCACGCCCGGACCCCGCCGACCTGAGCTGCGGCGGCGGCGGCGGCGGCGGCGGGAGCCCGGCAGGCGGAGGAGGGAGGCGGCGGCGGCGGCGCGCGGAGACGTAGCAGCGGCGGCGGCAGCGGCAGCATGTCGGCCGGGGGAGCGCCAGTCCCGCCGCCCCCGAACCCTGCCGTGTCTTTCCCAGCGCCCCGGGTCACCCTGCCAGCCGGCCCCGACATCCTGCGGACCTACTCGGGCGCCTTCGTCTGCCTGGAGATTGTAAGTGGGGCAGCCTCGGCGAATGTGGCGCCCGCGGAGCTAGGACCACAAGCTGCATCCTTGTCTCCCACCCGCCCTGTCTCCCTCTGCGCCCGCCCTCGGCCTCCTTCCCTTGGATGTGGCCTTTCCCTGCGCCCCTCTCGGGGACCTCTGGATGCTGGGCGGAGCAGCCTGAGCCCTCCTGCCTGGCACCTGTTACACTGGCACCTGCTCGCCCGCCGGCGACGGAAATGGCCTAGAGAGTGAGCAGGCTGCCTGGCGGGGCAGAGGATTAGGGAGTTTGAGGGGAGAGAGATGTTTGGGCTTAGAGGCGCCTTCAGAGACCCAGGGTTTGGCCAGGGGGCGCGCACTCGGCCTCGCCTGTTGCTAACCTGCCATTTTGTTGGGTGGTGCAAAGGTGTACCGAAGACTGGGTGACCCGGAGGCTGCCAGGATGTGGAAAGTGGGGGCGGGAGGCACCAGGAAGAGGAAGGCTGCGGAACTGGGCATGTTTTTACCCCTCTCACCCTTGTCATTGTTAGTGCCCTTTGGATTGGGGAAAGGAACAGGGCGCAGGAGGCAGGGCAGGGAGAAAGGTGAGGTGTGTACCATGCCGTTGGCAGTCGCCAATCAAGTGGGCGTGAGAATGGAGGAGGAATGGTGGAAGTGTGGCTGGCATGTACTTCTCTGCCTGCCTTTGCACCTTCTCTTCCTCGTCTACCTACAAACGTCCAAACCTTGTCAGCACACTTCATTGGGCCCAAGTAAAGGCGGGATCATCTGGCCTAGTGCCATCAACCTTCTTGAGTCCAACACTTGAACTTCTTAAAAGGAATTTTATGGAGTTGGAAGCTTTTGAAGCTCGTTGTGGACAAGGGGGAAATGTGCAAATATGAATTGGGCAACTGAGGTTGCATCATGCCCTGAGAATGGCAAATAAATAGTGAAATGTTAGCAAGGCAGTGCCTTTCCTGAACGCTGGTTTTGTTTGCTCGGCTTGGGGTTTTATATCTCTCCCTATCCTCTCCTCTGAGTTTGCATAACCTGGATTTGGGTCACTTCGGTTTCACTTTTGTGCCTGTGGGGCTGGAACACCTTGTGAGCATTGATTTTCTGCCCTATTATGCTATGATGGCCAAGCCACTCTAAGTTAAATTTAGCTCAGATGTGAATCTGAAAGAAGGGACACCAGTAAGTTACAGGTAATGCCATCAATAAGCAGATAGTGACTGTTAGGCTAGAAGAGGCTAGTGTGAGTTCGAGTTTGTATGGAGTTCAGGAGCATCCAAATGCTTGGGATGAGGTACAGGCATCCATGTGAGAAAAACAGGAAAAGTTTGGCATTGGATCAGCTGCACAGCTGTGGGAGGGAGACACTTTAGAACAGCAAGATCTGGAAAGAAAGATTTCATAGACTCTAGGCTACTTAAGTTCCATGTTCCTCAAACTCCAGGTGTTTACCTACCTCTTTTAGAAGTTTCAGCCATATCCACATTCTGCCCGGTTCTGGAATTTACAGAATGTTCATATAAATATGTTCACTTTCTAAATTTTGGTTAGAAGTTAACCTCATCCTAAACAATACTATGAATGGAATCTCAAATTTGATATTCTGGTTATATGTTTCTGATATTTAATAGATTTATACAGTTGCATATGTACATAGAGAGGTATGTGTGTATATGTAAATGTGTGCATGGAGAGGAAAAAGTCTTATCCATGTGATACCAAAGCAAATATCATCATAAAACCCACCTGTGTTCATGTGACACTGTCTACTTCTGAGGGGGGGTGGAAGGGAAGGTGACTTACTCAATTTTCCCTTCCTCCTACCCCATATCTCCCTTTTTATCTAGCCCAGTGGTTAGCTCTCAACTCTTGCTGTACTTAATAACTTGGCAACTTTTAAGAATACTGTTACCAGCCCAGACTAATTAAATCAGAATCTCTGGGGGAGCACCCAGAATCAGTTCGTTGTTTTTTTTTTTTTTAAGTTTTCCTGGAGATTCTAATACCCAGTCATGACTGGGAACCACTGATGGAGTCCTTCATGTAGGCTCTATAGAGAAGACAACTCTTTTCTTGCAAATGCAAATAAATTCTTCATTTGCTTGAACTTTCACTGCTCCCCCCCCCTCCCCCCCCGCCCCAAGAAGGATCCCAGTATCTGGTCTATTGCCCTTATCCATTTCCTCTGGCTCCTTTCTTTTGAAACATGTTTTGGATTCTTACCTAGATAGAACAGCATCACTTCCAAAAGCAATTTTAATTTGCTTTTCATATTTCATGACCAAACATCTTTATAAGTTTAAATCTTGGGTCCCTAGTACCTGTTTTACTTGCATTTTATCTCCTTCAACCCTCCCCCAATAAAAAAGGATCAAAATGTTCCAATAAACTCGTGACATTAGAGAAATGGGAGACCATGTTGGAGCCAAACTTGTTGCTCCTTCTTGGCTCTCATCCTTCTGGAGTGCTTAAATTGTTGGATTATATGCTTCAAGGACACAGAGGTCAAGGCTACATTGAACCCTTCTGTGTAGCATGCCCAACTTTGGGGATGTACAGATGGGAACTAAGTAGCTAATTTCGAAGCACCTTTATTCCCAACTTTCTCAATTCTTTCTGCTTTCCTAATTCCTTTCTGACTCCCTAGTCAGTCTCCCTTGGCTCCTCTTTAAACATTCCTCTCACTGGAAATTAAAAATCTGAATTCCTCAGGTATTCTGCTAATATTAGGTGATCTCCATTGGGGGACCAATTACTTTTGTATCTGCCAGTGTTTCTGGATATATCTAAACTCCTTATTAGTTTTGACCTTCCACTCAGGTCCATTTTTCTTCATTTATGTCTGTTTGCCCTGTGAATCTTAACATGTGAAAACTGTATCCTGCAAAGATGAACTGGACTATCAGTAATGATACCATGATCTTGGAGTTCCATTTTCAAACTCACCAGTTAACTTTGCTCAAAGTGTTCAATCCCAATCCCTTTTATTACACTTCATTCAGATCTTTCAGGTATAAGCCATTCGTTGGAAAGATAATACAAAAGATAAAAAGTTCCAGAACCAGGTAAAGCAATTTGTAATGCTGGCTTTATAGGTGAAGAATATTTTACTCTCATATACATAGTATGGTTTTTTGAAACAGGTATGTTCCACTTCTGGATAAGTAAATCACCATATGATTTTTGGCTTCAGCTATACTTAACCAATGCATACTTGTCACAGAGTTTAATACCAAGTTAGTATTGCAAAGACAAGCCTTTTAGCTTAGGATGGAAAACATAACCTTCAAAAGTTATCATTTTCAAAGTCTCAGTGTTTCTTGAAGGAATGTTTTCTAAATCATTCATCAAGTGCTTACTAAATGCCTACTGTATGCAAGAAGTTCTTCTGGGAATAAAAATGTTAGGATCTGCAAGGCCTGGTAACCTAGTTGAAAGGATGTGCATGAAAATAGCTTCCACTTGGGGAAGAAAGAGTTCCATGTTGGATGTGAACTACCCTAAAGCATTCCCAGACAGGTCTGTTAGAAAATTACATTGGAGCAGCTTTACTATTACACTGAATAAAATATTTAGAACTCCTGTTCTCAATGAGATTATCTTGCACAAATGCACTAGAAAGATTGAACATAAGAGTATTAATCATGAAAAAGAATAGAAGTCACTATTCAGTGTGTTTTGTAGTTTCATTGTTTAGGAAACTGTCTACATTCCCCAACTTATTCATTCACATCTCTCTTGGTGAGAGATATTGTAGGATTCTTTTTCACATGCTTAACAGTAGTGTTTGGTACCAGTGACTTTTATTTATTTAACATAATAACATAATTAAGAACAGACCTTCAGGCCTTCCTTTATGCCCTGGGGATAGAATACATAATATAATTCTTGCCCATAAAAAGATTGTTGTCTGCCAGGTGCCATGGCGCACGAATGTAATCCCAGTGGCTCGGGAGGCTGAGGCAAGAGGATCAAAGCCAGCCTCAGCAAAAGTGAGGCACTAAGAAACTTAGTGAGACACTGTCTCTAAATAAAACACAAAATAGGGCTGGGCATGTGGCTTACTGCTTGAGTACCCCTGAGTTCAGTCCCCAGTACCCAAAAACAAAAAATTGTTGTCAGCCTGGCATGGTGGCTCACACCTGTAATCCCAGTGGCTCAAGAGGCTGAGTCAGAAGGATTGCAATTGCAAAGCCAGCCTCAGCAACTTAGTGAGGCCCTAAGCAATGTAGCAAGACCCTGTCTCAAAATTTAAAAAAAAAAAAAGGCAGGGATTGGGAATGTGTCTCAATGGTTAAGCATCCCTGGGTTCAATTCCTGGTACCAAAAAAAAAAAAAAAAAAAAAAAGAAAGATTGTTATGTGGTTAAATATAAAGACAAGAAAGATTTATATTGGTATGTATGAAGTGTTAAAATAGGTTATGAAGCTGGACATGGTGGCACACACCTGTACTCCCTACAGCTCAGGAGGCTGAGGCAGGAGGGTCGAGAGTTCAAAACCAGCCTCAGCAACTTAGTAAGACCCTGAGCAACTCAGTGAGAACCTGTGTCTAAATAAAATATAAAGAAAGGACTGAGGATATGTATCAGTGGTTAAGGACCCCTAAGGTCAATCCCCAGTAGCAAAAATATAATAATAACAACAATAAGCTTATGAAAATATTACAGAAAAGCAGGGTAAAGAACATGTGGCTACTGGAGAGAGACAGGGACAGACAACTTCAATGGGATGGTGAATTGGAGTTTAGCGTTAAATGATGATCAGGACCTTAATAGAGAAAGTGGGAAAGAGAACAGCAGGACACAAGAAGGGCACATGCAAACCTTAGACACGAGAAAGACAAAGGCATGGGGTTCTAGCAGTTGTTAGTTACCAACCTGACTGTTCTGAAGGTGGCAGAAGCGTGAGGAAAAGCTGCAGGCAGTTTTTGCTGAGTGGTAGGAGGCCAGGCTTGAACTTATTTTGTGATGAGGGGCTGCTGAAGGACCAGGATGAACTTAATCAGACTTGTGTCTTAGCCATCTTTAGTGAAGTTTGGTTGTAAAACACAGAGATTGAAGGCAGGAAAATCATTAGGGGGCTTATTATATAGTTTGGATAAGTGATGCTGTGAACCTGAGAAAGGTTCAAAGAAAGAAGGATGGAGAAGAAGAGAGATATCTGAGGTGTAGGAACCAACCAAGCCAACCAAGTATGTAATGTTTGACATGCTCCTAAATGATGCTAGATCAGATTTAAATATAAGATGTCACTGAGAGGAATAATGCCAGAAAACAAGTGAATCCTAAAGGATGATGGTGGAAAGGAGGGACTGTGTAAGAGGCAGGTACCATCATTCAAATAAATCTATTTTGATTATTTTCAGCCAAAATCTTTGACTCTCGCCTAACATAAATATTTTGATGTATAGAGTTTCCTTTTCTTGGCCAGATAATACAGTTTAGTTGGAAAGGGATGTCGCATGTTTACTGTGGGCAAGAGGGACTGTCTTGTGTTCATGTCTGCCCTTTTAGATGGGTTTTAATCCTATAAGTAAAATTCTTCCTTTGCTTACATGTTAAAAATCTCCATCTACATGAAGACAGCCTTTACATCTTCATAAGAGAAAATAAGCAAGTGCTCCATCCACAGCTTGTCATCAGCAATTGTTCACCCTGACTCATAGCCCCATCGAAAATCTGAAGAGTTGAAATTTGGAAAACTTTAAACCAAGTTCCTAAAATGATTGACCTTGAGCTACGTAGGATAAGGTCAAGGAAAGGAGATTTGTACAGTCCAGTAGCAATGTACCTGATACAACAGCTGTGGACTTGATATGTCTGCGTTAATATAGCTGAATAGAAAGGACCATATAATGACACAGGACAGGAACAGGTTGGTGTGCACAGTGTCATTTATGTGCAGTAATAAATGCTATGTGATTATTCTGTGGTACACAGGGAATCATGTATGAGAGGATTCTGGAAGAACTGGCCACAGTTCAGAAATGCAGCTGAGGCCTGGTTATGCTCCTTAAGACTTACCCAACTCAAAATATAGTAGTTCTCCTCAGGTAGCTACAGTTTGACCTGAATATCTTACATGTTCTGACAGATATAAGAGGGAGAAGGCCTTTCATTGTCACCCTATATGACACTTGTAACTTTGTTATAATAATTTGCAGCAGGAAGAAGTTTTTAAAAAAAAGAGAAGAGGCAGTTATTTGTCCAGTTCTTGCCAACATCAAGGCATTGGCATGCAGCAACACTGTTAACCTACATAATAACTAGTAACAAATATGAAAAGAGGATTTTTAAAATCAAAGGAAATTTATAAACAAGAATATAAAGGGAGCAGAACATATTTCTCCTCTGTAATATGAGTTAATTTTAGGGTTAGCAGTACCGTTTAAATAACTGAAATGGAAGTTTGGGTCAGATGGGGAAGAAGAAGGTAAAACACTTAATAGCACTTTCAAACACATTTCAAATGTACGCCTAAAAAGCAAAAGTCAGTTTTCAATTGGTATATTTTGTTCATAGGCCTATTCTTTTTGTTGTTGTTATTGCTTCCCAGAATTCATCTTTCCTTTTCTTAATTAAAACAAAACAAAGCAAACCTTTCTGACTGCTACCTCTAATTTGGACCTGTCCCAGGGTTAATCCAAAACCAGTCTGGATGAAGTCAGCATGGTTAGAGGAGGGCCTCAGGCGGGCAGGGGCAGAACATGAGACTTATCTGCATCAAAATTCCCTACTATTACTGCATGGCAATTGCAGTAACAGTGGGTTAACTAGGAAAATTTGGGGGCTCAAGGAAAATTGAAAATGAGTATCACAAAGTAGACTTGCAAGAGGTGTTGCCTTTCCGGGAACTTTTCACCACGGCCTCCTAAGATCTTATAGTAGGTGGTGGTAGTTGCCAATAATCCCTTGAAAGTTGAGATGTGCATGTTCCTGTTTTACTAGTCTTCCTGCCTGTTTTTGAACACCTGTATACCAAGGCATGGGCTGGGCTCCAGGCAGCTGTGAGTTCCCAGCATCCCAGGATGCACTTCTGGAGCATTTTCCTGTGGCACCATTTCTTAAACACACTGAATGGTTTCTGTTCATTTCAAGGAGGATGCAACTGAACACCATAGGTAGAAATCACTTTCCTGGGTTCTGAGCTTTCGGGGCTGTTTAAAGCAACATCACCAACCCTGATCTCACAACCCAGTGGACAAAAGGCATGTGGGGCCATGATTTCTATCTAGTTGTTGTGAGGGCTGAGGAGGATACATGCATCAGTAGCCACGGAAGCACCAAAGGATGGCGTCCAGCCAGGGAAGTCTTTCTGGACGACATGGTGGTGCAGTTTAGTTATACAGCAAAGCTCTTGGTGGATACAGGCTAGGCAGAAGCTTGGCCAAGCAAGATCAGTTCTGTGTACAGAGAGTGGGAGTAAAGGTGGCAGGAAAAGGAGCGTTGCTGGGGAGAAGGTGAGTTTGGAGAGGAAGGAATTATTCTCCTGTCTAGTTCCCTGGACTGCAGCTACTTTGTGAATAAGTTTACACTTTTGTGGCCTGCCTTGTGAACGTGTCTACCAATTATTATTTTTTATCTGTTGGCTGAAGTGTGTTTCCAGCTTAAAAAAAAAAAAAAAAAATTCACACTACAAATTGTGAGTAAAATGGAGCTAATTGTAGGCAACCTTTCTTCTAGATGATAAGTTTCTGACTATATTAAAAACTTCTGTTATAACCATGTTTCACGAGTAGGTACCCAGTAAGTGAGCATCCACTAAAACAGGAGGGTTAAACAGGTAGGTGAAGTGTTCTGAGGTTTTAGGGGGCCACCTGACCCCCTTCGTGATTCTGATGGAAGTTGTGGACTGTGTTCTTAGGAAAAAATGCAAATGCACTTCCCTACTTAGTTTTATATGGTCACAGAATCATTGGGAGAATGAATAGAAA
This sequence comes from Sciurus vulgaris, assembly GCF_902686455.1. Lineage (NCBI taxonomy): Eukaryota > Metazoa > Chordata > Mammalia > Rodentia > Sciuridae > Sciurus > Sciurus vulgaris. The sequence continues at coordinate 191,809,935 of NC_136461.1, forward strand.
CCCTGCTGAGCCAGGGGAGAGGCCACATTCGTAATGTCCAAAGCTGAAGCTCTAAAAGCCAGTTACCAGATTCAAATCCCAGGTCTGACATTATGAGTTGTATAATTTAGGGGAAGTTATTAATAGCTCTGAACCTCAATTACCTTATCTGTAAAGTGGGGATAATAATATGGTATCTCAGGGTTTATGAGAATTACATTGGTACAAATAAAAACGTGAGAACGGTGCTTGGAAGGTAAGAGCTCAGTAAATGTTAGCTAATATTTCTGCTATCATCATTAGCTTCACCCTCATGCACAGACTAACTCCATAAGCCCGTCTGGGAGGTAGTCTGGGGGCTTCTTTTTCTTTTCTTCTTCTAAGTTTTCTGACTGTTCATTCTCCCTACAATAGAATGATAAACTGTCTAATGTGTAGCTAATAAGAGAATTAGAGGGGGTTATGTTATATACAGAAAATTCTAAACAATGAAGCATTTTTCTTTTGAGGTATTCTAACTAGTCTTTTATACCTTCAGATTCACTTACCTTTCTCTATTGTCATTCCAAACATTAACTGAAAATAGGTCAGAGTAGAAATTAGCCTGTTTATTTAGTATAATAATAAAGGGTATACTAAGAGGTTACAAATTAGTTTGAAAATTATTAGCTAAGATGTCAGCATTTGTGTGTAAAAGCAGGTTATTAAGAAATAAGTGACATTTGAAAAGAAAAAGGACTCCTTTGGGAGCATAAGCAGGCTTCCAAGTAGGAGACAAGTTGAGAAGTCAGTAATCCAGGAAGCCAGGATTGTAAGGGTTGCTTCCTGCCCAGTACCATGTGTTCCTGGGGGTTGTGCATTTTTAACAGTTCACAGTTTCTAGCTCCAACTCAGAGGGTTCAGCATAGTGTGTTAGTAGATGAAAGCGTCAGTGATTTTCTTATGGGAGGGATTAAGCCAAGTCACACCCTTCTGGTCTGCGGAGGCCAAACTAAAGTAACAAATATATGTTAAACCACCAAGAGGATCAGTTGCTTTAGGAATGGGTAGCAGTGTAGTGATTGCAACTCAGACTATATCTGAGTACTTGTGTGAACCAGGTGCACCAAAACTTGAGCTAAGTAAATAAGGGTAACCAGGTAACAGGGGAGACCAATACCTACTGCTAGGAGGGTTTTACTTTGCATCACCTGAAAGTAGAGCAGCTGCCTTGACAGAGCTGCTCTACCTGAGGTCCAGAGTCATGCGGCTGATTCAGTTCCTTAAAGCATTTGGCAGCTTTGTGCATGACTGTCTTTGCATTTTAGGACACTATAGAGCAGTGGAAGGCAGTGTAGACAAAAGGTGCGAATGTGGTTTCGGATCCAAGATGAGAGCAACATGGGTGAATCATGGCATTCCAAATACCTTTCTTCATGCTGTGCACACTCTGCAGTTGCTATGATACTTTATCAACTCTTCTCCTTCAGATTTTAACCATTTGGTGCTCTGCATTTTACCTTTAGAAACAAGGCTCCTCCCTTCAAAATCACCTCTCCTCAATGGGGACACTGATGAGTACCCTCTGTCTGGTGAATGTACTGAGAATCAGCAGTATTATTGAAAGCTCACTTTGCAATGTTGGGGCCAGGTTGGGAAGCTTGGGAGGAAAGGTCACTTTCGACAAAAGGAAATTATGAAATAGGAAAGAAATAAGTGTGTCAAAGCCATAGTGACCCATACAAGCAGCTCGAGGCTCCTAAAATGAAAAAGGTGGCCCTCCATGGTGCGCTTAACTATGTTCTCTGCCTGTCCTCTGTTGTTTGATGCTAACCTGTGAGCAGAACTTGCACCTGGATTTCGTAGACTCCCTGACTTAGGGGTAGTGCATGTAAGCGCACGAGAGAGAGGGGTGTTCATGCTTCCCTTCTCCCGTCCACTTGCCATGCAGCACACCCACCACAGATGAGGAGCAGATTGGGTCACTTTCCATGTAAGCAGTTTCCTTTCCAAGCCTTTGAGGTGTTGGAAGGGCTGTGATTTGAGTACAACAGGACAGTTAATGCAGACTGTTGTACATCATGGCTTCCCTGTCCAAGCCCAGGTCTGTCTTGAAGGCTGACTCCTGCTGTCCCGCCTCCCTTTCCCAATTCCTCCTGTTGCGTTTCCTCCCAGCCTCCTCCCTGTCTTTCAGACCGCACTGTGCTGAGCTCTTTTTATAGCACTCGCCACAATCTGCTTCTGCAGCAGATTAAATGATGTCTATTTCTCCCTTATTTAGGGCTTCTGGAGCAAGAGCTTTGCCTATTTTTTCCCCCCCTTGAATGTTATTCTGCAGTGCCTATCAGTAGATTTGGAATTAGCCTATTTGAGGTCTCATTCACATTTATTAAATGCCGTTAATTGCAATGGACTTTTTATAGGTGTGAATTTATCACAATCCCTGAATCACGTGATTGTGCGTATGTAGTTAGTCTGCAGTAACCAGTTGTTCTTTATTATCCATCAGACTAACACATAGGTTCTTAGAAAATGATTCTTGAACTAATAGATATTTAATGATTATGTGCATTTCTCAAATTCTGTTTAAAATAATGTAGGTTATTTGTAGTGGGAGCATCAGAAAAGGCTATCAGAAAAGAGTCTGGAAGAAAAGGAAATATTGACCCATTAAAGACTTTCTTATTGCCTTTAAATATGTATTAAATTGCATGAAAGAGTAAACAATCTTTCACCAGGAGCAAGTTTATTCCTTTCATAATCAATGAGAAGATGATAGCTAAAATTTTAATATGCACTATTGTCTATTGTTTAGATTTATTTTATAAAATTTTCTGGGTTGATAATTTTTCAATTGAAAGTAGGACTTGAGGTATACTATTACTTTAAGTATAAATGTATTAAGCTGGTGCTGTATTTATAATTTATTATTAATAGTTTCCAAAAATGTTTCTTCAAGCAATAACAAATTGCTGAATGGACCTTTTTTAAAACTTAAATTAAAATTTATGTTTTTAAATTTCAATACTTGTGCAGTTTGGATATTATCTGTATGCTTAAGATACAGATGGTTATTGTTTTTTAATATTTGGAGCTCACACTGTTCTCATATAGACATTAGTATGTTTGTTGACTAAGTAAATATTTGAGAGCATCCTGTATGGCAGAGGAAGGAGAGATTCCCACCTGCCCGAGGCAACCTCAGGTCAGTTGTATGGCTTAAGTTTTTGTGTTGCCAAATATAGGATGGTACATGACTAATAGTTAGGGAAGGCCTGTTATGTAGATTAATAACTGGCTTGGGGAAAGGAGAGATGTAAAGCAGTATGCTGCCAATAAGCTCTGTTAGTGCAGGTGGAGTGTGAGCCAGAGGAACTCAGTTACAGCACATCAATGATGTAGCAAATCGCCCAGAGGGAGGGAGGGGCAACCAAGCAAGAAATGGACTCAGGAGAGACTTCAGATGGTGGGCTCAAGGTGAGCTGTGCCTGGCAGTTTCTCAGATACACACTGGAGGAAATGGCATTCTGCACCATCAAAGGGCAGGCTACTTGGATGTGAAAAAACTTTGTCTTTGAGCAATGAATTTTTTTGTTTTTCCTATAATACAAAATGTGAAGGGCTTTGTAGCATTAGACAAGGATGAAGAAGCCAGGTCACAAAAGCCTGGGATGCTGTACACAGGACATGAAGTGCCCTTTCTTGTTTTAGTGGTGGCATGGAGCCTGATGTTTCTCCTCCTGAGTTCTCTCACTCAGTTCCACTTGGACAAACCAGAAATCTAGGTATTTTCCTTATCTGTTTTTTTCCTGTCATGCCCCAGAATCAATGTGTCACTATCATCATGCCATTTCTGCCTCTCCCTCCAGTCCACTCACCTCTCTTGGTCATGATGCCCTGATTCTGGTTTGCACACTGTCGTCACAGCAGTCTCCTGCCTGGTCCTCCAGCTCTGCATCCTTTCCTCTCCAGCCTGTTCTCATGCTCCAGCCAGAGAAAATTCTAAATCAAAATGTCAAACATACTCTTTCCTGCTTGCTTTTGGCCTTCCCTTGGGTAAGTTCAGCTCCTTGGCCTGACTTTCAGGCCTCTTCGCTCAGTCTTCACCTAGGGCTCTCACGATCCCACGCAGAGTGTGGCAGAGGGTGCTGCCGCCATGCTGAGCTCTGTTCTTCACCTGTGCCCACTCTGGCGGTTCCCACCCCAGCATCTCAAGACCTGCCAGAATACCCTCCATTCTTTCTGCTTTACCCTCAGCCCTGTCCTTCGGTTTGGTGCTTCTAGAAATTGCTTTCTGGTTTCCAAATCTGAATCTAGAGCCCTTGTTATATGAACCTATAGTACCCAGTATTTGCCCAGTTGTGACATTTACTAAATAGCATTTTAATCATTTACCCAGTTATCCCTTTCCTGTAATAGACTGAGAGTTCTGTGATGACAGAAACCAAGTGTGGTTTCTTTGCCATTTTATTTGTGACCTCTAGCATAGTGCGTGACATGCCACAGGTATTTATTGACACTTTCATCAATCTAAAGTACTTATTCCCATGTCCAGCACCTTGTAGATAATAAATAATGGTAGTTTTTTTTATTGCTTATTATCATGTACAACAGCTGCAGCTATTATTCTCTATATAGGCAATAATATCAAATACACAGGTCATGAGAAAGACCTGGATGTGACATTGGAAGTGACACATAGAAAGTTATAGTTCTTTACTCATAAACTCTCTAAGAATTGGTGAAAGCAGAAGCCAGTTTATCATGGTTTGAAGAGTAACTGCAAGGAGAAGAAGTGGAGACCAAGCAATTTGTAAAATGGTTTCTGAACAGGAGAATCTTTCCGTGGCGCATTAGTTAGAAAGAGAGCGGGATCTGAGGAAGATGTTTATAGAGAGAATGCTTTGCATGTTCCTGGGCTGAAGGAGAAAGCCCAGCATAGAGATGGGTGTGGAGTTGGATCCGATCTCCAGGTAGAAGGGCTAGTCTCATACCAGGAGAAGAAGGCACCTTTCACCTTTCACCTTTTGTCATAGAGAAATAATGAGCCGAGTGGTAGGAAAGTATACATGGTTCTGGAGAGAGAAGAATAGTGATGTTGATAAAAGCAGATTTAGTTTTGTTGTGCAAAAGGTATTTTTTTAAGCAAATCTCTTACCCTCTTTCATTTTTTTATTTTCAGCTGCTTGGGGGTCTCGTCTGGATTTTGGTGGCCTCCTCCAATGTTCCTCTACCTCTGCTGCAAGGATGGGTCATGTTTGTGTCCGTGACAGCTTTTTTCTTTTCTCTTCTCTTCCTGGGCCTGTTCCTTTCCGGCATGGTGACTCAAATTGATGCCAACTGGAACTTCCTGGTAAGGAATTTTTATTTTAAATCTATTGCAAGAAAATGTAAAAGACTCATCAACACCTCATTCTGTTCATCTGAGTTCATCTTCTGTTTGATAACATCCATAGGAGAGAATGGTTTCAGGCCACGGGGCTACTAAGGTGCCTTGCCTGATGGTTGCCTTGCCATCAGGGTCCTGGTTTGAAATTCCTGTGCTAATGGAGCTGAGAAATCATTCTATTACTCTTTTATGACTCATAAGTGAAACATTGTTTCATTTCATACAACAAATGAGTTTCATTACAACTATTGAACAATTGAACAGATGCCTTTGAGAACCAAATGTTATGTTTCTTGAAATTTTCCTTTGATTTCTGTTTCATGTATTTCAGTGTGTACAGTGGTCCCTTAGAATCCTGGAGAGATTGGTTCCAGGCCCACCCTGAAATCTATGGATGTTCAAGTCCCTTATGTAAAATGGCACAATAGTTGCATATAGTCTATGCACATTTTCTTTTGTATTTTGCCATCTGTTGATAACTCATAATACTTAAAACAATGTAAATGCTATACAAATGGATGAAATGCATCATTAAGGAAATAAAGACAAGAAAAAAAATCTGTACCTGTTTAGTAAAGACTTCTTTGGTTTTTACTTGATTTTTTTCAGTGCACACTTGGTTGAATCCAGATATAGAGAGCAGACTGTGTATTCTTTTCAGAAAACAATTACTATACAGTCTGTTCTCCAAATACTTAAAAAAAGAGAATGTTCCATACTTAAATCAGTTCCTGTCCTAAATTAACAAAAATTAGTAAGGCATAAAAAAAAACTTACAATCACAACTTACTTTGCTTTCCTGTATAAGAGATGTTTTCATGACTATGTCACTCATTCTCTGGGACTTATTTTAGGAAGAATCAGTGGAGTTTTATTCCAGTTCATGGTGGACAGAGCTCTCATGAAGTTCATGTAGAGCCCCAGAAAGTTCAGATCATACTTTGTTGTTTTAAAACTTAAATTAGACCTTCAGTCAGGCTTTATAAATGTTCCTTCCAAGTAAAATAGCATTTTACCCAGCAGCTCTAGGACAGATGTTATAGGAAAATATCTCCTGTTTAATTTATAGAAGTTGTACCCTGCGTGTTTTCTGCAGTGGGGCCTGGTGAATATGACTGGCTGTTCAACCAGCCCCAGGGGCAAGTGGCCCTGCTTAGTGCAAAGCTCAGGAGGAGGTGGAGTGCGAGAGTTGTAGTCCTTCACAGCTTTTGAGCTTAGGTCTGGTTTGCTTAATAGCTGTGTAACCGTGGGCACGACAGTTAACCTCCCTAAATTTTAATTTCTTTTTCTGTAAAGTGGTAACAATAATACCTGTCTGACCAGCGGCTCTTAAAGCATGATGGAAATAATGAATTACATAGTGTTTCACTGTGTGTCTGGGTTACAGCAAGCCGTCAGTAATTCTAATTCCTTAAACACACTGAGACTTGTAGTTTGGAACTTTGGAAGTCCCTCCATTTCCATTAAATTGCTCATGTAGTGTATTCCTACATTTTTTTGCTCTAATTTCTCATTTCTAATGAGAAAGTATTTCTATTAGTGATGAAATGAAGATCAAAAGTCCCCAACTAGGTTGCAGATAGATGCTTATTCTTCTCTTTGTAAATGCCTGGTTTTTCTATAATAAGTATAAGGATGAATTAATCTCCAATTTTGGTAAAGGCCACCAGGTTCTTTAAGGATCAGACTCAAAAATATTAAGCCAGTTTGTTCTACTCTAGGCCTATTGGTACTATTAATAGTCACTGTCCCGATCTACTGCCTCTTCCCAATTGTGCCACCTACCACTCTGACACTTACCCTGGACCTTTCTGAATCTCCTATTAACACAGAAACCAAAAGGTTAATACCTAGAGACTCAGTATCTATAGGAACCTACAATGGCCACCAACATTTTGTCTTTCTACTTGGTTGATGCACATGATTTAGTGATGGTTAAATGTTTTCTAGGTATTATTCTTGGTCTTATTATATCTCTATACTGTCTTTTTTTTTCCTTTTGCTTATATCAAGTCTTCTCTTTGATATTGAGTACAATCATGAATACCCTTGGTAACTTCGTATTTTTCCTAAATTTGTATTTCCCACCCATTTGTATGTAGCATTATAGCTGATCTTCAGGAAATAAAATGTACGAGTTTTTCTTGTATTAAATATACCACTATATGAAAGTTACTATTGAAATTGAAAAGATCTATCAGTTTGGGCCATAGGATGCCTGCAAAGTTTATCCTTCTTTTTTTAGTTGGAATAGTTCACTCTTACTGAAGCAAAAATAGAACAGACTGAGTATCTTTTATCCAAAAAAAACTTGGGGCCCAATTGTTTCAGATTTTGGAGTTCTTTGAATTTTGGAGTGTTTGTATGTTGAAATATTTACTGCTCAGAATATTTTAGATTTTGGAGTATTTCAGATGTCAGGTTTTCAAATCAGGGATGTTCAACTTACAACAGCCACACACACCACATGGTGCAGTGGTGGTCATGGTTTAGGGTTTATCACATGCTGGATGTGCTTTTCAAGGAACTAACTCCTGCCCTCTGGAAGTTTAGTAAATGCTTTCCTCATTTGGTCAGGGTTCCTTTGGCAAGGTGTAGTGGACCACACCTATAATCTGAGCTACCCAGGAGACTGAGGAGGATGACAAGTTCCAGGTCAGCCTGGACAACTTTGTGAGACCCCGTCTCAAAATAAAATTCAAATCAGGGGTTGATACAGCGCCATATAGAACAGTTGCCTCACATGGTGATGCCCTGGTTCCATCCCCAGTATTGCAGAAATTAAAAGAAGGGCTCCTTGTTTTTTTTGTTTTTTGTTTTTTGTTTTTGTTTTTTTTTTCTTCTTAGGAAATTTTCTTCATTCTCATTCATTTTGTATCACACTGCTGGCTTTTGGAAGGTTTTATATTACATCTTGTACACACTCAGCCAGGAAAATTTTTGAGCCATGCTTATCATACAGTCATCACCAGATGGTAACGATTTTTAATTGCTACATTCTGGAAATGTTAAAGATTAATTGCCCAAAAAATAATTATTTTCTCCTGTGATAATATTTTAATTCTGCCTGTGTAACTTGCATTTTAATAAATAATTTACTTCCTATCATATCCTGTTATATGACACTGTCTACCATATTCCTTCTTATTAATCATACAATTAAATTAATATTCATAGTACTAGATATGTTCAGTATTTTTCTCAAGCTTTCCAGCCTTCACATAATTGTGGCATGAAAGTATAATATGTAATAACATATATTAAAGGCTAAATAATTGCTCTATTCTAATCCAGGGAAAAGAAGATTTTGTTTTGAAACATGTTGTTGTGTTTTTGTTTTTGTTTTTGTTTTTGTGTGGTGGAGAGGAATTAATACCATTTTTGCCTAACTTTAAAGAAGAGAATTCATATATTCATATATTTTCTTCATTTGTGAGAAGACACAGATGAGAAACTTAAGTTCATGGTGGCTACTGTTCCTTTTCATGCTTCTGTAACCAGTATTCCCCAACATCCAATGCTGCTGGTTTTCTTTTATCAACTAGTTAGTGAAGGTTTGACCCTGAACAGAAGCACAAAGCATGGGCTCAAGTAGGAATGTGGGGGAGAGTCACTTGTTGCTGAAAACATCCAAGCTGTGTTTGAGGCTCAGGTTGTCTAAGACAAAGGTGATGAAAAGAGGGCCGTGTTCAGGGTGTGTGAGCACTGAGAAGATTGCTACAGAGGAGGCCATGTGAAGGAGACTCAGAGGCATAGGGACCATCTACGAATGAGGACATACAGACAGTGGTCCTAGAGCATCAGCCTCAGCTGGAAACTTGCCTGCAGTCACATCCTCAGGTTCTACTCAGATCTGCCACGTCAGAAACTCTGGGGGGTGGAGTCTATCATCTGTGTGAACAAGCTCTCCAGGTGATTCTGATGCTTGCTGATATTTGAGAACCTCAGGATTAGCATCCATGACCTGGATTGTCCAAAACAGTGGGTGAACCTTGCAAAGACCTTCTTGCACACATCCCTCACATGACAGGGATTGGAATAAGGTGACCCAGGATAGCCAGTGATCAGTGTGTGTGCAGCTCTCCATTGGTCAGGAGTATTTTCTGATACCTGGCCTAGAAATGCAATGATGTAGCAGGCCCGGGGATGGTTCTCGAAAAGTTTGCTGAATCAGACAATGGCAGTAAAGGAATGACATAATTCATACGTTAGTTTAAATTGTGTAAGGGCCAAGAAGGAAAAGCATGCTTGTCATCTCAGGTCCTCTGAAGCACAGACTCAGATGGATTTAGAAGCGCATGAGAGTTTTTTTGTTCATTTTTGTTTTTGAGGGAGAGAGGAGGAGGTAACACCTATAAAATATAGTGCAGAAGAAGGAAGAAATGGACAGACCGACAGAGTTTCAGTTTATGATTGAAAAATTTAGTATTGGCCGAGTACATGAGAAGCTACAGAGCACAGCCCACCCTGTAAGATCTTGTGCTGGGTACCAGTGACCAGGCACCAGTGTCCCCAGTGTGCTGTGGTCAGCTGGGAGCTGCCCAGGAAGAATGTGGCCTTGGGTCAAGGCCTGTGGTGCATCCCAGGTCCACTGAAGTTTGAGGAATGGAGTGTTTCCTAGGAGCCAAATCAGGCCAAGGTGGCCAGTGTTCAAAGAGATAGGAGGCAGTGAAACAGGCACAGACTAGATCACACAAATTTGCCATGTCACTGCATTTTATCTTTCCCTTTTAAGATAAAACAGACCATTTCTTTGATCCAGAAATGAGGATCCTATGTTAAGTAAGTGCCTATTGATCCAAACATACTTTCTCAGTTTTTATTACTAATGAATATCTAGCTCAATTACAAATCTCTTAAACTAATAACAATTAAATTTGAATTTCGACCATCAATGAACGTTTGTTGAATAACCACATGAATTTGAACATCTCTCCTTTAGATTAGATGTGGGACCAGCATATAACATTTTTTCTTACATCCTTTGAAGATATTGCTGAGTCAATTTATAAGTGGGAGTTGTTTAATAGAAAGTAGTTTGAACATTGTATCTTTGTAATTCTCACCCCTGGTTAGTTTGTCCAAGCTGATTGTTCTCAACATATAAGAACAACTCCAATGAACAGTGTCATTTGCTGCATGGACATGTTTTAAAGAACCAGAGCAATAATCCCTTTTGTGATATTGCATTATCAGTAATAGAGACAGTTTGATAGAAAAAAAAATGAACTTTGAACCTTCAGAATATGATTATTATTAGTATAATCATTATAGAAAACAGTAAATAGGTTGCTCAAAAACTTAAAAATAGAACTCCCATGTGATCCAGCATTCCCACCACTGGGTATATATCCAAAGGAAATGAAATCAGCTTGTTAAAGAGATATTACACACTCATTGCAGCATTATGTACAATGGCCAAGATATGGGTCAACTTAAGTCTTTGTCAATGGATGAATGATAAAGAAAATGTATACATACATAATGGAAAACTATTCAGCCTTTAAAAAGAAGGAAATTCTATCATTTGCAACAACATGGCTGAACATGGAGAACATGTTCAGTGAAAGAAGCCATACCCCAAAAGACAAATACCACACCATCTCACTAATATGTGGGCTCTAAAAATGTTGAACTTATAGAGGAAGAAAGTAAAATTGTGGTTCACCAGAGGCAGTAGGGGAGTAGAGGTTGGGAGGTGTTGGTTATAGAACACAAAAGTTTAATTAGGAAGGATAAGTCTTAAGAGGTCTGTCATAGAACATGGTGACTGTGGTTAATGACAGTGTTTTCTTGAAAACGGCTAAATCAACTTTAAATATTTTCACCAAAAAAAAAAAAAAGAATGGTATGCATGTGAGGTAATGCAGATATGAAATAGCTATCCCACATAATGTATGCATGTTTTAAAGCATGTTGTACACAATAAACATATAACTTCTATTTTTCAACTAAATAATTACATTACAAAAGAAAAGAAAAAAGTAAGCCTTTGGAACCAGATAGATGTGGGATTGAACAGTCCCTCCAAAAGTTTTGTACAGTTTTGAGACAGTCATTTGGTGAAAAAAAAAAAAAAAAAAAAAGATGAACTTCTTTTCTAAAATGTATATAAATAAATGATAGTTATAAGGATGAGTAATAATGCATATGGAATATGTGTGCTATTACAATTAAAGAGTGGTTGTTGACAGTGTTAATTCAGGTAAGAAAATGTAAATTTTAAGAATCACACTACACATTAATTATAGCAACAAAGTGACCTAATGTTTCTGTAGTTTTGTTGAAGTATGTGATACATTGTTTTTACTAGGATATATTAATACATGTCATATATTATATGAATTTCTATATTTTAATAAGTCTTCTCTATCTTTCAGTATATGGGATTATGACCTAATGATAAAAATAAGATTGCTGAAATAATTATGAAAATATAGAGCTATAATAATTTACTGATATTTTACTTGAATTTAAAGACTAGCATGTTATTCCTTTATGTTAATTAATATTGATCTTTATAGATCTTAATCCAAATTAAAACAATATATGTTATTATAAAATCTTCTGTATCAGAAGGTTTGCCACTATGTCAAATAAAATGAGTCCATCAGTTTTCATTTGGAGTCCAATAGTCTGACATTGCCAAAAGCATCCAAAATAAACAGTAAACATAGTTAAGATTATCGGTTATGTATTCTGATCTTTCTGAACTGTAAACTTCATCACTTGAAATAAGGAATAGGAAAAGATCTTCTTATTTTAATTGTAGATGTCTTTCCCCTCCTCTTTCAGGATTTCGCCTACCATTTTACAGTGTTTGTCTTCTACTTCGGAGCCTTCTTGCTGGAGGCAGCAGCCACCTCCCTTCATGATCTACACTGCAACCAAACCATGACCGTGCAGCCGCTCCTGAGTGATAACCAGTATAACATCAACGTAGCGGCCACAGTAAGCATTCATGAGTACCGTCCACCAGCTCGCCTCCCCCCCCCCCCCCCCCCCCCCCGCCCAGGTCTCCAAGAAGCTCCTCAGGCAACAAAAGTCTCTCTAATAATAACCATCAGCATTAAACTTATGATAGCTACTTAGCTGAACAGGAACCCTACAGACAAAATACTGCTATCACCCCAGGGTTGTAGGTGTTTGAACTGAAGCACAAAGAGACTGACATTCATGTAGAATGATAGTGAGTCCATAATACTGCTTGACCTTGCACAGCAATGTCTACTTCTAAGAACGATTAATTGTGGTGTTCACTTGTTTTAATTTTCAGACATGATAAGGGAAATTTGTTCCTGGCTTTGCTCTTTAGTATTCTATACTGTTTTTAATTGAAAACAACTTACTGTGGACCTGTCATGAAGCAGGTAATTTGCTAGATGGTTGGGGTCAGGATGAACAAGTTGCAGTTCCTGCTGTTGAAGAGAGTGTAGGTGATCGGGGGAGGCAGGTATTGAATTATAACAGATGATAGCCAGGTGAAATGCATTCTGTAGGGAACTCTTTTTAAATTGTTTTATCCTCTTTAATTCCTAGAGTGAGTTTGTCATTTTGTATTGATAGAGGTACTCTGAAGAAATATGTTTTTGTTTCTGTAGAAATTTTTAGACTGTCTCATGTGGAAATTATTTCCTGAAATGCCTTGATATTGAATCGACTATATAGCAAATTAATGACCCTAGTATTTTACTGTTTAACCCAGATAGCCTATAAATAACCCCATACACACCATGTAGTCATCAAAATCTGCTTGGAATAGCATTTTACAATAGAACTTTCTAGAGTAATAGTAGTTTTTTATATATGTGCTATTCAATATGGTGGCCACTAGCCGCACATGGTTGTAGAACCATTAAATTAGCTAGAAGGACTAACTGAATTTTTAATGTTACTTAATTTTCAAATTTAAATAGCCACCTATGGCTGGTGACTGTCACGTTGAATAGCAGAGGTCTGCAGTCAGTTTTGACGGGGAGAGGACAGATAATTTCAAAACCTGTTAACATTTTCAAATCTGTTAGGATTTTCAAAAATTCATTGAGTGCCTACAATGAATTAGACTAAAAGTGGGATTACAACAGGAAGAAGTCATGGTTCTAGATTTAAAAGGCTGACAAATTGGATGGGTAATTTAAATATTTTCTTTTATAAAAATAAAACCATTTTTTAGTTAATGAAGTCTTAAAACTTTGAAGGTGGGGGAAGTGGCCTGTAACAACTCCTCTGTTTCCTGAAGTCATCTCTATCCACTTCATCATCCCTGAGGATGGGATGAAATCTTTGGCATCCCTATCATCCAAAACTCAAGGTTGGGAAAACATTCATTTTTAACAGTTTCACAAAGGGAAATTCAGGGACCTGAAGTTGACTTTTTTTCCTTTCTGTTAGTCATCAGTCCCACTGGATTTTCCTTAAGTGTGTCTTACTTCCAATCCCACCTTTTTCTGTGGAGTCAGCTGGATCTCACTATCTCTCTGGGATCATTGAGGCATCCCCAGTTTGGTTGGTTGGGAGCAGCCCTAAGCTCCTACTTTGACGAGAATAGTAGGAGCTGAAGTCCGGGACCATGAGCTAATGTCATTAGTGCTTCTCAAGGGCGGACCCTTGCCCTAAGAGCTGAGTTTTCAGAGCTGGCCTCTGTGTCCTTCTGCTCTGGTGGGGCCTTTTCTGTTACTTTGCCTCTGTTTTCCTTCCCTTTCTCTCCACCTGAGTAAACCAATGCATGCTGCAAGTTCTACACGAAGACCCACTTCATCCTCAGGCTCCTAAGCAAATCTCTAGTTCCTGAGTTTTTATAGCACTAACAGGATCAGCCATTCACTGTGGCATTATATTGGGTGCTTTCTTTTTCTGTCCGTATACATATCTAAGAAAGACGATAGCTTCTTTTTCATTAGTAATAGATATTGAAAGCATTATCCTCATTCAGAGGATAATATGGAGATTAGAAATGTATGAGAAAAATAACCAGCAGGAGGGTGGGAGAGCAGTGGAATGGTAATTGAACTGTGAAAATGTTCTCTCAGTGAATCTGATATTCTTTCCCAGAGCTGTAGTTTCCTGGTTAAGAATCCCTGCACAAAATCATAATATATTATCATACTGAACTGCTTTGCCTTACAGTTTTCTAGGGGTCATAAGCCCTGAAAACTGAGGACAAGATCTTCTGTGTGTCTGTGTGCCCTGAATGCAGTGAGGTGCACATGGTTGGTGCTAACAAAATCCACAAAATCAGAATATAAATGAACCCAGTAGTGACCAGATGTTCACTATAAGGCTGTCTACCCATGAGAAAAGAATTAGGGGCTAGAATGTTTAAAAGAAGGTATAAGGGTGCAAGTGTTAAAACAATGGCAATTCACCAAAGAGATCAGTGTAAACCATTGCATAAAAGCTGAAGCATCTTCAGGTAATTAGCATTCATGTCCTTGCCCCTTTAAGAATGCATTTTCTTAAAGTCAGTTTTGAATCTGATATCAGTTTTCATTTCTTTCTTCTTAGGTTTTTGCCTTTATGACTACAGCTTGTTATGGTTGCAGTTTGTGTCTGGCTTTACGAAGATGGCGACCGTAGCACTCCTTGGAAACTAATAGTCATGTGTTAGTTTCATTTGTCTATTTTGTAATATGTCTGATCAATTTGTATGCCATTTTGTCCAGATGTAACAACAATGCAAAAATAATCTGTTTAGTAAATAGAGAAAATCCTAAGTGCAAGTTTTGGTTTAATTCATGGATGGAATTTTAATTTTATTATGATGTTAAGTGGAGAAATAGCCTTTCATTTTATACCTATCTCTTTTTTTATTTTTTTAAAGAAATTTTTCCATAATGTCCATAAAATACACAGATATCATTCATGAAAAAGTAGTATCCCTTTTGTTTGGTTACTTAGTCACCTGAACCTTAATATTAATAGATTTATAAAACTCCCTAAAATATACATATTTCAAACAGTCTTCCCCACTGAATTCTACCTTTTAAAGTAAAACAGGAATTGGTACGGTTTTTCTACAAAGAACCAGATGGTCCATATTTAGGTTTCATGGATCATACAGTCTGTCTCTTTCATGACTATTTAGTTCTGTCCTTGAAATATGATAGCAACATTGTCAGGGTGTAAGTGAATGAGTGTGACTGTGTCCTAATAAAGCTTTATTGACAAAAACAGTGGATAGGCTAGATTTGGCACACAGGCAACCACTGGTGAAAAACCTTAGTCATGTGTTCTATAATTTACTGAACTGATTGTGAACCTAGTTAGACAAGCCACATAATATTTAGTCTCATTATGCAATAATCACACTGCCTTTTGTTAATGGTCAAATTCTTACCCTTGGAAGGGCATATAGCTTCTCGAACTAATTCCAGCAGAGTCTTGGGTATAGGCAAAAGTAATTTATGAAGTGAACCCTAGTTGCTTAATCTAATTAATGATCTCATAGCTTAGCAAGATTCTCTCCTGAGTGTTGTTTGAACAGGGTCTCCAGAGACCAGTAGTGACTGCTGGAACTGGTGTTCACCTACTTATGTCTTACTTTAGTTTATTTATGCTTCAGAATGCAGTTGTTTGCCAGGTGCATGAATACATAAATATTTATATATGTGAAGCTTTTTCAAATAGAGCTTTCTGAAGACTGAACTTTTTACTTCTAATTATTTTGCATTACTTTCTGAGGTAAATCTGAATAGAATATTAAATATAAAGCTATAGATTTCATGTTTTGCTAATAGCACAGACATCTATGTTGTTTTTGCATTGATGACAGACAAAATCAGTTTTAAAATAATAGCACAAAAACTGTCTCTAAGTAGTAGGAAAAAAATTTTAACCTTTAGAGACCCTGGTCATGGAAAGGTACCAGAATGGCTTGAATCGGACTTGGGCTTAGACCATGGCTCCCAACCATGCTCTCCATGCAGATTATTTGTTGCCCTAAGAAGGTTACCTTTGGGAACAGAGGGCTGTGGGATTGCTTTATTGTTTCAGCTCTGTTTTCTGGCTGAATTGCCCACTAGGAGTACCATGTGCACATTGGGCCACTGGATTTGAAGGAACGCAGAACAACCATGCGTATCGTGATCAATGCCCAGTGATCAAATACTGTTTATCTGATATGCCTTTAGGAAGATGAACCTTGTTAGAGATTGGTTTGTGATGAAATTATGAAGACAAAAGACATGTTTCAATATACAGCTTGAGAAAATCAGTCTTATGATTTTATGATCATATCTTTTCTATAATATCTAACGACCTTGATTTTTCTAGCTCCATACCACACACCTAAACCTGTATTATGGAATTATATATTACAAAGTCATACATGTGCCATAAAGATACATTGTACATTCCACTTGGAATCATTTAAAGGTAGTCTGCTAGAACTTAGTTGTGAGATTTTTTTTTTCTCAAGGTATAACAGGCCATGCTTAGTGGCATTAAATTAAATGATTTCATTAAAATGTTTTGGTGGCACTTTTGTAAATGGACTGCTTCTAGATCATTAAGAACCAAACTTAAAACACCTGTGAATACTTAGATTTATAGATTAATTGCATTCTAGATTTGTGAGTTGAGTGATAAAGCACTTGAACAAAAATTATGGAATTTAAGAATTTCTTTACATAGCTATAAAAACAAGAAAGTGTTGGTCTTAAAATCTGGTAACTCCACTATGAAAAGAAATTTATTTTGTAAGTGTTATGACTCTAATAAAGTATTCATTTGATAATCTCTTTGGTCATTTATTTCTTTTACTATTCACTTTGAAATTCAGTTAAAGGTTTGATATAAACTTGATAGAACTTCTAGACTCATGTAAGAGTTCTGTTTTAAACATTTGTAAATCAGTCTCAAGAAAAGTAGTAAATCTTTTTTCTTTGGTGAAGGTGATGAGGCAAGTCTTTGGAAGTAATAGTAGAAAAGAAGTTCAAATGAGAATTCTTCATTTTATTTCAGGAATATACAGTGCTTCATATGTACCATGCAATTTCTAAGCAGTTTAAATATTAGCTTTAATCATCATATAACAACTAGGAGGGATAGATACTATTATCTTGTTTAAAAGATTAGGGGATTAAAACATACACTGTAAGAAAGACCCAGGACCCACATACCTACCAATTTAGAAAGCTGAGATTTAAACCTCAGCAGTCTGACTTCAAAGTCTAAGCTCATAATTTCCATTTGTACCTCAGTTCTCCCAGAGTTTACATTCAAACATGACACCCTTTTTCCCAAAAGAAATTTTTAGCAAGATGTTTAACAAAATTTTGGTACGTGTCTTCTTTCAGAACATCCTTGTCATGACCAAGGCTCATGATTTCAGCTACCAGAACTTGAGCCAGACCTACACCACAGAGAAAATATCAGGCAGCTCTATTCAACAAAGGCCCCTGAGTGCATGACTGCCTGTTCCTGCCATCTTACCACCAGCATGGACCACGGTCTTCAGTGGCTTCATCACCCTGGCTTCCTAAACATCCCTGGAACTGATTTCAGAAGGAGTGTCAGGTGCACATGGACTTAACACATGGGCAGTGAATTTCCACCTCTGCACAGTCTAGAATATGGAGTTCTAGCTCATTATGAAAGTTCTTTCTTTAAAATGACATGCTTCTAGTTTGTTTCTCAGTAAGCCAGTGTCTTAGGTGACAATATCATGTGTTCAGAGAAGAGCGCATCTTTAGTACATGTGATTTTTTAATGTTTTGAAAATTTATCTTTGCAAAAGCAGCCTAAGTTGCTTAGACTTTTATTAGGTTGTGCCCTAGCCAAAGGTCAACACTAGTTCTTGTGTCTGGAGGACCTTTCTGGAATATTGACTTCCTCACTCTCCCTGGGTCACCGTTCATTCTCCTTTCCTGCATCTTCCTCCAAAGCACTTACAACACATAAACAGTTTTTTAAAATATTAACTTTAATTCTCATAGAGATGTATATAGCATAACTTATATATTTATTTTTGTTCTTTTTTAATTTATATATTTAGATTGTCCCCTTCCCCACTAGAATGTAAGGCTTGTAGAGAGGAATCACCTGCTCCATTGATGGCTATAGCCCCTGTGCCCGGGATAGAACAGAGAAATTAGCATGCACTGAGAAAATACTATTGAATTAGTGAATGAATGAATGCCGACTGCCATTCCTTACTCCTGAGTTTCAACCAATATATTCTGTAAAAATTGATCTTGTTAGCATTTGAAAATGTCTAGTATATAATGGCTAGGCATTTTTATCCTAGGTCCACAATATATTTAGGGCGAATTCTTCCAGGGTCCTAGTAATTAAATACATTTGAGTTATAAATATGCCATATAATCCATTTTCTGTTATCAGAGGGCTTGTGCGTATGAAAATTCAGCGACCCAGGGAGAGTGAGGAAGCCAAGTAAAAATTCAGCATCCTGTATAAACTTATTAGATCTTTATTCTCATTTGTATAATGACCAAAGAAGTCACTGTAGCCTCAATTGACTCAAGAAATCATCATCAGAACTAAGAACTGATGGATAAAGGTATCCTTTCCTGTAATTGTAATGGGAGTGGACTCTGTCTAATGGTTTAAATTGGAAATGATAAGAAGCATTCTTCTATACCTGGAGTGGGGAGATATCTACATGTGTAACATTACATTTTAGTGTTTTCAGCCTCCCAACTCTGAGCTGAGCTGATAAGTGTAAGGTCATCCCGCTCAGGCATGTTAATATAGAACTCCCATCTGCAGTTTTGATGTGTTCTAAGTACATGTGGTAGCCTGAGCCAGTACGTAGTTTCATTGAAGCAATGGCACATCACTGAGATAATATTTTCATGAAATTATGTATATACATCTATATTTACCACATTACTAAATATACCCAAACTTTTATGTCAAAATCTTTTTGAATATGAGTAATCCTATTTATGTACATAGTATCTAAAAATCATTTTAGATAGTTGGTCTATTGTCTCAATTTTTGAGCATGCATTTTCTATTTATGTGAAACACATGAACTAGTGTCAACTTATTTTAACTACTAATAAAGCATTTTAATTTATGGATCACAAATATAGCTAAAATAACTTCTGTCATCTTGTAATAAATTATCTTACACATTTCTTAAAATGCACATGTCATCTTGTAATAAATTATCTTACACAATTTTAAAATGCACACACTCCAATTTTGGAGGCCGTGAAAATGAAGCATTGATTTGGGGGTCAGAAAAATGTATTTATTTTGCTGATTTGATGGAAGTGTCAAATGAGATAATAAAGGGAAGTGTCTTAACAGGTCTGGCAGCTATAAGTGTTGACTTCTATCAATATTCTATTTATGGTTTCCCAGGAAGATAACAGATATTCCATTTCTTTTGAGTGATAAAGTTGCCTCAGTTTCCCAAATTAACACTTTGACAAATACTCTAGTTTACAACAAATTCTCAACAAATAAGTACATTATGTTCTTTCCCAATCTGACATAAATAAATTGCCCGATTTCATATTATTTGTGTTTGTTTTTTAACAGTTATACTTTCAGTGTGAATTAGAAAAGTACTGGTAGAGAAAGCACATGGTTTCATGAATATATTATGTACTTAAATAAGCATTAAAGCAGGAAAAAGTATTTCTCTTAACAGCTGTGTGACTTGAAGGAAGTCCCTTGATTTACCCCAGCTTATATCAACATTTCATCTGTCAGTGGTGCACACAAATCTGGAAGAGTGGGCCTGTTGGGAAGAATAAGCCAAGATGAAGTTAGAAGTGGAATGTGGGTTTTGGAGGTTATAACTGTGGGGATAGAAAGGATGGGGAACATGAGTACAAAAGGAAACTTTCTATTCCTGATGCAGACTGGGCTCTTGTGAAAGGAAGAAGAGTAATTAGGTAGGAAGAGCCTCAGACTGTGCTATACTTCTGAAAGTCTCATCCTGTGAGCAATGAGCTTAGGCACAGCCTGCCCACAGAGTCCCACATTAGCCAGAATTCATAAACCCTGTATTGACTCCATGCCTAACTGTTCTCTGTGGATTGGATTGCCCACGAACAGCGTGGCCTCAGTTCCCTGGCTTAAAAGCAAAAGAAGATCCTGAAGGCACCTACAACTGGAGATTGTCAGTGCATTTCCTGGGGCTGACTCTATTGGAAATCTGAAGAGCATACTTTGCAACTGCTGCTTTTTGCCCCTTGTGCCAAATAAATTCACTTCTCCATACCGTCTTAATAGCCACTTTTAGTTCTCCTCTCTTCATGAAGGGATGACCTAGACAAATGTAAGTTAATGGGCAAACCGATAGCCACATCACAACAGTTGATTTTAGGACCCCTGGTGTGTGACCTAAGACCTTATTCCTGAGTGGTTTGAATCCACAAATATGCCCTTTTCATGTGTGGGGGGATCACTGCACTTGTCCACTCACAGCCTCTGTTGGGCAAGGAAGTGCTAAGAAGTGTCCAAGTGGACCACTTGACTTCCATACATATTCCTCCTTGCCTCCATGGTGTGAACACAGCCCTCCCCTTTCCTGATCATGACCAATTACCCCTGCATAGAGAGTGACTCCTTCTTGCTGAATGGTCCCTAAAGTTTCAAAAAGCCTCAGTAGCATGATGCTCTGCGCCCCTAAGAATGAGCTCAAAGTTTCAAGGAAAGGAAACAGCAAGTGTGCAGTGAGTCACTGGAAGTGATGATACCTGGGACCACTCCTATTTCCACTCCTTTTTCCAGCCCCATAAATTCTTCCTTTTGAAGATACAAGACCCTAGAGATGTCTCAGATTCAGTGTATATGTGGCACTCAGGAACATAGCACCTTGATCTCAGAATTTTGCCTCTGTGCTGATGCTTCCACTGTGCTTTCAGCAGGCCATTCCTATAGCAGTCAGCTCTGCTACTTCTGGATGTGCTGATCATGACCAGTGTCATGGGGACAGCTCCCTGGCTATGTTGAACATGATGCCGTGTTTACTAGTAGAACATTCCACAGTCCACTGTGTAAGACACTGTCTATATTATGACCTCAGGACACTTTCTTCCACAAACAGTGAGTGAGATAAACATAGGAGAAAAAAAAACATACAGGTATATCTTAATGACTGGACTTGATCATGGATTATCAAATGTAACACTGAAAGTACAAGCAAGAAAAAAAGAAATAGGTGAATTGGACTTTATCAAAATAAAAAAGTATTGTCAGAGGGTTTCAAGATAGTGGAATAGAGAAGGTCGCTTTCGTAGCTGCTCCATGGTGTGAAATCAAGAAAGCAGACAGGTGGCTTCTCAGCAAGGTGGGTAAACAAAAAAAAATGGTGGGGGGCTTTACTGGAATTTAATCCTGGGCACTCAAAGCAAGGGACTTAGAAGATTGGAAATAATAAAGAAGAAATCCCCAGCACCACAGCTACTGCCACAGTCAGAGGCACTGGCCACAGTGGTCCCTCCATGAGCAAAGTGGAGGGATGAGGGAATTAAAGGAACCCATAGTTTTAGGAAGACAAACACCATGTCTGGGCACAGAGTTTAGAGATCAAAGACATTGCCCAACTAAACTGAAAGGCACATTGCACAATATCCTTGTATGGGAAAGAAACCATACCTCTCCTGGTGTCATGTAGAAGACAGAGGAAGGAACCATTATGCTGCTGCGCACAGGGGCTGGCAGCTGAGGGAACTGATTTCTGGCAAACCTGAGATTGGCCTGAAATATAGGCCTGGCAAACCTACACTGCATGACATAGAGTGTGCCTAAGAGACAAGGAGAAAATAAAACATGGAGAGAGGTTTACACAGGAGACAACTGGTCATAGAAAC
Source organism: Sciurus vulgaris (assembly GCF_902686455.1). Classification (NCBI taxonomy): domain Eukaryota; kingdom Metazoa; phylum Chordata; class Mammalia; order Rodentia; family Sciuridae; genus Sciurus; species Sciurus vulgaris. The sequence continues at coordinate 191,832,075 of NC_136461.1, forward strand.
CTATGCAGCTCTCCTTTTCCCCCTCCAATCCAGCTGCTTGCTGGATGGGAGAGATGCATGCACTTGGCCAAGAATTCAAAAGGGCAGGGCAGGAGAGATTGGCAATGGACAGGCGAGAGGCAGGCAAATGGCAGATGATAGGCGCCTGACAGTCTCCATTTAATTTTTAATTTGGGTTATTGATTTCTTCATTTTGAGGATTTCTGCTTGCTTTCTTTTTCAGAATCTATATCTCTCATTTTCTGTATTTTCTGAGTTCACTGCTTACATTGTCCATTACCTCAATGATCAGTTTAACTCTGCTTCCTCTTTGTCCTCCATTTGAAACTGCAGACCTTATTGCAAATTTGTTTGTTTTACTGAACATAATATTTAAACTCATTCTGTTTATTATGACAATTTTGTTATTGTCCTCATAGGGGCTGTTTGGTCTAGGATTGTGTAGTGTCTGAATTGGGCATAGCTAATATTGATCTCCCCTTAAAGAAAGGGTTTTGGAAACCTATGGGGTGGGGGGATGTAATACCCCAGATCTGCACTGCTAGAGGGGAAGATACATGAACAACATGAAAAAACAAGGGAAGAAAATGATCCAAACAAATCTAGATTCTATATTCATAGAATCCAATGACAGTATGTTAGAAGAAATGTCAGAAAAGGACTTCAGATTATACATGATTAAGATGATTCGTGAAGCAAAGGATGAGATAAGAGAGCAAATGCAGGCAATGAATGATAATACAAATTAAGCTGAAAGAGCAACTGCAGGAAGCAAAAGATCATTTCAACAAAGAGATAGAGATTCTCAAAAAAAAGACAAACAAACAAACAGAAATCCTTGAAATGAAGGAAACAATAAACCAAATAAAAAACTCAATGGAAAACATCACCAAAAGACTAGACCACTTGGAAGACAGAACCTCAGACAATGAAGACAAAATATTTAATCTTGAAAATAAAGTTGCCCAGAGAAGATGGTAAGAAATCATGAACAGAATCTCCAAGAACTATGGGACATCATGAAAAGACCAAATTTAAGAATTATTGGGATTGAGGAAGGTACAGAGATACAAACCAAAGGAATGAACAACCTATTCAATGAAATAATATCAGAAAATTTCCCAAACCTGAAGAATGAAATGGAAAATCAAATACAAGAGGCTTATAGAACACCAAATGCACAAAATCACAACAGATCCACACCAAGTCACATTATAATGAAAATGCCTAACATTCAAAATAAAGATAGGATTTTGAAGGCCGCGAGAGAAAAGAATCAGATTACATATAGGGGGAAATCAATACAGATAGCAGCCGACTTCTAAACCCAGACTCTAAAAGCTAGAAGGGCCTGGAACAACATATTTCAAGCTCTGAAAGAACATGGTTGCCAACCAAGAATCCTACACCCAGCAAAACTAACTTTCAGATTTGAAGATGAAATAAAATCCTTCCATGATAAACAAAAGTTAAAAGAATTTACAAATAGAAAGCCTGCACTACAGAATGTTCTCAACAAAATATTCCATGAGGAGGAAATAAAAAACAACAATGTAGGTCAACAAAGGGAGGAACTACCTTAGAGAAAAACCACTCAAAGGAGAAACCAAGCCAACTTAAAAACCAAAAATAAAAATGACTGGGAATACAAATCATATCTCAATGATAACCCTGAACATTAATGGCTTAAACTCATCAATCAAAAGACATAGACTGGCAGAATGGATTAAAAAGAAAGACCCAATAATATGCTGCCTGCAAGAGACTCATCTCATAGAAAAAGACATCCACAGACTAAAGGTGAAAGGGTGGGAAAAAACCTACCACACACATGGACTCAGTATAAAAGCAGGGGTTTCCATCCTTATATCAGATAAAGTGGACTTCAAGCCAAAGTTAGTCAGAAGGGATAAAAAAGGACATTTCATACTGCTCAAGGAAGACATAACTATAATAAATATTTATGCCCCAAACACTGGTGCATCCCTGTACATCAAACGAATCCTTCTCAATTTCAGGAATCACATAGACCACAACACAATAATTCTGGGTGACTTTAACACACAGCTGTCACCACTAGACAGATATTCCAAACAAAATCCAACCAAAGAAACCATAGAACTCAATAACATAATCAATAACCTAGACTTAACAGACATATATAGAATATTCCATCCATCAACAAGCAGATTCATTTTCTTCTCAGCAGCACATGGAACCTTCTCAAAAACAGATCATACGTTATCTCACAAAGCAGCCCTTAGGAAATGCAAAAAAATAGAGATACTGCCTTGTGTTCTATCAGATCATAATGGACTGAAAATAGAAATCAATGACAAAATAAAAAACAGAAATTACTCCAACACCTGGAGACTAAATAATATGCTATTGAATGAAACATGGATAACATCAGGGAGGAGATAAGAAAAATTCTTAGAGGTCAATGAGAATGATGATACAACATATCAAAATCTCTGGGACACTATGAAAGCAGTACTAAGAGGAAAATTCATTGCATGGAGCACATTCCAGAAAAGAACGAAAAGTCAACAACTAAATGACCTAACATTACAGCTCAAAGCCCTAGAAAAAGAAGAACAGAATAACAGCAAAAGTAGTACAAGACAAGAAATAATTAAAATCAGAGCTGAAATCAATGAAATTGAAACAATAGAAACAATTCAAAAAAATTGACAAAACAAAAAGTTGATTCTTTGAGAAAGTAAACAAAGTAGACAAACCCTTAGCCACACTAACAAAGAGAAGGAGAGAGAAGACTCAAATTACTAAAATTTGTGATGAAAAAGGAAATATCATGACAGATACCACTGAGTTACAGAACATGAGAAGCTACTTTGAAAATCTGTATTCCAACAAAATAGAAACTACCAAAGACATTGACAAATTTCTAGAGACATATGCTCCTCCCAAACTGAACCAGGAAGACATACACCATTTAAACAGATCAATATCAAGCAATGAAATAGAAGAAACCATTAAAAATCTACCATCCAAGAAAAGCCCAGGACCACACGGATTCTCAGCCAAGTTCTACAAGACCTTCAAAGAAGAACTCATTCCAATACTTCTCAAAGTATTCCAGGAAATAGAAAAGAGGGTACCCTACCGAACTCATTCTATAAAGCTAATATCACCCTCATACCCAAACCAGACAAAGACACATCAAGGAAAGAAAATTTTAGACTAATATCCTTGATGAATATAGATGCAAAGATCCTTAACAAAATATTGGCAAATGTATCCAAAAACATATTAAGAAAATTGTGCACCACAATCAAGTGGGGTTCATCCCTGGAATGCAAGGATGGTTTAACATCTGTAAATCAATAAACGTAATCTATCATGTCAATAGACTTAAGGATAAGAATCATATGGTTATTTCAATTGATGCAGAAAAAGCGTTCGATAAAATACAACACCCCTTCATGCTCAAAACACTAGAAAAAATAGGGATAGTAAGAACATACCTGAACATTGTAAAGGCTATTTATGCTAAGCCCATGGCCAACATCATTCTTAATGGAGAAAAACTGAAACCATTTCCTTTAAAAACGGGAACAAGACAGGGATATCCTCTTTCACCACTTCTATTCAACATTGTCCTCAAAACTCTAGCCAGAGCAATTAGGCAGACCAAAGAAATTAAAGGGATATGAGTAGGAAAAGAGGAACTTAAGCTGTCACTATTTGCTGATGACATGATTCTATATTTAGAGGATCCAAAAACCTCCTCCAGAAAACTTCTAGACCTCATCAATGAATTCAGCAAAATAGCAGGCTATAAAATCAACACGCATAAATCTGAAGCATTTTTATACGCAAGCGATGAAACAGCTGAAAGGGAAATGAAGACAACAACTCCATTTGCAATAGCCTCAAAAAAAATAAAATACTTGGGTATCAATCTAACCAAAGAGGTAAAAGATCTCTACAATGAAAACTACAAAACATTGAAGAAAGAAATTGAGGAAGACCTTAGAAGATGGAAAGATCTCCCATGTTCTTGGATAGGCAGAATTAATATTGTCAAAATGGCCATACTACCAAAAGTGCTATACAGATTCAATGCAATTCCAATTAAAATCCCAATGACGTGCCTTACAGAAATAGAGCAAGCAATCGTGAAATTCATCTGGACGAATAAGAAACCCAGAATAGCTAAAGCAATCCTTAGCAGGAAGATTGAAATGGGGTACTGCAATACCAGAACTTCAACAATACAATAAAGCAATAGTAGCAAAAACAGCATGGTATTGGCATAAATAGACAGGTAGATCAATGGTACAGAATAGAGGACACAGGCACAAACCCAAATAAATACAGTTTTCTAATACTAGACAACGGTGCCAAAAATATGCAATGGAGAAAAGATAGCCTCTTCAACAAATGGTGCTGGGAAAACTGGAAATCCACATGCAACAGAATGAAACTAAACCCCTATCTCTCATCCTGCACAAAACTCAACTCACAATGGATCAAGGACCTTGAAATCAGACCAGAGACCCTGCATCTTATAGAAGAAAAAGTAGGTCCAAATCTTCACCTTGTTGGCTTAGGATCAGACTTCCTTAACAGGACTCCCATAGCATAAGAAATAAAAGCAAGAATCAATAACTGGGATAGATTCAAACTAAATAGCTTTCTCTCAGCAAAGGAAACTATCAGCAATGCGAAGAGATAGCCTACAGAGTGGGAGAATATCTTTGCCACTCATACTTCAGATAGAGCACTAATTTCCAGAATCTATAAAGAACTCAAAAAACTCTACACCAAGAATACAAATAACCCAATCAACAAATGGGCTAAGGAAATGAACAGACACTTCACAGAAGAAGATCTACAAGCAATCAACAAACATATGGAAAAATGTTCACCATCTTTAGTAATAAGAGAAATGCAAATCAAAACTACACTTAGATTCCATCTCACCCCAATTAGAATGGCGGTTATAAAGAATACAAGCAAAAATAGGTGTTGGAGAGGATGTGGAGAAAGAGGTACACTCATACATTGCTGGTGGGGCTGCAAATTAGTGCAGCCACTCTGGAAAGCAATGTGGAGATTCCTTAGAAAACTTGGAATGGACCCACCATTTGACCCAGCTATCTCACTCCTCGGCCTATACCCAAAGGACTTAAAATAAGCATACTACAGAGATACAGCCACATCAATGTTCATAGCTGCTCAATTCACAATAGCCAGACTGTGGAACCAACCTAGATGTCCTTCAATTGATGAATGGATAAAGGAAATGTGGTACATATACACAATGGAATATTACTCAGCCATAAAGAATAATAAAATTATGGCATTTGCAGGCAAATGGATGAAATTGGAGAATATGTTAAGTGAGATAAGCCAATCTCAAAAATCCAAAAGACAAATGATCTCACTGATAAGCAGATGGTGACACGTAATGGGGGGTGGGAGGGGGGCAAGAATGGAGGAAGGAGGGACTGTATAGAGGGAAAAGAGGGGTGGGAGGGGTGGGAGGGGTGGGGGAAGGAAAAAAATAACAATGAATCAAACATCATTACCCTATGTAAATGTATGATTACGCAAATGGTATGCTGTTACTCCATGTGCAAACAGAAACAAAATGTATCCCACTTGCTTACAATAAAAATAAATTTTAAAAAAATTAAGTGGAAAGCATCACCAACAGACTAGATCACTTGGAAGACAGGGTTTTAGGCAATGAAGACAAAATATATAATCTTGAAAATAAAGTTGCTCATGGAAAAAATATGTTAAGAAACCATGAACAGAACTTCCAAAAAATAGGGGATAACCTTAAAAAAACAAATTTAGGATTTATCAGTGTAGATGAAGGTGCAGAGATACAAACCAAAGGAATGCACAATCTTTTCCATTAAATGATATATCAGAAAAAATTCCAAACCTAAAGAATGAAATGGAAAATCAAATACAGAGGCTTACAAGACCCCAAATATACAAAATTACAACAGAGCCACACCAAGGCACATTATTACTAAAATACCTAACATACACAAGGATAGAATTTTAAAGGTGCCTAGAGAAAACAATAGGTCACATTTAAAGGGAAACCAAATCGGATCTCAACTGATTTCTCAACTCAGAGCTTCAAAGCTAAGAGGTCTTGGAATAATATATACCAATCTCTGAAAGAAAATGGATGACAACTAATACTATACCCAGCAAAATTATGCTTCAGAATCGATGATGGAATCAAAACGTTCCGTGATAAATAAAAGATTAAAGGATTCACATCTAGAAAGCCTGCACTACAAAACATTTTCAATAAAATACTTCATTAAAACAAAATGGAAAGTAAAAGTGAAAACCAGCAAAGGGAAGAACCACACTAGAAGAATAGTCAATCAAAGGAGAAATAAATTCAAAACAAAAATCAGAAATAAATGAAAATGGCAGGGAATAAAAATCACTTCTCAATAATAACATTGAATGTAAATGGACTAAGCTCATTAATCAAAATACATAAACTGGCAGATTGTATTAAAAAACAAGACCCAGCAATATACTGTCTCCAAGAGGTTCACCTAATAGGCAAAGACATCCACAGATGGAAGGTAAAAGGATGGGAAAAAAACATATCATTCACATGGATCTTGCAAACAAGCAGGAATTTCGATCCTCACATCAGATAAAGTGGAGTCAAGCCAAAGTTAATCAGAAGGGATAAACAAAGACATTTCATACTTCTTAAGAGAATTATCATCAACAAGACATAACAATCATAAATATTTATTTTAGTTCTCTATTTAGTTTTTGATTGGAGGATCTATTGAGTGATGAAAGAGGTGTGCTAAGTCACCCAATATTATTGTGCTGTGGTCTATTTGATTCTTGGAATTGAGAAAGGTTTTATTGATACATGTAAATGCTTCATCTTGGGGGCATAAATATTTATGATTGTTATGTCAATGCTAACACACAATAAGCATGGGTAGGGAAGAACAGAAGTACTTGGGATTAGAAAAAAGGGAATGAAGGGAAGGGAGGTAGATGGGAACAGGAAAGACAGAATGAATCAGACATTACTTTCCTATGTTCATATATGAATACACAACCAGTGTAACTCCAGATCATGGACAAGCACGAGAATGTGAAGTTATATTCCATGTATGTATAATGTGTTAAAATACATTCTACAGTCAAGTATAACTAAAAAAAATTTAAGAAACTATTGTGCACCAAAGGACTCTAAAGAAAATAGACACTATAAAGACAACTTATAAAATGAGAAAATATTTGCATTGCAAATCATATATTTCAAGTTCTAGTATCTAGAATAAAGAATTTTTATAATCAAAAAAAAAGTCAAGTAACTCAATTCAAAAATTAGCAAATGAATGGACATGTCTCCAAAGATACACAAATAGCCAATAATGGGTAAATAGTTATTCAACAGCCTTACCTACTAGGGAAAAGCAAATTAAAATCACAGTGAGGTGCCACACATCCAGTAGGAATGACAGCTATGGTTTTTTAAAGGAAAATAACTAAAGTGGAGCCTCTGTACCTTGCTGATGAGAGTGTACAATAGTACAGTTTCTATAGAAAATAGTTTGGCAGTTCCTCAAAACATTTTGGCAGTTAAACAGAATTATGTGTTCATAACTCAAAGGTGTATTCATTCAAGTATCCCAATTCCATGTTTCAGGGCCCCAGCCTTTCTCTAACAGAGCACTGAATTTAGCAATAGAGATTTTCTTTGGCAGAGCATTCTATCTTAAAAGTTCAGTGAAACCTGTCATATCTTGAGTGTGCTCTTTAGCCATGTGGCTCTTTGACTGCACAAGATGAGGTCCTCTTTCTAAACTATCAAATAGGCTGGTATGTTCAGTTTTTACTGCTGTTATTAATGTTTCTCATTATTATTCTCTAGGACATCAACAAAACTAATCCCCTGCTTATGTTGTGTATGTGGAATTAAATATGTTCTTCCCTTTGTACTTTGAAATACTTGTATTATCACATTTTCCAGAGTATTTCCTGTTGTGTGGACATTAGCATTAGAGTGAGTGCATGTACCCAATAAGGTACTTGTGTTTTTTAAAATAATCAGTCATGGGCTGGGGAGATTCCTCAGCAGCTGGTGGAGTGCTTGCCTCGCAAGCACAAGGCCCTGAGTTCGATCACCAGTACTGCAAAAAAAAAAAAAAAAAAAAAAAAAAAAATCAGTCTCAGTTGACTATCATTACAAAACTTAATGAATTTGTTAACCATTAACCCAAAAGACCACTATTTCACCCTAGAGTATCTTTGTAAAATGTACTACGTTTTCAGTAACGAATCATAGTATTTTTGTAGTCCAAACAGATTTGAGTGGATTTCATTTCCAAATACAGAAGAGGAATCCAAATAATTTCCCTTAAAAAAATAAAGGAATGACATCAGGGATTCCCTCAAATTAGCATGGATCTCCTTCAGGCTAGTGCATGTTATCTGGAACCATTTGGTCCTATGCCCATTTTGTAAGCACTCTATGTTTATATACTATAGGAATCCTCCTCCTACTTTCTTATTTTCCTTTACCTCTTCTGCTTTTGAATATATGGCCATTTCAAATAAATTAGAAATAGGTATTTAAGTTGCTAAAAAATTTTAAGATGGGTCATTTTGGGGAGTACAAATAAAATGTAAATATATTGAATATTGTATAGTTTACTCATTAATTTTGAACCATTTTTCTCATTGTATATAATGGGAAAAGTAGGAGGCTGTAATTTCAAGTCTTTTATTCATTCATTTATTCAACCATATTTATTGACTCCTGTATACCCTATATCTTCTAGATGCTTCAGAGACAGTGACGAAAGTAATGTCCCTATCCTCATAGGACTTCCATTTTGGCATATGGAGAGAGGCAATAAGTAAACGCACAGTAGAGTCAGCCCTCTGTATCCTGCATTCTGCATAAATGGATTAAACCAACCATGGATGGAAAATATTTAGGGAAAAAAATGGCATCTATACTGAATATATACAGACATTTTTCTTGTCAGTATTCCTTAAACAATAGAGTATAACAATTATTTGCATAAAATTTACATTTATAAAGTATTAAAAGTGATCTAGAGATGATTTAAAGTATATGAGAAGATTGTGTAGACTATATGCAAATATTATGCCATTTTTTGAAAGGGTCCTGAGCACCTACCCATTCTGATTTCTGCAGTGCTCAGTCCCACATGGATACCAAGAGATGATGACTGATTATACACCTCAGAAATGTTAGATACTTTTGAGTGCTGAGAGACAAAAAAAAAAAGAGTATAGAATTGCCAAGGAAAAGGGAGTTGCAATTTTCAGGAAAGCCTAATAGAGGTAATGAGCAGAAACGGAAGCTGAGAGAGGGACTGTGCAAGAATGCAGGGGAAAAGCCCTGCAGGCAGAAGGAACAACCCCTTAAAAGGACTGACTCGAGAGCATGTCCATAGTGACCAAGGTTCAGCAAGGAGGGTAGTGTATCCAGAGAAAAATGAGGAGGAGTGGGCTGAGAAGAGGTAAAAGCAGTTCTGGGACACTTCTCCTAAAAGTCCTGGCAGTCAAGTAAAGGAGGCTGCCTTTTTCTGAGAACTTGCCTTTTTCCATGCTGACTGGAAAGTCCCTGAGGGGCTTCCAACAGAGGAACACTATGATCTGTCTTATGGTTTAGTAGGGTGAAAATACTGGCTGCAGGGGTGGAGCGGCAGTAGGGAACAAGGGAGAAGCAGGGGCACTCATGCCGTCATTGGAACATAGCAGAGGAGAGATGACGACAGGTCACACCCCAGTAGCAGCAGTGGAGGTGAGAGCAAGGGTCAGTGTCTAGGATGTTGTGAAGATGGAGCCAACAGTAGGCACTGATGCACTGGGTACGGAAGGTGAGCAAGAGAGGACACAAGGCTAAGGCAAATTCAAATCTGCTGTTGACCATTTTACCAGAGGAGGTGGTGAGAATGGGATTTGGCAGGAATCAGGAGTTTTTCAACATTTTATCCATTTTCTAGGGCTGTTCTAACAGAGTGCCACAAACTGGTGGTTTAAAACAGCACAAATGTGTTCATTCCCAGATCTGGAGGGTGGAAGTCTGAAATCAAGGGGCTTTCGGGACCATGCCTCCGAGCGTCTGGTGATCTCACAATCTTGGGTGTTCCTTGGATCACAGTGGCAGCACTCCAATCCCTGACTATGTTGTCACGAGACATTTCTACTTGCATGTCATTTTTTTTTTTAAAGACATCAGTCAAATTGAAGCAGGGACCATCTTAATGGCCTCATCTTAACTTCATTCCTTCTGCAAAGACTGTTTCCAAATAAGGTCACAAGTGACAAGTTTTGGGGGTTAAGACTTCCATGTATCTTTCTAAAGGACAGAGTTCATACTGCAACAGACATAAGTTTGCTTTTTTTTTTTTTTTTTTTTTCTTTCAGTGGTGGAGAACCCCTGCGTTTTTTGTTTTTTTTTTTAATTGTAAACAAATGGGATACATGTTGTTTCTCTGTACATGGCGTAAAGGCATACCATTTGTGTAATCATAAATTTACATAGAGTAATGTTGTTTGATTCATTCAGACATCTATGTTGATAAAGTGGTTGGATGTACTAATCTGGAATTCCAATGAAACATCCAAGTTAAAAATACTTAAGGCTGTTTAATCAGGTACCCTCTTAGCTTTTGGATAAACCTGGGAAAACTACAAAGCAATCGAGATTTCTTTCTTTGTAAGACTGGAAAACAGGAATCAGCAGAAGATGACAGAGTAGAGGAAAGCTGCATTCTAAGCTGCGCTATGGCTCAGGACAAAAGCATTACGTGTACAGCTTCTCAGTGAGAACTAATTGGCTTATATAACTCCTTCTCCCACCATTAATGCCAATACAATCATTACCGCTGTGGATGATATAGTTGACACCTGACATATGCTCCAAACCATATCTAGTTCATGGTTACTGTTTTTACCGTTGACAATTGTTGAACCCACCATTCCTGTCTATTGGTAGTAATTAGTGTTAAAGACGTAATAGTAGGAACAGGGTATTTACTTTAATGCTGAGTATTGTTTGCGATAGTCATTATAATTGTTTATTTCACCCCATTCTGTGAGGTCTGGAAACCTACAGGGATGTGAAAAGTTCACAAGTTAGAGACTCTGCTGCTGAGCAAAACAATCCCTGACATTACTCCAACTCAAAGAAGTTAGGAGACAAAATCCCCAAACCAACAGCAAGGACTCACAGAAGAAAAATCAGAGAGGGACCTTGTGGCCCACCCCTTGGCATCTAGTCATACTTCAAACACAGACAGAAGTCCCAGAACAAATAAGTCGACTACACACAAAAGGGCATGTGTAAAAAATGAGGTAGAAGAACCCATCTCAATTGATGCCCAAGCCATGATCTCTGAAAACATGAGAAAACAGGAGAACCAATCTCCCCCCAAAATCCACAATCCCCAACAAAAGATCCCACTGATAGTGAGCTGGACAAAAGCTCAGAGAAAGACTATAAAAATGCTATTTATGAAAATATTCAATGAACTAAAAATCTAAGGAAGGAAATAAGAAAACAATTACAAGAGACAAAAGATCAATTTAATAAAGAAATAATGTGCAAAGAAACCAAGCAGAATTCCTAGAAATTAAAGACACAATCAATCAAATGATTTGAAGGCATCAATAACATATTATATTGCATAGAAAATAGAACATCAGCCCCTGAAGACAGGCTACATGATCTTGAGCACATAGGGGGCAATAAAGGGAAAAAATTATTGGACATGACCAGAATTTGCAAGAACACTAAGACAACCTTAAAAGGCCAAATCTGAGAATCACTGGGATAGAAGAGAACATAAGAATAAAGAATAAAGAATGTTTTCAATGAAATTATTACAGAAAAATTTTCCCATAACACAAATGAGGTAGGCATTCACATATAATAAGCTTACAGGACCCTAAATAGACAGAGTAAAATGAGAAGAACAACAAGACATATCATAATCAAAATGCCTAATCTACAAAATAAGGAAAGAATATTAAACACTGCAAGTGAGAAACATGAAGTTATATTTAGAGGCAAACCAATAAAGCTCACTTCTTCTTTTTTTTTAAATTTATTTTTTTTTTTATTTTATTGTAAACAAATGGGATACATGTTGTTTCTCTGTACATGGCGTAAAGGCATACCATTTGTGTAATCATAAATTTACATAGAGTAATGTTGTTTGATTCATTCTGTTATTTTTTCCCTTCCCCCCACCCCTCCCACCTCTCTTTTCCCTCTATAGAGTGCTTCCTTCCTCCATACTTGCCCCCCTCCCTAACCCTAACTCTAACCCTAACACTAACCCTTCCCTCCCCCCATTATGTGTCATCATCCACTTATTAGTGATATCATTTATCCTTTGGCTTTTTGAGATTGGCTTATCTCACTTAGCATGATATTCTCCAATTTCATCCATTTGCCTGCAAATGCCATAATTTTATCATTCTTTATGGCTGAGTAATATTCCATTGTATATATATACCACAGTTTCTGTATCCACTCATCAATTGAAGGGCATCTAGGTTGGTTCCACAGTCTGACTATTGTGAATTGAGCAGCTATGAACATTGATGTGGCTGTATCTCTGTAGTATGCTGATTTTAAGTCCTTTGGGTATAGGCCAAGGAGTGGGATAGCTGGGTCAAATGGTGGGTCCATTCCAAGTTTTCTAAGGAATCTCCACACTGCTTTCCAGAGTGGCTGCACTAATTTGCAGCCCCACCAGCAATGTATGAGTGTACCTTTCTCCCCACATCCTCGCCAACACCTGTTGTTGCTCGTATTCTTGATAATCACCATTCTAATTGGGGTGAGATGGAATCTTAGGGTGGTTTTGATTTGCATTTCTCTTATTACTAGAGATGTTGAACATTTTTCCATATGTTTGTTGATTGCTTGTAGATCTTCTTCTGTGAAGTGTCTATTCATTTCCTTAGCCCATTTGTCGACTGGATTATTTGAATTCTTGGAGTAGAGTTTTTTGAGTTCTTTATAGATTCTGGAGATTAGTGCTCTATCTGAAGTATGATTGGCAAAGATATTCTCCCACTCTGTAGGCTCTTTCTTCGCATTGCTGATAGTTTCCTTTGCTGAGAGAAAGCTTTTTAGTTTGAATCTATCCCAGTTATTGATTCTTGCTTTTATTTCTTGTACTATGGGAGTCCTGTTAAGGAAGTCTGATCCTAAGCCAACATGTTGAAGATCTGGACCTACTTTTTCTTCTATAATCTGCAGGGTCTCTGGTCTGATTCCGAGGTCCTTAATCCATTTTGAGTTTAGTTTCGTGCATGGTGAGAGATATGGGTTTAGTTTCATTCTGTTGCATATGGATTTCCAATTCTCCCAGCACCATTTGTTGAAGAGGCTATCTTTTCTCCATTGCATATTTTTGGCCCCTTTGTCTAGTATGAGAAAATTGTATTTATTTGGGTTTGTGTCCGTGTCCTCTATTCTGTACCATTGATCTACCTTTCTATTTTGGTACCAATACCATGCCGTTTTTGTTACTATTGCTTTGTAGTAGAGTTGAAGATCTGGTATTGCAATACCCCCTGTTTCACTCTTCCTGCTAAGGATTGCTTTAGCTATTCTGGGTTTCTTATTCTTCCAGATGAATTTCATAATTGCTTGCTCTATTACTGTAAGGTATGTCATTGGGATTTTAATTGGAATTGCATTGAATTTGTATAGCACTTTAGGTAGTATGGCCATTTTGACAATATTAATTCTTCCTATCCAAGAACATGGGAGATCTTTCCATCTTCTAAGGTGTTCTTTAATTTCTTTCTTTAGTGTTGTATAGTTCTCATTGTAGAGGTCTTTCACTTCTTTTGTGAGATTGATTCCCAAGTATTTTATTTTTTTTGAGGTTATTGTGAATGGGGTAGTTTTCCTAATTTCTCTTTGTGAAGATTCATCACTTATGTATAAAAATGCATTGGATTTATGAGCATTGATCTTGTAACCTGCTACTTTACTGAATTCACTTATGAGTTCTAAGAGTTTTCTGGTGGAATTTCCAGGTTCCTCTAAATATATAATCATGTCATCAGCGAACAGGGATAGTTTGAGTTCTTCTTTTCCAATTCGTATCCCTTTAATTTCTTTGGTTTGTGTAACTGCTCTGGCTAGAGTCTCAAGAACGATGTTGAATAGAAGTGGTGAAAGAGGGCATCCCTGCCTTGTTCCAGTTTTTAGGGGGAATGCTTTCAGTTTTTCACCATTTAGAATGATATTAGCCATGGGTTTAGCATAAATGGCCTTTACAATGTTAAGGAATGTTCCCACTATCCCTATTTTTTCTAGTGTTTTGAGCATGAAGGGGTGCTGTATTTTATCAAATGCTTTTTCTGCATCTATTGAAATAATCATGGTGATTCTTGACTTTAAGTCTATTGATATGGTGAATTACATTTATTGATTTCCTGATGTTGAACCAACCTTGCATCCCTGGGACAAAACCCACATGATCATGGTACACTATCTTTTTAATATGTTTTTGTATGTGATTTGCTAAAATTTTGTTGAGAATTTTTGCGTCGATGTTCATTAAGGATATTGGTCTGAAATTTTCTTTCCTTGATGAGTCTCTGTCTGGTTTAGGTATCAGTGTGATATTGGCTTCATAGAATGAGTTTGGGAGGGTTCCCTCCTCTTCTATTTTATGGGATACTTTGAGAAGTATTGGAATGAGCTCTTCTTTAAAGGTTTTGTAGAACTCAGCTGAGAACCCATCTGGTCCCGGACTTTTCTTTGTTGGTAGGCTTTTGATGACTTCTTCTATTTCAGTACTTGAAATTGGTCTATTTAAATTGTGTATGTCCTCCTCATTCAGTTTAGGCAATTCATATGTCTCTAGAAACCTGTTGATGTCTTCGAAATTTTCTATTTTGTTGGAGTATAGATTTTCAAAATAGCTTCTAATTATGTTTTGTATTTCAATCCTGTCTTTTGTGATATTTCCTTGTTCACTCCGAATTATAGTGATTTGGGTTTTCTCTCATCTTCTCTTTGTTAGTGTGGCTAAAGGTTTATCAATTTTGTTTATTTTTTCAAAGAACCAACTATTTATTTTGTCAATTTTTTGTATAGTTTCTTTTGTTTCAATTTCATTGATTTCAGCTCTGAGTTTAACTATTTCTTGTCTTCTACTACTTTTGGTGCTGTTCTGTTCTTCTTTTTCTAGGGCTTTGAGCTGTAGTGTTAGGTCATTTATTTGTTGAGTTTTACTTCTTTTATTAAATGCGCTCCATGAAATAAATTTCCCTCTAAGTACTGCTTTCATAGTGTCCCAGAGATTTTGATATGATGTTTCTTTGTTCTCATTTACCTCTAAGAATTTTTTAATTTCCTTCCTAATATCGTCTGTTATCCATTCATCATATAATAGCATATTGTTTAATCTCCAGATGTTGGGATTGTTTCTGTGTTTTACTCTTTCATTTATTTCTAACTTCAATCCATTATGATCTGATAGAATACATGGTAGTATCTCTATCTTCTTGTATTTGCTAATATTAGCTTTGTGGCATAATATATGGTCTATTTTAGAGAAGGATCCATGTGCTGCTGAGAAGAAAGTGTATTCGCTCTTAGTTGGATGGTATATTCTATAAATGTCCGTTAAGTCTAAATTATTGATTGTGTTATTGAGATCTATGGTTTCTTTGTTCAATTTTTGTCTGGAAGATCTGTCCAGTGGTGAGAGAGGCGTGTTAAAATCACCTAGTATTATTGTGTTATGGTCTATTTGATTTCTGAAATTGAGAAGGATTTGTTTGACGTACATGGATGAGCCACTGTTTGGGGCATAGATGTTTATGATTGTTATGTCTTGCTGATTTATGTTTCCCTCAAGCAGTATGAAATGACCTTCTTTATCCCTTCTGACTAACTTTGGCTTGAAGTCCACATTATCGGAAATGAGGATGGATACTCCAGCTTTTTTGCTGAGTCCATGTGCATGGTATGTTTTTCCCCATCCTTTCACCTTTAGTCTATGGGTATCTTTTTCTATGAGGTGAGTCTCTTGTAGGCAACATATTGTTGGATCTTTCTTTTTAATCCAATCTGCCAGTCTATGTCTTTTGATTGATGAATTCAGGCCATTAACATTCAGGGTTATTATTGAGATATGATTAGTATTCCCGGTCATTTGGTTCATTTTTTTAAATTTTATTTATTTATTTGTTTGACACAACTTGGTTCCTCTTTTATTTCACAATTCCTTTAGGATAATTCCTCCCTTTGCTAATTTGCTTCTTTGTTTTTCATCTCTTCCTCATGGAATATTTTGCTGAGAATGTTCTGTAATGCTGGATTTCTTTTTGTAAATTCTTTTAGCTTTTGTTTATCATGGAAGGATTTTATTTCATCGTCAAATTTGAAGGTAAGTTTTGCTGGGTATAAGATTCTTGGTTGGCATCCATTTTCTTTCAGGGCTTGAAAAATGTTGTTCCAGGCCCTTCTAGCTTTTAGGGTCTGGATTGAAAAATCTGCTGATATCCGTATTGGTTTCCCCCTGAATATAATTTGGTTCTTTTCTCTCACAGCCTTTAAAATTCTGTCTTTATTTTGTATGTTAGGTATTTTCATTATAATGTGCTTTGGTGTGGGTCTGTTGTAATTTTGTGTATTTGGAGTCCTATAAGCCTCTTGAACTTGATTTTCCATTTCATTCTTCAGATTTGGGAAATTTTCTGATATTATTTCATTGAATAGATTGTTCATTCCTTTGGTTTGTTTCTCTAGGCCTTCCTCAATCCCAATAATTCTTAAATTTGGCCTTTTCATGATATCCCATAATTCTTGTAGATTCTGTTCATGATTTCTTACCATCTTCTCTGTTTGTTCAACTTTGTTTTCATGGTTAAATATTTTGTCTTCAATGTCTGAGATTCTGTCTTCCAGGTGTTCTATCCTACTGGATATGCTTTCTATGGAGTTCTTAATTTGGTTTATTGTTTCCTTCATGTCAAGGATTTCTGTTTGGTTTTTTTTCAATATCTCTAACTCATTATTGAAATGATCTTTTGCTTCCTGCATTTGCTCTTTTGATTGTCGATTGGTGCGATCATTCAATGCCTGCATTTGCTCTTTCATCTCATCATTCAGTGCGTGCATTTGCTCTTTCATCTCATCGTTTGCCTCTCTGATCATTTTAATTATGTACATTCTGAACTCCTTTTCTGTCATTTCTTCTGCCATGCTGTCATTGGGTTTTTTTGATGTAACATCTAGATTTGTTTGCAGCATTTTCTTTCCTTGTTTTCTCATATTGTTCAGGTATCAGTGGACCGCTGAGATATTGCAGATTTCCTCTATTGACTTACAATGTCCCTGAAGATTTCTATATATATATCCCCTCTTAGCCTTCAGTAGGCTGAAGTCTTGGAGGAAGTTGATAATGCGGTGCTCCACAAGGAAGCTGCCTCTCTAGGAGTGGTGGCCTTCAGGTGGGGTATATTCCCTGCTAGTGGGCAGAGGTGCCTCCACTTGTTGACCAATGGTCATCCAAAGGGGAACTAGGCTGCAGGCTGAGGCAAGGCCTATTTGGGCCTGAGTCTCTGGTTTTACCGTCTTTGTGGGGAAACCTCACCTGGCAGGGAAGACTCACCCAGTGGGGATGTCTCGCTGGTCAGTTCCCTCCTAGAGGTTCACCTCAATTTACAGCTACCACCTGAGCTGGGCTGCCTTCCTCTGCAAAGTTCCCAGGAGCCCGGCCCCACCTCCTGTGCCTGGGAGCCTCACCCTTCGCAGATGAATCTCCTTAGGCTGCCCCTCCTCAGAGAATCTGCCTGCAGTCCTGGAACCTTCGCTCTGCCCCTAAGTGTGTCTCTGTGCGGCTCTTCCACCAAGAAGCCTCCTAGATCCTGGGACCCTGCTCTGCACCTAATCACCTGGCTATGTGGCCTCTCCTCTGAGCAGCCACCTGGGGCCCCGTACAATTGCTCTGAGTCCCAGAGACTCGCCACACGCCTCTTCCTCCAGACAGCCGCCCAGTATTCCGGTGCGGTCACTAGGAGTCCAAGCAACTCACTGAGTGCCTCCTCCTCCCACCAAGTACCTGTAGCCCTGGGCAATCAATCACTTCGAGTCGAAGTGACCCTCCCTGTTCCTCCTCCTCCTCCAAGTAACCCCCCGGGTGTTCAGGAGCGGTTGCTCTGAGTGTCTCTGAATCCACGTGACCCGCTGCACACCTCCTCTGGGCAGCCGCCCGGAGCTCTGGTGCGGCCACTCGAGACCAAGCGACCCACCGCACTCCTCCTCCAGGCAGCCCCCCTGTGTTCAGGAGCAGTCGCTTTAAGTCCAAACAACTCACCAATCGCCTTCTCCTCTGAGCAGCTGCCTGGAGCTCTAATGCAGTCACTGCGAGACCAAACGACCCGCAGCGCTCCTCCTCCTCCTCCTACTCCTCCGGGCCGGCCCCGGTGTTCAGAAGTGGTCTGAGTCCAAACAGCTCGCCACCCAGCTTCTCTTCTGGCAACCGCCTGTAGCTCTGGTGCAGTCACTCCGAATCCAAGCCGCCGCGCTCCTCCTCCTCCTCCTCAGGGCAGGCCCTGGTGTTCTGAGTCCACACAGCTCTCCCCGCCGCCCCTCCCCCGGGAGCCACCGGAGCCCCAGTGGTTGCTCCGAGTCCCAGCGCTGTGCTGAGCGGCCTCCTCTACGACGCTCCCAGTTGTCCGCGTTCACTGCTCCAGCGGGGGGAGGGGTGTCTCGCCGGCAGCTCTACTTCACAAAGTTCCCTGCGTTCCGGGACTACCATCTCATCCGGGATGCCTCCCCAATGGGAGAGACCCACCCGGCTGCTTTGAGTTGGTCCCAAGTCTCTCAATATCTCCTCTTTTGAATCCTGAGTCCTGGAGCAACATGAAATGCAGCCACCCTCTAGGCCGCCATCTTGAAAAAACCCAATAGAGCTCACTTCTGATTTCTCAGCTCAAACCCTAAAATCAAATAGAGCCTGGAATGAGATATTTCAAGTCCTAAAAGAAAACAACTGCCAGCCAAGGTTACTATACCCAGCAAAGCTTAGTTTCAAATTTAAGGGAGAAATAAAAATTTTCCATAATAAGAAGAAACTAAAAGAATTTATGAGCACCAAACCCACAGTAGAAAGAATACTCAGAGATAAACTGCACAGAGAAGAATTTAAAAACAATTCCAAAAGCTCACAAACAGAGGGAGTTCAATAGGAGAATAACCCACTAAATGAGAATCAAGACAGGAAAAAATATAACAAAACAACAAAATGCCAGGAAACCACAAACATATCTCCTCAATTAAAAGGCACAGATTAGCATAATGGATCAGAAAACAAGATCCAACAATATGCTGTTTACAAAAGACTCATCTTGTGGACAAAGACATCCATAGGCTGAAAGTGAAAGGAAGGGGAAAAAATATTCCAAGTATGAGAATCACAGAAACAATCATGAGTAGCTATTTTCATATCTGAAAGCAGATTTCAAGCAACAATTAACCAGAACAAAGACGGCCACTGCATCCCAGCAAAAGGAACAATCCATCAAGAAGATATAACAACAGTAAAGATTTGATGCACCCAATTATGTGAAAAACATACTTCATAACATTAAATCCCACATAGACCCCAATATAATAATGGTGGCAGATTCAATACACCCTCATCACTAACAGATCATCAAAACATAAAATCAATAAAGATATCTCCATCCTATATAATATTATAAGTCAGATAGACCTAATGAATATCTACAGAATATTCCATCCAAAACATCTGAATTTACTGTCTTCTTAGCTGTACATGAAACTTTTTCCAAAATAGATCATAATGTAGGCCATGAACCAAATCATAGCAAATACAAAATAAAATCAATATAATCCCATACATCCTATCAGATCATAAAGGAATGAAGCTAGAAATCAGCAACAAGAAAAATAATGGAAACTGCATAAACACACAGAGATTGAAAAATACTCTCTTAAATGAAGAATTGATTACAGAAGAAATGAGAATAAAAGTCAAGAAATTCTTAGAAATTAATGAGAACTGATACACATATAAAAATCTCTGGGACAGTATGAAAGCAATTCTAAGGGGAAAAGATAGAGCATTGATCGTCTGCATTAAAATTTTGTGGAGTCTGGGTTGTGGCCCAGTGACAAAGTGTTTGGCTAGCATGTATGAGGCACCAAGTCTGATTCTCAGCACCACACATAAATAAATAAAAATAAAGGTCCATCGACGACTAAAAAAAATTTTTTTTAAATTGGAGAGATCCCAAATAAATAAGTTTACACTCCATCTCAAGACCTTAGAAAAAGAACAACAAGGTAATACCAAAACCAGTACAAGATAGGAAATAACTAAATTCAGAGCTGAAATCAATGACATTGAGAATAAGAAAACAATACATAGGATCAATGCAGCAAAAAGTTGGTTTTTGAAATGATAAATAAGACTAACCAACCCTTAGCCAAACTAACCAAAAGAAAGAGTGAGAAGACCCAAATCAACAAGATCAGAGATATAAAAGGATATATCACCACAGACCCTTCTGAAATCTAAAGGGTTATCAGAATCTATTTTGAAAATTTATACTCCAATAAACTGGGAAATCTGGAAGATATTGACAAATTTCTATACACATATGACCTGCTCAAATTGAATCAGGAAGATATAGAAAACCTAAACAAACCACTATCAAGACATTAAAACAGCAATTAAAATCCTTCTAAAAAAGGAAAGCCCAGGACCAAATGAATTCTCAGTTAACTTCTACCAGACCTTTACAGAAGAATTAACTCGTCTTTCTCAAGTTATTCCATGAAACTGAAAGGAAGAAACACTCCCAAATGAATTTTATGAAGCCAGTATAACACTGATACCAAAACCAGACAAAGACAAAATAAAGAAAGAAAACTACAGACCAATATCCCTGATGAGCATAGATGCAAAAATCCTTAATAAAATATTAGCAAACTGCATTCAAAATCACATCAAAAAGATGATACACCATGATCAAGTCGGTTTCATACTGGAGATGCAAGGTTGGTTCAACATATGCAAAGCAATAAGTATAATCCACCACTTAACAGAATTAAGGACAAAAATCACATGATCATCTTAATAGATACAGAAAACACCTTTGATAAAATACATGCCCATTCATGTTAAAAAATGCTGGAGAAGCTAGGGATTGAAGGAACTTATCTCAACGTCGTAAATGCCATTTATGACAAACCCAAAGCCTACGTCATACTAAATGAAAAAAAACTAAAAGCATTTCCTCTAAAATCATAAACAAGACAATTATATCCACTCTCACTCTCTATTTTCCTATCCAAAATAGTCCTCAAAACATTAGCCAGAGCAATCAGGCAAGAAAAATAAATGAAAGGTATACAAATAGAAAAAGAAGAAGTCAAACTATCTCTGATGATGATGTGATCCTATATCTAGTAAACCCAAAAAAATCCATCAAAAGACTCCTATGGTTTATGAATGAGTTTACCAAAATAGCAGGATACAAGATGAACACCCATAAATCAATAGTTTTACTATATTTCAACAGTAATTCAACTGAGGAAGAAATCAAAAAACTGTCCCAGTCATAGTAACCTCAAAAAAATAAAATACTTAGTAATTGATCTAACTAAGGAGGTAAAAGAGTTCTAGAATAAAAATTGTAGAACATTGAAGAAAGAAATTGAAGAAGATCTTAGAAGATGGAAAGACATCCCATGTTCATAAGCAAAATTAGTATTTTCAAAATGGTCATACTACTAAAAGCAATATACAGATTCAAAGCAATCCCCACCAAAATATCAATGATATTCTTCACAAAATTAGAAAAAACAATTCTCAAATTCACTTGGAAAAATAAGAGACCCAGAATAAGCAAAGCAATACTAAGCAAGAAAGTAAAGCAGGAGGCATCACAATATCTGATCTGAAATCAATATCTGTTACTACAGAGCTGTAGTAACAAAAACAGTATGGTATTGGTATTAAAATAGACATGAAGACCAATGGAACAGAATAGAAGACGTAGAGACAAATCCACATTACCTACAGCCATCTGATATTTGACAAAGTTTCCAAAAATATACTTTGGAGAAAAGACAGCCTTTTTAACAAATGGTGCTAGGAAAATTGGATAGATGTATATGTAGAAAAATAAAACTAGACTCCTATCTTGCACTGTGCACAAAACTCAGATCAAAATGGATCAGACTTAGGAATTAGACCAGAAATTTTTAACCATTATAAGAAAGCATAGGATCAACACTCCATCATATAGGAGCTGGCACTGACTTCTTTAACAAGGTTCCCAAAGTTCAATAAATAAAACCAAGGATCAATCAGTGGGATGCCATCAAACTAAACACTTTCTGCACAAGTCAAGGAAATGATTAAGAGCATCAAAAGAGAGCCTACGGAATGGGAGAAAAACTTGGCTGGTTACTTCCTCAATATGGGATTAATATCCAGAATATATAATGAACTCAAAAACATTAATACCCCAAAAATAATATCTCAATTAATAAGTGGGCAAAAGAAGTAAACAGAAACATCCTCAAAAGAAGAAAGACAAATGGCCTAGAAATACATGAAAAAATGTTAAACATCTCTAGTTCTCAGTGAAATGTAAATCAAAACTACACTAAGATTTCATCTCACTCTAGTTAGAAAGATAGTGATCAAGAATATGAACAATAATAAATGTTGGCGAGGTTGTAGGGGAAAAGGTACACTTGTACATTGTTGATGGGACTGGGACAACCACTCTGGAAAGCAGTATGGAGATTCCTCAAAGAAACTAGGGATGGAACCACCATATGACCCAGCTATCCCACTCCTTGGTATTTTTCCAAAAGATCTAAAATCAACATACTACACTGATACAGTCACCTCAATGTTTATAGCAGCACAATTCACAGTAGTTAAATTATGGAATCAAACTGTATGCCCATCAATAGATGAATGGATTAAGAAATTGTTCTCTGTGTGTGTGTGTGTGTAAACATATACACACATAAGGGAGTTCTACTCAGTCATAAAAAAGAATGAAATTTTGTCATTTTCTGGTAAGTGGATAGAAATAGAGGATATCATGCTAAGTGACATAAGAAAAACTCAGAAACTCAAAAGGTCAAATGTTATCTCTCATATGTGGAAGCCAGAGAAAAATAAAGGAAAGTGGGAGGGAAGGATAGGATAATGTATACAGCCAATCAAATATAAATTAATAGATGAGCGAAAGAAATTCATTAGAGTAGAGGAAGGAGAATGGGAGGAGGGAGGGAGAACTGGAGGGAAAGGGGGGATTATGAAATGAAATCAATTTGCATGTATATATGAGTTTGTCGGGATGAACCCTGCTAGTATGTATAACTATAAATCTCTAATTAAAAAATGAAAATATAAAATAAAAAACTGGAAAATACAATTCCTGACTGGAAAGGACTCTCATGAGAGTCTAATGCGACAATGAGTGTAAAACACCCTCTAGGGAGTTTGAAGAAACATGTAAATCAATACTCTTCAAGTTGTCTACTACTCTGAATTCAGTAATCACATATTTGGCACAGATTTTTTTTAATATAATGCAATTTATTATTATTATAATATAATTATATTATTATATTATATTATATTATATCACTGAATTATATTTAAGCTAATGTCAGTTTGCCTCGGGGGCAGCTGATACATACAATAATGATAAATTATATATTGGCACAGATTCTTCTAGAAAGGAGAAGAAGATGGTAAGTTAGGATTAAGTTGAGGACTTTTAGAGTCTTGAAATTTTCTTAAGGTAATGCCCAAAGGGTGACCTCACCCCTAAGGTAAAACTGCAACTCCGTACTCGAGTGGAAGTTCAGCATGATTCCTAGCAAAATGAGGGGAGTCTTTGTTTGAAATATATATTAAGAACCTAAAATATATTATTCTAGGCCAGTCATTGTAGATAGATGGGATTACAATGGCAAAAGCAACCAACAGCTGTCATTAAAGAGAGATAGTGTAAGTAAACAAGAACAGAGGCCGTGCTCTGCTCTGAAGTTCTCCATGATGTGTAGAACCGTAGTTCTCAGACTGTTCCTGACCCTGAGTTTCTACATTTTATAAAGCAGTAGTTTGCTATGAGTTTCTCCATTTTGAATTTAAGCTCTGAGGTAGAATGACTTTACACCTTATTTGTGTAAGTGAATAATCCCATCTGCCTAGCACCGCCATAACACATAAACTGATAAATCATACTAATAAAAATGACCATCTGTGAATTCATCAAATTAATCAGAAGCACAGGGATGCATGGGTACCAGATTCATATCAGTAAAACCAAGCTCATGAGTTTAGAGAATGCACCAGACCACTGAGCGAAGCAACCCCCTCACCGGAGTCCCATAAAACGAGGAGCACTCTGAGACTGGACCTGGCAGCACCCTGACCCTGTCACTGTCACTTGTTAGGTGCCTTGCCCAGGGAAATTGCCACAGTGAAGAACCTCTGACACCCCGTCCGTGGGCTTCAGCAGAGTGTGGTTTCTCCTGCCCGTGACAACCATAGATGGCCCACTCTGAGCTGACATCTCAAGTTGACACTCCAAGCTGACACTCTGAAACTGCCATCCATCCAGGCCATCGGGTCTAGAGCAGAGGGACACTCTTAGAGGAAGTCATGCATTTTGACAGTTCTGTGCCCTGAACAAGTTCTTTGGTTGGTGCCCAGTCTTATCTGACCACCCAGATCTAGTGACTCCTTTCGTTTAGTGTCTTCTCTTAGTTCAGCCTCCTGAACCCCTGTGACTGCTTTAACCCTTTTTTAGTCTTTCTTTAATACATATTCATATATATTTACGTAAATTATGATTTGTAACCTGAGTGTTATAGATACTAGTGATTAAGACTGGAATAAAGGAAGTTGTGTTCTCCCTACTTGTGACGGTCAGGTGACCCACGAGTATTCACTGAACTGCCATTACTATAAGTGGCGTAGCCTGTGAGTTTATGGTTGTTCACTAAATTCTGATCCTATGGAAAGACACAAACATGTTTAGCCTATGATAATGACATAGCTCACTCAGTACATAAGCACACAACTAATGTAGAACAAGTTGATTTTAGACATGAGCCCAGGATGAAATGAGAACACTGGGAAAGGCTTACTAATCTGGCCCCAAAGAGAATACTTGGTGGAAGGGACATATGAGATCTGAAGGATGATTTAGAGTCAATCAATTAAAAAGAGAGAGAGAAGAGCATTCCAAGCAGAAGGGCTCACTTTTAAAAGCTCAAAAGAAGAAGGGGTGACAGGTTCAGGACGCAGAGTGGTGGTGTGCAGCCATTCTAGGGAACGTATGATGGTGGTGTAGGACCAGCTGCCTTGCTAGAGGGCCCATCATGAGGTTTTTCTGTGTCATTCTGAAGATTTCAGTTTGGCCCTAACAGGTTCAAGGGGATCCCAAATCAGATGGCATCAGCACAGCTATCTTCTCATGAGTTCTAGTTCTTGACCTATAGACCTTTTAGTTGCTGTGGTTCTGACTCAAGGATTATGAATACTGGTTTTCCTAGTTGCCATGGAAGTCAGTCCAACTATCGTTGCTATAGCACCTTAGTCTGAGAAGTCTAGTACTTCATTGAAGGAGCATATGACAATTCATCAACAGACACTCAGAGGTAGCAGGTCCAACTTTTTTCTTAATTTTTTTTTTTTTTTTTTTGGTACCGGAGATTAAACTCAGGGACACTTAACCACTGAGCCACATTCCCAGCCCCATCTTGTATTTTATTTAGAGACTGGGTCTCACCGAGTTACTTAGCACCTCGCTTTTACTGAGGCTGGCTTTGAACTCGAGATCTTCCTGTCTCAACCTCCCAAGCTGCTGGGATTACAGGCATGCACCATGGTTCCCAGCCCAGGTCCTACATTTAGATCACATTTCTTTCTCTTTCTCTCAACTGATTCTTATAATCCCCTTATTGGCTACACAATGTTCCGTGACTTGGTATTCCAAGGATAACCATCTGTGAATGGTTGTCTTTTTAATCTGTGAAATGGAAGATGGTCAGATGTCCTTCTCCCCTTTTAATTAGCAAAAATACCATTAGCAAAAATACCATTCGATATAGTTTACAACCTATGTGCCCAGTCCTCTTCAGTCAGAAGTACTGTATTGATCAAGAGGAAAGGAAAACCCAGGAGCTGACTTACTGTGCTGCTGTGGTGAGGGACGCTCTTGAGGGGCATTTATGATTGCCTAGCCATTTTGAATTGGTCTGAAGAGTGACATTTCTCTTCCTTCACATCACAAGCTAAAAGGTGTGGCTATATAAGATCGTCCACAAAATTTCCCATTAACCTGTAAAATTCAAGATTCTTCTGATTATTCGAACTATCCTTTGGCTACTTAATTAACCTGAAGACAGTCTTCAATGGATAATTTACTTCCAACTGTAGAACAGAAGTCACCAGAGACTGGGGAGGGGAAGGGGAATAAGACCAGAAGTAAATCAGGTTCAAAGCTGGATAGGAGGGATACATTCTGGTGTTCTATCACAGAGTATGGTGACAACCATTAACATAATGAATTATATAGTTCAAAACAGCTAGAAGAGGATTTTTAATGTTTAACCACAAAGAAATGGTGTTTGAGGTGAGGGTTATGCTAATTACCCTGACTTGATATTACATATTCTATACATATGTTGAAATATCACCCTATACGACATAAATTTGTGAAATTATTATGTGATAATTCAAAATGAAACTAAAAAAGGATTTGCTTCAAAATTGCAGAACAAATTTCTGTTTGCTTGTTGCGTGAGTCTCAGTCAGGAAAGAAATTATAAGGTGGAGCAAGAAGATCTACAAAGTCATTCCACTGTCTGAATAGTAAATGTGTTGATGTCAAGAAATGATTTTGCAGTTGCTCTGGTGAAGGCGGCTTTTAGCTTGTGACGTGAAGGAAGAGAAACTTCACTCTTCGGACAAATTCAAAATGACCAGGAAATCATAAATGCCTGGGCAATCATAAATGCCCCTGAAGGGTCTGTAGCTCAGGAGCAGAGCACTTGTCTAGCATGTAAGAGGCATTGGGTTTGATCCTCAGCACCACATATACATAAATTAATTAATTAATAAGTAAATAAAAAGTAAAATAAAGGCATACTGCCCATCTACAACTAGAATTTTTTTTAAATAAATCCCCCTCAAGTTCGTGCCTCACTACAGTGGCACAGTAAGACGCTCCAGTTTTGTTTTCTTTCATCTTGCATCAATACAGTACTTCTGACTGAAGAGACTGGGCACACAGATTGTACCATATATCAGGTGGTATTTGAATTGTAGAATATCATTAGCAGCTAACACTCATGGAACATTATGTGCCCATTGCTAGCCTAAGGATCTTACATGCATCAGATTTAACCTTCATCATCTCTCCAGACATACTCTCATGATCACCATTGTTCCAATGTGGAAATGGGGTCACAGAGGTTAGGAAATTGTATGAGGTAATTCCCTGTACAGCCACATTCAAACCCAAGCAGGCTTGTCAAGAGGACAGTCAGTATTGTCATTCAAATCATCTGTAAATGTTATGATTCTGAACCAGAGGCAAGGAGCTGAGGAGGTACAGACTTTTCAGGTCTTACCACAGTCATACGTAATACTGGAATGTTTTACATGGAGAAACAAGAATATTTTCCATGAAACTGAAGCTACCTCTGTTCATTTTATCCTTCCTTGTAGTTCTTCAAAAGGTACCAGACTAAGATGTATAGTAATGAATAAAAACAAACAAAACACTTATGTCCCCAGCTTAAATGGGTTTCCATCTTAAAGTTTATGGGGCCAAAGCCAAACACACCCAGAACTCAGAAGAGTTCTAGTCACTCACAGTAAATAACTGTGGTCAGTTGATCTAGCCTACTTATCAAATGGTCCCAAGGTAAGACTTCAGTCCTACGCTAAGATGCTCTTTTAGGGAATCCATTTAGTCAGAATTTATATTTACATTTAAAAGTGACATGTGAGAATTCCTTTTCCGCCACATTGTTTTTCTCTTTTGATTACTTGATAATTTCCATTTCTATTAAATCTAGATTAGTCAAAGCATTCAATGTTAAAACGAAAGCTCTTAACAGAGCTTTTAGCTGTTCCTACATCCAACCAGGAGAGGGCGATCAGAGCACATTTTAAAGGTTTTGTAGGCTGCTGCTCAAGGGTGGGAAACTTCAGAAATATTTTCCATTATAATATGATGTATTCTTGAGTCTCTTTCCTCAGGGTAACATGAAAACAGAAAATTTAAGGCCATATGTAGCATGCTGTTCTAAGTATGAGTTGAGAGTTATGACCCCAGCCAAAGCATGAAAAGCAGTGGATAACAATAAATGTAATCAGGGGGCCTGTTTCCACCTAGAGGTGGGGTATGTAAAAATATGGGTGTTGCTCATGTCCCTGAGGCAGTCACTATGTTACCAATAAGAGTTATATTTTTCAGCACCTTCAATATATTTACTGTTAATCCAAATACAACTTTGGAATATATAAATTGGGTTCCCTTTGCAAAACTTGGCTTCTCCTACTGAGGTTGGCACTCCTAGTTTACCCTTCACTAAAAACCTGTGCAGCAAGTACATTATTAATAACAACACAGAATTAAGGCTATTGCACATTCTATTCAAGAAGCAAAAGCAAAAGCAAAAAAAAAAAAAAAAAACTCTGCATGTTATGCTGAATTTATTATTGTCTCTGCCTTCCTGATTGAAATCACATTTCTTCTCCCCGCCACTTTGTCAGGTGGCTTGGGGGTTGGCAACCAGGTAGAACTTGTTTCATATTTGAGCTCATTGATGAGATTTGGGGCAAGTTTCTTTATTTCTGGGTCAGTTTTTTCTGCTGTCTGGAACATGAGACTTAGTCTGATCTCCCTGGGCAGTGAGAAGCGAAGCAGGAGCTATCGCTGCAGCTGTTGTTTGTCTCATCATTTTGGCCAAACTAGCCCAATTTTAACCAGTGACTTTCCTGCATAGGTAGCTGAGGGTTTGCTTTGCTCTGATAATGCAAACATCAGCCAAATATTCCTGGCTTCTGTCCCAGTTTTCAATACTAAGGGGCAAAAGTCAATTTTCTTCATTCACCCCTAAAATTGTCATATGGTTCAAATATCCTTTTTTACACAAAATGCATTTCTTCTATATGCGTTCCTTCCCTTCAGGAGTACCAAATACAAAAAAAAAAAAAAAGAAAAAGAAAAAAAGAATAAGATATAATAGCAGAAAATCTTTTCATTACTTTAGAGGCAGTTGATTCTGTGTAATAGAACCTAGGAACTTAGAACCTAGGAAACTTAATTTAATTCTTAATCAATATTTTTATCAAATAACATAAATATAATATGAATTTCTCTTAGGAGATATTGCGTATTGCACTGCATTTTATATGTGCAAATTATTTTCAGAAATAAGATAAATAAAACACTTTCACAAAAATCATTTGTTATTTACAATAGTCTTGTTTTGTTGTTTCATTTTGGTTTTGGTTTTGTTATTGATACTGGTGATTGAACCCAGGGACATTTTTCCACTGAGTTACATACCCAGCCCTTTTTATTTTCAAACAGGTTCTCACTAAGTTGCTGTGACTGGCCTCAAACTTGCTATCCTCCTGCCTCAGCTTCCCATGTAGCTGAGATTATGGATGAACAACACCACACCTGACTTTCAAGATTCTATTAAGAAGATAGATATTATTTGCAATCTTCCAAGAAAAAAACTGATGCTAATGGACCACACTACTAGTTCTAAAACCAGGTTCCCAGACTCCTAGACTAGTACTCTTTATATAAATTCATCTTCATAGGCCTGTTACAAGAAATTTAAGTAAGAGTATACTTATAAAGCACAGGCAAATGCAACAGCCTGTTCCCAGCAAGGGTGCCAGAGGATGGTGTGACATCTTTTGACCACTTTGATGTTATAAGTGCAGTGAATTTATAATATGAATCACACCCAGAGGCAAGCAAAATCTCTTCATGAGGTAATTTGGGTAGCTTTTGGTAGCTCAAAAGGCAGTCTTTCATCTTCAAACTAATAAGGGCTTTGTGTGGCTGCTTAACTATTAGCACTCATAAACTTAGTAAAACTATGGACTATAAGAACCAGTCATCCTTTGGATGATAAGAACCAAAGCTATTTATTGCGAAGAACTAAATTGTAGCCATTTATCTAATTTTTCTATATGAATGATTGGTGTTTGCATGTCAGTTAGTGAACTCTCTAGTCTCAGAAAATCCTAAAGAAAGAAAGGTGATACTGGAATACTGCAAAAGAATAACATGTATTCTTAATAGGGTGCCACCATCATATCAAGGTTGACCATGACAGGGCTATGCGACAGGGGCTTTCCATATATTGCTTCATTCAATCTTCAAAACAACCCTAGGAGATAGGGACTGTCATCTTTAAACCAGTACAGATAAGAAAGAGAAGGTCAAGGAGGCTCCCTTTGCATGAGCCGAAGACTTTCACGAGAAGATAATGAGAAAATAAGGTCACAATGGAGGCAGGAAAAAAATTGAAACAGGCCTGGATGATAAGACATAGGTTTAATATTTTATTCTGTAAGCTCTAGAGAAACAGTGTAACCCCAATGAGTATTTTAATAAGTTTATTTTAGCTGCAATGTGTGGTAGGTATGAATGAAGAGAATCTGAGGATAGCAGCAAGCTAGTGCTACAATCCAGACAAGAAGAGATAATGATGGGGAATGAGAAGAGGGAGAGGAATAAAGGAAGGAAACAATGTGGTAGACAGGGAGAGGGCTCCAGATTTAGTAGGAGAAGAGGAGAGAGAATTGAGGTTGGATAGTATCAATCTGAGTTGGGTATCAAGACAACTAAAAGGAGTAAGAGCTAGTGTTCTACAGAACTGTGTGATGACTATAGTCACAATAATCTCTTATGTATTTTACAATATATAATACAAGTCACTAGAAGAGAGGAGCTCAAAGTCTCTACACACAAAGTAATGATAAGGAGATGGAACGGCAAACCTCCCAGATCTGATCAGCACATACCCTACACATGTATTGAAACATCACGCTGTACTCCATAAATATGCACAATGACCATATATTGAATCAACAATTTCCTGAACATTAAAGGAAATGGAAATGCCAACTCTCCTGATTGGATCATTTACTGTATACATGTATCAAATTATCACACTTTTCCCCATAAATGCAGACAATTAAATAATAGTCATTTAAAAATGGATTCAGAGGCTCACCCCATAAATGCAGACAATTAAATAATAGTCATTTAAAAATGGATTCAGAGGCTCAGAGAATTAGGACTTCAGATCCTGATGTAGGGGAGAAAAAACAAAATAAATTTATATTGATGTAGCTGTTGCTTTTTTCAAAGCCATCTGTGATATTAATTGGTATGTTTTTCTCTTAAATGTAAAGTTCTGAATATAGAAAAACAAGCTGAAATCCTTCAAATCCGAAAATCTGGTGGTTGTTAAATAGTACAAATATTCCAAGACTCTGGGCACCTGGTGGAGTTGGCCTGCCTAGAGGCCCATGTGCTGAGTTGGGGATACGTGACCCCTGAGACTAGAGATTGTTACTGTAGAATAATCTTTTAGAATAATTTATCCTGAACAACAACTAGTAGTTTGAATCATGAAAAATCAAAACATTCCCTAGAGTTGATGGGCCAACAGCTAATGCTTTAGGAAAATCAAACCATATTGGATGCTTTATAGGAAACTTAATTTGTGGAAGAGGAGTGCACATGTGTGTGTGTGTGTGTGTGTGTGTGTGTGTGTGTGTGTGTGTGTGTGTGTGTAAGTTATGGTTTAGGTATAAGGTGTCCCCCAAAAGCTCATGTGTGAAACAATGCAAGAAGGTTTAGAGGTGAAATGGTTGGGTTATGAGACCCTTAACCCAAGCAGTGAATTAATCCCCTGAGAGGGATTAACTGAGTGGTAATTCTAGGCAGGTAGAGGGTGACTGGAGGAGGTAGATCCCTGGGGGTTTACCTTTGGGGTATATATTTTGTCCCTTCTAAGAAGAGTCTATATCTGCTTTCTGGAGCCATATCCTACAGGGCTTTTCTCTGCCACACTCTTCCACCATGATGTTCTGCGCCTGACCTCCAGCCCAGAGAATGGAGTTGACTGTCTATGGACTGAGACCTCTGAAACCATGAGCCCCCAAATAAACTATTCCTCCTTAAAATTTTTCTTGTCAGGTCCTTTGGTCACAGCCGCAAAAAAAAAAAAAAAAAAAAAAAAAAACTAACTAAAACAACATTCATGCATTCCTTAATTCAACAAGTTTATTGAGGGATATTATGGGTCAAGCATTGTTCTGGCAAGGAGGACATAAACTTCCTGACCTCTACTCACAAAGAGCTAGACGCCTGTAAAAGAAAATAGACATTATAGACTACACTATAATAGGATTAGAAATAGTTCTGGGCTCAGTGATAGTGTGTTTGCCTAGGATGCATGAGGCCCCGTGTTCAATCCCCAGTACTGCAAAAATAAAGAAAGAAAAGGAAAAGAAACACAGTTCTGTAGGTGTGCAGAGGACGATAATGATCCCAGCTGGGCATGATCAGACAAACTTCCTGGAAAAGCAGATGTCTAAGCTCAGTTTGAATCATAAATACAAACTAATTAGCTATTTGAGGGGTAAGTGGTTTTAGAAAATGAGGATACCACGTGCAAAGGAGCAAGTCAAAAAGGGCTTGAACATGTTGGGAGAACTATAAGTAGTTTCCAGTGATGGAGGCACAGATTGGGAACCAGATGCTTATGTGAAATTTAGAGGCCTGGTCACCTAGAGTGCAATGTTGGTATAAAGGAGTTTGGACTTAATTTTTAAGGAGAGAAAAACCACGGACTTGATGCAGACTCATGATCAGAGTTTCTTTGAAAAAGACATCTCACAGGAATGGGAAGAATGAATTCTAGAGAGGACAGGGAAGTAAGTTAGGAGGTCTATGAATAATCAAGGCAAAGGCTGGTGAAATTCAGAATTAAAATGGTGGCAGAGTAAATACTGGAGAAAAGGAAACATGTAGGAAATATATAAATAGGTATAACTGATAGAAGGTAATATTTCAAGGATCTCTCTCTCAGGTACCTGAGTAGATGGTGGTTCCTTTAACTAACGTAAGCTGTGTGTGTGGTAGATAAGAGGAAGAAGAGGCAGGGGTATATAATAAATTTAACTTGAAACTCATTAGCACAATTGACTTTTTAAATGTCTTGATATGGACACAGGTCTTGATCAGAAGATCCAGATGAGTTGGAGATACAATTTTGCAAATGTGAGCACGCAAGTGGTAGTTTGGATCTTGTTTGTCCTCCAAAGGGACATCCTTTGCTGAAGACCTATTCCCCAGCCCGATGCACTATTGAGACTCAGTAGAGCCTTCAGGAGGTGGGGCCCTGGGGAGGAAGCTAGTCATGGGGGTGTGCCCTTGAAGGGGTTGGCACTCCAGCCCCTCCTCTTTCTCTCTGTGCTTCCTCCACCCAGCTCTCCCACCGTGATGTGCTGCCCCACCATAAGTTCAGGAGCAAAAGCCCCCCTGACCATGGACCAAAATCTCTAAAACTGTGAGCCAAAATAAATATTTCCTCTTTTTAAATTGTCTCATGCATTTTGTTACAATAGTGGAAAACTAACACAATAGTCAATCTATTAACTTATCTATCAAAAATATACAAAGGAGGAAGAGAAGAGGAAAACCAACACAAAAGGAGTGGGTGGAGGAAAAGCAGCCCAAGAAAGAAATCAGGAAGAGCTATCCAGGGGTATCCAGAGGTTTAGATACAATGGGGCTTGATGAAAATCAGAAAAAAAGAGAGAAAAAGAGAGAGAGGGAGGCTGAGACCGACTCAGGGAAAGTACACAATCCATCAAATATTATAAAAAGCTACAAAGCCATTTAAGAACTGATGTGCACCATCCAGTGCAAGATGTTAGAATGATGAGATGAGAACACAGCCAATGGGCCCAAAATGGATAGAACATTTTCATTTTACAATTGGTCATTAAACGCCTACTATAGACTTTCACAAAAGAAAAAGACAAGAAGGTAAATTTCAATTACCTTGACATTGATAAAGAAAAACAATTCAACTTATTCAATGACAGTCCAGATTCCATCTCCTTTTTTGTTCTTGGGTTTTGTTTGTTTGTTTTATGTTACTTTATTCAAAATGATCCCAATCAAATATTCTGCTCTTTGTCCATACTGCAAAACCCCAAAAACTCTGGAAATTGAGTTTTTTCCAATATCCCCCCTGATCTAAACTAAACAGAGACTGTCTGTCGTCTTTATCTCTCAATGAAACACTCATGTATTTTACTGCGGAAATATGATTATAGGGAGCTACACTCCACTCCACTTTGGGTAAAATAGGGTACATGTTTTATGTTCACCTTTTTGAATGCAAACAAAATTTAAATTTCAAAATGCATATAACCTCAAGGTTTCTAGATGGGATATTATGGACATGTGGAATTCTAACACAACACCTCAGAAAATATACTGTATATGTTTTTCTTTCCAGATTAGGCACTGCTGATCAGAGCCATATATAATATTTATTTTGAGTGTGAAACTTTCTGGCAGAAACCAAGTTATTGCACCAAACAACAGTCTATTTATCCCTCTCTATGGCAACTATCACCACTGCTCCAGTGCACTCACACACAGAGGCGTCAGGAGACTGGAGGGTGCTCCTCAGCTTGCAGAGATGTCCTGTCCTGGAGTTGACCTTGCTCCCCTGAGCATTCTCTTCGCTTCCTTTGCTCTATGGCCCGGGGTCTGCTGGCTCCCTTTTCTGCCCTGCACCTGGGCTTGCTTCCGTTTTCTTTTCCATGAACTCCTAGGCCAGGAGAATCTTCCCATTCTAGTTTGGCAAGCTTGGGATCATTACCATTTCAGAGCTGGAAAAAAACTTGGAGAGAACATTGAGTTCAATCCCCTCCTTTTAGAAATGAGGATACCAAGGCGCAGAGAAGTGAAGGGACTTGGCCACATCAACTAGGTAATTTATGACAAAGCTAGGACTTCAATCCAGCCTGCTATTTCACTTTCCCCATCAAGAGATTCAATATCAGATGAATGGTCTCCGTATGTATATTTAAGTATGGACATTTTCATTTGGCTTTTTTCTTGGATTATTTGTTTTACTATCCAGTATTTATTATCTTTTCTTTAAGAAGAATACCTCAAGTTTCCTATGAACTATCACTTCTCCATTTTTATCCTGGGAGTTTAAGCAACATTCATTCAAATCCCTTGTTTCATGGGTAACATGGAACATTTAGCTCACATAACTGAGGACTGGCCAATCACAGAAACACATCCTTTAAGCACTATGACTGGCTGAGGAATGATCTCCTGACCCAATGGGATGTCTGGGGAGTAGCAATATAATTACCGCACATCATTTTAGTCTCTTATTGGGCTTCAGTGGAATCTGGAAACACCTGGCCTCAAGTTACTTAAAATCACTTCGCCATTATATGAAGGCAGGAGAAGAAGCCAAAGCTTAGAGGTGGAAAGACAGTGTTCTGATGAGTTGAGTCTCTAAATTTGAATGTTTTTTTCAAGTCTTTAAATTTTTCCCATACCTTGACACCTCTCTACCTCACTTTTTCAATCACATAAACCAAACAGTTCCTTCTTGTGCTTAAGCCCAATTTGGGTAGATTATGTATCACTTGCAATCAGAAGTGCTTTACCCAATAAGAAGACCTTTTATAAAGTCTATTCGAGTCTGTTCATTCAAAATTAGATGATTTTTTTCTAAAAGTTTGATATTTCTAGAACCTTTGAAATTTGATAACTTGCTGCATTGAAATGAAATGAGACAGTAAGCAGGGTGACACTCTTGTCTCAAGTAATATGCTATAGTTTTCTACTCTGCATAAATGGCACCATTGGTCATGTTACCAAAGCTTGATTTTCTTACATCATGTTTGTGTGAATGTATCTGGGCTAATCTGATACTTACACAAGCATCATAAATTTTTATGTTATAAACTGAGCTCAGAATTGGGATTTTTCATTTATTTGTGTTTATGAAATCATAATTTCCTGTTCTTTAGAAGAAAAAGTTAAAAGTCTTCTAAAGTTAAATAGTTGTGTTTTTTCAAAACCTAATAAGTCTCAAGAGGTTTCTTAAACTTTCAAACTACTGTAAAAGAATGACATGGTAATTAGTTAAATGCAAATGAATCAGAGCCATCCAGATTGTTTGCCTTCAAATCCACATGAGTTTATAAACCAAAGGGAAAGATTTTGATTCGTAAAAATCCCATGGGAAATGGATAATATTTAGTATGTTTGTCTACCCTAAATTAGGTCACTTTTGTTGAATAACTACTTGATCTGCATTTGGACAGCGCCTTCCCCTGGCCTCCAAAATGGGGTTTGCCTGTGTTAAACCAGGGGAGGAAGCCCTGTGTTAGCTAAGTCAGCTCACCTGCCACCGCTCCGAGGCAGCAAACCAAAGGTTACCATGCAGTTTGATTTTAGGAGAAGAGGACAGGGGTTGCTTAAAGACATCGACAGCAATTGTTGGTGTGCATCATCTTTTGATAGGAAATTTAATTTCTTTTATTCATTTTCTTAAACACTGACCTGCTTGCTTCTCTTCTCATTTCAGAGTTCAGCCTGCTGCTTCTTTCCATGGTGCTCCTCTCTTGCTCTTACCCTTCTGTACCTCCATTGTACCCCTTTCTGCATCTTGATGTTACCAAAATCTTTCCTATCTCGGGGTCTTCTCCCAAGTCATTCCCTCTGCCTAGAAAGTTCTTTCCTTATTCTTTGCAATTTGGCCTAGGATGTTCTCAGAGGGCCTTCCCAACCTTGTGTAGTCCATGCCCCAATGTCCTTTCACATACCGCCCTGTTAACTTGCTTCACAACTATTAGAGTGATTGCACATCTTATTTATTTGCTTTTTTTGGTCTAACATTCCCTTAAAAGGATTGAGTGCCTAAAGTGCAAAGGTAATTTTCTCTTGTGTTCACTGATAGAGCTCCAGAGTCTTGAACAGCACCTACTCCACAAATATTTATTGTTTGTTATGGCAAATAAATATTTGTGGAACAAATCAGGTGAAGAAATTAAGGATGCAAATGTACAAATATGCTCCTATTTCATCTTTTTTTTTTTTTTTTTTTTTTTTTTTTTTTTTTTAGCTAAGATTTTCCTTTACCTAAAAGATTGTACAAAGGGAAGGTTAGTGTGCAGGGATTGAGGGAAGAAGGTGATACTTTATTAGTTTAACTTCCACTAAGTTCCACCAAGAAAAGTCACATGTGAGTGAGAAACTAGAAGCTTTGCTACTAAGATGAGGAACGCCCCAAGGATGTCACTTGTCACCCCTCCTTTTCAACATCGTGCCAGACACTTTAGCCATGAAATCAAATAAGGAAAGGAAGAAACAGGTGCACAGATAGAGCAGAAAGAAATAAAACTGCCTTTGTCCATGGACATCATCATCATCATCTGCAGAAAATCTAAAAGAATCAACAACAAAACTCCTAGAATTCATAAGTGATCATATCAAGGTCACGGAATGTGATGATTCAAATGCAAAAGTCAAATGCTTGTCTATATACCAGTAGTGAACAATTGGATTTGGTCATTGAAAACGTGATGTAACTTGAATGCTCTCTCCAAGCATGAAGTACTTAGGTATAAATCTAGCAACATATGTATAATATCAATGTGGTGGAAACTACTAATTCAGGTGAAAGAAATTAAAGAAGAGCTAAATAAGTGAAAAGATATCCCATGTTCATGTATAGGAAGACTCAATATTGTCAAGATGTCATTTCTTCTCAACTTAATTGATAGATTCAGTGCATACTATCAAAATTCCAAAAAATTATTTTGTGGGTATCAGTAAATTTATAAAAAGGGGCATGAGACCCAGAATGGCCATCACAATATTGAAGGAGAACAAAGTTAGAAGACTAATATTACCTGACCTGAAGACTCACTATGAAGTTACAGTAATCAAGATAGTATGAAATTGAAGAATCATACAACCAAACCAATAGAATAGAATGGAAAGTCCAGAAGTAGATTCACATAAAAAATTTCAATTGATCTTTAACAAAGAAACAAAGGCAACACAATGGAGAAAATATAGTCTTTTCAATAAATGTTGCTGTAACAACATATGCAAGAAGAGAGAGAGAGAGAAATGAATCTAGACACAGACTTTACATCCCTCATAAAAAGTAACTCATAATAGATCATAAACTGTTCTAGTCCATTTTTGTTGCTATAATGAAATACCCAAGTCTGGGTTCTTATAAAGAAAAAAGATTTATTGAGCTTAGTTTGGGAGGGTGAAAGTCCAAACGCATAGCTAGTTCTGGTGAGGATCTCCTTGGCAAACCATGATGGCAGAGAGCAAAGGGAAGCCAGTAATGGCCACCCAATAGACCCCACCTCTTAACTACCTCTAAAGTACCCCACTGTAGACCAAGTGTCCAACATGTGAACCCTTGGGGATGAACCACCTCTAAAGGACAGCAAGACCTAAATGTAAAATGCAGGGCTGTGAAC
The DNA here is from genome assembly GCF_902686455.1 of Sciurus vulgaris. Taxonomy (NCBI): domain Eukaryota; kingdom Metazoa; phylum Chordata; class Mammalia; order Rodentia; family Sciuridae; genus Sciurus; species Sciurus vulgaris. Next base: position 191,870,750 of record NC_136461.1, read on the forward strand.
CCCTAGAAGTTAATATAGGAGAAAATATAGATGATCTTGGATTTGGCAATAACCTTTTAAATACAACACCAAGAGCACAATCCATGAGAGAAATAATTGATAACCTTGGTTTCATTAAAATTAAGTTCTGTTCTGTGAAAAAATAATGCCAAGAGAATAAGAAGATAAACCAAATTCTGGGAGAAATATTTGCAGAACACACATCTTAAATAACTAATATCCACTGTGCAAAGAGCTCTTAAAACTCAATAATAAGAAAAAAAATTCAGAGGTAAAAGACCATAACAGATACCTTGCACAAAACAAGATATAGCGATTGCAAATAAGCATATGGAAGGAAGAACCACAACATATCAAGGAAAGGTAAATAAAACAACAATGAAATATAATACACACACATTAGAATGGTGAAAATCCAAAACATAATAGTACAGGAAATCTTCATTGCTGGTAAAAATGAAAACATTATATCCACTTTGAAAGACAGTTTAGCAATGTCTTACAAAACAAAACACACACTTACCATATGATTCTGCAATTGTACTCCTTGATATTTATCCCAAAGAGTTGAAGACTTATGTCAACCAAAATCCTTCACACAGGTATCTATATCAATGTCATTCATCATTGCCAAAGTGTGGGAGCAAGTCACTCAGCAGATGAATAGTTAAACTATTTCACATCCAGTCTGTTACAGTTTGGATATAAGATGCCCCCCTGAAGTTCCTGTGTTAATGCAAGAATGTTTAGAAATGATTAGATTATAAGAGTTGTAACCCAATCGGTGTATTGATCCATTTGATGGATTAAAAACTTGAATAGATTAGCGGGTGTTAACTGCAGGCAAGTGGGGCATGGGTGGAGGAGGTAGGTCACTGAGAGCGTACCTTTGGGGTTCATATCTTGTCCCTGGGATCTCACTTTTTCTGTGCTCCCTCACTGCCATGAGCTGAGCAGTTTTCCTCTGCCATGCCCTTTCATCACGTCTCTGGCTCAGAATGATGAATTTAGCCAACCATGGACTGAGACCTCTGAAACCACAAGCCAAAATAAACTTTCCCTCCTCTAAGTTATTCTCCTTGGGTATTTTGGTCACAGCAATAAAACGCTGACTAACACACAATGAAATATTCAGTGCTAAAAAGGAATGAGTTAAAAAACCATGAATATACAGTAATCACAAATGCATACTACTTAATGAAAAAAAAAATCAAAATGCTAAATAGTGTGTGCCCCCAACTATATGACATTCTGTCAAAGGTAATCCTTTGGAGAAACTAAAATGTTTTCAACAATCAGTGGTTGCCAAGAGATTATAGAGGAGCAGAGAAGACGTTTTAATGAAAGATACAGGTCATCTTATGTTTACCAAAAGCCACAATATTTAAAGCACTGAGAGTGAATGTTAATGTAAACTGTAGACTTCAGTGATTATGATGAGTCAGTGTGGATTCATCAACTGTAGCAAATGTGCCATTCTAGTGGTATGGTGATGTTAATGGAGTAGCCATACATCTGTGAGGTCAAGACATTGATGGGAAATTTATGCCTTCTGCTCAATTTTGTTGTGAACTTAAAACTGCTCTAACAACAAAGCATTTTTGAAATAAAGGAAAGCCGCATGTACCATATTTTTTAGAGGTTAATTTTTAAAATGTCTTAGTCTGTTTTGTGCTGCTATAACAGAATACCGCAGTCTGGATAAATTATAAAGAACTAAAATTTATTTTCTCACAATTCTGAAGGCTAGGAGGTCCAAGGTCATGGCATCAGCAGGTTCAACTGCTGGTAAGGGCCAGACCCTCCAGACAAAGGCACACCATGTTCTCACATGGCAGAAGAACACAGTAGCCACCTAGGCAAACACTGTATGAAGCCTCTTTTACACTGGCCTTAATCCCACTGAGGGAGAAGCCCCCATGACCTAATCACCTCTTCGGGCCCCACCCCTTAATACTATCACCTTGGCAACCGTTGAGTGTTAGAGGAGACCTATTCCAACCATAGCAGATACATCATGCCGATTTGTTCCACTAATAGCCATACATGGCTTACTTACCTCTACAAATTAGGAGGAATTATCAAATATCCAGAATTCTAGGCTATGAGAGCAACTTCTATAATTTTTCTTCTGGATCTTTCACTTAGAGATGAGCCGGGAGTATAACTTAGTCCAACAATGACCAAGAGGCTTCATATAGCCAGAGAAGTAACACAGCAGTGACCAACAAAAAAGACATCAGACCGGGTATTGTCCAAGGTGAGGTCAATTTAAAATGTGTGTGTATGTGCGCATGCACGTACACGTGTGGTACATTAACCAGTCTTACATCTGTGTATACTGACAGAATAAGTCCAACATAACCCATAACACATTGTTCCATTTGATTTTATGACAACTCAGAACCAGAATAATAGATGTATTTCATATCCCCATTTTCTATGTGAGAAACTAACCTCTCCCAAGATGTCAATCCAGGAATTCTGATGATAAGATCACAAGAAGCTACTCAGACCACATGGGCCATGGTACCCAAAAATCAAATGAAAAAAAAAAAATTCCTGAGAAAAGGGGATAACTATAGATTTATGCATATTATTTTTAAAATAATTTATTAAGTAACTAATTTAAATTTCTGTAATTAAACATACATGTTAATAACTTATAATATTTAAAGTTCATGCTGATTTTGTGGGTAAAATAAGAGTATATAGACAAGTTTCCCAAGGAAAAAGTATCAATCTAGTGAATAAGATGAGGCATGCATACATGATAAGAAAGAGACTCTGTTCCTGTAGTAAATGAACTAAGGAAGATAGAGGAGAAGGGAGTCAACTTCAGACCAACAGAAGACGAAAGTGCCACTTGGAGAAGATGGGGATTCAGCTCAGCAGAACCAACCTGAATACACAGGTTCAACAGGCAAAGCCTCGGCATGAACTAACACAGAGACACCAGGAAAGTGCGCCAGGTTTCAGGAAAGGAGTGGACTTCAACAGGGGTTTACCTTAGTGGGAAGAGGTGGGTTTCAAAGGACCTTGAAACCAAATTAAGAACGGTGAGGTCCTGAAGGCTGTCATTAGAGGCCATCACATGTGTGGCAGAAGAAGGACAAAAAGAGAAAAAAAGGAAAGGACTTTGAAAAGAAAGAGAGAGAAGGGAGCAGAAGGGATTGGCCAAGGGAGAGTGAGGACTGGAAGAGGTTTTCACAGTGAAAGGTGAAGCTGATTCAAATGCATCGTCATCTTCCTTCAAAGACACCATATTTTCTGATCCTACAAAACTAGGACATCTGATCAGATTTTTTTTTTTTTTTTTCAGGAAGTCCTGGGACCATAGGTACAATGCTCATGAGCCACACTGCTTATGTGTGTAGCCTTTAAGATACAAGCTTAGTAGTCAAAGCCTGGTGGGGCTTTTGTTGTTTTAATGGGTAGATGCATCCTCTGAGCAACTACAAATCTCGAGCATATCTCTGAGTAAATTAGGCTATTTTGGGCAACATACACTTGAGATCTGGACATTAAGTGAGGCTAGCAGGACGAGGGAGCCTGGAATATAATTAGGGAAATGTAATGTGTAAAAATGGACAGTTGATCGTGGGAGTTGGACCAGGGAAGTGTGCTATGGAGATAGCTTCAGGTTTTTTGGCAGAGAAAGTGAAAAAAATCAATTTGAGGGGTCCTTTTGTTTTTAGGATGCGTGCTGGGTGCTCTGATCAATGATCTCTTTTACCTTTTTAAAGAACTTGATAAGGAATTTTTGCATTTTTTTAAGAAAAGGAAGAAACATTAAGTAATTTGGCCAAGATCACATAGTAGGTAATAAATCCAGACTGAGTCTTTTTATTTTCAGAATCCATTTCCTTCTGATCACCACTAGGGTCGACATCTGATTCAGTCATGCCAGGACTTCTGCAACCACAGAACAAATCGACAGTACAAAACAACATTTCTCACCAGTCCTGTCCTCCTGCCACCTATTCTCTGTACTGCAACCAGAATAAGGTTGTCAAGCCCAAAACGAGATCAATTCGCACTCTGGCTGAAACTCTTTAAGACATCTTTCTTTGTCCAAAAAGCCAGACTCCCTAGCATTAGCTGTAAATGACCAATCCTACAGTTCATTACTTGGTTCTCATGTATCATCTTTAGAGAGTGATAAGGGAGGCTACTAAAATGAATCCAGACAACAGGACTGTTGGTGGAACTTAGGGACCTGTGATCACTCCGATAGAGGGCTGTTAACTTACCAACCTCACCTCTCATCTGTATCACTTTCTTGTACTCTTGATATGCTGAGCTACTAGAAATCTCCCCTATGTCATGATTTTCTGTTTGACACATTTCTGGGGCCTTACACATGGTTTCTTATCAGCACATCCCTCTTCACCAGTTTTTCTTCACCTGGGTAATTATGGTTGATCCTTTAGAGTTCAGATCAGAGTTTACTTCCTCTGAGAAATGTTCTCTAAACTCTCAAGGCTGAATCCCGTGCTGTTGTTCACATTGTGCATGCCCCTAGTATTACTTTTACTAGCCTAAACCATAATTGTCTATTTTTACTTCTAAATCTTCCCTGATTAGTTACCCCTTTAGGTCAAGATTATTTGTTACTATAATATATAACCATGAACACCTAGAACAAAGTAATACATAATCACTAACACCTATCACGTAGTTCCATTCCTAACATACTAAAGGAATTTACAGAGATTCAATAAATAAATGCTGAATAGTCAGATGAGTAGTGATAGATGAAAAAATGAAGAAATAAAAGATGTTTCCAAAATCATAAACCCTTAGTGTAATTCAGTTTTCATATTCTTCAAACTAACTATTTCCTAACCCGACTGCATTTGAATCACTGAGCTGGAATATCAGATATTGAAGCAAAGACCTCTGTATTTTTAGCAAGATTGCCAGTTAAGTTTTAAGCATTCCCAGTCTGACCGGCCTGGATTTAAGAAGCTATCCCTCTGCAGTGATCTTCTTATAGATTTCTTTCATTCCTATGCACTTTTCTCTGGTTAAGAGAACTATTAACCATCTATCTGAAAATAAGAGGGTATTTGTGTTGGAATTATTAGGTGGAAATATCTCCAGTCTGACAAAAACAAAACAAGAACAGAATCCTTGGTATACTGAGTGTTTAGAAGGCTTCAGTATGCCTGACTGATTTGAAAATGAACAAAATTAAGTCTACCCAGATACATAATCTAGAAATGGATATCCGTTTCTTCAATCTGGAGCTAGCTCCTATTGGCTCACTCCTACAGTCAGCATTTTTAAGATAAGAAGGATTCCTTAGAGTAAGCCAGGTTGGGAGTGGGGAGAAAGCAAGAGTCCTCCTTAGGGAATACATTTGCTGAATTTTTAAAAATTGCCACATTTCCTATCTTTAGCACTTGAAAAATATTGAGTGTACTGAAAAGCTCTGAATTTATGGCAGGTTACTAGGGATTTTTCAGTTCAGCTTTGTCCAACTATGCTCTTTGAAGTAGTGCCTCTAATCCAGTGTACTTCACCAAAGAAGAAAGAAAAATAGGCTGCCTCCTTGAGAACAAGAACCAACAGGCTGCAAATACGGAATACAGCCACTTCCCGAGCAGAGGAATCCACAAATTCATGAGCCTCCTGCACACCTCCCTCACCTGTATCTGGCAGGGAAGTTGGGGCAGGTCTCTCTGCTGGCTTCTCAAAATCACTCACCTCAGAACTATCAACTTGCTCATACAAAATATGTACGGATATGGAAAAAGGGAGAATGGTTTGAACTCTTAATGAAGGCAGGGAAATGGAGGTCAGAACAGACTCCACCACCTCTCCTGCTGCCAGTTTATTGTAAGTGTTGGATGAAATACCCAAGTTCAGTGTTCAGTATTCATAAAAGGAAGCCATGTAGTATTTGTCCAAGGTGCCAAGCCTAATTACCACAATCCATCACCATAAAATGCTTTGCATTCCTTGGTGAAAGCTGTCATACCAAAGGTCAGGGTACCAGCCTGGGCTTGTTTTGTTCTTGGGAATTTTATTGTAGAGATTACAATTTTAGCTTCATTATTTGAAATATCTCATACAAAACTAAAGGTTGATAAGCACCTAAGGTTTCTGATGATTTAAACTATAGGTGCTTGAGTATATCATGGATGAAAATAATGTTAGACTTTATATCTCAGTGTAACAGGAAATTGGTTGTAAATAAATCAGGGGGTCCTCCTTGCAGAGGACAAATTAGAGGGCAGTTGAAATATGAGTGATTTTACATCAGGGTTGGAGGCAGAATGATTGAAAATTAAAATCAAAGATAAATGTTTTAAGTGGAAAATCAAGAGTACAAAAAAAGAAAGCTCTCATGTCAATGGTCTGAATGAGATGACTGATATTTGAAGACATCAAGCAAAAAATATCTTATTCACAATTCTGGTTAAAAAATATTTATTAGGCACATGTTTCTTTACCTCTTTATTTTGAAATGATTTTTGACTTACAAAATAGTTGAGCAAGATTCTTTTTCATACATTTTGCCCATAAATTTTAACTTTACCAATGGTCCTTGTCTGCAGAATTATTTCTTAATGATTTTTTTTCTATTTCTATTAGTCCTTGTGTATTAATTAGTATTATACTCTGAGGAACAGCTGTCCCTTATCATTTCATCTATTTGTTAAATTATTTATGTAAGTACAGATTCAGATATATGTTTTATTCTCTGCATTTTAATCCAGTGCTACCATTTATGCATTTCTAATCGAGCATATATACTTTTGCAGGATGGCATATTAAGCACTTGCAAGTACAGTGCTAAAGTACAGACCAAGGGCTTCCTTCACACACACATAAAGCCAAGTAGTATAATAGACAAAAAACTAAACATTACAGTTCAGAATAAGAAACCCTATGATGCTGGTGTTGTCTAAACTCAGAAAAACCTTCCAAGAGGAAGATACTGCAATAAATAGTAATTTCATTCTATTAGTTGCCCAAACCAATATCCTTGGAGTTGTATCTTATTTTTTTTTTTGTTCTCTTTAGACAATCCTGGATCCACTGGCTCTAACTTCAAACTCCTTTCAGAAAGAGGCCTCTTCTCACTACCTTCTTCTACTAACCCCATCCAAGACATCACCGACCCTTAAGAATATCTCAATAGTCCTTAAACTGGTTTCCCTTCTGTTATACTTTGCACTCCTAAATTTCTTCTCAGTATAACCACGTGATATCTATAACCACAAGATATTTATTAAGCATAAAATAGTTATGTAGGCACAACAAGGAAACCACTCAGAGACTAATGTTCTACCATTTTGAAACCAGCATCAAGAAGATGAAATTCCCTCATACAGTTCTACTTTGTGAATATAAATTGAAACTCAAACTTGTAATGCCCATGAGTTTTGATGTCTCACACCTGAGTTCAAATTCTAGTTTCATCCTTCACTAGTAGCACAGATTTGAGCAAATTATTTAACTTCTGCCTGCAAAGGTTTAGTGCCCTTAGAGCTCTCTACCACCCTTGGGCAAAGACTAGGAGATTCTATTTCTTTATTCTTCATGGAAATGTTCAGGGCTCTATTTACCTTCAAACTTGACATTGTACTATTTATACAACTTACAATTACTTGAAATTCAAGTTTCCCTTACCCTCTTCTTGAACTATCTTTTGACAACTGGTTCAGTCTCTTTCCCAGAACACTCTTTGTTCCTACTTTAACCCAAACCACACAACCATGGGCCAGACCTGCTCTTTATCTATTATACCTGTGCTCATCCCCAGCCCAGTGAGAAAATGAAGTCTTCTCTCCCCTTCTGACACAGGGAGAAGGGTCAGCAATTCAGATATATATCTATCTATTATGTAGATATATATCTGAATTGCTGACCCTTCTCCATGCATAATATATATATATAAATAATTGCATACAATTATATATATATATATATATATAATTCTCATTCGTGAGGTCTTCATGAATATTACAATGAGATTATAAATAAAAGAGAGCAGCAGATACCTGGTATAAAGATCAATAACTGTTAAATTTTCCACTCCTTCCTCTGAATGTCAGGCATTTATGCCCCACCTCACATCACTTCAGGGGCTGCAGGAAGTCAGAATTTAGATACTCAATCATCATGAAAAGGATAAGACAGGGAAGTGTATGGGGGGGAAAGTATCTGTTATGAAAAAAAGCTTTTCTAGGCTGGGCGCAGAGGCACATGCCTGTAACAGTGACTCAGGAGGCTGAGGCAGGAAGATCGTAATAAGGCTAGCCTCAGAAACCTAGTAAGACCTTAAGCAACACAGTGAGACCCGGTTTCAAAATAAAATATAAAGGGCTAGGGATGTGGCTCAGTGGTTAAGTGCCCCTGGGTTCAATTCCTGGTGAGACAAAGAGAGAGAGAGAGAGAGAGAGAGAGAGAGAGAGAGAGAGAGAGAGAGAGAGAGAGAAAGGGTTTCTTTTCTCTGCACCCCCAAAACTTTTTCCATCTTTTTGGAATTTTTTTTGTTTATTTATTTTGCACAAAATAACAATTATTTGGGTGAAGATTAGTAAAATAGTGTTCTAAGATAAAAAGCTTGTACTTTGTAGCCAAGTGTTATTATAACCCCACAGGAAAAAGCTTCCCACCCTTATATGTGTGTTCTTTTCACCAAAGATGGTGTTTTCCAACTCTTAATATTTGCTATAAATAGAATTCTCCATGTCCACTGAGGAGATAAATGGAATTTTTATTTATTGAAATGGGCACATGCCTCACATTCTGAAATAGCAACTTAATGATGAAATTCAAATTCTCGCCATTTTTTGTCCTTATTTAACAATTCAACAATTAATCTTTTCTTCCACATTCGGTGCTGGGTACTGTACCAGGTTCTGGAGATACAGAGGGACTGATGTGGACATGTTCCTGGCCTGCCTAGAGCTCTCAGCTCATCAGAGAAGCCAAATGATACCACTTAGAAGACGATGAGTTCATAGATGGAGAAGAAGGGATTCTCTGTAAATGAATAAACAGAACTAACTCGACTGGGTGGGTAACTGGCCCGATCTCCAAGGGTATTTCAGGAAATAAAAAGCAGAAAGACTGACAGGATGCTAGTATAAGTAAGGCATATGAGGAGTCAGGAAAGGATGAGGAAGAAAGAAAAGTTGGAGCAAATCCTGCGGACCATTTGGGACATTGTTAGAGATGCTGACATTGATCAGAGGAGCACTGGAAGTTTACTCCTGGGTTTTCAACTGTGGTGCAACATATTCACAATTTTTAAAAACTACACTGGCAGTCTGTTTGAAAACTGGATTAGAGCCGGCAAGAGAGGATATGAAAAGACAATATAGAAGATGATTGTGGTAGAACAGGCAAGAAATGAAAATATTTCAGAGTTGGCTGATGATAGTGGAAATATAGGGGAAAAAAAGAGGAGAGATTTAGGAGATGCTAGATGGGGGAATAAATCCAGACTTGGTAATTGATTGGATGTAGAAGTTGAGAAAGACAGATGTGTAAAAGATAATTTCCTGAGCTCTGGTTTGGACAACTGAGTACACAAGGGAGCATTCACTAGAGAACGTAAAAGAGGAAGAAGTTTTCAAGGGAAGCTCGTATTTAATTTGGACATAAATAATTTGGCACAAAGCAAGTATAAATGTCAAATAGGGTATGGGATGTATATAGCTGCAACTCAGGAACAAACACGGGTGCTGAATATGTACATATAAATACTGTTTCAAACCAGGTGAGAGTCTGGGCTGCCTATCAAAGAAGTGTGGGTTTGAGAAGAAAAGAAGCCAGTGATATAGACCTGGGGGAGTTCCACCTGGAAATACAAAATAAGGGAGGATGGGTAGCAAATGTGACTTGAAAGGAGTATTAGAGAAGCAGGAACAAAACCAAGAGAAGATGATGTCATAAAAATATTATTTCATTCTTCCTTCCAGCAATGAAGCTTCTGTGCCTACTCTCTTTCCCCCACCAATCTTCTTCCATTTCTCTATTTCCTATGTCATATTGCAAGATTAAAAGGACTCTTCTGGTCAGTCATAATGTAAAATGACATTTCAGCAATCTTCTATAAACTTAGTTCTAAGTATCTATTGCTATATAACAAAATATCCCAAAACTTACCAACTTAATGCAACAACTTATTTTTTTCATGGTTCTGGATTGACTGGGCCCAACTAGATGTTTCTTGCTTATAGTTGCTTATTGCCGTTGCAATCAGAAGTCTGCTGGGGTTGGAGCCATTAGAGTCTTACCTGAGATGAATAAACTAAAAAAATCTTTACATATTTGGAAGTTCAAACTGTCTGTCAGTTGGGACCCCAGCTAAGGATATCTACCATTGTACTTATAAATGGGCTACTATACCAATTTCCACTTTGCTTTTTAAACTCCAAATCTACCCTTCGGTGCTGTTTTGTGATACTACATCTGAACCCTGTAAACAATTCCTCATTGCCAGTTTGTGAAATGTTAAACTTTTCAAGAGAGGGCACTAAGGTGACCATGCAAGATAATCACAACCAGAAAAAAAAAAGAAAATCTCATTCAAGTGGTCATCTTCCATTATCTTTCAGTGTGGGAGCCTGGTGGCCCTTAACGACAAGTTCTAACCAATGTCAATCATTTCAGAGTCACTGCAGCTGGAGGCTTCTGTGCGGCTCTGGTTGTACTGTCAGGTCGCACCCTCTCCACCAGAGCTTCACTAAAGCAGCTCCAGTCTTAACTCCTCCCCCACAGCCAGTGCCCCACAGTACCAATCATGCCTGCTTCTGTGCTACTTACAAGGCTCCATTTTTATGTAATAACTGTAGCCTCTTAAAAAACATGCAAATGTCAGCATTGGAGGAAGGGACCTTCTTCTAATCCTAAATTCCTTCTCTTAGTCTAGAGGTTGTAATTTGTAGCTACTACTTCTAATCCTCTTAAAATGTATGTTTACTCCTTGACTGGTGAAGCACCTCTACTTGCTAACAATTATGTATCTTACACTTTTTCTCTTCAACTACATTACGGTTTCTCTTTCCTGAACAGATGCTGATGGATTGATCCCCTGATGTGTCCCAGACTTCTCATAGGAGGGGTTCCCCAGGAAAATGATTCAGGACTCAGTCCTAGGTAATCTCTTAGCTAAGGTCTAGGCCCAGCCCAGTAGACCTTGGTGTCAGGCCAGTCCCTACACATGACAGCCTCTTCTATGAACTTATTCCTGAGGTCCAAAGACCCAGGATCCAGGCTTTTCCCTCTGAACTCAGGCCCTAGACCCATTTCAGTGGATTCATACTACAGGCCTAAACAGATACCAGGTCAGATCTTCCAAGCTCAGGCTCCAGGCTCACGCCAGCATCCCATAGACCCAAGATTCCAGCTAGGCCCCATGGATACAGGCTCGTTGCCTCCACAGACCTAATTAACAGGTCCAGCCCTAACCCTGTGAACCCAGAGACTAAGGCTCTCCACCTGCTGACCCATATATCAGGCCAACGTGCCCAAGGATTCCAGCAGTTAGTCCACCACACTCCATGCCAAGTGGCTGGTCCAGAATATCTGGGTGAAGGTGTTGCCAGTCAATACCAATCTGCAAAGACTGCAATAAGTTTTTATTTCTTCAAATAATGCACATACACCAATGTAAGGTCACAGTATCAAAAATAATCAGAGAAACATGACACTACAAAAAAATAATTAAATAAAATACCAGTAACTGATTTAAAGAAAAAAGTTTATGACCTACTTAACAAAGATTTCAAAATAATCATCTTAAAGAAATTCAGCTATATTAACATGCAGATAGACAATTAAATGCAACCAGGAAATGATAAACAGACAAAATTAGAAGTTTAACAAGGAAATAAATTCCACAAAAAAGAACCAAACATAAATTCTGGCGCTAAAGAACACAATGACTAAGTTGAAAAAAAATCCATGAAGAGCTTTAAGAGCAGACCAAATCAAGCAGAAGAAAGAGTCAGTGACTTTGACAGGTTATTTGAAATTACCCATTTAGAGGAACAAAAAGATAGAAAGAATAAATAAGAGTGAATAAAGCTTACAGGAATTATGGAATGTCAAAAAAGCAATGTCAAAAAAGTAAAGGAAGAGATAGGTCAGAAAGCATAAAGCAACAATGACCAAAAACTTCCCAAATCTAAGGGGAAAATATGTATATCCAGGATCAGGAAGCTCAGAGAGGTCTCCAATAAGTTTCAATTCAAGCATAAGTATACCAAGACATGATAATCAAATCATCAAAAATGAAAGACAGAGAAAAGATCCTTGAAAGCAACAAGAGGAAAGAAGCATATCACAAACAAAGGAATTCAAATATTGGTATGAACACATCTCTTAGCAAAACCTTACAGGACAGGGGAGAGTGAGAGCTGAAGGCAGTCATCACCCCTAAGCCTGCTTTACAAAAAATGCTATAGGGAATTCTAGCTGAAAGAAAAAGATGCTGATTAGAAAGATAAAAACATGAAGGCATAAAATTCATTCGTCAAAGCAGATTTGGCAGTCAAATTAAAAATACTCTAATACTATGCTGTTGGAGTATAAATTACATCTATAGAATGAGAGTTAAAAGACAAAATTATTAAAAATAACAATACCTTCCTACAATAACTTGCTAAAAGGATATGCAAAATGAAAATATGTGGATTTTGATATCAAAACAAAATGTGGAGTTTCTGTATGTGATTAGAGTTGTTATCAACTCAAAATAGCACGTTACTTTATAGACAGATGTTTTGTCTAAGCCTCATGGTTACCACAAAACAAAATCCCACAGAATATCCACAAATGATAAAGCATATCACCATAAAAAAGCATCTATGCACAAAGAAAGATAATAAGAGAGGAAAGAAGAAACAAAGTATCTGCAAAACAACCAGAAAACAATGAACAAAATGTCAAGGAGCCCTTATAAATCCTAAAGAATCCACAAGAGAACTGTTAGAAATAATACAGAAATGCAGTAAACTTGCAGGATACAAAATCAACATACAATAATCAGTAAGTTAGATGCACTGATAATTACCTACCCAAAAAAGACATCAAGAAGATAATTCCATTTGTGATAGTACAAAAATAAAATATTTAGGAACAAGTTTAACCAAGGTAATGATTTTAACCACAGGTAAAAGAACTATGTACTGAAAACTACAAATAATAATAATGAAAGAAATTGAAAACACAAAATGAAAATATTCTGGATAGGAAGATTTAATACTGTTAAAATATTTGTACCACCCAAAATGATCTACAGATTCAGTGTAATCCCTATCTAAATACCAATGATATTCTTCACATAACTTGTAACATATAAGATGGTGGTGACATTTACATGTTTTCTTTAGTTGTTCATCCTGTAGATTTATGTAGGTGTATCCATCTGGAGCTTTATTTTAAATCTGTTTTGAATGCCAGCCAGAATTTGAAGAACACTGTGAATCACTTTTGTAGCAAATTAATATAGAATGGGGGCGAAAGTGGGGAAGAATAGCTATGCAGACATTCATGCATGTGGAGTCCCAACCCACTAGAGCCCTCAGAGGACGGATCAAACATGCACTGAGTGGACATACTGCAAACATCTCAACCCAGGACCACATGTGAAACAGAAACTCAAAACTTGCTTAAATAGATTGAAAGATAGAACTTTCCAATTTTTTGAAGTCATTTACTACAAATTCCCCTTTACAGAGCTGACCTATATAAACTATTCCACCTCCTGACCCCATTAAAAGGTAACACTGTGTTGCACTGTACCTTAGAATCATTGCACCATACAGCATCACGGATGATGGATACTCAAGTCAAAAGTAAGAAGCCCTATGTGGGTAAAACTCCCTGCAAGAGCTGAAAATCGCCCTCCAAACAGAAGACAAGCTCAGTCCATAGAAAGAGGCAGACTATTCCAGATTGTTAGATAGTCAAAGATCTATTCAGAGGAAATTTACACAGGAAGCAATCTTAGCAGCAAGATGAAGATCTCTTGCTTGCAATTCACCTGTCTACGGTTTTATACCTTTAAAAAAAAAAACAGGGAAAAAGGAAAAAGGGAAAAAAATTTAAAAAAGAGTGACTGATGACATGTTAAACTACCTGATTGCTCTCTTCACATATTTACTTCTGCATAAAGAGAGGAATTGGGCTTCCTATAATCTCATCAATATCCCCTAGTAGGACAGGGTGGTTTTCCAGGCAGCAGCAATTATCTTGGTTCTCTGTTTGCTGGGCTCTGCAACTCACTTATTGGTCCTGAACCCAGAATACATTTTCAAACCACCCCCACAGAACATCCCTGCCAATTGTCTTCTGGTTTATATTTATAAACCAATCTACTGAAGCATTTACTACATTTTCACCTGAGCATGTCTTAGGGTATTAAAAACCTGCTTCTTGTGCAACTCAAGCATTATTAATGTCTTAATATACACTATACAGTCTAATATCTAATATAATCTGATGATATTAATTTTTTCCATTAATGCAAAAGCAAACTTACTCAAGTCTCCATCTTATCATGCTTAGAAAGTTATATGTTTTTCTCCCATAGGCCAGAGAGTGTCTTCAGGGCCATGTGGTTTCCTGTAGCCCCCCATTCTGTACACCTGCTCGTGTGGAGTGTACCATCTCTTCTTCTCTCCACTGTTTACAGAAGTTGCCATCTTCTTGTCACATCATTGTGCCCTGTGTGTGGAAGGCCTTGCCCACATTCCAGTTCCCAAAGCATCAACAACTAAGAGCTATTTGTGAAAATGTCTACTGCAAATTGACAGAGTCACAGGAGAGCAATTAGATATCATATTTATGAAGACCCTTGGTCATATGCAACACAGAGATTTAATTAATCACCCTCCATTCTTCTCCCTAGACTATTCTACCTCTCTCTCTCTCTCTCTCTCTCTCTCTCTCTCTCTCTCTCTCTCTCTCTCTCTTCCTGGCCCCCCCCACCCATTCTTCAGACCCTTTTCCCACGCTCTCTCTCTTCTTTCAACACTTAGAATGTTCAGGGCTGCCATTAAAAAGTACTCAAATTTCTATTATGGAAAGCAGTTCACTATCTAGCTTCTTCCATGCAGACCAGTTTGGGGATATATATTTGCATAATATTGTATTGACCTTTTTGTGTATGTCAAAATAATTTTTTCACATTAACTCTCCTTGGCTCCTGAGGTAACCAACTCAAACTGTAAATAGTTTTAAAATAACAAAATATTCCTCCCTATACCCTTCTAATAACCTGAAATGTGTCACTTTAATATCCCTATCTATTGACTTTAGTTCATTCTTTCAATGATATTTATTGACTTTTTACTGTTTTAGGCATCAGGTATTGAGGGATATAAATACTTGCTATGGCTTGATTATGAAGTGTTTCCCAGTAGCTCGTGTGTTAATGCAGGAATATCTGAAGGTAAAGTGATTGGATTGTGAGAGCTATAACCTGATAAGTCCATCTTAATTTGAATGGACTGTAACTATAGGGAGGTAGGGGTGTGGTTAGAGGAAGTGGGTCAATGGGAGTGTGTCCTAGGAGCATGCATCTTCCCTGTGGCCCTTCCTCCCCTGATGCCTGACCCCTCCATGAACCAAGCAGCTCTTCTCCATTATGCCCTTCCTCCATCATACCCTTCACCTCAGACTCGGAGCAATAGAGTCAGCCATCTATGGACTTAGACCTCTGAAACTGTGAGCCCCAAATCAACTTTTCCTTCTCTAAGTTGTTCGTAGTGGGTCTTTGGCCACAACAATGAAATCCTGACTGAAACAATACCTATATCCTGACCTCAATTAGCATAGAGACAAATTCAGAGGTAACCAAAATATGCCACAATAATCTCTTCTCTGGGGATAAGCACAGCATTCGTAGGAATCAAACAGGGGAACTTAATCTACGTTTGGAGGATACAGTGGATTGAATTGTGTCCTGCAAAAGAATATGTTCAGGTCCTAAGTCTTAGTATCATTGAAAGTGGCTTTATTTGGAAACAGAATCTTTGCAAACAAAGTTAAGGATTTTGAAATTTTAAATCTTATCCCTGAATTTAGAGTGGGCCCTCAATCCAATAATAGGTGTCTTTAGGGAAAAAAAGAATATAAAGACATAGAGAAGAGTGCATGTGAATACAGAGGCAAAATTTGGGATTCTACTACCAAAAGCCAAGGAATCAACAGTCATCAGAAGATTAAAAAAAAATAAAAGTCAAAGAAACATCTCCTCACAGCCTTTGGAGGGGTATGGCATATTCCCTCAGAGAGAAAGCAACTTTCTCTTTAGGTGTGCTGTCAAAGGTGATTCCACTCCACTTCCACCTCTTAGCATGATCTTTCCACTTTGGAATTTCTTGTACAGTCTTGGTTTTCATTTTTAATTCAGGGATAAATTTTTTTCCATGAACTTTGGGTTATCACCTCACTGATCAGCTCTCTATCACAAGACCACCCTTAGGTACAAGGAACGTTAGAAAGTTGAATATCTAACTCTTGAGTTTATTTAGTAAAAGATGGCAGTAGAAAAGTGTACTTGGAATGAAGGTTAAAAGAAACAAGATAAAGCATCTGCCAGGATGGATGAAAATGGAGAAAAGTGTAAGTTCTTTTAAGAGTCTATTGAGCTCCTGTACCACTCACTCAACTTGATATCTCCTTATAGTGTATCTTGGGTTTGGAGCAGGAGCATATGCAGGAAAGGACTGCCATCAAATCCTTTTCCTGTTGGAGGTTTTTTTGGAGTCACAAGGTATTTTTTCCCCATTTGGGGGGAATGAATTATGGAGAGAAGACCCCAAGATAAATAATAAACCAATTAGAAAAGAGCAAAGCATAGCAGGGATCTCTATGCCTGGGTGCTAATGTCAGATCACAGAAGAGGGAACAAACTAAGCAATTGCCTTATCAGGAAATGCTTGGATACAAACAACCAACAGTGATGATGGAATAACTGGTTCAACTCCTGGAGTGATCTCAAGGTTCAGTTCAATGCAGAAGGGTGGAATAATCGGGTACATGAAGACTGCCTGTATTTATAATTGATTACTTCTAAATGAATCTCAATTTAGCCAGTAAACATTTCCAAAACTCAAATCTGATTACAGCCACAAAACTGGCAGCTAGTTTCTCTCAATGTAAACCAAGTAGTAACACCGCCAGACAAAGAAATGGTAACTATTAAGTGATTGGGCTATGGCTTACTACCACTGACAAAATAGAGGTAAAGACATTAACACTGGGACAACACTCCCTACTTCTACACACACACACACACACACACACACACACACTCACACACACCAGCTACGCCAATCCTTCCCATGGCAACACAGAAACTTTACCCAATGTGCATATTTCATAGGAGCTCAGCCATGCTGTTAGGGCGCTTATGGTTGATTAGCCAAAACTAAAACTGCTCTTATTCACAAGCAAAAGTAGTAGTTGGCCAGACTGAAATACCATTTTATTTTTTTTTATTGCCCAGAAGGAATGGAGTGCAACCAAAGAGACCTACCAACATTTCTCGGGGAAACAGAATTGCCTCATATTTGAAAATCATTGAGTTGAGACTCCTTGGTCAAAACAACTGCTTGCATAAAGGTTTAGAGGTAAGAGAAATCTTGATTTATTCAGAGAATGAAAGAAAGTTTCAGAATGGTTGGAGCAGAGGAAACAAGAAGAGATAGGATTGAGATAATATGGAAAGAGATTAACTACCTATTAGTGGATTATTCTCAATCTAATAAAGAGCCACTGAGTTTTAATCAGGATAATGCTATGATCAGTATGATTCTTAGAAATACTAGCTTCAGGTAAAACTTGTTTGGAAGTAATCATTTCAAAATGTGAGGGAACCTGAAAGATAGCTGTTTTAGAACTCCAAATGAAAGACTTTAGTCTGAACTAAGATAATAACAGAAGGTGGAAAGAAGTTGGAAAAATTAAAAAGGGTTGTTTTGTCAAATACAAACACAAAGCCCGATCATTGATTACATGTATAAAGTGATTTATAAAGTGAGGGAGAAGAGGAGGAAAGCCACGCATATTTAGCTTTCCTAATTAGGTAGGTGGTGGTATTTTTCAATGACAAAAAGAAAACTTAAAGGGCAGCTGAACTTTAGCAGTGATAATTAGTAGATGGCTAACAAGTTAGAACTGGAGCTCTGGAGAAATATCTTGGATGAAGACGAATTTAAAAGCCGTTATGATAGAAATGATCCAACCGACTTTGCAAGTAGGAGAAAAAAATAACCCTCTTAGGGAGACTACATGAAGCAAGAGAGGACAAAAAGCCTGTGGAGATGATATCGCTAATAAGTGGATGAGGACACATAATGGGGGGAGGGAGGGGTTAGTGTTAGGGTTAGAGTTAGGGTTAGGGAGGGGGGCAAGAATGGAGGAAGGAAGGACTGTATAGAGGGTAAAGAGGGGTGGGAGGGGTGGGGGGAAGGGAAAAAATAGCAGAATGAATCAAACAACATTACCCTATGTAAATTTATGATTACACAAATGGTATGCCTTTACGCCACATACAAACAGAGAAACAGCATGTATCCCATTTGTTTACAATAAAATAAAAAAATCTGAAAAAAAAAGCCTGTCTAGGCTCAATGCTAAAAGAAAATTAATATTTAAGAGATGAGCAGGAAGCAAAAGAATTCAAGAGAAACAGAAAAAGCAGAGTAATAGGGGAGAACTTTTTAAAATACAGTAACAGAAATGAGAAAAGAATGCTTAAGATTGCAAAATGCTACTCACAGTTCAATTAAAAGTCAATTAAAGAGATTGTTGGGTAGTTTGACAGGAGCACTTTCAGTGGTGTGGTATGGGTCAGCTATCACTAAGAGAAAGAGACTGGTGTTATCATCAGACTGTCACTTCATGGACATTCATTAAAAAAAAATAATAACCAATAACAATACAGGAGAAAGACCCAGTATATGTGCTCCAAGAACTTTCTGAAATATGGGATGGAATTTTTCCTTTGGCTATGTTGATCAATAAAGTGAAGATGGGTACTATATGAAACCCGCAATGGGGCTGGGGTTGTGGCTCCGTGGTAGAGAGCACTTGCCTAGCATGTTGAGGCACTGGGTTCAGTTCTTAGCATCATATATAAATAAATGAATAAAATGAAGGTCCATCAACATCTTAAAACAAATTAAAAAAAAAAAGAAAGAAAGAAACCCAGATAGGAATGATATACCAGAATTTGATTTGATCTTGGAATTTTACAAAATGTGTATAAGGTTTCAGCCTTGGTCTTTGGAAAGATAATTAGTCAATGGTTTTCTCCATCATCATCTATGGGCCCTAAACTTGCTGATAATCAACAAGTATGGGACACCAAAATGACCATGTAATCAACATAACAATATTAAATTACTGACAAAGGCATGCTAGTCAAGTTTAATAACTAAATATTCACTTTTAAATATAGATCAACTTTAAAAATGTGGCTGGAAGCAAACAATAGCCACTGAGCATGCTGTATGCTGTCCAGAAGAAAAACTTATTGTCTTGGGAGCCATTTCATTGGCAGTAGTGTTTGGATTGGCAGAGTTCAACAGAGAATAGCTTGTTCCTCCTTGAATCTGAATTGTGAGAATGTGCTTAGTATTATAAAAGTTGAATTTATTGACCTCATGTTAGTCAACTTTCTGTCTCTGTGACTAAAATACCTGACAAGAACAAACTAGGAGGAAAAAAAAGGTTTATTTTTGCTCATAGTTTCAGAGGTCTCAGTTCATAGTTGGCCAATTCCACAGCTCTGGACCTAAGGTGAGGCAGAACATCATAGTGGAACAGCATGGCAGAGGAAAGATGCCCAGCTCATCACATCCAGAAAGCAAAGAAAGAGTGAGGCACAAGGACAAAAAAATAAAACTCAAAGATATGCCCCCAGTGAACTACTTCCTCAAAGCACCTGCTTATAGTTACCACCCAGTAATTCATTAAAATTATTCCAATTATTACTCTGTCAAATGGATTAATGCACTGATTTCAAATACAGCTCTCATAATCTAATCACTTCAACATAATCTAATCATTAATATAGAAATTTTGGGGGACGCTTTATATCCAAATTATCAACTGAGAGGGCTGAGAAATTTATGTTTCTTTCCTCTTTCTTTCTTTTATTATCTGTGTGTGTGTGCAGGTGTGTGTGTGTGTGTGTGTGTGTGTGTGTGTGCACGCGCATGCACACACTGGGGACCGAACTCCATGCATAGTAAGCATATGCACAGTTATCAAATGTTATAATCTGTTAATTATTTAATATACTAAGCATTCTATAGTATCTGAAATATGTTTAAGAAAGACATTTGGGGAAGAAAAGAAAAAAAATGGAAGGAAGAAAGAAAAAGGAAACCCAGAAAAACCCCTGTGTCTGATTGCTATGCCTTTCCACTCAGAGAAGCAGTTTTGTGAAGATCAGAGGCAAAAATGATTCCCTCCAAATGCCTGGCACAGCGCCTGCCAAAGGAATAAAAATGTGGGATTGCAGAAAAGCTGTATGGTGTGGTTATAAGTACAGAACAGAGAACAAGGATCACTCTTAGAGCTAGATAGAGAGAGGACAACTAACGGAGAGCCCTGAAGGATAAGAGAGAGGTCACTTCCTCTCTGGGAACTGATAAGAAGGACAGAAAGGATATCCCTGGCTTTTCTCCAGCTTTGTTTCCATCTGGGGGTTGAATAAATTTGAAGCTGAACTTCTGTCTTTCGAAGGCTGGTGTGTTTCCAGTTCACCCTCACAACTAGGGTGTAGCTTTGACAGGCTCCAAATTCCCATCACTACCCTTCCATCCCATCATCAGTCAAAATCTCTGCTCAGCAACTCAACCTCTCTGCTGCTTTCATATTTGCAAATGCTTTGAATGAAAAGTCATGCCTGCTGTTGGGCTCCCTGCCCTTCCTTTCTTGTGGAGATCTTGGATTCACAAATCCTCACTGCCTCAGTAGCTCTCATGTATCTTCAAATGATTTTTTTTTTCTTTTCAATTTCTTCATTCAGTTATTTGGGTTGTTATCACAGAGAGATTTGATCTAATACAGCTGGACAGTTCATGGAAGTCTAACTGTATTTTCTTTTAGTATTATACATAATGCATTCCATATATCAAGATTTTGATCTGGGATCATGTATAGTTTTACAAGACCCCATGGAATATTATAAATAGTACCCCTATCTCCCCCCCTCCAGCCTCAGCCACTGACTGTCATTGGTTCAGATGCTACTTCTAAGAAGCAAACTGAAACTAGAATTTTAGCTGAGACTTAATGAATAAGCTTCTTGGCAGTAAAATTCCCAAACACTGTTGCATTCTATTTAGACCCCACAGATTCATCTAAGAATCAAGTTGCCACATGAAAGAAAGTTATTCCAAGTAAAGTGAAGCTTTAAATGAGACTTTAAAATACAGGAGAATTTTTTTTTCATTAAATACTGTTTTGTTTGTTTTTTTGTTCCAGAATCTCCAGGAAAAGTTCAACATTTTCCTGTTTAATTTATATATTAACTTTTCTGACTCAGGCTTTTTTTGCTAGAGGGTAAAAGAGAAAATTGAATTTTCATGAAACACGTGCACCTGGTATCACCAAGTTTGAAAGTACCTTGTTCTCCCCTGCACCTAAAAGGTAACTGTTATGGTCTAGATATCAGGTACCCCCCAACAGCTCTTGTGTAAAACAATGCAAGAAAGGTTAGAGGTGAAATGATTTGGTTATGAGAGGATTGCCCTAATCAATACACTAATCCCCTGATAGGGTTTAATTGAGTTGTGACCATAGGCAGGGAGGGTATAAATGGAGGAGGTGGGTCAATGGGTATATGCCTTCGGGATACATATTTTGTGAACTGAACTTAGGCTCCCTCTACTTCTTAGTAGCCATGTCCTGACCTGCTTTCCTCCACCACACTCTTCTGCCATGATGTTCTGCCTCACCTTGAGCCCCAAAGAATGGAGCCATCTATGGAATGAGACCTCTGAAACCATGAGTCCCCAAATAAACTTTTCCTCTAATTCTTCTTGCCAGGTCCTTTGGTCACTGTGGTTAAAAAATCTTACTCAACAGTGACTCTGGGTGTTGGTTAGTTTTTCATCATTGTGACAAAATACCCAATACAAACATCTTAAAATGAGGAAAGTTTATTTGGGGGCTCATGGATTTAGAGATTGCAGTCCATGGTCAGCTGACTCCATTGTTTTGGGCCTGTGGTGAGGCAGAACATCATGGCAGAAGGGCATGGCAGAGCAAAACTGCTCACTTTGTGGTGGCCAGAAAGCAGCGAGAACAAGAGGAAGTGCTACTGGGATAAGATATAGTCCCCAAGGACATGCCCTCAGACCCACTCCCTTCAGCTCCATCCCATCTCCAACTTTTTCTACCACCTCCCAGAAATCCAGCCAAATTATAAATCATCTATGAATAAATCCACTGAGGCCCAACCTCTAAACACTGCTGCACTGGGGATCATATCTTCAACGTCTAAGCCCATATCCACACCGTAAGACTCTAAATGCAATCTGTCACTTGTTCAGAATGAAGGGGCTCATAAAGAGGCCAAATAGTCCGTTACTCACTATGAAAACAAGTTACTCATCTGAAAAAGAGTACAATTTCCAGCTTCCCCAAATTTTTCTGAGTAATCATAAAAGAGGAATTTTTAGATTATTGTATTTTAAAAAATACAATTTTGAGAAAACCTTCTTAAACTTTATCAAAAATAAATACATGTACTACTCTGAATTCTATACCTAGAAATGCCCTGCCTTGAAACAAGAATGCTAAGGACAAGTTAAAGTAATTAAATCATTCCACTAAAGAGCTATGCTATTTGGAGGGTCTTAGTTCAATACACACTTTATGATTACTGCTTGAAATAAAACCTCTAGAATGAAAGTTCAGATGAAAGCCAACTGATGTAAATCCCTTCTTTGAGGTTTAAGTCAGTCCATTACAGTATACAGGAAGGTGAGCCTTATTTTCTGATAGATAATAGTGATATAGATAGATAGATAGATAGATATCATCTTGACTTGAATTTCATAGTATAACATAAAGAGGAAGTTTTTCAAGATGCAGATCTTAAAAATACAGAGCAAAGAAAATTTCAGACCAATAGCCTTAATGAACATTGGCGCAAAAATTCTCAACAAAATTTTAGCAAATCGCATACAAAAACATATTAAAAAGATAGTGCACCATGATCAAGTGGGTTTCATCCCAGGGATGCAAGGTTGGTTCAACATCAGGAAATCAATAAACGTAATTCACCATATCAATAGACTTAAAGTCAAGAATCACATGATTATTTCAATAGATGCAGAAAAAGCATTTGATAAAATACAGCACCCCTTCATGCTCAAAACACTAGAAAAAATAGGGATAGTGGGAACATTCCTTAACATTGTAAAGGCCATTTATGCTAAGCCCATGGCTAATATCATTCTAAATGGTGAAAAACTGAAAGCATTCCCCCTAAAAACTGGAACAAGGCAGGGATGCCCTCTTTCACCACTTCTATTCAACATCGTTCTTGAGACTCTAGCCAGAGGAATTAGACAAACCAAAGAAATTAAAGGGATACGAATTGGAAAAGAAGAACTCAAACTATCCCTGTTCGCTGATGACATGATTATATATTTAGAGGAACCTGGAAATTCCACCAGAAAACTCTTAGAACTCATAAGTGAATTCAGTAAAGTAGCAGGTTACAAGATCAATGCTCATAAATCCAATGCATTTTTATACATAAGTGATGAATCTTCAGAAAGAGAAATTAGGAAAACTACCCCATTCACAATAGCCTCGAAAAAAATAAAATACTTGGGAATCAATCTCACAAAAGAAGTGAAAGACCTCTACAATGAGAACTATACAACACTAAAGAAAGAAATTAAAGAACACCTTAGAAGATGGAAAGATCCTCCATGTTCTTGGATAGGAAGAATTAATATTGTCAAAATGGCCATACTACCTAAAGTGCTATACAAATTCAATGCAATTCCAATTAAAATCCCAATGATGTACCTTACAGAAATAGAGCAAGCAATTATGAAATTCATCTGGAAGAATAAGAAACCCAGAATAGCTAAAGCAATCCTTAGCAGGAAGAGTGAAACAGGGGGTATTGCAATACCAGATCTTCAACTCTACTACAAAGCAATAGTAACAAAAACAGCATGGTATTGGTACCAAAATAGAAAGGTAGATCAATGGTACAGAATAGAGGACACGGACACAAACCCAAATAAATACAATTTTCTCATACTAGACAAAGGTGCCAAAAATATGCAATGGAGAAAAGATAGCCTCTTCAACAAATGGTGCTGGGAGAATTGGAAATCCATATGCAGCAGAATGAAACTAAACCCATATCTCTCACCATGCACGAAACTAAACTCAAAATGGATTAAGGACCTCAGAATCAGACCAGAGACCCTGCAGATTATAGAAGAAAAAGTAGGTCCAGATCTTCAACATGTCGGCTTAGGACCAGACTTCCTTAACAGGACTTCCATAGCACAAGAAATAAAAGCAAGAATCAATAACTGGGATAGATTCAAACTAAAAAGCTTTCTCTCAGCAAAGGAAACTATCAGCAATGCGAAGAAAGAGCCTACAGAGTGGGAGAATATCTTTGCCAATCATACTTCAGATAGAGCACTAATCTCCAGAATCTATAAAGAACTCAAAAAACTCTACTCCAAGAATTCAAATAATCCAGTGGACAAATGGGCTAAGGAAATGAATAGACACTTCACAGAAGAAGATCTACAAGCAATCAACAAACATATGGAAAAATGTTCAACATCTCTAGTAATAAGAGAAATGCAAATCAAAACCACCCTAAGATTCCATCTCACCCCAATTAGAATGGCAATTATCAAGAATACGAGCAACAACAGGTGTTGGTGAGGATGTGGGAAGAAAGGTACACTCATACATTGCTGGTGGGGCTGCAAATTAGTGCAGCCACTCTGGAAAGCAGTGTGGAGATTCCTTAGAAAACTTGGAATGGACCCACCATTTGACCCAGCTATCCCACTCCTTGGCCTATACCCAAAGGACTTAAAATCAGCATACTACAGAGATACAGCCACATCAATGTTCATAGCTGCTCAATTCACAATAGCCAGACTGTGGAACCAACCTAGATGCCCTTCAATTGATGAATGGATAAAGAAACTGTGGTATATATATATACAATGGAATATTACTGAGCCATAAAGAATGATAAAATTATGGCATTTGCAGGCAAATGGATGAAATTGGAGGATATCATGCTAAGTGAGATAAGCCAATCTCAAAAAGCCAAAGGATGAATGATATTGCTAATAAGTGGATGATGACACATAATGGGGGGGAGGGAAGGGTTAGTGTTAGGGTTAGAGTTAGGGTTAGGGAGGGGGGCAAGTATGGAGGAAGGAAGCACTGTATAGAGGGAAAAGAGGGGTGGGAGGGGTGGAGTGAAGGGAAAAAATAACAGAATGAATCAAACAATATTGCTCTATGTAAATTTATGATTACACAAATGGTATGCCTTTACGCCATGTACAAACAGAGAAACAACATGTATCCCATTTGTTTACAATAAAACAAAAACAAAAAAAAATACAGAGCAGCCAGGAAAATATCTGTGAAACTGGCTCTCAAAACAATCCCCATCCCCTTTTTTTTAACAAAACTGCATATTTCAAAAAGAATTTAGAAAAGAGCAAAACTGTAACTAGGACAATCTACAACTGTAATATACCCATACTTGTAATATACATAGAAAAAAACTCTTGTTTTTGTCCATTTTCTGTTGTTATAACAAAATATCTGAGACCAATTATTTATAAGGAACTTTATTTGGCTCCTGTTTCTAGAGTCTGGCAAGTCCAAGGGCATGGTGCTTGCATCTGCATGGCATCTGGTGAGGGTCTTCTTACTGTGTTATAACATGGTGGAGGGCATCACAAGGTGAGACAGAGTGAGCACAAGCCAGCTCAGACTTCTTTTCCTCTTCTTATAAAACCACTAATGCCAACATAAGGGTCCCAAGCTCATGACTTCATCTAATCCTAATTATTTCCCAAAGACCCTACCTCTAAGTGCCATTAATGTGAATTTGGTGAGTAAGTTTCTAACACATGAAATCTGGGGGAACGGCATTCAATCCATAACATGTTTCCCAACTTTCTACAGTAAGAATTATTTCACATTTGTAATGAGAAATGCTTTATTTAAAAAGCCTTAAAGCTATTTAAACTGTTCCCTTTTGCTGAATGCTGACAATTCCCTTTGGATCTGAGCAAGTTTGGCAAGCTTGTCTAATAGAAGAATTTATCACTGAGTTATCATTGGAAGCTTCTCCTCTGTGTCCTGCTTAGTAGTGACAGGACACCCACTGTAAGTTAATTGCTTATCCAAAACTTAAAAATTTGTGATAACATTACCCATTAGCAGGTTCTCATCTCCTAAAGTCAAAAAGAACCTGGATGCAGGCCTACTGAACTCTTTGAACAAGAGAAAGTTCAGGCATTTAGCTCTCTATCACTGCAAGAGTCCATTCTAAAATGACTCATATGGGTATTTTCCATACTATGATTAACATGGAGCAAGTCTATATACAGGAGCCAACCGGACAAGTTAGCATCAAGGGTACCAGGCAAAAACATCTTCCAATAGCTTGTCTTAACCATCCCTTTGTATTATAATAAAGTCTCTTCTAGTTAAATCCAGTAACACAAAGTCCTTTATTAAGTGCTCTGTATATATTTCTCTTTCCAAAAGTCCCATGAAAAAGGTACTTAATTTTGTAACCGTTTTCAGTGAGGAAATTGAGAATTAGAGCAAATAAGCATTGTGCCAAGACAAGATTAGTAAATGGCAAGTTGAAATTCAAATTCAACCATCTTGCTATACTGCCTCTCTGTGTGGCCCCAAAGAAATTTCAAGGAAAGCAGAAAATGTATGTACTACTAAATTACCTTAGTAAATTGCTTGACCTGTCTGAGCCCAAGGTCCACTAGTCATATTAAAGAGACAGGTAGAACAACACCCCCCACCCCATTTTCACACACACCACTTACCACTCAGAATATGTCACCCTGATCTGGGGATTTCTCCAGCACTGATCAGTTCTCCAGTGGATACCAGCTTGATATCCCCTAATTCAATTCAATTCTGACAGTATCTGCCTGGAGATAGTGTCATAGCCCACCAACTTGTCCCCCCCACTTTGGATGCCAATCAAAAGCCTTAGGTTGCAACCTATGCTTCTGACCTGTCCTCTTTAAATTGGGGATTTCCATGGTCCCCATCCTGGGTTCTATTAATGTATAGAGCAGCTCATAAGAACTTGCTTATGTTTATGCACTTATTTATAAATGATATTACAAAGGATATCAATGAGCATCAGATGAAAGAGGTGCATAGAGTGAGGTGTGGGGGAAAGGGCACACCACCCACAGGAACCTCCACATGCTCAGCTATGTGAAAGCTTTCCAAACCCTGTCCTTCTGAGTTTTTATGAAGACTTCATTGCATATATATGATTGATTACATCAGTTGCCATTGGTGATCATCAGTTGCCCCTTTATCATCCTCAGATGTTAGAGGGTGGCACTGAATGTTTTGGTTTTTCTGATGACCAGTCCTTATTCTGTAGCTGCCTAGGGGCCCTCACTCATGAGTCAGCTCATTAGCATTTAGATACTCAAGAAATACCACTCAAGAAATTCTAAGGTGAGCAGCAAGAACCAAGAGTGGGGACCAAATATCTATTTCTGATTATATTACAATATCACACTTATAGAATTAATATTTCAAAGGGTTACTGTAATTATTTAAGATGAGATAATACATAAAGTATTTAGAACACAACCTAGCACCAAGACAACACTAAATAAATCATAGCTATTACATCTTCTGTGAAGACAAATACATGAATTCTTTCCTACCACTTGCAACATAAAGTCTCTAACAAAATAAATGTTAAATGTTACAGATGTCTTTGCCATTTGGCAGTCATTTCTTCAGACCCATACTATATTAATCCCTTGCAAAACCTTGAGCACAGCCAACTGCACTTCCATTTAGCCTACATTTCTCACCCGGTCTCTCAGAAACATGAAAAGAATCATCATTCTGCATCACAGCCAAGGTCATTAATTTTCATGATACACCTACCAATCTAAAAAACTTACTAAAAAATGAAGGGATAAGAAAAGAAAGACAGGAGACTAGAGTGTTCCATACAGGATGAAAACACCCATTAGCTTCCTCTAAACAGATGGACCTTAGGCTTAATTCCTTTCCTTGCTAAAAAAAAAAAAAAAAAAAAAAAAAAAAAAACCCATCCCTTTCTTCTCCTGTGTGTTACATGAAATGATATCACCATTACTCAGGCACTCAGATGACAGACAGGAAAGTCATAGTGTGACAAAGACTTAGACCCTTCACTTGAGCCTGCAAATGTTCAATGGGTAACTAACAGCAGGATACAAAACTCCACATGTCTGCCTTCATTTTGCATGTGTCTCATTTGCGAGGAGTCTCCTTAGAAGTAGATTCCAGTAGTGAGTCTGGTTGATAAATATCTTGGGATGAGTTGAAACTATTCCCCAAACAACAGCAATTTTCTCATACCTATCACCAACAGGCCCCCTAGCCAATGTTGAGATAATGTTCAACCACCGTTTGACCAACATTGCTTCACTGTACATATTTCCGGTGCCCCTTGTCTACACAATCTGAAAGCTCATGTCAGTACCACAGAAGCCAGGGTGAAGGACACAGTCACCTAATCTTCCCAGTGCAACTACATGGATTAAAGCTCTTTTTCTGCTTTTTACCATTACTTTTTTCCATTTGGATTTTGGGGCAAGTGACTGGACCTGACTTGCTGGAACCCCAATCAGGCCTCTGGCCTAGGATTCTGGTAATAAGAATGTTTACTTTTTGTTTTGTTTGGTGTGTATGTGTGTATTGTATCTATTTTTGGTTGTATTACATATTTATATATATATATATATATAAATGGAAATTTTTCAGTATATTTCTAATAAAAGAATAATGAATAACCACTGTGTATCATCTCACAAATTTGTCAAATATCAATATTTTACAAAATTTGCTTCCGCTTTCTAAAATTTTTTCAAAGAAATGAAATATTAGAGATGATTCTTTGTACAAAACTTCCTGATCTCATTCTCTTCTCTTCTTTCTCAGAGATAATTATTACTCTGAAATGTTATTTATCATTCTGTATACTTTTTAAAGTTTTCTCCATACGTCTGTATTTATAAATAAGACACAAATCCTTTTGCACATTTTGAGAAGTTATATAAAAGACCCCATACCATACTTATCTTTCATTAACTATTGTATGTTGTATCTTAAATTTGCCCTGATTTTTTATTTAAGGTAACATTACACTAAGTAAAATTGAAATGCCAGATTTTCGTGTATATGGCAACATAAGTGATCCAAAGATACAGAATGCCTCAAGGTGTAAATACCATGTAAAATCCGCTTACCCCACCTCCAGCTACATTCCTCTTCACCCACTGGCTTAGATTCACTCCCTTCTCCAAGTTGGTGAGCGATATGAGAAATACAGATCTGAAGAGCCCCATGAGGGCAACCGTCTGTAGCTTAAGAATAACACTGGGAACCGCTACCATCCCTCTGCTTCCTGGCATCAAGGAGTTTAACCCCAGCACCCTACTAACTTATTTTTATTAAATAAAATAAAATATTATTTTAAAGTAAAAATAAAATATTTTTATACTTTCTGTAATATTCTGTGTGGGATTGGAAATTGTTTAAAAATGAGCCCTTCACCCCAGTTGGTCTTGGAAACACGATTAATAGCTACCTATATAATAATCCTTCAAAATTCCTACATGATACAAAGCATCCAAAAGACCCATATCTAATTATTTAACATTTAATGAGCACTGTGGATATGTTTATTTGCAGGACACAATGAGGCTTTAAGAACTTCATATAAATTATGTTTTCCTTTTATACTTCAATGATAGAGGGTTTATTATTACCGGCTTCATTTAATGGTGAGTGAAAAATTAGAGTGAGCTAGTGGGAAAAAAAAATGAGTGGAAAAAGTAAATGCTTGAGGTATACAGAATTCACCTATCAAAACTCAATACTTCAAAAGCAGATGGCTGTTCAAATAACACTGGGCAAATGACCTCAACAGACATCTCACCTAAAAGCATACACTGAAGGCAAACAAACATGAAAGAGGATCACCTTTGCACCATGGCTTCAGAGAAATGCAAATTTTAAAACAAGATACCACCACTTGCGTATTAGAATGGCAAAATCAAGATCCCAGACAGCATCAAATGTAGCAAGGATGTAGAACGGGAATACATATTCACTGTTGGTGGGAATGCAAAACAGCATATCCACTTTCAAAGAAAGCGAGATAATTTCTTGCAAAACTAAATATCTTCTTACCATATAATCCAGCATTGCCACTCCTTGCTATTTACCCAAAGGAGTTGAAAGCATATATGTGTATATATGTGTGTGTGTATATATATATATATATATATATATATATATATATATATATATAAAATCCTGTGCATGAATGTTTAGAGCTGCTTTATTTATAATTACCAAAACATAGAAGCAACCAAGATGTTCTCCAGTTGAGAGATGGATAAATAAACTGTAATTTATTCAAATATCAGAATAGTATTTAGTGCTAAAAAGAAATGAATTGTTAAGCCTAAGACAGGAAATTTAAATGCATGTTACTAAGTGAAAGTAGCCAATCTGAAAATGTATAATTCCAATTATATGACATTCTGTCAAAGGCAAAAACTCGGAGACAGTAAAATGTCCTTGATCGCCAGGAATCAGGGTAGAGAAAGATAAATAGGCAGAGTTCAGAGGATTTTTAAAGCAGTGAAACCACTCTGTATGATGCTGTAATGGTGGATACATGACATTACATGTTTTTGGAAATCCATAGGATGTACACCAAGAGGGAATAATGTGTGAATGTAGGTTCATGCATCATAACAATGGAGCCCTCTGATGTGGAACATAGGTAATGGGGGAGGTAATATTGCACATGGGAATTCTCTACTTTCTATTCAGTTTTACCTTCTATGAACTTAAAACAGCTCTAAAAAATAAAGCATTAAAAAAAAAGAATACAGGCATGAAATTGTGAATCCTTAGGTATGGCAGTGAGAACCAAGTCTAAAGATATTTGAATCACATGTTAACACCTTCAGAAAGCATTCACCAGTGAATAGCCAAGCAGATAAAAAAGTATCAGTCCAGTAGATATCAGTCAATACTTCTCATCAGCCATCCCCAAACCACGTGGTCACATGAATAGTGTGATCTCGGCTTCAAAGATGGGCTGTGGACTTCCTGTTACCAGTGTCTTTGAACGTCCCACCTTTAGCCACGGAGTTAGAAGAGACAGCCCCAGTATGGTACTATTCCTTGAGGAATTTATATTAGACAACTGCTATGAATCTGGCCAAGTCTGCCTCACGAAAATAATAATAGCTCCGTTCCCCTTTCCGAGTCTTAAATGACTTCCATTGCAAAATTCTAACCAGGAACCAATAGAGGAAGGAGGTGAATGAAATGCAGTTCCCATCTTGTCATCTGTGATGCAGAGACCTTCGGAGGGTGGGGGGTGGGCAAGTTAGCAACAGCACCAGAGCATGGTTCTGCCCTGGGCACCCATCAGTTATCCACACCCCTACTGACCATAATTTAACTTCTAAGAGGAAAATGACAAGTACAGAAGAGAATTTCAGTGGGTGACCTCACAGCAATCTTCAAGTATGATATGAGCATCAATGAGGAAAAAACAAGGCATTTGACCCAGCAAAATAATTCTTCCCTCGCCCCACAGTGCTGGGGATCAAACCCAGGACATCACACGTACTAGGCAAGTGCTCTAACACTGAGCTACACACTTGATCCAGGCAAAATAAGTAAGTCATCTATCACTGAAGGAGCTAAAGATGTTTGTTTTTGCGTGGTGTTTAAATAATTCAGGAACATCTTTAGGAGAAGCAGGAAAGAGTAGTGGTTAAAAAATATGTACTTAAAAGCCAGAATGTTTGGATCTTATCTGGGTTTGAATCTCATATCCCTCCTTCTTACTAATTTGTGACATTGGGCAAGTTACTTAACTTCTTGGGGCCTTGCTGTCTTTTCCTAGAAAATGGAGATTATGACAGTATCTGTTTTCCAGGAGTGATGATCATGCAAGCGCATGCCTGTTAAAACCCCTTGATCAGTGCTTACCATGTGGGGAGCACTCTGCAATCTGGCTGTGATTGCTCCTGTCTAAAGGACAGCACCTGTGGTTTTGTTTGCAGACAAAAGAATGACCAAACGACCTCTGGTTACTTTCTCCTAATGCAGAGTTTCAAAGATTTGTGATTTAAATATTGGCAGACTTGCCCAGTTGCATAATGCTCTTCAACAACACGGTGGGCCGATGCTGTCCTCCTCCACCATGACTCAATCCCTGCCACCTGGTCAAGTCACCTTCTGATAGACCTATCTTATTCTCCTCTCTCTTGCATTTTAAAGAGAGGGCTTTGAGGGATCTTTCTTAAGTGTTCTTCCTAGACAGCAGTGATTTGGTCCAGGAAGGGAGAGCATCAGTCACACTCCTGGGATGGAGATTTAAAACACTCAAATGCTCAAATGTAATGCCAAGATTCCAGTTTGGAACCCACAGGGTCAGGAGTTTGTGGTTACGTACAATCAGCACGTCGCTCCCTTCCATTACTGGTGCACATCAGGTTGCAAACTTTTAAGGACACGACTTGTGTTTTATTCATCTCTGTCTCTTTCCTAATATCTGGCGCAATGTTTTGCTCAATAAAAGATTGTTAACTGGAAATAAATTGAATAAAATGGAACTTAATGTTCTAGGAAACTCGTGAATGGTTTAATTGCCTAACAATGTGGTTATTTTCTGAAGATGGTTTTTATTGGAATAATATTTATTTTTAATGCAGAAAAATTGTATCACTTAAAAATAGAACATAATCCAGAGACAACCGTAGCATTACATTTTTTTGTTTTTCATAATTTTTACTTAGATATCATATCCTTTTTATTGTTTGCTCTAAAAGTTATTGTTTTATATTATATTATAATCATGAAATATTGTTTCTCAAGGTAAATAATGGAAAATAATTCACTTATTATATATGTCATACCTAATTTTTTATAATTTAATAATATTTACTTCAAAGTTGATGTATAATGAAGTTCCTTTAAAAATAACACTGGGTTAGAGATCCTGATCAACCTGGAAAAATGAACTCAGAGAAAGAAAAGAAAACAGAAGAAAAGGAAAATAAAAAGAAAAGCACAACTCTTTTTACAAAATTCCAGGCCTTGGGGATACGTGTGGTTTGGTGGCTTGCTTTCCCTCCCCTACCTTCTAATCAATTCTTGCACACTGATCTTGGCTTTTCCTGGTCCCCTAGTTCAGACTGTTCACAGCAGACAGATTCGGAGCCTGCTTGGTGTCAATCTAGATTGTCTTTCTTTCCTGCTTTGAACTCCAGTGTCCTGTTCGGGTGTCTTAAGGCATCACCTCTGAGTCAGCCTGATATTCTGCCTTCTTTTAACCTTCTCTCCATTTATAAATTACAGATATCCTCACTGACCTTTACAAATCTCTTCATTTTATGATATGTATGAAATAAAATATCTGATTGATCAGAGGGCCTTCGGTGATTATAGTAAAGCTCCATTACTGGTTTTATCTATTAGTAACTTTATGTGTGTGATACTAGGTTTAAATCGAGGATGCTCTACCACTGAGCTTCTCCCCTCTCAGCCCTTTTTATTTTATTTTATTTTGTTTATTGAGTTTGAGGCAGGGCCTCACTAGGTTGCCCAGTCTGGTCCCGAACTTGTGACCTCCTGCTTCAGCATCAGGGTCACTGGGATTACAGGTACGCACCACCATGCCCAGCTACCTGTTGATAACTTTTCACCAAATACTTTGGATAAACGTAATTGTGATGATGATTTCATTTTTAGTACGTTGTTCAAAAATTGTTAAGTTTAATGATTATTTGGAGCTGTAATAATGAAGAAACAAATACAAAATATAAAAAATACTGAAATAGGAGTAAAAAGATAAATTCTAATCTCAAACATGCAAATATTTAATCTCTGGTGATTCAAATTCTGTTTTTACCTTCAATCATTTGTTTGTTCAACAGTGGCTGATACGCTGTTAAAACATTAGTTCTCTGCAATATACTGGAGTACCATACTGGGTACCAGGAATACAAGCATTAAGACAAAATTATTGTCCTCAAGAAATCAGTAGTTAATTATTCAATGTCAAGAAGATAAAAGTAACAAACCATAAAGAACATCATGATATTCATTGCAAAATCACATATAGGGTCCAAGGTGAGGCTGGGAAAATCACATAAATTTAAGAGAAGATTGGTCTCTTTCTGATCCTACATCTTCCAGTGTTTGTCTCTTTATCACAGGAGATTTGTTACCCTTGAGTCTGTACTCAGTTCTTACAGTCTATCAAGAGGACATTACGTGACATCTACCAGCCAGGAACTAATTTTAAATATCCCAAATATGCAAAGATTAATAATGCTTTAAAACAATCTTTAAAGATCTCACTATATTGGGTAACCTGACTATAAATCATCACTACTTCTCAGGTTATTGATTGGAAAAGGATATATGTAAAGGAAAGAAAAGTCTTTGGTGGAGAATGTGATGCAAGGTGAAAGATCACCACAGGACTCATTCTGTTGTGGCCACATCTTTGCTCCTGGAGCACCTCCTAGTGTGCCTGACTTTGAATCACTATCCCTCTGATCAAATTAATAAATGGTTCTGTGCCTGTTTCTTTATCCATAGAATGTCCATCATGACATCTATAGAACTTAAATCACAGAAGAGATGCGCAAATATGTTCCCATCTATAATACTTTTAATTCATTCTTACAGTATTATTTATACTTCAAAATTCACAAATGTCATGTACAGAGAACAAGATTATGCTTGTTTTCTCTGAACCCTTGTTGTTCCCCTCTCTCATTGCACAATCGAGTGTTTCGAGTGTGTGGACACTGTCATACTAGTCATTGCATTCCCAGTACTTATTGTGTGACCAGTACAGATGTGTTTGATAAATGTGTATTGTATTAATGAGATATGTGAGATATTTTCAAGGAGTTGATCTACTGAAATCCAGACACCTGGCAAGAGGCAGAATTTGTCCAAAAGAGGGACAGAGGGCAGTAATTCACATCTCACCACGTATAATGGAAGGCATTTTTTCAATCTTGCTGATGGAACTAGAGTCCCAAGTGCACAATTCTGGCCATGCTGTAAGTTAAGTAATCTCCTGTGGTTTGGCTTAGGGTCTTCAAGCATCCTGGTTATTTCTATGAGAATATGTTTCTTGGTCTGACACAATCATTATATAATTTTATCAAGCATGATTCATCTGTTAATTCAGGACTATTTACTTTTTATAACCAAATTTTATTTTTTTAGAAAAATTTTAGGTTTGCAGAAAAATTGAATTAAAAACACAGAAAGTTCCCATGTACCTTCTGCTCCCATGCATGCATCACCTCCCCCATTAACAATACCCTGCACCCGAGTACATTTATAATCAACGAACCTGCATTTGCACATCATCATTCAAAGCTTATAACTTACCTTGGTGTTATAAATTCCATAGGCTTTGATAAATGTACAGTGACATATAGCTGTCATCATAGAGTCATAAAGAATAGTGTTACTATCTTGAAAACTTTGTACTCCACTGGTTTATCATTCCCTCCCACTAAGCTATGGCAACCACTGATCTTTTCATGATAGTATTCCTTTATCTAGAACATGATATGGTTGTAGTCATACCACATGGAGCCTTTGAGGATTGAATCCTTTCACTTACTAATATGTATTTAATATATTTTTTGTCTTTTCATGGCTTGATAACTCATTTCTTTTAGCATCCAATAATATTCCAAAATCTGGATTACCACCATTTGTTTACTCATCCTGCTATGGTTTGGATACGGTTTGAGTTTGATCTCTAAGAGTTCATGTGTTGGAAACTTGGTCTTCAGTGTGGTAATGTTGGAAGATGGTGGACCTATAAAATCTGGAGCCTGGTGGGCAGTCATTTCTTGTCCCTCCTCTGTTCTCTGGTTTCTATCTGGTGTGTGATCGCTCCCTCTTGCTCGAGCCACAATGCCATCTACGTGAGGTGATGTCATCAAGGGGACCCTTACCTGAGCTGGTACGATGTTACTTGGGTTCTAAAGAAAACGCTTTTCATCCTAAGTACCCAGTCTTTGGGATTTCACTCAATAACAAAAGAAGACTAGTCCAGAAAATTGAGAAGTTTGTTTCTTGAACTATACCTAAACATGTGGAAGTGATTTTAGAACTGTATTATAGGAAAAGGTTGGTAGAGTGTGGAGAAGCTGACTAGGAAAAGCTTGTAGTTCTGTAAATAAGAGCATTATAGGTGATTTTGGTGATGGTTCAGAGATGATGCGAACAGGGAACTAGTTTCAGATGGAAACCAGGCACAAATGGAAATTGGAGAAAAAGCCATCCTTATTACACCATCGCAAATAACCTGGCTACATGTGTTCATGCCCCAGGACCGTGGAAGGCCAAACTTAAAAGTGATGGACTAGTTCACTTGGCAGAAGAGATTTTTAAACAAATCAGTATTCAGGCTGTGTCATGGGTATTATTGGACACTTTTAGTCAGATTTACAGGGAGACTTAACAGCAAAAGGAAACAGAGTGGAAAGATTTGGAAAATTTGCAGCCTGACCAGAAAGAACAAAAAATATACAATGGCATAGCAGAGCAACCAGCTCTTAAAGAGAGAAACAGGGTTGTTAATGGTCAGGACAATGGAAAAAGGCCCCAAGGGCATCTCAGAAATCTGGTACTGACTTTAACATCACCAACCCAGAGGGCTCCCAGGGCAGAATTATCTCAAGGAAGGGCCCTGGGGTACCCTTCAAGATCTCAGTGCCCAGAATCCCCTCAAGATTCCACACCTTGTAATCTGGTGAAGGACTACAAAGTTGCAGCCATGGTTCAGTGAGCCCAGTTACCATTCGTGCTGGTAGCAGACATTTGTGACATCCGCATGGCTGGTTTTGCAGATGTATGGAATGCAAGGCTTTAGGAGTCATGGCAGCTTCCACCTGGAAGATCAGAAAAGAAAGATCTGATCCACTGGGCAGAGAGCCCCAGTGGGGCAGGCCTATTGGAGATGTAGGACTAGAGCTGCAGCAGAGACGCCTGAAAGACAGAGAGACCAGCAGCACCAACTGCCCACTCAGGAAAGCCACAGATATCAGTATGCCATCCATGAGAGCAGCTTCGTAGTCCAGTAAAGCCAAGGGGCAGAGCTGCCCAAGGCCTAGTGAGCCAGTCCCCATACAGGTACACCGAATGCTGGACATGGAACTTTAAGATTTAATGTCTGCCCCACTGGATTTTGGTCTTGTGGGATGATTACTCCTTTCTCGTTCCCTCTCTCTCCCTTTTGGAATAGGAATGCTTACCCTATGCCTGACTTGACCTTGTATCTCAGAAGTATGTGACTTATGTCCTGTAAGCTGGTTACACCATTCTTTTAGTTTAAGAGGTAATATCTGACAGTCCACGGAGGAGGCAGGTTTATGGGCAGGGTTTCTGTCACCTGAGGTGAAATGAAGAGTGAGCCCTCTTCTCCTCTCTGCCTCCCCTGCTCATGCCTACCTATCTTCCCACATATTCTAAAGGAGGATATGAAGCTTAGGGGCCACAGGTGGAATGCTTATATCTCGTGGTTTGAGTTTGTCCTTCAAGGATTCATGTGTGGGGATCTTATTCTGCACTATTGCAAAGTTGGGAGAGAGGCAAGAAGTCATCACTCCTTGCTTTCTTCTGGTTTTCTGTCTGATATGATCCCTCTCTTCCACATGCTGCCGCCATGATGCCCTCTGCCCCATCTTGACGCAGTCAAGCAGCTTCATTATAGCTGGTCTATGATATCTGAATTTCATCCTCCAAAACCGTGAGCTACATAAGATTATTTTCTTTATTGGTACCCAGCCTCCAGTATTTTGTAACAAAAAATTGATTAATTAACCTGCTGAAGAAGATCTTGCTTGCTTCCAAATTTTGGCAGTTATGAATAAAACTGCTATAAATATCTGTGCTCAGGTTGTTATGTGACCATAAGTTTTCAGCTCATTTGTATAAATACCAAGGGTCATGGCTGATTGTGTGGTAAAAGTATGTTTATTTTCATAAGAAACTATCAAGCTGTCTTTCAAAGTGACTGTGATTTGGCATTTCCAACAGCAACAAATAAGTACTCCTGCTGTTCCACATTCTTGCCATAATTTGGTATTATAGGTGTCATAGATTTTCACCAGTCTAATAGATATGCAGTGGTATCTCATTATCGTTTTAATTTGCAATGGCCTAAGAACATATAATATGAATCTTTTCATATGGTCATTTGTTATCTGCATATCTTCTTTAGTGAGGTGCCTATTCAGGTCTTTTGCCCAATTTTTAGTCAGGTGTTTATTTCCTGTTTTAGTCAACTTTTTTGCTGCTGTGACTAAAGGATCAATCAGAACAACTGTAGAGGAGGAAAGGTTTATTTAGGGGCTCACAGTTTCAGAGGTCTGAGTCCATAGAAGGCTGCCTCCAGTCCTCATAGGTTGAGGTGAGGCTGAACATCATGGTAGAAAAGTGTGGTGGAGGGAAGTAGCTCATATGATGATCAGAAAGCAGAGAGACTACACTCTCCAGATACAAGATATATACCCCATAGCCACATCTCCAATGAAACACTTCCTGCAGCCACATCCCACCTGCCTCCAGTTACCACTCAGTTAATCCCAACAGGGATTAATTCACTGATGAGGTTTTAAGGCTATCACCCAGTCATTTCTCCTCCAAACTCTCTTGCATCGTCTCACATGTGAGCTTCTGGTGGACACCTCACATCCAAACCATAACATTCCACCCCTGGTCCTCAAAAGCTCACACTCATCTGACAATACAAAATACATTTAGTCCATTCTCAAGAGTCCCCGTAGTCTCAACAGTTGGGAGGCTGCTCGAAGTTCAAGTTCAAAGCCTTCTCTGAGGCTTGAGGCAATCTCGCATTGAGCTCCTATAAAAATTAAAAGTTTTAGGGGGACACTTCACATCCAAACCATAACATTTCCTTTTGTAGAGTTTTAAGAGCTCTTTATGTGTTTTTAGATAATAGATCCTTGTCAAATATGCCTTTTGTAATTTTCTCTCAATCTGTGGTTTGTCTTCTTATTCCCTTAACATTGTCTTTCTCAGAGCAGGTTTTCAATTTTAATAAAGTTCATATTATCAATTATTTCTTTGATAGATTATTCTTTTACTGTTATATCAATAAATTTATTGCCACACCCAAGATAATCTAGATTTTTTTGTGATTCTATTCTCTAGGAGTTTTATAGCTTTGCATTTTACATTTAGGTCTATCATCAATTGTGAGTCAGTTTTTCCAAAGGACATAAAGTCTAGATTCATGTCTTCAGGAGTCTTCATTCTTTTCTAGATTCATTTTTTTTTTCTGTTTTTTGTTTGTTTGTTTGTTTGTTCTTGCAGGTAACTACCTAATCAGTTGTTCCAGCACCATCTTTTGAAAAGCCTATCCTTTCTCCATGATATCGCCTTTATTCCTTTGTCAGAGATTATATATTTGGGACTATATAGGAGTTCTGCATTCTGTTCCACCAATCTGTCTGTTCTTTCACCAACTATTAGCTATTCTAAGTCTTTTGTCTCTTCACATAAATTTTAGATTTACTGATATCCAAAACTGATTGCAATTTTGATTTGGATTGCAGTGAAGTTTTAAATCAGGTTAGGAAGAACTGACATCTTGGTGATAATTGATTCTTCCTATTCAGGAAAATGTTATATCTCTTTGTTTTTTCAGTTCTTTCTTTTCTTTCATCAGAGTTTTGTGGCTTTCCTCATATAGATCTTATACGTAGATTGTTTGATTTATACCAAAGTGTTTAATTTGGGAGATGCTAATTTAAGCAGTGTTCTGTTTTTAATTTCAGAACTCACTCATCCATTGCTAGAATATAAGTAAGTAATCAACCCTTGTATATTAATATTGAATCCTGAAAACTTCCAATAATCACTTATTTTGAGGAAGAGTATGTGGTCTTTTAAGGTTTTTTCATTGGCAATGATGTAATCTAAGAACAAAGTCTACTTCTTCCTTCTCAATCAGTACACCTATTATTCCCTTTTCTTTTCTTGCAACATCAACTAGGTCTTCCATTACAATAATAAATTCAGTGGTGAGAGGGCTCATTCTGGCCTTGTTCTTGATCTTTAGGGAAAAGCTTTTAATTTCTCGACATTCAGTGTAATGTTAGCTATAGGCATTCTGTAAATATTCTGTATCAAGTTGAGAAAGTTCCCCTCCATTCTTAACTTGGCGAAAGGTTTAATAATTAGTGGGAGTTGGATTTTGTGAAATGCCATTTCTGTATCTATTGCTATGATCATGTGATTTTTCTTCTGTAACTTGTTGATGTGATGAATTACATTAATTGATATTTGATGACTGTATTTTCAGCATTATTCATTTTTTGTGGCATGCAAGAGAAGCCTTGGAGGGAAAGATAGGTAAATTCCCAGATGTCCTTCATATGCCTCATTCCAGAAATGCTTTCACTCACAAATCAAGAGAAAAGCTCTTTCAAGCAGAAAGGAATTGTAAAAGAAGTGACTTATCAGTGTGAAGGCCACAAATAATTGATTTATCACACTGTCTTAGGTTGCGAACAGAAAGCTTCAAACAATTTAAAATTAAGAAGTCAAATATTTTGCATCAGATAGACAAAAACTTTGTATACTGAATTCATTACTTTCAACCAGTTGTGCTAAGGCAGAGATGGGATCTACTAAAAGATTAGACTAGCTTCCAATATGGATGTGCAAGTAAGCCAGACCCTAAGATCTAAGAAGTGATCAGTCTCAGAAAAGAACTTAATAAAAGGATTATATAGGGAATCAGAAAATCTGGAATCTAGAGTTGACAAGGTGACTCCAAACAAACACTTTACTACAGTGGACATGTATATATAAAATAATATAATTTTTAAGAATGATTTAATTACATTACTCATTCTGGGAAGGGGAGAATGAAGAAACATCATGCTAAGGTAGAAAATACTAAAAAGCAATAAAATAAGAGTAGGACATAGAGACAAATAATAACATTTAGCCAGTAGGAAACATGACATAGAGACAAATAATAACATTTAGCCAGTAGGAAACATGACATGACACCCCATAGTTGAGATCTAATGGAAAGAAAAAATTAAAATTAAAAAAATAGATGAAATCAGGGGGAAGACTTGGTCATCTTTAATGTTCCTGCTCACTCTCTCTGGTTTTCTGTGATACATGAGATCCTTCTGCACTGAGTAAGCCTTGAGAGACCATTTGTATCATTTTCCATTAATGGGATGAAGCCAAACACCTGCAAATCTAGTAAATGCGGACAAACAAGGCCCCGGGGAACTAGTTTCACATCATCTGTCAACAAGGACATCAAAGAGAGGTGGGAAATCAAAATCATCTGTCTCTGGGCTGCAAGCCCTGGCTACAACTCCCTGAACTCAAATCAGCAATTCCTAGTGTTCTCATAGCCCTCTGCGTCTGCTAACTGCTCAGGGCTTCCTATTCTACCGCTCAGACCTTTTGGTGTCTCTGGTTTAGTCAAGGACTGAACCAAAAGAATAGACAGGTAAGTTAAAAACAGAGTCACTGAAAAAATGTTCTGTCCCAAATATCCACAGTGGGGTGTGCAGACAACTACAAAAACTTGGTGTTTAATCACTGATTTCAACCCAACCAGGTTAATTAGGACCCTGAGAGGTGTTCCCAAGGAGATGGAAGTCTTCCAAATAGGTCAAAAACAAGATAACTTCAGCAAGTAGAATGAGCATAAATGAAATTGGCTACTGCAGGATATGGTTAAGTTTCTATCCCTGCATACTTTTCTCGTAAGGTCAGATGTTATGAAGGATTAGAGATGGTGTGAAGAGTATTTATCACCAGGTAAGGTTTTTCCGGATGGCAAGCCTCTCAAATCCCATCTAACATGGAGAGTCTGTGGTTGCAGGATGGGTGTGACGTGTCTGTGCACAGCCACATGCACTCGGAGGCCACACAGGACTGGAGATGAGGCCATTGAGCAGGAGGAGCTGCTCATGAGGAAGTGGATAAAGTCACACAGGCCATCTTTGCTGAGCCTCTTCCCATCAGTGGGGAAGCCTCAGCCCATGAAAGTCAAGGCATTCCAGTCAGAACTGAAAACATCCCTTTGGTCGATTTACACGCGTGGGAACTGGACATCAAGGTCCTGCCCTGTGCCACATAATGGCATCCTGATCCACGATGAACCACATGACAGTGGGCCCTTAGGATGCCTGTCACTAGTGTCATTGCAGCCAAGGTCATGCTGCAGGGCAACACATACTCACATGGTCACGGTGACACTGGTGCAAGCACACCCACTGTGCAGCCATCATACAAAAGCACAGTGCGCACATCGCACACCGTACCAACACTGATGGCAATCACAAAGACTGTGCTACTGGTTTATGTGTTCACTCTATGACAGCTTATCATTATTTTGGAGCCAATCCCACTTATAAAAACATGTTGACTAGAAGACACTATGCCAGCTGACCCCAGCAGCAGCCTTACACATCTCATGTTTATCTGGTCTCTCGATGGCATTGAGGTCACATGATGTGATGGCCCTATACCATCTGGGTTTGTTAACCTACATAATGTACGTAACCTACATAAAACCTTACAGTGTTCACCTATTGACAAAAACAACTAACGATGCATTTGTCAGAACATATTCCTGTCACTAAGCAATTATGACGGTCATTGAGTGCCTCAGGAGGTGGTCATCTGCTTGTCTCTGTCTTCAGTTTCTTTTTATTCTTCACCTTTTTTTTTTAATCCATCAGAAATACATTTCTTTGCAGGATGGCAGGCCTTAGTGAGATAGATTTGACAAAAATTATATGTAATCCAAGTGACCAACATGGTGATCTGATATATGGATACATCCTATAATGATTACCACAATCAAGTTGGTTAATACATCTGTCACACCCACCGCTATCATTTATGCGTGGGTATCTGTGCTTACATATGGTAAGAATGTTTAAAATTTGCTCTCATCAAATTTCAAATAAACCATGCAATATTATTAGCTAGAGTGATGTTGGAAGAGGACTATGACACTAAAATTCATTACTTATTACATGTTCTTTACATTTTATTAGGTACATGTGCGTAAACACCCTACTGCTCTTTTTATTGACTGTTGAGTCAGGCATGCTCCACAAATAATTACATCATCTTCCTAAAATCCTTAGCTATATTCCATCTTTTGAATGTATGTGTGTGTTTATTTCTTCGCTTTTTTATTACTTTATTTTATGGTTCTTTTTTACTTTTATCTCATTTTTTTACTCTTCTTCTTTTTTCTTTTTTCAATATTCCTCTTTTGAGGCATTGCTATATATATGACCTTTAACTTTTCTGATATTTGGAATCAGTATTCTGGTATCAGAGAGAGGCAAGACATACCCGTTAGGTCAGGATCCAATTTTGAAAAGACATATATCTCTCCCTGGATGAACTTTGCCAGGACCTGCAAATTTCCTAGCCCTAGAGAACAGATACCAAGTAGCACCCTGGAATTAGGGCTTTTGCCTTCCTTCACTGAGTTCCATTAGACTTCATTTCTCTTAGCAAAACATAGTCAACAAAAGACCTGTAAGTGTGGATATAATTGATTTTAAGGTTATTTGTTTAAGGGTAAATCAATGCATACCTCAAATAGCTTGAGTCTCCACATATTCAAACTTCCAAAAGTGCAAAATCTCTTTGAAAGCTCGTGCAAGGATTCAGCAGGGGTGTTGCAGCTAAGCACAACACCAGAGTAGCTCTTGGGTGACAGAAAAATCCTTCTCCTAGCCTCTGAAATCTTCAAAATTCACACGAGGCTCCTCTGCCATTTCCCTGCAAGAGTTTCAGGAAAAGGAGAGTTCAGCTGCCTCATGAAGAGACAAATGAGAGATAATAGTCACAGGAATTGGAATCTTGTAGACATTAACTTTCACTAGTAGTCCCCCACTAGTGAAAATAAAGTACCATCTCCCTTTCACAAATGAGGTCCCTTACTAGAATCTCATCTAAACAAAATGAAAACACACACACACACACACACAATCGCCATGATTTCATTAGTCTTCAACATGAAAAGGAGAGGGCAGTAGGGGCTAATGCAAAAGGAAGTGGAAATGGCGCCCTCTAGTGTCTCATTCAACAACAACGTAGAGTCATAGAGATGTTTGTCATCTCTGAGAGGGAATATGGATCATGTCACAGCTTAAAATCTGCACTCTAGTACCCAAACCATGTGTGTTTATGTATTCCTAAATACAACAGGTCATTCAGGAAATAAGACCCGAGGCAACCTGAAATCAGCTATGT
Source organism: Sciurus vulgaris (assembly GCF_902686455.1). Lineage (NCBI taxonomy): Eukaryota > Metazoa > Chordata > Mammalia > Rodentia > Sciuridae > Sciurus > Sciurus vulgaris. The sequence continues at coordinate 191,915,393 of NC_136461.1, forward strand.
TGCTTTTGAATATATGAATTGGATGAGTCTCTTCGCTTCTCTGGGTTAACAATTTTTTCAACAGTACTTTAAGGATAGCACTTTATCAATACTGGACTGAGACTGAAAAAAATGAGATCGTAGAAGAGTTGCTTGAAAACTGCAAGGAGCTCTACAAATTAAATGAAGTAGGAGATCTTACATGGTATCTCTCCAAACACATTGCTATATTTAAACTCGTTCTTTTTTTTTTTAACTCATAGTTCTATAATTAAATGCTAAAGTATGCTAATATTTTAGGGAAAATTATTATTTAAAAAATAAATAAAATTGAAAATATTATTTTTGAAACTAGAAATAAACCAATGTTGTCCACAGTTGAGAGATATATGCTGGAACTTGGTCTTCTCTACCTTATCTGGGTCAATCTGTAAATTGGGCAAGACAGTGCTTATAAGCAAGTGCCATAAAATTCAGCTTTGTTTCCCTTCTATTTCAAACATAATTCAAGTGCCTTTCAACAAAGATTTATTTTGAAGCCAACTCTTTCATATCCCATTGAGTTAATATAGTTTATTTGCATGGAAATCCAAATTGATCCATTGTTGATGTCTAGTCACTCTGTAAGTAGGAGACAGAAATGATCTGTTAAAGATAAAAATTGTCAAAGGAGAGACTTCCATAAATTTTTTGAGCTTTAGCTGTAAATAGCAATCTTTTTTCTATTATGATTGTCATTATAATTTCCAAAAAGCTGCAAAAGTCCAGGCCTGTGTCCGGGGTTAGTTTCCAAACATTTACCCTGCTTGACATCATTCTCTGAGTGTATGCTGTGCTTGGAAGAAAGGAAGACAAACAAACAAACCTACATCCGCTGCCACAGATGAAGAAAACGTACTAACAGTATTTATAATATTTCCCCAAAACCCCAGCACTTAAAAGTTTCCAGGATCCTCTCAGGTCAGTTTTCTGTCCTTCATCATTCTGCTTTCAATATTTTTGAAACTATTTCCTTAAATTCTGCTGTTTGGGGTGCATAAGGGTGCTGGAGTTTGGTTATATGATATATAAGGAAAGGGTTAAGATTAGTCTGCAAACAATACTCCTTTTGTCCATCCATGTCTACATGAGCAGTCACAAAAATATTACCCATTTTTCCAAACTATAGATCAGGACACAGTCCCAAGATATTGGGCTGAAACTGGAAAGAATGGGAATGGATTCTGACATGATGAAAGTAAACATTTATTGAAAGATTTACATATGCCACCTAGTTAGTTAGATGATCTGTCTACATATTCTCAGATAATCCTCATAATTATTCTTGAGGATGGAAGTCATTGCATTTTATAATTGCATAAAGAGGTACAGCAAGACAGGGTCAATACCCAAAGGTCACATAGCTTTTAGGTGGCAAAACAGATGTTCAAAAACCTAAGCCTTCTTACTGCGATTCTCTCCATCCTCACACCTTACACCTAACTCTGCCACCTTGGTGGTTACTAGTTCGGTTTCCATGACATAGTTATTAGGAGTCCGCTTCCAACAACCACAAGGAGACATTGTTAGAGAATATATTGTAAGAGTTGGCAGTAGGGAAAGAATGTTCTTGCTTAGAAAGCTGTTTCTGTGAGCTTGGAATGGAACCACCATTTGACCCAGCTATCCCACTCCTCGGCCTATACCCAAAGGACTTAAAATCAGCATACTACAGAGATACAGCCCCATCAATGTTCATAGCTGCTCAATTCACAATAGCCAGATTGTGGAACCAACCTAGATGTCCTTCAATTGATGAATGGATAAAGAAACTTTGGTACATATATACAATGGAATATTACCCATCCATAAAGAATAATAAAATTACGGCATTTGCAGGCAAATGGATGAAATTGGAGAATATCATGCTAAGTGAGATAAGCCAATCTCAAAAAACCAAAGGACGAATGATCTCACTGATAAGCGGATGATGACACATAATGGGGGGTGGGAGGGGGCAAGAATGGAGGAAGGAGGGACTGTATAGAGGGAAAAGAGAGATGGGAGGGGTGGGGGAAGGAATAAATAACAGAATGAATCAAACAACATTGCCCTATGTAAATTTATGATTACACAAATGGTATGCCTTTACTCCATGTACAAACAGAAACAACATGCATCCCATTTGTTTACAATAAAAAAAAGAAAAAAAGAAAGCTGTTTCTGTGGCTGACCGATCCTGTTTGAGAAGGTGAGAACATGATGACTGGAGTTACCAAAGCAGTTCAACTGTTCTGCTTAAAATGAAAACAGGAATTTGGATTTGAAATAAATAATGAAAATAGAACGAAAAGAACAAAGCAGGGTGAGGAAGCTGCACCATGCCCCGCCATGGTCTACAGCCTGTAAAGATAGGCTGCTCATGAGAAGTCCCTCCTGCACGTTGAGCAGATGTTTCCTAAGAGGGACTGCCCAATCTCCATGTTCAAGTTACTTGCTATGCAGCTCTATGACCGTGTCCTTTAACTTCCCAAAGTTTTGGTAAAACTGACTCCATTCACAACTCTTGTATGAGAGCCATTTGAAAAGAAAAGGGGACTGTATTCCACATCTGCATCAGAAAGAGGTGGTGAGAGAAGAACAAGATTTAGAGGCCCAAAGACATAGAAATTAGAGGTGGAGAGGTGGAGACATAGAAATTAGGGTGTGACTGTACCAAGGCCAGTGCACATCCCACAGACGGAATAGTTTACAGAAGTGTCAGGGAAAGCACACACCTGAGTTATGCTTGATGGACTGGATACTACTGTGTTTGGAACAGTTCCCCTAAATCCATTAGGAATAGTTAGTACAGCAAATGTCCAAGAGTTATTCACAACATTCCATTCACACCTTCCTGATTGGGAAAGGACAGCAAAATTCCTTTGCCCTCACTTCCACTATTCCTTTTGCTGTCACAATCAACCTTCCTGAATACTTTTACTTCCAAAAAGCCATTAAAAATTAAGAGAATCCCTTTAGATTAAATTCTGGAAATCCAAGGTCTAAAAAATTTGGAATCTAGTCAAGTGCTAGGGTCTTCACCGAGATACTGCCACTGTGTGATTTACAGCCCCTTTGGAAAAGGACATTCACTGCATGCTCTCTTTCCCCAGATGTCCATAAGTCTTTGAATGCCATAAAGATTTCTAGCCACCACTCTTACTATGCACATAATCTGTGCTGCAACAATAACGGTAAGAGAATTGAAGGAAATTCAAAAGCCACCTAGTTTGACCTTCCGATGATTGCAAGAATTCTTTCTACAATAAACCCAACGGGATTGTTATTCATCCTCTTGAACACAACCAATGCCAAAGACACGACAAAAGGAAATTCTTTCTATCTTTAGATAACATAAACCATCAGAATCTACTTCCCTATATTGAGTCTAAATTGTATCCTCTTGGTCCTAGACTGTTTCAGGCATCTGGAAGAGCATAGGTATTAATGCTCTTCTATCAATCTTTTCTTCAATTATCTGATGACAGCCCCATGTCACTACTTAAGTCCTGCCAAATGTACTCGGCTGTCAATCACTTCCAGATGCTTTGCCATACCAGGAACTACTTCTGGGCACACTCCACTTTCTAATGCCCCTTATAAATGGATGACCCTCTGTAGTCTAAACTGTTCACTGGTAAATTCACTGGTAACTTGAGGTCCCTCTTCTACAAATGGGACTTTTAATAAAGACAACTGAGTTCTACTTTTCATGACATTGTATTGTTCGAATCACCCCTGATGCTGCCATTGACTTGTTCTGAAAACTCTTGAGAAATTTTAACATTTAGTCTTTAACTTTCTGTTTAATCATCAGAACCCAAAGTTTAATATATCTTATCTCTCTTCTTTTTATGTAGATTTTCTAGCCTGCCATTTTGGAGCCTAGATTGTGACATCAATGCACTCACATCTCTCTTGCCATATGAGGATAGCAGAGCATTTGATGATCACACCTTCTACGCATTTAATGTCTTCACAATTATTGTGTTGAACAGCGCATGAACTCTAAGGCTACAATGATTAATGGTCTGATCTTTCTTCTGCTAGTTATTCACATTATACAACCAATAATTCTAATGTGATTGAGCACGTCCTATCTTCCAGCCACTCTGTAAGTGACTTTCCAAATATTCTCTCATTCTTTCAACTTATCGATGGATTAAGTAGTACATTTTTCCATTTTTATTTAAAAATATTAGATAAATATTAATAAAATTATTAAATATTGCAGAGAAATTATGCAATTTGTTCAAGAATACACAGCTAAGAGACTTGCATAGACTTCGCCTTCCTGGTGTTCAGTTCTATAAATATTTCCTCTTTCAAAACTTCATCTACGAGTTCTTAGTGTCTGAAATTTGTACACTTATTAATCCCCCCATAGGGAATTTTCTTCTTTTTGCTTATTTATGCTTCCTTCCAGCCTGGTTTCTTCATCTATTTCTGTATCCTTCCTTCCTGACTTCTATTTTTTTTCCTTCTCTCTCATTTTTTTCCTCCTTTCCTCTTTCCCTTGCCCTCTCCCTCTCTTCCTTCCTTTCTTCCTCTCTCCCTCCCCACCTCCCTCCCTTTCTTCTGGTGGTGTGTTTATATCACTGTCACACATTTTCTGCTCCTCTTTCTAAAGATGTGCAGATGGCACACCACAGAACTTGTTTGTATTCTAATAGAATGTAAATGAGTTCTTAAAGACAGTTCTGTCCTCTTCCTTAAGGCTGTTTGTCTTCATCTCTGAATGGCACACAGGCTAGGTTGCCAGTTCTTCTGTCTAGTGTCCTGAAGCCCAGGGTCTGGATGGAGATGGACTTCTGCTAGGCTCGAGGCCAGCCTTAGTGGAAGGTCCCACGTGCTTCTTTCTCTTCAGCACTTTCTATCAAATGTGCAGGATCCCGAGATCGCCCAGTCTGGTTCTGGATGTGTTCATTTCCTCTGGGCTCCATTCTCCACTTCAGCCTCAGTGTGGACTATGGAGAGTCTTATTGGGTTTTTCTTATCTTTCTTCAAATCCTGAGATCCTTATATTTTTTTTTCTCATTTCTTCTCCATATTTCTTCTCTCCAAATTACTGTGAGTGTGTTTTGGGGGCAGGGCCACAATTAGTAACAAATCTCAAGTTTGTTAAACTGTTTCTGATGATTGAGCATGAAATTAATAACTGGCTCACATCAGAATTTTCTGTTGCTTTCTGTATGATTACTTTTGGAAAATTAGAGCATGAATATATCTTAGTAAATTCATACTGTGGTGTGTGTGTGTGTGTGCGTGTGTGTGTGTGTTTCTTAAAATACACAAAAAAAAGAATTGCAATTCTGATTTATTCTGATATTTCAACCCTAATTTTCCATTTTTACATTTTTCCCATTGGAAAAGATTAACAATAAACAATAAAATAAATGAGACACTCATTAATGTTTCATTTGATAATAATATGGGTACCAGGACCTGTGTCATAATACTTCAAAATTCTGGAGTAACTTAGAAGAGTCAAATATTATGCAGCTAATACAACTGTGAAAATTTCCTAGCATATTATTTTTCAACTCATTTTTACCATGTCACAGAGGTCATGGGCCCCAAATTAAACTCAGAGACAGGATTTTTTTTACAAAGGTTTTGTATGCTTTCTTATTATAATATATTGCTCAGTCTATTCTCAATTTTGTCTTTTCTTTTCCACAATTCTTAACAAAAAGGCAGAGAAGTAGGACCTTTGAACCATCCTATCTAGGTAATTTTTCTCTTCCTTGGAGATTCTAACCTAATAGCATAAGTGTGATCACACATCTGGAAGATCCCAAGTTCACTGAACTTTCTGTACAAGAAGAGTTCTTCCTTATCAAAAAGGATGTTAGAAAGAAAAAGTCATACTGTTAAGAACATAACTAGGAAGAATATAAAAACATAACAATCCAAAAACATCGAAACATGAACTAGGAGATCTTGTCAGAGAAGGGAGAGATGCACACTTCTCTGGTTTCAGTTGTAATACTTTTGTAATATCAGACTTCTTTATAAACACTGGCATCAGACCCTGAGTTACTGATCTTCTTTCCCAACACTGTACTTCTTTTAACATCATCTCAAAACAACTTCAACATTCGTACAATAAATGTTGAAATAACTTTCTCAGTATCTCTTCCAAGTAATCAGCTGGATTCTTCTTAGAATACCCCATGGTAGGAAATTTTCTGGTTCCTAGTCAGCCCTGCCCATCATGGTAAAACTCATCCCTTGTTCTCTTTGAAAGCTATTGATACAATATTCAATTTTATCTTTATACATATATATATACATACATATACAAAATAATGCTATACACTTTTAAACTTATATACTTTGTCAATTAGACCTCAATAAACCTGGGGTATCAGAATAAGGAGGGGTAAGGCACAGAGAAACAAAGGCGGTTAATGGGCAGAGATTTGCACAGTGTCCTGAAACTCCGAGTCATTCTGCATGCCATTGAGTCACTTGCTCAAGATACCTTTAAAATTTGCTCTCTTAGATTTAATCAATTCACATTGTATGTATATCTAGAAACACCATACTGTACTCCATAAATGTAATACAATCCCTACTTGTCAATTAAAATTAATATTAATAATAAAAGTCTTTCAGCAGCCTGTAGGGGTTGAACTGTAAAGCCTGGGAGGAGTCAGGAAGCAGTCAGGTGGACTGGGCTCCTAGTCTCCCTCAGGGCCAGGTTGAAGCCAGACCTGTATCCAAGTCACGGTACATCAGGTCTTATCCCAGCCTCATGCCACGACTGCACAGCACACCCTGCATATGAACTGCCAAACGCAGGGGTGGTTGGGGTGGGCTGTGAGGAAGGTAGGATGGTCAGATGTGGAAGTGATCACTGTTTAAGCTGAGAAGTAGAAAACGGATCTCCGTTTGCCCAGCGAGGGTGGGATGGAGGGTCCTGTGCATTGACAGCCATTGATGACTCACTGGAATTGAGGGAGCAGCAAGACCTCCCTGTGAAAATAAGGAAGGGCAGATCTCGAAGGCTGTGCCGAGGGGCTTACACTGTCTTCTGAAGGCAATGAGGAGCTATTGAGCGATTTCAGTAGAGGGAAGACTTGCTCACACCGAGTCTTTCAGAAAAACCTTAGTAAGGAGTTAGAAGGAAAAACATGGACTGACTTCTTCCAAGGAACTTAGCTCCCTGTCACCAAAGGACTCTAGAAGGATTACGGATGACCTTCCTCATAGGGATGACAGAGGGAGGTTAGATCAGATAAGCTGTTAATTCTGAAGTCATGTATTGCTACATTTTAAAAGTAGGGTATGGAATTGTGTTTGGTCCTTACAAGCACAATTGAGATGATACCAGCACCAATGAAGGGAATGGAACTGTATGGGAAGCCATTTTTAAGGATTCTGTGTAGAATCAACTACGTTGATTAGGGTAGAAGAATAACGTTATTCCTTATGTTGAATCAAAACTGTCTCGCTGTACTCTAACTCAGTAGCACGTTTGTGGAGTGAATGAATGCAAGCTGCCACAAATGCAGCCCAGACCACTGAGACCCACACAGCAGGTGAGCTTCCTCCTCTACAGGACCAGCTCCCTGAGGATGTCCCTTGTCTAGGATGAACCTTTCTATCTTCCTTGGGCAGTTCCTGAAATGACTTACTCACCAGGCCCCTGCATGGACCGTCCCTGCAGAACATGTGGCACTCAGAAGGTGGTAGTTATGTGGAGTAGAACCAGGTGAAGGCAGGAGACTGAGGTTAGTTGCCTGGAAGGGGAGACATGTTCCTACGTTTGCCTGACGCGCCTTCTGAGACGGCTGATGGATGGTCTCTTGGACAAGTTCTCCAGAGAGTTCAGATTTTAGAGTCTCCAGACACATTCTCAACATTCTGTTTTCCACCCCCCAAGGAAGTCACATGAAGACTTTCAGCTCTTTCTCTTCTTCCTGTCACAAAGCTGGATGTTCTTTCCAGATTCTTTGCGATATCCTTGATTCTTTATCTCGGTCTCTATTTTGAGTGCTCTGTGACGCAAAAAGTGCTTGAGAAGACAGGCACTGCCATTTCAAACACGGGTCTTAATCATGTGATCATATGTTCCCCATCCTGTTGACATTTGGAGAGGAGCAATGTGAAGCTTCTCAGGCATCTCCAAGATGAGATTTAGCAAGTTTGAATCAATCCTTTCTGAGGCTCATTCTTGTTCTCCCCCATTAGAATGAAATCGAGTTTAAAGCTTGAGTTATGTATCTAAGAATATAGTTTAGCAAGAAAAACTAAGAGGAAAATGCTTTCAGGTAAATTTCAAGCTGGAGAAGCAGAGCAACCTCAGTGTCTGCAGATAAACTCTACTATGACCACCGTAATTAATTTACTTAATTGGAATTTACCAAGACATAAATTTACTTGTACCTATTTTAAAAGACAAGAATATTGATTTTGGACCAGCAATAGATTCCTGTAATATTTGTCTTCAGTAAAAAGCCAAGACAATTCTAGTCCATTTCTTTTCGTCTTAAAAACGTTATGCCAAAACCATCATTTTGTTGGCTGTGTATAACCTGATTTATATTCGATGAGAGTTGTAAAAGGCTTTTATAGAGGAGACAGCCGAGTGACATTTTCCTATAAATCACAACCATTTTTACTGCCACAAAGTTCTAAGGCTGAACTTCAAATACAACCGTGCTGTAAACACTGAGGATGGAACCACATTCTTGCTAAATGAGAAACATGTTTCCCCTTCCACCGTGAGCGGCTGCATATTCTAGTCAGACTTTGGCAGATGAGAGCTTCGCTGGAACTCAGGGAACCATGCTCAGCTCTGATGTAGCAGCCCATGAAATGCAGGTCACCCAGGACAGCTTTGAATTCAGCTCAACTTTCAGCTTCCTGAATCATTCAAATTGGTACAGATGCTAATCATTGATCCGAAATAAACTAGGCATCAAAGATAACAGGAGTAAGGGGAAGCTAATTCTACAAGCATCAGTACTGCAGATCAGAAGTCCCACTCTAGAGAACGGAGTCATATTTCATGCTATTTGAATCCTCATGAGAACTTTTTCTGACTGTGGAGATGTCATCTTTATACAGTCCTCCTAAGCCCTCCAGTCGCCACCATTAGAGTCAAAGGTAACTGGTTTTTGTTTTTGTTTTTGTTTGTAAGAAAACATTATGGAGCAAAGGAAAGAGAAGAGTACCAGGGAGTAGAAGCTCTGAATTTTCTTTCAAACTGCTTTTGTGTAAAGAAACTGAGTATAGAAAGCAGATGGATGAACAGATGATCACAGAGAAAATATCAAACCTTTTCAGCCACAGTTTCCTCATCGATAGTAAGAGATGTTCTATCAAAATTGTAGGTAAAAGAAACATGACTGCATCCCCCCAACACCACAAGTTAATCAGATCTGGCCTGAGTATCCACTCACTGAGGCTGGCAATGCTTCAGGATCATTTATGTCAAGACCTCTCCACCCCACTCCTTGTCACCACTAGAACCCAGACTTAAAGGGCAAGGATTACCAGGACAGAGGCCTGTCTTCAGCCACAAGGCGACTTTGGAGATTGTTTCTTTTCCTGAGATTGTCTCCCACTCAGCTTTTGCTGGTAGCATGATGATTTTCATGCCGTCAGAGATCGAGGCCTTCGCCTAGGCTCCCAAAGGACTGGAGCTTAGTGCTCAGCCTCTCCTGATACCAGTATGCCTCCCCCTCCCTCCACCCACCAAAAATCTTTCTACCTTCACAGCATTATTATAATAGGAAGTTCTATAATCCATTCCCCTTTGTCCACATTTTCAGTCTGGTGGAACTACCTACCTGGTTTAGACCGTGCTCCATTTCAACCAGGAGAACCAGAGCCTGTGTCCTCGTCTGTCTCTCACGAAGCAGCTTCATTGTACCAAAAGCCTTGTGCATGCACAAGCCCAGGCCTGCACGCCTGTGCTTGAACACATGCATGTATACACACACACACACACACACACACACACACACACACACAGAGTTCACTGGCCCCTGGAAATAAAAAACTCAGATCTGTCAATTTTCCTGGAAGAAGTGGAAATGGGGGTTTAAAATATTTTCATTTTACTTCGTGGTGAGTCCACAGCAAGACGTAGAGGAGGGTACTGAGAAGGGGTGATATTACAACATCTCATTTGTTATGTAAAATACTGGAATTATCTCATCTGCTCCCTTGGTATTAATCACCAACTAAATGCCAACTGATTCTAAAGCTAGACCTGTTTCCCTAGTTCCAGGTCTGCATGTCCAACCCTCTCCTGAGTTCCCCTTATCATCGTACCAAATGCCAAACTCAGCACTTCCTCTCTACCCCACCAACCTGCCCTCTCACCTATGTACATATACCTGTGAATGCTACCATCTTCCTTCAGCCAAAAACACAGGTATTATCCTTGAGTTGGCCTCATTTCTCTATCCACACATAATCCATCATAATCCTATTGATTTTACAGTCTTAAAATCTGTCCAATTATCTTCTAGCCTTCCAAGTCAGTCCTCCATCATTTATTTCCTGGGTGGCTGCTACATCTTCTTAATTGCTCTTTCCACCCCCAATGTTGTTCTGGGCCTGCACCCAGGAAAGTGTGAGTAAGAGTAGTGTACTGTAATATTTTGCCTGACTTTAGTACAACTACTTTATTCTGGTTACCTTTCCTGTTAAAACCTTTTCCCCTGTATTCTTCAGAATACACTAAGACACTGTAGCAAACACCAAATCGATAAAAGTGTAATAATAATTCCATATAATAAAAGCTCTTTATTCTCCAACAATAATCCTAAGCAGGTGCCAGTCCTGTGGAGGAGGATCCTAGACACTTTCATCTCATTGCTAAACCATCCCCTAACGCCTTCGCAGCATAGGCCTCCCATCAGGTTCAGGAGAAGAAGACTGGCGGAAGGCACGGGTGGACAATGGCCAGGTCTGGAAATGGTGTGTATCATTTCTACCCTCATTAAACATGGCCGTGCCCAAGAAAAAGGAGGCATGGATTTTTTGTGGATGGCCGGTACATCTGTCCTTTAAGTTAAAAGAGAGGGCAAAGGATTCTTCACTATTCTTGCAGTTTGTTTTTAGAATAGGTTTCCTGGGCGCAGTCAACCTTCAGGAGTCTGAGTGGCAGAAGGATGTTAGTATAATTAAGAATATGAGCTTTCGAGACAGACAGACTTGGATTTAAATTTTGTTCTGGTGCTTCCTAGTTGGCTCAACTATGTTAGGTAACTTATTCCAAATTATCCAACTAGTGATTTGGAATAAATCATGCCAAAACACATGGACTTTTTGCAAAAATTAAGAGAAATTAAATATTTAAGACAACTAGCTCAATTTTTGTCTAAATATCATTAGTAATTGGTTGGGTGAAATTAATACTAGAAAGAGATTAGAAAGAAAGACTTTGGATTTAGGTGGATTCCGCTTTGACATTTGGCAAGTTATTTAACATAGTCTAGGTATTTGGTTTTTTCATCTGTAAAATGATCATAATTCTTTATACCTCATGGAATAATATGGGAATGGAGTCAAATATGCACATAAAGTGTTTTGCATCATGTTCGTCCCTTATACATGATAACTAAGATTCAGGAAATGGACTTGGTGTATCAGAAAGAGTAAATTATTTACGTGGAAAAACATTTCTCCCCTTTCAGGAAGAATAATTGACAATTTGAAGCTCTCTTCTCCCTCTTTAAACTTCTCTTAAGATTTTGAATTTTCAAACCACAAAACTCAAGTATGCAAAAAATGTAAGTGTTTTTTCCTCAGTTCTCTCCAAAACTCCTATGGCACCTAGAGCAGAAATAGAATTTTGCAATTTCAAACGAGACTCAGTCACTTAAGGTTTTTCTCAGTCACAGTTTTTCTGTGAATTTATACTTACTTACTTCTCTCATTTTGCATTAGCCTCTGAGAACCAGGAGACCCTCAAAGTCACTTAACTAACAGAGTGAGACACCTGATTCCAAGCCATCAGCTACCCTGCTATCTTCCACTAGATTCATAAATCCCCATTTGATTTGGGCTGTTCTTAGACCTTCTGGGCTGTCCTTCGACTCCCTTGCTATCACTTATGTCTGGTCCCTGTTTGCATGGTCTGTGCTTCCAATAGCACTATGGCTGTCCACACTACAATAGCCCCATGGCACAACTGAACTTTCTAACCATAGTGCTCGGTAGCTGCAACTCAGCAGGACTGCCTCAGGCTCTCTCTCTGTCCTGTCTCCTATGCAACTATTTCCCCTGTTATGGTTTAGATATGATGTGTCTCCCAAAGGCTTATGTGTGAGACAGCGTAAAAATCTTCAGAGTAAATTACATTGTGAGAATTTTAACCTAATCAATGGATTCATCCACTGATATGGATTAACAAGGTGGTAAGTGAAAGCAGGAAGGGTGTGACTGGAGAATATAGATGAGTGGGAGAATGCCTTTGGGATTTATATTTTGTATCTGATGAGCAAAACTCTCTCTGCTTCTTGGCCACCATGTCCTTCTGCCATGATGTTCTGCCTGACCTCAGGCCCAGACCTATGGAGTTGGCTGTCTATGAAAAGAATTCTGAAACCATGAGCCAAAATGAATTTTTCCTCCTCTATGTTGTTCTTATCAGGTCTCTTGGTCAGAGTAATACAAAGCTGACTAAAATATCTCCTCTACTTTTTTATATGTCATAAGCTCTTGGAAAAATATTTATAAGTTCCCAAAGCTCAAAGGACAAAGTAATGGTAATCTCCCCTTCACCTGGAGATGTCCCAAATTACTGAGATCTATCATTCCTCTCTTATGAGTTACTCCAGAAGAAGGTGAGTGGCAGAGTCCCTCAGAGAGCTATCGGCTTTGAACTCATTTGCTTCCTCTCAGTGTCTTCTTTATTCACCCAGCTCGGAGAATTGTTTCAAGTTTAAAGATATTTAATCATAGGTCACTTTCAAAACTTGAAAGTCATGCATTGTATACCTTGATCTCATTTTATTGTGATAGTTCTTTCTTGATGACGAGAAGGCTTGGGTCACACTTCCAGGGTGACTCCACACCTATATAAAATCACCTCCTTCTCATCGAGAAAGCTAAGAGTCAAAGAATGGTGCTCTCTAAAGTCACCAACTTCAAGACAGCATGTGTATCTGCACTCAGGTCTGATGTCTTTCTAGCCTCTAATCCTTTGGATAATGTCTTCTCACCAAGTCGTTCTATTTTCTGTATACCATTTTTTATACAAGAACAGTTTTCATGTAAAGGACCAGATAGTAAATATTTTAGACTTTCCTGGCCACAAAGTCTCTGTCATAACCTCAGAACTCTGCCGTCAGAGCACAAGTGTTTTTAGACAATACATAAATGAAGGTGTATGACTGTATTCCAATACTTTATTTATGAATGTTAAAATATGAATTTTGTATAATTTCCACCTGTCAATAGATACTATTCTTTTAAAGTTTTTTTTTTTTTTTCAATCATTTACAAATTTAAAAACTATTCTTAGCTCATAGGGTCTGAATCATCTGCACAAATAAGCCAAAGCAGGCCAAATATGGCCCATGATCCCCAGTCTGTCACTGCCTGTTCTACATTATAAACCTCCCATTACTTAGCAGAGGATTTGACAACCAGTTGTTGTATACATTCACTAGTGTCTGACATCTTTTCAAGATAACATCAACCTTTAATTCTCCAAATATTTCCTGCCACTATGTTACTTCTCTGTTAATTTTCACACCAAAACTTAGAACTTTTCCACACATCAGTTGCACATCTTCACTTTCAATTATTTTTCAAATCATTAAGTGTAATTTTCATGCCATCACTATATAGCTCATAAAGAACACCAATGATCTTAGCAGTTTTCAACCTAGTTGACAATCTTCTCCTTGTTTGCTGATGTGAGTTCTAGTCTTTTCTTTTTTTCTTTTTTTTTTTTTTCTTTACTCATTGGTTGTTCCTTTTCAGTCTTTGCTGTGGATTTCTCTGCTTTTTTCACAAACCCTAAGCATTCTTCCCTACCTGCATTTTTTCTTTAATACTCTCATTGCTTTAACTCTAATTCATATTCAGATCATATCAAAAATACATACCTCTTCTGCCCCGACCCTTCCTCTGATCTCCAGATTCATGTAACCAATGACCTACTTACATGTTCATGTGCATACCTAAGAAGCAACTCAGAGTGGACGAGGCCAAACAGAACCACTTATTTATGTTTCTACCTGAATCCTCTTTTTCCTCCTGACTCCCCCATTTCAGTAAATGGCACCACCATCCACTCAGATACTCTAATTATCCTTCACCTAGAGTTATATTTTATGCTTATACAGGGGTCAGGACAAAAGTAACTTCATGCAGGCAGGGATGGACCTGGTTTACCTCAAGTTAATATCAAAGCACATTCCTGGTGCTGATGTTGCCAGGGTACAGTTGTAAAGCTCACATGCCACTCTAATGGCTGTGCTTATTTATAGTACACCGAGAAAATGTGTGGGAAAACAGACCAGGGTTATGCAGGGGCAGGGTGGCACTTACAACTCAAGATGGCTGCAGTCAAGTCAAGCTGGGTCCCTACATTCTCTCTCCACAAAATTGAAAATAATCTTATTATACATGAATTTGATCCTGTTACTCATCTGTTTTACAGCCTCCTGTGGCTTCCTGTTGAACTACCTGATCTGCCAGATGTTGCTACAGTAAGCTGCTTCTGACCTTGGGGCCTTTATTCAGTCCATCTTTTCCACTAGGAATAGCCTTCCTCTGTCCATTTAGATATTTGCTCTGAGGCCTTCCAAGAACCCAGTCCACAGTAGTCTTCCACCAGTGACATTTATTCGCTTGCTCAGCTTGAGCTTGGCTCTTTTTATAAGTTATATTATTTACCTATTATAAAGCTTTCATGGGTATACATAGGCTCCTCCACTTACAATGGGGTTGCAATCATGAAAAACCCATGGTACATTGAAAATATCGTAGGTCAAAACTAACCTGCTTAACACACAGCTGGCCAAACATCACAGCTTAGCCTTAAACACACTCAGGACCCTTACGTTAGCCTACAGCTGGGCATAGCATCTAACAGAAAACTGGAAAATAAGCTATTGAATGTCTCTTAAAACTTATTGACTATCTGTATCCAAAAAAACGCCAACATATTATACATACATGGAGTATACTTTATGCTAATTAGGATCCTGTTCTTATAGTTGTACATGATTTGGGTCATATATATCTAAAAAGCACAAATAAAATAAAAAATTCTTAAATTAGTTTTTTTTTTATTTTTTACTGACTGCATTTTGATTTGTTGTATACAAATGGGGTACATCATTTTGTTTCTATGGTTGTGCACGATGTAGATTCACACCATTTGTGTAATCATACATGTACATAGGGTAATGATGTCTGTCTCATTTCACCATCTTTCATACCCACCTCTCTCTCATTTCCTTCTACATAATCTAAAGTTCCTCCATTCTTCTCTCACTCCCCTCACCATACCCCCCTTATATATCATCATCCACTTATCAGGGAAAACAATTGGCCTTTGGTTTTTTGGGATTGGTTTATTTCACGTAGCATGATATTCTCCAATTCCATCCATTTATTTGCAAATGCCATAATATTATTCTTCTTTAGGACTGAATAATATTCCATTGTGTATATATACCACAGTTTTTTTATCTATTCATCTATTGAAGGACATCTAGGTTGGTTTCACAATCTAGGTATTGTGAATTGAGCTGCTATAAACATTAATGTGGCTGTGTTACTGTAGTAAGCTGATTTTAAATTCTTTGGGTATAGGCCAAGGAGTGGGATAACTGGGTCAAAATGTGGTTCCATTCCAAGTTTTCTGAGGATTCTCCAACTGCTTTCCAGAGTGGTTACACCAATTTGCAACTCCACCAGGAATGTAGAAGTGTACCTTTCTCACCACATCCATGCCAACATCTATTATTGTTTGTGTTCTTGATAATAGCCATTCTAATTGGAGTAAGATGAAATCTTAGAGTTGTTTTAATTTGCATTTCTCTAATTACTAGAGATGCTGAACACTTTTTCATATATTTATTAATCACCTGCATGTCATCTTCTATAAACTGTCCCATTTATTGGGACAGTTCCTTGGCCCATTTATTGATTGGGTTCTTTGTAATTTTGGTGTAAAGTTTTGTAAATTCTTTATAAATTTAGGAGATAAGTGCTCTATCTGAAGTGTGTGTGGAAAAGATTTTCTCCCACTCTGTAGGCTCTCTTTTTCACATTATTGATTGTATCCTTTGCTGAGAAAAACTTTTTAGTTTGAGTCCATCCCATTTATTGATTCTTGTTTTAATTTCTTGTGCTTTGGGAATCTTGTTAAGGAAGTCTGATCCTAAACCAACATGATGAAGATTTGGGCCTACTTTGTCTTCTATTTGGTGCAGGGTCTCTGGTCTAATTCCTGAGTCCTTGATCCATTTTGAGTTGAGTTTTGTGCAGGGAGAGAGAGAAAGGTTTACTTTAATTTTACTGCATGTGGATTTCTAGTTTTCCCAGCACCATTTGTTAAACAGGCTACCTTTTCTCCGTTGTATGTTTTTGGCTCCATTGTCTAGTATGAGGTGACTGTATTTATGTGATTTTGTCTCTGTGTCTTCTATTCTGTACCATTGGTCTGCCTGTCTATTTTGGTGCTAATGCCATTTCTGTTACTATTGCTCTGTAGTATAGTTTAAGGTCTGGTATTGTGATACCTCCTGCTTCACTTTTCCTGCTCAGGAGTGTTTTGGCTATTTGAGGTCTCTTATTCTTCCAGATGAAGTTCATGATTGCTTTCTCTATTTCTATGAGGAATGTCATTGGGATTTTAGTTGGAATTGCATTGAATCTGTATAGTGCCTTTGGTAGAATGGTCATTTTGACAATATTACTTCTGCCTATCCAAGAACATGGGAGATCTTTCCATCTTCTAAGGTTTTCTTCAATTTCTTTCTTTAGTGTTCTGTAGTTCTCATTGTAGAGGTCTTTCACCTCTTTTGTTAGATTGATTCCCTGATTCCCAAGTTTTTTTTTGTTTTTTTTTTTTGTTTTGTTTTTTTTTTAGGCTATTGTGAATGGAGTAGTTTTCCTTATTTCTCTTTCAGAGGATTCATCGCTTATGAATAGAAATGCTTTAGATTTATGTGTATTGTTTTATATCCTGCTACTTTGCTGCATTCCTTTATTTGTTCTAGATTAAAAAAAAAGAAAAGAAAGAAAAAAACACCAGCAACACAGAACACTGTAGAGTCTCATTTATTTACCCTTATGATCCATGGCTGACTAGGAGTTACAGCTCACTACTGCTGCCCAGCTTTGCAAGGAAGTTTCATCACTGAGAAAAGATCAAACTTCAAAATTTGATTTTCACTGAATGTGTCTCACTTTTCACCATCATAAAGTTGAAACAACAGAAGTCAAATCATCGTAAGCTGGGGACCATCTCCTGAAAGCTGTTAGATGTGGTAGGTATGCTTATTGTTTCCTGTTTACTGCTTGTCTGGATAACTGGAATATGACCCCCATGAAGTCAGGATCCACATCCATCATCTTCACCACTGTGTGCACCACTTTGTATGCAATAACTGACCCATATTCAACAGTAAACAAATGAATGTGTGCTCCATTTTAAACAAAAACAACTGAACAAAAAATGCTATGGACTGAATGTTTGTGTCTCCCCCAAATCCACAAGTTGAAGCTCAAGTCTTCAGTGTAATGGTATTTGGAGATGGAACTTTTAGAAGGCAGTTAGATCATAAGGGTGAAGCCCTCCTGATGGGATTAGTTCCCTTATGAAAAGACACAAGACAGAGCTGCCCTCTGGCCCGTGTGAGGATACAATAAGAAAATAACCATCCACAAGTCAGAAAGAGGGTTTTACCAAGAACCAAATAGGTGGGCATCTTGGACTATCCAGTCGTCAGAACTATGAGAAGTGTCTGTTCTTTAGCCCCCTAATCTGTGACGTTGTTGTTATAGCAACCCAAGCAGGATAAAACAGAAAGCGAATCTTAGAATGTTAAGTTTGAAAGAGACAGATGCTCCCCTTTTTAGAGATAAATAAACTGAATCCCAGAGAGTTGTCAGCAAACTGAAGAGAGTCATGGCTTAGGGAGGACTAGAATCCAGTCCTTTCATTTCCAGCCCAGAGCTGCTTTTTCCACATCACAGGCAGGAAGACCAGGAGATCATGGAAATGATCTTTGTTCTCCACTTCATCCCATTTTCTTTATTAAGGTAAATCTTTTCGATCTTTTAAATAATTTACTGGAGGATAGAGACAGTCCTTTTAATTTGCTTAATACAGCAGAAAGGGAGATTGCTGAATAAATTTTTCCAGGCATTTTTTTATAACCCTAAAGTCAGTATCCAATAGAATTTGAATTGATTTGAACCTATTTTAATATTTCAAACCATACTTGGTTCATGTTTTCCATATAAAACCTGCAGTTCCATCTTAGCGTTTTGCATTTCCATCCTCTTTTTCCACCATCAAGTGGTCTGGCTCTCCCCTGAGTGTGGAGGCCAGATGACAAATGCTCTTTCAAATAACCCCAGGAGTGGTTTCTCCTTCTGCACCAGGTTAGGCAGCCAGCTCAGAGTGGAAAGAGCATGGGTTAGAAACCGGGCGCCCCAGTTTACAGTCCTGGCTCTGCCACTAGTTCTCTGTGTCACTCTGAACAAGTTGCTTAAGCACCCTGGCCACAGTCCCCTGGTTTGTAGAATGAAAGATGCAGAATAAAATCTTCCCAACATTTCCAGCTGGTCCTAACCTTTTATGGTTCCAACTTCTACACAATAAATAAAATTTTGTACCATAAAGTAGTGCCTTTTATCTCCTTCCCCTTCTCCCTGTCAATCTTCTTCAAATCCACATCACTCCAAAGATTGTTCAATCCCCCTTTTCTCTAGTCTTTACAAGATGTGCCTCAAACAAGACAGCTTCACGTCATGAAGATCAGTGACCCAATAGGCAGCCTCGGTGTAGGTTCCAGGTACCAGTGGGCTAAATTTTCTGGATATTCCTGGAAAATGCTAGAGAAACTTTTCGGGACTTCTGTTTTTCTACAGTGGCAAGATACACATCCAAACACTGAAGAGGAGTGAAAGTCTTTTGTTCTGAAGCATTCTACTTCCTGCTTAATTGAAGGCACTAAAATGATTTAACAACACCATCCTTATCTATGCCCAGGGCCACTGTAGAGACTGGTGCCTTAAAACGATTCCCAGCACTGGTGCCTTAAAACGATTCCCAGCACTCTTCATTCACTTACATGTTTAACAATAGTGTTTCAGTGATTAGTGCATGCCAGGCACTGCGGTGTGATGAAGACCTAGAACTGGTTAAGGCACTCGTCACGGCCCTTAGAACTCAGTTCCCCGTGAACAAGTGAATGAGCAATTGTAGTACCAGGTGACAACTGTCACCCTTCCCTTATACAGGCTTCACGGTTACTTTGGCTGATACATTGGGGTTGGGTGAGGTAGATGCTTCATGGTATTTTCAGCCCTCAATGCCTATGAAAGACTAAAGTCAGCATGTACTTTTTTTAATTTACTTATTTTGATTCATTTTACACAAATGGGGTACAACTGTTGTTTCTCTGGCTGTCCACAAAAGTAGAGTCGCACCATTTGTGTAATCATACATGTACATAGGGTAATGACGTTTGTCTTATTCTATTTTTCCTTCCCCCATCCCCTCCCCACCCCTCTTTTTCCTCTATATAATCCATCCTTCCTCCATTCTTGCCTCCCCCCACTTCTGGTTACGTTATCATCATCCGCTTATCAGAGAGATCATGCGGTCTTTGGTTTTTTGGGATTGGCTTATCTCCAACTCCATCCATTTACCTGCAAATGACATGATTTTATTCTTCTTTATGGACGAATAATAATCCATTGTGTGTATATATATATATCAATCACAGTTTCTTTATCCACTCATCTATTGAAGGGCATCTAGGTTGGTTCCACAAGCTAGCTATTGTGAATTGAGCAGCAATGAACATTGATGTGGCTTATCTCTGTAGTATGCTGATTTTAAGTCCTTTGGGTATAGGCCAAGGAGTGGGAGAGCTGGGTCAAATGGTGGTTCCATTCCAAATTTTCTAAGGAATCTCCACACTGCTTTCCAGAGTGGCTGCACTAATTTCAACTCCACCAGCAATGTATGAGTGTACCTTTTTCCCCACATCCTCTCCAACACCTATTGTTGTTTGTATTCTTGACAATCACCATTCTAATTGGGGTGAGATGGAGTCTTAGTGTAGTTTTGATTTGCATTGCTCTTATTACTAGAGATGTTGAACATTTTTTCATATATCTATTGATTGCTTGTAGCTCTTCTTCTGTGAAGTGTCTGCTCATTTCCTTGGCCCAGTTATTGATTGGGTTATTTGTATTCTTGGTGTAGAGTTTTTTGAGTTCTTTATAGATTCTAAAGATTCGTGCTCTATCTGAAGTGTGTGTGGCAAAGATTTTCTCCCGCTCTCTAGGCTCTCTGTTCACATTGTGGATTGTTTCCTTTGCTGAGAAAAATCTTTTTTAGTTTGAATCTATCCCAATTACTGATTCCTGCTTTTATTTCCTGTGCTTTGGGAATCATAGCATGTACTTTGTGAGAGGAGCAAGAAGTGTCTGTCTGAGATGGGAAGTTGGGAGGGGATTGGTGATTTCAACTCCATGGTACTGGGGAGTCTGAAATGGCCAGCCACACTTAGAGGGAATCCAAGACCCCACAGTGTCTTCACATCTCAGACTGATGTCACACGTTTTACCCAGGCACAGTAAGAGCCTTACGACACAACTTTGCCTTACAAGTTGGAGCCTGCCATTTTCACCTCTCCTCTTGAAGACATGCTGTAGGAAATTCATGGTTTTCCTTAGTAGAAATTTCTTACAAACCCAGAGGAATTCCTTAGTTCAGTGGTCCAGCTCACATTAGGAACCAGAGACCCAGAACCACACCACATCCTTCTGCCTCCAGTTGACAATGTCCCGAGGTACCACTGAGAGGAAGAGTTTACATGAAATTATCGTCTCTACAGGTAATTTGGAAAAGTTTACTTTTTTTGGTCCTGTTATTGAGGGCTTATATTTTATTTGTAATGCATCCTAATAGTCTTCATTCTTTTACTGTAGCACAGTATCAAAGGGTTGACTAAACCATAGGATAGCTATAAAGAAAACAACATTTATTGAGCATTCACTAGGTACAAAATGTGATTTTTAGTTCCTAAGTTTTTTGCTAAGTGTCTCCTCTCTGCTAATTTTCTCAATATCCCCTACATGATGTATACTAACATAATCATCCTCATTTAACAGAAAAGAAAACTGAGTCTCAGAGATTATATAATTTGCCCTATGCCTCACAGCTACTAAGCAACAATATGCTGATATTTAAACTGTAAGTCTTTCTGCTCAGAGTCTGCATCTTTACCTGCTGAGCTCTTAGCCTCAAAGATTTAAAAATGAATATCCCTGAGGTACCAGTGATCATGGATGGTAAGTAATTTGAAACATTATCATATGATAAAAATTCAATTTTTAAATGAGTAGACAAAAACTTCCATATGAATTATACTGATGAACTAAGAGATTTCAAAGATGCTGTAGTCCTACTGCCAGCCATTTTGAGATTTTCCTATCTTAGCCCACACAGTCCTCTCTCCCAGGTGTAAATTCACTCTCTCTGGTCATTAGAAGAAAAGTTTGCATGGGATGGATTAAGTGGATCAAAGCTAGGGTCCTCATCTAATTATCCCCTCTCAACTTCATCCCATCTATTCCAATGAAATGGCTATTCTTTCTGGCAGGTCTTCTTGAGTTCATCAGCTCAATTAGGTCTGTGATTCCAGTTTTCTGGCTCTCTGGAGTGCCCTCCATAGATGATTTGGCTGTATAAATTATGAATCATAAGTTACATTTCTGGTCACAACATCTTTCTGAATCAATAAGGGAATGTGGTTGAATTTGCATGTCAATGAAATTAAGCAGATGGATGGGGACATCAGAGTCAACAAGTGTGTGATTCCTACCTGGATGTCTCATGGGGCTAGCTAGCTTGTACACAGTCTTTTTTTTTTTTTTTTTTCTTTTGCAGTGCTGGGGATTGAACCCAGGGCCTTGTGCTTGCAAGGCAAGCACTCTACCAACTGAGCTATATCCCCAGCCCATGTACACAGCCTTTTGTTAGGAAGAGAATGAAAGATACCAACCAACCACAGAAAAAGAGTTCCCTGGGATAAAAGACATGAGCCCTTAGACTCGTGACCAAAGGCCCTCACTCAATGGCAATGGTTCATTCTCTCCTAACACATCAAGATTTGCCTTCAGCTGGAAGCTCTGGACCCTGAAGCAACTGTCTCTCTCAATCTTGGTCCTATCCATAGTGTCAACTGACCCAGGCCCTGGAGAGAGGTGAGCACCCATCTACACCCATAGGACTGTTATGGAACCTTCACACTCACTAGAGTTTGAGGCACAGAGTCCTTTTACTAGTACCCAAAAAGAATGTGTGTGTGTGTGTGTGTGTGTGCGCGCGCGCACACTTGTGTGTTAATAGGAATGTTTGGCATAGATAGACTGGATTAATTTTATATTGAATATTTTTATCAGTTCAAATGTAACTATAATGTAAATAATTGAAATGACTACCTGGCATTGACCTTCCCTGGCCATATCCAAGATGGTGGAGTCTTGAAAAATCATTCACTGAAAGTCTCAGACTCCCTGTAACTTTTCTCTTCTCCCATCTTTCTTATCACTTTATTTACACTACTTCTTCCAAATCCATTCTTCAGCATTTATGCTGAGAGTGTACCACATCCAAGCTTTATGCATTTGTCTGCAATTTATAATTTGTTGTATACAAAATTCTAGTCATCCCTTTTGGAGCACCCAGCAGACATTTCACTGGGTGTTGATTGGAGGAATCGATGCTTTTGAGATATTCAGTGAATAAGAGATTGACTAAATGCTGAGAACAAAGAAGAAACACAACCACAAAACTTCAGTGTGTACATGAAAAAATGGAACACCTATCCCTCAGCACATGCAAACAAATGCATGAATATCACCTAAATTGTGCCCACACATCTCAGGTTGTAAAATTACATGGTAAGATGAGATAAGGAGGGCTCTTCCCAGCGTGCAGGTGGGAAACCTGAGGCCAGGTGCAATCGTGATTGACTGAGCTTTTTCCACTTAGTTCCATTGACTTTTAAAATCAACCCAAAACATCCATGAAACAACTTTATGCTGATTCACTCAAAAAATTGAAAGCAATCCATTGTGATTCCTCATTTCTGTTTCGTGATCAAGTATTTCTGTGTCTGCAGGAAAAGTGGAAGTGTAAAATCAATTAGGAAGGATGGCGACCACTGCAAGCCCGGAGCCGGAGAATTTTTTCACTCTGACTGCAAGGTAAACTCATTATGCCTTGATGAGGTGTTTTGCTTTCTTTCAACCCTCGAATTTAATACATGCAAAAAAGTAAAATGGTTTTGAGTATAAAATAATAGTCAACACACCATAAAGCTGAGAGATGAGAGTAAAGAAGTAAAAAAAAACTTAATATTTATGGTTTCTTAATAGATGTTTTTAAAAATTCAGAAGTGACATTTTAAAAGACTGACTTCTAAGATAAAGAAAATGAATTCAGAAGGCTTGGGTGGGTGATCATGCCCACACTACTGAGTACATGGCAAACTGCCACAACAAGTCTAGTGTGCCCTCCCTGCCTGATCTGGGGCTAGCATTCTCATTCAGACCAGAGGAACATGAGCAATTTAGATGATAGCCAGTGGTATTGAACCTAGTGCAGGAGGCTGAATGACAACCCCTGAAAGTGTCTCTGTCTGAATCCTCAGAACTGTGCATTTGCTACTTGATAAGGCAGAAGGGACTTTGCAGATACTATTAAGGATCTTGATATGGGGAGAGTCTCTTGAATTGTCCAGATGGATCCAATATAATCACAGTGGTCTTCACAAGGAGGAGGCAGGAGGCTCAACGTAGAAGATGAAGGGAAGCTGTGGTTCCAGGGGTGTGGCCATCAGCCAAGGAGTGCAAACAGCCTCTGCAGGCTGCAAGAGGCAGGAATGGATTCTCCCTGAAACCTTGGGCGTATCCAGCCCAACCAGAACTTTGATTTTAGCCTCCTAAGACTTACCTCGGACTTCTAAATGTCAGAGAATAAATTTGTGGTTTCTATGGTACTAGGGATGGAAATCAGAGGTACTTTAACCACTGAGCCACATCGCCCAGCCCTTTTAATTTTTCCTTTGGAGGCAGGGTCTCATTAAGTTGCTTAGGGCCTTGCTAAGTTGCTGAGCCTGACCTTGAACTTGTGATCCTCCTGCCTCAGCCTCCCAAGTCACTGAGATTATGGGTGTGCACCCCTGGGCCCAGCTAAATTTGTGTTTTTTAAACCACTACATTCGTGGTGTTTTCTTACAGCAACAACAGGAGACTGGAATAGCAAAGAAGGGAGGCTAGTCTCTTCCGAGTCGATACACTTGCCTTTTCATTTCGGCTTCGTCACCAAATGGCAATGTGACTTTGGGTATGTCATCAAATCTCTCTACGTTTGGGTTTTCTTGGAAATATAATACGTTGGGGAAAGAGAAAAGAACTTGAAAACTGGTGATATGTAATTTGCATTTGTTCTATTTGATATGTTTTCTTGTAGTGTTAAAAATAATCTACTGTCACAAACTTTTAAATTTCAAGAATATACACATATACATGTATGATTGCACAAATGGTGTGAATCTACGTTTTGAGCAACCATAGAAACGAAAAGTTGTACCCCATTTGTATACAATGAATCAAAATGTAGTCTGTAAAAAAAAAAATTAAAAAACAACCAAAAACTATTAGTTATGTATAGACTTATATGTGCCACATTTTCACAACAGATAATAAAATATTATACTATATTTAAGTAAGAAGAAATATAAAAACTGAAGAGATTCACCTTTTATTTGTCTTCCATTCTTAATTTATATGGCATTTTTGCCTAGACAAAGCCACCTAATGTCTATTTCTAGAGGACCTGTAGCTGCTAGATCCTGTGTCATAGACAATAATTCTTAATAAATCTCTTTAACTTTTAGAGAGAAAAAAAAATACACACAAAAATGTGTGTCTTTGGAAATATGAAGAGCTGGCAGAACTCTTTACCCTCATGGTAATAATCTTCCAGTACTGACCTTCCACTGTCCCCACCTAGCCAGTGTTCTGCTACCTGTATGGTCCTGAGTCCAGATTTTAAAAATTTGTGCTTATTACCTCTGAACAGTAGAATTAGTTTCTACATTCTATAATTTTATCATTATTTTGCATCAACAGTCAGAAACCATAAAGTAATGCAACTCACAAGGAGATATTATGCCCTGGTAGGTAGAATTCCAGAATGTTGCCACCAAGATTCTTCACTATGAATATGATTGTGTGACAAAAGGGATTTTGCAAGTGCAGTTAGAGGTTATCAAGCGTTTGACTTTCAGTAAGTCAAACCAGAAATCATCCTAGTGATTTCTTTTTTTTTTTCTTTTTTTTTAATTAAAAATCATAAATTTACATAGGGCAATGTTGTTAGGTTCATTCTGGTTTTTTTTTTCCCCTCCCCCCCCCACCCCTTTTCCCATCCTAGTGATTTCTAATCACACAAGTCTTTCAAAACCAGAGAGTTCTCTGGCTGGTAGCAGAAGACACTATAAGAAGATTTATGGCAGGGAAAGGATATGGAGAGTGGTGGCTGGCTTTGGAGATGGAGGAATACACGTGCAAGGACAGAGGGCCGCTGCCCCGAGGAGCCAAGATGACCTTGGCAGGCAGTCAACAAGGAACCTAAGCCCAGGGAAATGGATTCTCTCTCTGGCCTCAGAAAAGACGCCAGCTGTCAAATCTGATTTCTGCCTCCTGAGACCCTAGCAGATAACCTCGTTGAGCTCCCTATAATGCTGACCTACAGAACTCTGAGCTAGTGAGTGGGTATTGTTTAAAGCTGATAAATCCATGGTACCATATCATAACAGCAACAACAGAAAACTAAAATATATTGTAGAAGTTCTAATAAAGAAAAATTTTACCCTTGCTACCCAGATGGAGAGAAGGAAGAATATGTCAACTGGGGGAATCTGGCTGTCTCCCAAGAGGTTTCTCTGAGTGGAATTTATTACACTGGGGAACTGGCCATATTCCAGTGTCTGAAGTATCACTCTTGTAGGCTCAGAAGCATGTTTTCTTTCATATTCCCAGAGTCAGTGGAAGACTCACATTAACCTAGCTCAAAATATGGATGTATAAAACCAAAATACCAGGTGATGACTCACTGTGACCTATATAACACCCAAAAGAATTAAAATACAAATTGCAACATAAGTATCATGGTCATTCGGAAAATAGAATTGTAATTTCCCTTAAAAACAATACTTTGATTAATCTTTTTACAGTTAAAGCTTGGGTGACATAAATTTCTCGAACTAGATTTCCTGGGACAAAGCATGAGCACATATTTACGGCTTTTAAAACACAATGCCAAATTGTTTTCCAGAAAAAAAACTACCTCATTAGATTTTTTTAAATAGAGGGATTCTTTTCTTACTCATTTAAATTAAGTCTTTTATCAATTCCATCCTTCGTAGAATCTTAGAAAATATTACTCCAAGGGTCACCTATTCATTCCTAGCTATTCTTCCCAAAATTTGATGGATTTTACTTTTCCCATGTAAATGTTTAATCCATCTGGAATTCATTTTACCATATGGTGTTAGATAGGGCTAGACCCTGTTTTTTCCAAATTTTTAGCCAGCTCTACCAATACCATTTATAGAATAAATCAAGAACATCTTGAGACCTAACATCTCAGAGTTCACATAAACAGTATGATTGACATTTGAGTATTTTCCCTCAATGGTGGTGCCCGTGAATGTCATATGCTCAGTATCCTCATGCATTCTCTCTCCTTCTACTAAAAACTGCTCCAAGGAAAGATTCTTATCATTCATCCTCAATAAAGCATTGATACTTATAATTCATTCAATATCCAAATATTGAATACCTTCTACAGACCACCCTCTAAGCTGGGCTGTGAAGCACCAGGACTTACCCAGCCACAGAGTTTACTTTAGGGCACTATCTTAGCTTAATGGTGGGACACACAGTTAAAAACAGTAAGAGTTGGTGCAATAATACTATTAACATTTGCAACTGCTTATTGAGTTCTTACTATGTACCTCTCACTGCACTAAGAACATCATTTTATTTCACAACAGTGTAAGCACAGTGCAGATTGGAAGGTGTTGCCACCCACTCTTCCTTTATGAGTAACTAAAGGAACAAGTATTTCAAAAGTTGAGATTGACTTTCATAGTGCCATTTTAAGCCACCAGCCCTGCAGAATATATAAAATCACAATGAAAGGAAATTGGAGTCAATAGGATAAGAGAAGAAGTTAGTAGGTCATCCCTGCTAATGAGCCCCTGCCTTGTGTGCCCCACAGCAGGAGAACACTGACTGGACCAGGATGACTATGCGAATTCAGAGAATTGGCCTTGGGTTCTAAGGAGCCGTCAGGGTGTGATAGGAGTGCCTTGTGAGTGTGGGCTGAGGACCATCTCTGCTTCCAGTGTGGATGTGGTATTGGGTGATTGGGTTACTGAGAGAAAACAACAATAATGGGAAAACAGGAATCAAATCAGAGGAAAGGTAACATTCTAGTTCTGTAACATTTCAGTGCTGCTGACAAGGTGGCCATGGCATTCAGGTAGAAATATCTAGAAGGCACCGATAGGAATAGTTTTTAAAAGACGGAGCTGGACTGGAGGTGGAAACTGTAGTAGTGTTATCCATCCCAACCGAGCGTGTAAGGAAATAAGGGAGGAGCAAGACCAAAGCACAGGAAATGCAAAAATTAAAGAAAGTAGAGAAAAGGTTCTTTCAAAGCGATGGAAACAGGCACATCAGAGAAATATTTTCTAAATAATGAGAAATAGGCTGTCAAGAAAATTATGGAAGTGAAAAAAATCAAGTAAGAAAATGACCAAAAAAGTTTGTGCTAAGGCATTTTATTATCCGTATGAAAAAACTAACTTTATACATTTGTAAAACTAAATTTCAAGAGGATTAAAAACTGAAATATGGAAGTCACCACTTAAGAATTTGTAGAAAGAAAGAAAATGGCTTAATGAATTCTGAGTACTAGATACAAAAAAAGCACTACAACAAAACAGATACAAAAATACTAACAAAGATCAGTAAGTTTGTCACAATAAAATTAAAAATATGCTCTCAAAAAATAAAAAGGCAAGCCCAAGAATGGAAAAAGATATATTTAATGTGTGTATCCCATAAATCATAAGTACCCAAAATACGTAAAGAACTCTCCCTCTCCAACGCACACAAAATCAAATATGACAAAGAAATCCAATTGAAAAATGGTCAAAAGACACGGGCAGAAAATTCATACATAAGAAAATTTAAATCACTAATGAACATTTTTAAAAAATCAAACTTCAGTGAAATGAACAGTTAAAGCAGCAATAAGATACTATTTCACATCCATCCGATTGGCCCAACTATAAAGCAATGACAGCGTCAACTCTCTCCAAGGATGTAAAGCAGGACTTCTTGATCTAACACCACTGGCTTGTATAGCCAGATAATTCTTTCTTGGAGAGGGGGTTTTCCTGTGCACTGTAGGATATTTAGCAGCACATACCTAACCTCTTCCCCCTAGATGACAGTAGAACCCCATCAGCATTTGTGACAACTAAGAATGTCCCCATGTGTTACCAAATGTTAACTCTAGGGCAAAATTCCCCACATCTGTTGAAAATCGCCCATGTCAAGTACGGTTGGTGGGAGGAATGTAAGTTGTTTCAGATTTAAGATGTAACCTGGCAGTGACTCCTGAAGCCAAAGATGTGCAGAGTCTGTGATGCTATCGGGTGCTCTCTGGGGATACTCTCCCATGCTCAGGGATAGGCCCAAAACTGCTACAGCATCCGTTGAACACTAAGGATTAGGGAACAACTTAAATATGTATCAAGGCAGTAGACAAATTGTGCTAGATTCTTCAATGCAATGTCATGCCGAGTAAAATAAAACCCAAATGAGTTTGAACAATAATTATCAATAGTTAAATCTCACGAAAATAACTCAAAAGGACAAAACCTGCAGAACAGCAGGTCCATGGTGCCATCGATGTCTGGCTTGAAAACATGGAAAAGATCTACACATGGCATTCAGGTAGAACTATCTAGAAGGTGCCAGAATGGTTTTCAAAAGACAGAGCTGGACTGGAGGTGGAAATGTAAGGAGACACACAAATTCAGTAAAACAGGTTTGGGGACAGGTGATATTTGAATGATTTCAAAGGCAAAGGGGAAGCCATCATTTTGCTCTACAGGTCAGCATGGGTGTCAGAGACAGAGTCATGGACACTGGGCCTGAACATGGCTCACCTTGTTGGTTAGGGCAGCAGCCAGGGCAGCGGCCAGGCCTGCAGCTTCTCTGAGTACAGCCTTTGGTGAGTGTGCTGTACTAGGGTACCAGTTTCTTCTATGTCACCCTTGGGTGGTGAGAGCCTATGTGTGTTCCAGCCTGTCCTTATTGTGCCCCTTTCATCTTCTGAGCTGCCAGCCCCCAGCCTCCAGTGACTTCAGGCCCACCACCAGGGGTGGAGACAGTGGTCCTTCGCTTCTTCCGCAGCTCCTACAAGCATATACAATCTAATCCCCTCATAAATCCCGTTTTCCATATCATTCAGAGGGGTTCGACTTCCCTGCTGGAACACTAAGTGGTACAATATGTTTGAATGTTGAGTAATAGATAGAGAGTAGTGAGGGTCTCTGGGGAGGCAGAAGGAAAATGGACTGGCCGTGGTCCACCGAGGTCTTCAGTGTGATTTATGGAATAAATTAGAAATCTGTTCATGATTTCTTTGTTGTAGTAAATTATAAAATTGCATACATTATGGTAAATTATAAAATTCAAGTGTCTTAACCAGATTGCTGACGACACAATAAATGAATGAACACATGTATCACAATGGGCATCTCACTGAACCTCTCATTTTTCATTTATCTGCAGAATAATAGGATTAAGCAATACTAACATGCCTTCCAGGTTAAAAATTCCTTGGGCTCCACCAGTACAATCTATTGATTGATAGCACTTCAGGAAATAGCATAACTATTTTCAAATATTTGAAGGCCATCATGGAAGATGGTGGTTTGTCATTGATTTGCTGTGTTGTTTTTGAGAATAATAAGAAATAATTTCCCACCAATTAAAATCACCCACCAAAGGAATAAAATGAGTTTAGAAGTAGTGCATTCATTCTTCTGGAACAATGCTGTAGAAGATAACTGAGTATTTATCATGGGGCTACATAAGGACTTAGCAACCTGGGAGAGAGATCAAGCTGCCTCACTGACCTAGAATTGTATGTTATTGTATAAATATTTCCCATGTAAACTGTTAGCATAGATGGTTAGAAAAGAATAGTTCAGGTCCAATTTTTTTTTCAGTTATAACAGATATAGCATTACAGTTTGTAATAGTTGATCAGGGCATAAGCAATTTCTTGCTTTTTAATTTGAACATGCAGCCAGAAATAAATAGCACACAGTATGTGTAATGCAATCTTAAAAGTGTTTTATTGGAACAATGCTTAGACCTCATACAAGGACATGAAAAAAATAAGAAATGTAAATGAACTTGATGTCAGACTGATGAAGCAAGTCTCTAGAGATCCTTGGAAGTTAGAATGGATTTTAAAATTCATTATGATTGAATTATAAAATAAATGAAAACCAGCAGGGTTAAACATGAGGTTGATGGGGGCAGAAAGTTCTCTGGATACCCATGGCAGGAAGCAAGCAAGCTCAAGTTCACTTCTAGGGCAAGGAGGGATTTTCTTCCAGCTTCTTCTTGTTCAGTGTTTACCCTATATCAGGCACAGAAGTAGTCACTTGAAATACCAAGCCAAAAAAGCCATGTTGACTATTCATAAACTCATGCTTTCTAGGGAGAGGCACATGTGCAACTGAGTGAAAATTATAATAGTAACAATAATAATAAATTAATAGCTAACATCTATTGAGCACTGACCATGTGCCAGGTACTATCCTAAGTACTTCACATATAGCAACTTATTTCATTCTCTCATCAACCACATGAAAAAAGTACTGTTATTATTTCTGTCTTGCAGATACTAGAAGTGAGGCACAGATGGGTTAAGTAAGTTACTCGGGTAACACAACTTTAGATAGTAGAGCGAGGGTTCCAAATGAAGTTCCAGTCTGTGCTCCTAATAATATACCCCTGATGTTTCAGGGCTAAGAAGTCAGAGATTGCTCCTTTAACAATTTTTACAATTATCCTTATTATTATTTAATAGATCTGAAAATACAGATTTTCAATACAGAGTAGAAAGAAGGGAGGAATATTTCATAAGATTTAGCACAGATCAATGCATAGACCTGTATGTATCTGATAGTTCAGGTCCCAGAAACTTATCAATGCCA
The DNA here is from genome assembly GCF_902686455.1 of Sciurus vulgaris. NCBI lineage: Eukaryota > Metazoa > Chordata > Mammalia > Rodentia > Sciuridae > Sciurus > Sciurus vulgaris. The sequence goes on from NC_136461.1 coordinate 191,946,952, forward strand.
TTCGGGTCCATAATCCACTTTATTTACCAGACATTAAAACTGTGCCAAGTATTGCTGGAGAGGAGGGAAGGATGGATGAAAGAATTTACCTGACCATAAGAAACTTAAACACTCTAACAGGTAAGATAAACCAAGTGCACAAATTATCTCAGTGTAGCGCATAGAACAGAGTAATGGATGCCATAAAAGGGGTACAAAGTATCCAAGAAGTGAAGAAAAAAGGGGACTTCCATTCAGCGGGAAGATGAGGAAATCCTTGGTGGAGACAAGGATATGGTGAGTGCTAGGCGGGATTGGATAGTTGGGGAATAACAAGAGTGGAAGCATTCTGACAAAGGAAACAGCAGGCTGAAAATGGAGGAGAACCCAAGGAAGCATTCTTAGTCATGAATTATTCGTGTATGTGACGGGTTGGGGAAAGATGAAGATGTGAACTGGGCCACTGTGAAGAGAGAACTCAGAGATGTCCTGGTACAGAGCCTCATTCACCAGGACCAGGTCATATTCATGCCTCTGCTTAGCTATCACATTTCTACCATTTCTGCTTGATATCCCTCTCTCTCTGTCTCTGATTCTCTCTGCCCCTACCCCCACTTTTCCTTTCGTCTTTCTTTTCTTTATCTCTCTTTTTTGTTCTTCATCTTCCCCTTCTCCTTCTTCTTTTCCTCTCCTCTCCCTGTTCTTTTCTCTTTCAGATCCAAGAGTACCTAGCTAACAGGGCGACCAAATACCTTCATTGAAATCTTGTACAATTACAATGCTTCTTTATTTTATCTGTAGAAGACATGGAAATCTCTGAACGAAGATAAAAATAAAACTGTTAAAACTGTTGTGTTTGTGCATGGTTGTATAAGATATTAAAATGTACACATAATAAAAAAATGGCATCCTAGAATTTGGTTATTCATTTAATAAATCTTGACTAGGGACAACTGCATATCCACTGTGCAAGAAGTTTGGTGAATTCTGAAGTATCAAAATTCAAAGCATCTTCTGGGTACTCACAAATAGTAAGGAGCTGGGCACGTGGCACACAACTGTAAACCCAGCAGCTCACATCAGCAGCTCAGGAGGCTGAGGCAGGAGGATCACACGTTTGAAGCCAGCCTCAGCAACTTAGTGAGGATCTCACTAACTTAGCAAGACCCTGTCTCAAAATAAAAAATATAAAAGGGGCTGGTAATGTGGCTCAGAGCTAAGTGCCCCTGGGTTCAATACTTGGAAACAGAGAGAGAGAGAGAGAGAGAGAGAGAGAAACAAATAGTAAGGAAATGAGGTAAAGAAGAGTAGGTAGGTGGATATGAGGTATTTTCCCCCATAGCTTTACTGAAGTAAAATTGAACTACAATAAAATGCACATATTTGAAGTATGCAGTTTGATCAGTTTTGACATATGTTACCAATACAATCAATATAGAAAGCATTTTCATTACTTTTTTTTTTTATTTGAAATCATCCAGACTGTTTCCTGTATGGTTTACTACATACCATACCATTGGTTTAGAAATCAATCACCTTAAGATATATAGAACCCCACCCCCACATGTCAATCATTTCAAAATTAAGTGACACACTTATAAATATCTCAGAGGTAAAAAAAAAGAAAACACAAGAAAAGTAAATAAAAAGTGATTTGAATTAAGTGATAATAAAAGCTTAAAATATCAGAATCTCTGGGATCAAACAGTACTCAGATGAACTTTTATAACTTAAAAGTACTTGTATCAGCAAAAATGTACTAGGAAGGAAAAAATAAGTAGGAGCAGAAATATATGAAATAGAGAAGAAATAATACAGCTAAAATTTGATAAAAAAAAACAAGTCTAATCAAGTAAAAAGAACACAAAAATTAATATTAATGGAAAGGGAATTATCAAAATAACCCTACAGGTGCTAAAAATATATTAAAGTAATATTCCAAATGTATACTAACATATGTGATAGCTTAATAACATGACCTATATTAGAGAATGATCCATGTGCTACTGAGAAGAAAAGTGTATTCAGTCCTTGATGGATGAAATATTCTATATATGTCTGTTAAGTCTAAATTATCAATTGTATTTTTTACTTCTATACCTTCTTGATTTAGTTTTTGTTTGGAGGATCTATCCAGTGGTAGTAGAGGCATGTTAAAGTCACCTGGTATTATTGTCTTGTGTTCTATTTGATTCTTGAAGTTGAGAAGGGTTTGTTTAATGTACATAGATGCTCCAGTGTTTGGGGCATAAATATTTATGATTGTTATGTCTTGTTAATGTATAGTTCCCTTAAATAGTATGAAATGGCCGTCTTCATCCCTTCTGATTAACTTTGGCTTAAAGTCCACTTTATCTGATATGAGGATAGAAACCCCTGCTTGTTTACACGATCCATGGAGTGATATGTTTTTTCCCATCCTTTCACCTTCAGTCTGTGGATGTCTTTGCCTATGTGGTGAGTCTCTTGGAGATAGCATATTTTTGGGTCTTGTTTTTTAATCCAGTCTGCCATTCTGTGTCTTTTGATTGATGAGTTTAGGCAACTAATGTTCAAGGTTATTATTGAGATATGACTTATATTCCCAGTCATTTGTGTTTCTTTTTTCTAGTTTTTACTTTGAATTAGTTTCTCCTTTGATTGACTATTCCTTTAATGTAGTTCCTCCCTTTGCTGGTTTTCACTTTTTTTTCTCATTGTATATTCATGGAATATCTTGTTGAGAATGTTCTGTAGTGCAGGCTTTCTAATTGCAAGGTTTTTTTTAACTTTTGTTTATCATGGGAGGTTTTATTTCATTTTCAAATCTGAAGCTTAATTTTGCTGGATATAGGATTCTTGGTTGGTATCCACTTTCTTTCAGAGCTTGGTATGTTATTCCAGGACCTCCTAGCTTTGAGGGTCTGGGTTGAGAAATAAGCTGAGATCCGAATTGGTTTTGTCCATACATAATCTGATATTCTCCTCTCACAGCCTTAAAATTCTATTCTTGTTTTGTATGTTAGGCAATTTCATTACAATGTGCCTTCATGTGGATCTGTTGTACTTTTGTATATTTGGGGTCCTGTAAGCCTCTTGTGTTTGATTTTACATTTCATTCTTTAGGTGGGGAAATTTTCTGGTATTATTTATTTGAAAAGATTGTGCATTCCTTTGGTTTATATCTCTGAGCCTTCGTCTATCCAGACAAATCTTACATTTGATCTTTTCATGTAATCCCATAATTCTTGAGAGTTCTGTTCATGATTTCTTAACATCTTCTCTTTGTGGTCAACTCTATTTTCAAAATTATATATTTTATCTTCATTGCCTGAGGTTCTGTCTTCCAACTGGTCTAGTCTGTTGGTGATGCTTTCTATTGAATTTTTAATTTGGTTTATAGTTTACTTCATTTCTAGGATTTTTGCTATTTTTTTCAGAATCTCTGCCTCCCTATTGAAGTGATTTTTCATTTCATTTTCTCTCTGATTGCATTTCTTATACTGTCCTTTACTTTGCAGATCAGTTTAATTATGTACATTCTAAACTCCTTCTCTGCCATTTCTTCCACTGTGGTGACAATGGATTCTGTTACTATAGTATCTTGGTTTGTTTGGGGTAATTTATGCTTCCACTATGCTCATGGAGGGAGCTGGTGCTCTGGCTGGTGCTTCTGGTCTGGCAGTGGCTATGTCCCTGGGGATTTCTTCCTTATTTTATTATATCCAACACCCTGAGTCCCCGATCTGCTTTGAATGTCCAGTTTTAAATTTCAGTAAAGTCCCCCACTTTTTTTTTTATTCACCCACCTTGCTGAGAAGCTGCCTGTCTGCTTTCTTGGTTTCACTCCACGGAGCAACCAGGAAAGCGACCTCCTCTATTCTGCCATCTCGAAAACCCAGAAATGAGTTCTTAACACACCAAAGAATTATACTACAGGGCTTCGGAGGGATGCAGGAGGAAAGGGCAGCTGCCTATGTGATCTGTAGAGCCAAGAAAAATTCACCAGGTGGACTAAGAGAGAAGGGCCTCCTTGCAAACAGCACACCTTGTGTAGAAAAAAACATGGAAGGAGAACCTTTCTTATTTGAGGAATAAGAAGTACCTGGAGCCTAAGTTGCAGAAAAAGAAGTGTGACAAGAAATGTGACTGTGAGTGTAAATTAGAGCCAGCTGTAGAAGGCTTGGAACAGTGGCAGGTGAAGGATTTGGGAACTTGTGTTTGAGGTATCAGAAACCAGTAAAGGAAAGATCAGACAACTCAGTTTTCAGATAGATAACTATGCTGACAACATGAAGCTGAGTTAGACTAGGAAAACATGTTGGCAACACAAAGTTTAATTAGAAGGTTGTTGGAATAGTACAGAGCAGAGATGACAATGTCTAGGATTTAAAAATGCAAACCAAGCCAGGCATAGTGGTGCACGCCTATAATCCCAGTGATCAGGAGATTGAGGCTGGAGGATCACAAGTTCAAAGCCAGCCTCGGCAACTTAGCTGGGCATGTGACTCAGTGGTAAAGTTCCCCTGGTACAAAAAGAAATACAAATTAACATTTATTGAAAAGTAGTAAATGTCCAGTACAGTGATATTTAAAAAATATGACTGCTGCTCTCAAAAAACAAAAGAAGAATGTGAGCTTTGAACTAATCTATAAGTAATGGTGAACCAAGGTGAGAATCCTGGGATGGGCAAGCAGGAAATTTTTTGAGGTTTCTGGAGTGGGAGAACGGCCATATATGGGCACAACTTACCAAGATGGGGAAGACAGAAGGATGGTTTGGGAAAAAGATAATGGGTTCATCTCTGCATATTTTTTTAGTACACAATTGATAAATACTTTTGAAACTAATTGAGGCAGAATTGAGTGACCCAGTTATTCAAAAAAGCATATAACATTCAAACATCTCCAACTCCTTTAAATTATCATTTGATAAGCCAATCCCAACGAACCAAAGGCCAAATGTTCTCTCTAATATGTGGATGCTAACATACAATAAGAGGGGTGGGAGAATAGACGTTCACTGGATTAGACAAATGGGAATAAAGGGGTGGGGGGATAGGAATAGGAAAGACAGTAGAATGAATTGGACAGAACTGTCCTATGCTCACATATGAATATACAACCAGTATAATTCTACATCATGTTCAACCACAAGAATGGGATCCTAAATTCCACCAGAAAACTCTTAGAACTCATAAGTGATTTCAGTAAAGTAGCAGGTTACAAGATCAATGCCCATAAATCCAACGCATTTTTATACATAAGTGATGAATCTTCAGAAAGAGAAATTAGGAAAACTACCCCATTCACAATAGCCTCGAAAAAAATAAAATACTTGGGAATCAATCTCACAAAAGAGGTGAAAGACCTCTACAATGAGAACTATACAACACTAAAGAAAGAAATTAAAGAACACCTTAGAAGATGGAAAGATCTTCCATGTTCTTGGATAGGAAGAATTAATATTGTCAAAATGGCCATACTACCTAAAGTGCTATACAAATTCAATGCAATTCCAATTAAAATCCCAATGACGTACCTTACAGAAATAGAGCAGGCAATTATGAAATTCATCTGGAAGAATAAGAAACCCAGAATAGCTAAAGCAATCCTTAGCAGGAAGAGTGAAACAGGGGGTATTGCAATACCAGATCTTCAACTCTACTACAAAGCAATAGTAACAAAAACGGCATGGTATTGGTACCAAAATAGAAAGGTAGATCAATGGTACAGAATAGAGGACACGGACACAAACCCAAATAAATACAATTTTCTCATACTAGACAAAGGGGCCAAAAATATGCAATGGAGAAAAGATAGCCTCTTCAACAAATGGTGCTGGGAGAATTGGAAATCCATATGCAACAGAATGAAACTAAACCCATATCTCTCACCATGCACGAAACTAAACTCAAAATGGATTAAGGACCTCGGAATCAGACCAGAGACCCTGCAGATTATAGAAGAAAAAGTAGGTCCAAATCTTCACCTTGTTGGTCTAGGACCAGACTTCCTTAACAGGACTCCCATAGCACAAGAAATAAAAGCTAGAATCAACCACTGGGATAGATTCAAACTAAAAAGCTTTCTCTCAGCAAAGGAAACTATCAGCAATGCGAAGAAAGAGCCTACAGAGTGGGAGAATATCTTTGCCAATCATACTTCAGATAGAGCACTAATCTCCAGAATCTATAAAGAACTCAAAAAACTCTACTCCAAGAATTCAAACAGTCCAGTCAACAAATGGGCTAAGGAAATGAATAGACACTTCACAGAAGAAGATCTACAAGCAATCAACAAACATATGGAAAAATGTTCAACATCTCTAGTAATAAGAGAAATGCAAATCAAAACCACCCTAAGGTTCCATCTCACCCCAATTAGAATGGCGATTATCAAGAATACGAGCAACAACAGGTGTTGGCGAGGATGTGGGGAGAAAGGTACACTCACACACTGCTGGTGGGGCTGCAAATTAGTGCAGCCGCTATGGAAAGCAGTGTGGAGATTCCTTAGAAAACTTGGAATGGAACCACCATTTGACCCAGCTATCCCACTCCTTGGCCTATACCCAAAGGACTTAAAATCTGCATACTACAGAAATACAGCCACATCAATGTTCATAGCTGCTCAATTCACAATAGCCAGACTGTGGAACCAACCTAGATGCCCTTCAATTGATGAGTGGATAAAGAAACTGTGGTATATATATACTATGGAATATTACTCAGCCATAAAGAATGATAAAATTATGACATTTGCAGGCAAATGGATGAAATTGGAGAATATCATGCTAAGTGAGATAAGCCAATCTCAAAAAGCCAAAGGACGAATGATATCGCTAATAAGTGGAGGTTGACACATAATGGGGGGGAGGGAAGGGTTAGAGTTAGGGTTAGGGAGGGGGGCAAGTATAGAGGAAGGAACTACTGTATAGAGGGTAAAGAGGGGTGGGAGGGGTGGGGGGAAGGGAAAAAATAACAGAATGAATCAAACAACATTGCTCTATGTAAATTTATGATTACACAAATGGTATGCCTTTACGCCATGTACAGAGAAACAACATGTATCCCATTTGTTTACAATAAAAAAAAAAAAAAAAAAAAAAAAAAAAAAGAATGGGATCCTAATTAGAATAAGTTATACTCCATGTATGTACAATATGTCAAAGTACATTCTACTGTCATGTATAGCTAAACAGAACAAATAAAATTAAACATTATCTTTTTAAACTAAAATAAATAAATAATCATTTGACCATTAGAATATCATATTCTGGCAATCAGTAACCCTAGACCTAATCTTACAGCAAAATTTCTCAGGCACTCAGATGCCAAGTGACTGCACTAATTTCCCACTTCGTGTTGAAGAATCTAACTATCTAGTTTCTTTTTCTCCGAGATTTAAGTCTGTTTTAGTAACCTTTGGAGTCCTTCCTTTCTCTAAAATATAGGTTGTAGAAATAGTGCAAACAAAGGATAAGAAAAACTGAGATGAAGTGGAGGACTATGAACTAGAAAAGAATGGAGTTAAATCATTTAAAAGGCAGGTTCAATTGGCCTTGGGAACTAATGGAGAATATCGAGAAATGTGAAAGAAATAGACTCAAAATGTTTTGGAGGTTTCTGACTTAGATGTGTGTGTAACAGAAGAACAATTTATCTAAATGCAGATTAATTTGAAGTAACTTTGGGCTAGGAAGTATTAGTTTGAGTATTAGTTTGGGTCACATTGACCTTAAGATGTTTTGGGACCAACACAGTGTCTAAGAGAAACACACACAACTGAGACATAAATTGGGAAATATAAATTAAAAGACCATTTAGGTGGTACATGAAATTATTGGCTTGGGTCAACATAACCAAAGAAGGAATGTAACCATGTGCCTGAGAGACAGATCATGAAGAATACAGTATTTGAAGAAATACTTGCAAAAAAGAAAGATATATCCAACAAGAGTTTAAAGTGCATAGAAATGCAGGGGGAAACAGGAATAAGGAAGTCAAGGGAGAAGAAGAGCTTCAAGGAGGAAGGAAAAGCAAACACAGCCTGATGTCTTGGCCCATCAATCAGTCAAGACCAAGGAGGGATTGCTGGATTTTTTAGCAGTTGCAGGTTTTCCAGGGTCTTCCACGAGAGGCAGCTGCAGAGTAGTGAGATGAGGTTACACTGAATCCAGGAGAAAACTGTAGTAATAAATTGCAAACTCCAGTGGAGACCTTTCTTTCAAGAATCTGGCTAAAACAGAAGGTAAGGGGGAGGGGGAACATTTCAAAGGGCATCAAACTCATAACAGAAACACTGCTTTGCAAGTCAGTATGCTTTTCTCTCTTTTTCCTTTAGGCCCTGTCTGTAAAGTACCTTTGTCTGTACTTATGAAGAAATTTCTGAATTAGAGATTGCTATAAAATGCATGTGAGACTCAACTATCATCATTTCAATCATATAAGTTAATCTCAATGGTCATCTCATTGATTCCCATATAACCAAATTTACTGGAGCCCTAAATTCATGTTCACCTTGCATTTAGTCAATATGTTGTGAGTTTATTCACATGAAATACCTGTTTGTAGTGTCGTTAAATAAAATATCCAGAAACACAATAATAACCAAAAGTTACTTTTTTTATCATTTTGATTCATTGTACACAAATGGGGTACAACTTTCATTTCTCTGGTTGTACACAAAGTAGAATCACACCGTTTGTGTAATCATACATGTACATAGGGTAATGATAATTGTCTCATTCTATTATCTTTTCTTCCCCCAACCCCCTCCCCACCCTCATTTTCCTCTGCACAATCCATCCTTCCTCCATTCTTGCCTCCGCCTTCCCATTATGCATCATCATCCATTTATCAGAGAAATTATTTGACTTTTGGTTTTTTGGGATTGGCTTTTTTCAGTTAGCTTGATATTCTCCAACTCCATCCACTTCCTGCAAATGCCATGATTTTATTCTTCTTTATGGCTGAATAATATTCCATTGTGTATATATACCACAGTTTCTTTATCCATTCATCTACTGAAGTGCATCTAATTTGGTTTCACAATCTAGCTATTGTGAATTGAGCTGCTATAAATGCTGATGTAGCTACATTACTGTAGTATGCTGATTTTAAGTCCTTTGGGTATAGGCCAAGGAGTGGGATAACTGGGTCAAATAGTGGTTCCATTCCAAGTTTTCTAAGGAACTTCCACATAGCTTTCCAGAGTGGCTGCACCAATTTGCAACTCCACCAGCAATGTATGAGTGTACCTTTTTCCCCACATCCTTGTCAACAGCTATTGTTGCTTGTATTCTTGATAATCGCCATTCTAATTGGGGTGAGATGGAGTCTTAGTGTAGTTTTGATTTGCATTTCTCTTATTACTAGAGATGTTGAACATTTTTTCATATATCTATGATTGCTTATAGATCTTCTTCTGCTCATTTCCTTAGCCCAGTTATTGATTGGGTTATTTGTATTCTTGGTATAGAGTTTTTGAGTTCTTTATAGATTCTGGAGATTCGTGCTCTATCTGAAGTGTGTTTTTTCTGAACATTTACAGCAAGTCAGGTACTCCTCTAAGTACTTTGATTTTGCTGATGTCTACCTCTTCTCATAAGAGGACAGATGAGTCCTGCTTCTTATCTCCATGTCACAGAGGCACTGTCTCTTCCTCACATCACACAGGGAATAAGTGGCAGCTGTGGCTCAAACCCAGAAGACACCAGAGTCCCAGTTTTATCTACCATGCCATCTGGACTCTCCCTCGTCACTGTGACCATCAATACATGCAGAGACATTGCAGAAGATGGTGTCTCATTTGTCTACTTTTGTCTTCACTGACATTCAGGAGTTTATTTCTCCCTCCTGAATTCTACTTGCACAAAGGATAGCTAAGTCATTCACATAATTATACCAGCATTCAGACAAATTCAAACTTGGATATGTTTATCCCTGTGTTTGAGAAGGTTCCTTAGCTACTCCAGCTCACTCTCCAACTGGGAACTGAGGAAAGATCCAACTGGCATGAGGAGGTCATGGCCATGAGGCCTTTGGGCAAGGTATGAAACTGGGAGCTTTTACAATGGTTCCTGACGGTCAATGTTAGAACTGAGATCCAGGGGAAATGCAAAATTTATTTCACACGAAAGCCATCCAAGATATTTATAGAAAAAAAAAAAAAAGCATTGTGAAGGACAAAACTCTTCCTTCAGACTTGAGATCCAAATGTTGAGAATTCTTCAAAAATAAGAATAAAACAAAGGAGAAGCTACTTCTCCCTCAGCTCATATTAAATGGACAGGTCACAGTTTGCAGCATGACTGCACACATATTTTTTTAATTTCCTTATTATGAGCTACACAGTTAACAACACAAAATTATATGAGGTCAAAAAAATAAATGAAGCAATGTGAGGCTCTCCAACAAAAACTGGAACAATAGACAAAGAAAGTGATACATGGATATGATGATGAGAAGAGAGGTTAAAAGCTTCCTCCTCATTCTAAAATGTATAGTGCATCAAGAAACATAGATATTCCCATAATCATCTACAGATACACCATTTAAACTAATTTACAAAACCGACATCAAATGAGCATTGAACGAGATCTAATCTAAATATACATTAGCTCCTTCCCATTAAGTGCTCAGAATCAGGTAAATAAAGAAAATCATTTACTCTTTCTAACTCCAAGAACTATATATCTACTTGACAGGACTTTATGGTAAACATTTTGGGTACAGTCTAAGTATACTAATTGGAAAAAGAGGGAACAAATATATGTTATGAGCTTTTGTGTGTCTTACTGTAGTCTAGGAGATTCGTATATACTGTCTCATTATTCCTCAGGGTATTGCTCTCTGGAAAGTCATACAATCACTTTTTGATTTGCAAAAACAAAAACAAAAAACTGAGACTCAGAGTTAAATAACTGGGCCAAGTTCAACAAGAAAGTAGAAAAACTGAGATTGGAACACAGTTCTGTCTGGTTCCAAAATTCCTTGCCCTCTGTGAGTAATAAAAACTATGACCTCTCAAAATTTGAATGTAATAGAAATATAGAAATCAAATAATAGATATTAAATAGTAAAAAGAACTCATCTTTACAAAAAGTACATAAATTTCTATGATGTGTTGCTTCACATTAAAAAATGAAATAATCCTTTGGATAAAAACTAGTTTGCATATAGAAATACAATTTATCTAGTGATAGCCTATGAGAACCAATGCATTATTATTTTTAAAAGAAATACTCAAGAGCTGGGTACAGTGGCACACACCTGTAATCCCAGTAATATGAGAGTCTGAGTCAAGAGGATCACAAGTTCAAGGCCAGCCTCAGCAACTTAGTGAAACCCTAAACAATTTAGCAAGATGCTTAACAACTTAGCAAGACCCTTAAAAAAGCTGGGAATGTAGCTCAGTGGTCAAGTACCCCTGGCTTCAGTCCCCAGCACCAAAACAATGAAAAATAAAAGAGAGAGGGACTGATTTTCCAAAAGACTACTTTGTTCTAAAATGTGATTTATACAGGGAAAACTGAATATATGAAATTCTTAACCAAAGAATATCCATTGATTAGTCTAAAAATGGAATTTTACTTATCATTTAAAATAGTAATTTTATTTTCTTATGTTGTCATTGTATATTGAACATAAGGCAAAGAAAAAAATTCTCAATAGAAATTGTACATCAATTAGGAATGCATATTGCATATAACAAAGTCCCAGTTAAACAATAACTGAAGTTTGTTAGCTCACATGATGAAAAAGACATGAAATATAACTGGCTTCAAACAGGTTTGACCCAGGGACTCAAAAACATCCCCCAGAAACCAGTTCCTAAGCATCTCTCTGCTCTGCTCCCTGCTTAATCCTATCAGGCTCCCCTTGAAGCCACTCCTACCTGTAGCAATGACTTCCACAGATACAACCTTCACAGCCTCACCTCACATTCTTGTGGAGAAAACTGATGATCTCCTCTTAGAGTTTCCACTGAGGAGAGACAAAGCTATTTTTCTCTTTAAAAAAAAAAAACTCCTATATTATTCCACATTTCATTGGTTCTGGTTGAACACCCAGATGCACCACTATCAGGGATAAAATGTGGTAATTCATGAACCTCCAGGAGAGCTATCCTTGATAAGGACACGTGAACTTGGAATTGGGAAGGGCTCATTGCTGGAAAGAGAACTCAGGATACAATGAAGATGGGAAAAGGTGCTTGGTGTCCTCCCAATTGAAATGTCCAGTACCAACTGAAAGACTTCTGTGCGAGAGAATGACATGAACACAGTTGACCTCACGGGTTGAAATAATGTCCATGACAAGGAAAACTATAGTGATTTTATTAGATTCTAGGTATTGACTGATTACTAAGTTAGAAGATGAGCACTTTATCTGTTCTCAATTAAACCCTGATAGTACATAGGAGGCAGGTGTTTTTATTATATTCATACTCTACTGATGAGAAAACTGAGACTCAGACTATTTAACTAACTAATCTCCAAAATTTATAAAGAACTTTCACTTCTACTAAAAATTGTAAATATAGAATATTTAGCTTGTAATTATTTCTGAAATTGTTTCTTTTCTTCCCATCTCCACTGCCAGATCCTGGTCCAAACCATCATCATCACTTATCTGAACAACTGTAATGGCCTTTGAACTGGTTTACTTATACACCTTGTGCACCATCAAGATTACTGGAGAACATTTAATTCCACTCTATGAAAGTTTTCAATGGTTTTCCTTTGTTAAAAAGCAAAGAGCTTAACAAAGACCAAGCACACCCACTTATCTAAATCTGAACAGGCTCATTTGACAGTAGGCTTATCACTACTCCTTGCCCTTTAACCACTTCAGAACTCACCCAGTCTGTTCTGTTTGAGATCTTCACTCATTCTGCTCCCTCTGCCTGACATGCATTTCACTGACTAAATCTATTCATCCTTCAGAATTTGCATCAAATGACATTTATAATCACAACAGTCTTCATTCGATTATGTTTTAAGATCTGCCTGCCCTAATGAGATGTAAGATTCATAGGCGAGTGGCCTGTTTTTCATCATCATTGTCTTCATGGTATCTGGTCCATGGCAGGAAATCAATGTCTTCTTGTGGTATCAAGGTATGAGTGAAGTACAGATCCAAGACCTGCTGCCTGCACAGCATTACTGAAAGCAGACAGTACTGAAGAAACAATGAAATGAATGAAATACTAGAAGACAACTTTTCAGATATGAATTAAAACCAATGGGACAGAAAATATGTTACAAGATACAAGGCACAGAGACTGATAGCTTAATATTGTATCCAGACAGTATTTTAAAAAAGCAATTTACCTTTCATAGAATAAAATGACTGTCTCAGTGATATCTTCTATAATTCAAAACACAAAAGATGAACTGGTATCTATCAATATTTAAAAGACAACAATTTTTAACTACTTTTAACTATAATTTTTAATTTTTAATGACTATCTAATGGACCAAATGATCTAATGGTTATGAGCATAAACTTTGATATAAAACTGCCTGGGCTTGAATTCTGATTCCACTTACCTGTTGTTTCACCTTTGGCAAGTCATTTAAACAGCCTGTGCTTTAATGGTGACATCTTCAAAATGGGGATAATGAGACAAAGTATTTCACAGAAGCTGTAGATGAATCAATATGTGGTTAGTAATTAGAACAGCTCTAGATAAATATGCTGTTATCTAAAATGCTAAATTTTTCCTCTCAACAATTGTGTGTCCAGTTCAGTTGTACTTCAACTGCAAAAACTGCAAGGGAGTTCTTTACATTCAAAGGCTCCTCAGGAAATACACAGTTTACCTGAGCTTCCTGAAATGAGTATTTAGAACTTCCAATATTTTAAATGTTATAATATTGAAAATTTCAAATTTTGCTTTACGTATATGAATATACAAAATAAAATTGTATTTATAATATTATATAAGAATTTATATATATATAATAAATTTTTCAATAAACAAAATTTAAGACAAGAACATTACTACTTTCCCAATAACTAATATTATTTTGAAGGTTTAAAGCAATGCAATAAAACAAGAAAGAAAAACAAAATGTTCAAGAATTATCGGGAACAAATTATTAGTATTTACAACATGCTATTGTCTGCCTACAACAGCAAAATAATTGATGTATAAGAGAAACTAGAACCAATAATAAATTTCAGTAAAATAATCACATATCAAATATGTTACAAACAATGTTTTAGAAAATGTTTTCACAATAGTAACCATAAAAAAATAATTTACTTGGGAACAAATTTCTCAAGCAAAAGTAGTATCTACATGAGGGAAAAGTTCACTTTACAAAGGGATTATTAAAAAGGAAAGTTAAGTAATATTGTGTTCTTGGTGGAGAGGAGAAGAACAACCACAACAATAAAAATAGTTTTGGGTATTGTTTTGTTTTTGGTTTTTAGTACTTCCCATATGCCAGAATCTACTAAAAACTTATAAATATTACATCATTTATTCCTTAAAAAATCCCTCGAGGCAGTTTAATAATTATTTCCATTTTGAAGATGAGAAAAAATTAAGAAGACTTAATTTTTTCAAGTGATACACAAAATATTGACCAAGACAGATCATATTCTTATCCATAAAACAAATCTTATCACATTTGAAAGAATTAAATTATACAAAGGCCTCTGACCATACAGAATTAAACTGGAAATAAATAACAGTACTACCCAGGAAATCCCCAAATATTTCGAAATTAAATAGTGCGCTTCTAAATAGCTCATGGGTCAAAGCAGGAGTCACAAGACAAATTAGGTATTTTAAATTGAGTCACTCTATCATGTGTATGGAATTCAACTCAACCAGTGCATAGAGGAAAATACAAGACATTAAATCATACATTAGAAAAAAAAAAGGTTCTCAAATAAGAAATCTAAACCCCACCTTTAGAACCTAGAAATTGAGCCAAGCACAGCGGCACACGCCTGTAATCCCAGATATTGGGGAGGCTGAGGCAGGAGGATCGCAAGTTCAAAGCCAACCTCAGCAATGGCAAGGCACTGAGCAACTCAGTGAGACCCTATCTCTAAATAAAATATACAATAGGGCTGGGGATGTGGCTCAGTGGTCATGTGCCCCTGAATTCAATCTCTGGTACCAAAAACAAACAAACACACACTAGAAATTAAAGGACAAAATAAGTCTCCAAAAAACAGATGTAAAGATAATAAATATAAAAAGTCATTATTAAAATTGAAAATAGGGGCTGGGGATGTAGCTCAGTTGGTAGAGTGCTTACCTTGCAAGCACAAGGTCCTAGGTTCAATCCTCAGCACTGCAAAAATAAATAAATAAATAAATAAATAAATAAATAAATAAATAAATAAATAAATAAATAAATGAAAGAAATTGAAAATAGGAAAAAAAACAATGAATCCAAAAGTTAGATCTTTGACAATATCAATAATAATTATAAACTTCAGGCAGAATGATCAATATATAGAGACAAAAACAACATCAATATCAAAAGTAAAAGGGGAGGCACCAGTTCCGATCCTAGAGACATTAAAAGAATAGTAAAAGAATATTGTGAAAAGTTTTGTGCACATGAATTCAACAACTTAGGTGAAATGAACAAATTCATTGAAAGACATACAGAACCCAAGCTCACTGAAGCATAAATAATCTGAATACTCCTACACTTAACTTTTAAAAATAAACTTGGAGCTTAACGTCTTCCTTAAGAATCAACCTCATTACCACTGTGTCCCTGTGGTCCTTAAGCCTGAGAAAACTGTACAGTCGTGGGGTTATATTTTCTTGTACTTATTTATTTGTTTATTCATGTAATTATTTTTCAGTCCTGGGGATTGAACCCAGGGGTGTTTAACCACTGAGCCACATCTCCAGCCCTTTTTTATATTTTATTTAGAAAATAGGGTCTCACTGAATGGCTTAGAGCCTCACTAAGTTGCCGAGGGTGGCTTTGAACTCGAGATGCTCCTGCCCGAGCCTCCTGAGCCCTTGGGATTGTAGGTGTGCACTACCAGCTTGGCTACGATCATGGTCCTGAGGCTCCTGAGACTGGCCCCTGGAATCCACGCCTGCGTTCATATGTGGCCTCGTGGCCAGTACCCAGCACATAGACTGAATTCATATCCAGTGCAAGCCCAGTATAGACCTTTGTTGTTCATACTTGGTGAAAGGACAACCAAAACCTGACAGAATCCAGCAAAGTGATAGCTGTAGGTGGCAATGCATTTTCTGGAAAAGGCAAGTTTACAAAAGAAACAGCAGAGAAAAAAGGCTTAAAGTACTTCCCAAAAGAAAGGACACATTACACAGACAGCATTACAGGAGATGGAAGAACCAACACAGAGTGATAACTGTAGTTTGGAGAATTTTCATGATGGTCTGAAAGCAATGAGGGCCTGAAGTCCTCGTTGTACACCGGCGACTTCCTGTATCATGCAGACACCTGGGAACACTTGCTGAGCACAGGACAGCATGTTTGTTGTCTTGCAGCTCTCCACCTACCGTGACTTAGTTTCTTGCAAGTGATGTATAGCCAAGGCTTCATCTGAAAGCAGGGTGTGGATCACCATAAGAGATGAAAAGGACAACCATCTGGGATTACCTGCCACCTATGTGGTGAGCTACATCACATGCCAATGCCAGAGATCCAGGCATGAACTCAGAAGAAAGAAATCCACATGGCATAGAGTGTTGCTTTTCTTGTACTGGACTAGCTCAGATGTGGGGTAAGCAGCATGGAGTTAAGACCCAGACTCTGGGAGTTGGGTGGAAGCAGGCATGAGCCTGCAAACTCATTTAATGTGGGAGCAACCATACATTTTATAGGTTTCTTACCCAATCACAATGTGCCACGGGGGATCAGACCACCAGGTTCCTATATGGGTTCCCTTGGTAACATTGAGTCAATTTGGGGCAGTTGTGTACTTTCCTAGGTGGCCAAAGCAGAACTCTCCTCCCCACAGGTTTTCCTGTCCAGCCTATATGCGTGAACGTTTTCCTTACACACTTGAGAAATTCACTGCTGCCAACCAAAACCCAGGATTTCTCCCAACAATAGAGATCATCTCTGCCTGTCTTTAGAACATCAAGAAACCCTTCAACCCTGAATTGAGGAGAAAACATGCAGTTATGCAGTAAGACTCAAGAGAGGTTCAAGATATAGAAAAGGTGGTAGGGAGTATTGAACATCTTAAGTGTGACAAAGAGCTTTGGCTCATTCAGGTTGATCATGCATTGTTCACCTGTAAAAATGCTGGTTGGGAATAAGTTGGAGCTGCTAAATTTTGCACGACTCTTCCTATTGGTCTACTAAAAATCACAATTGGAGCTCACCAAACTGACTATGTCTTCCATAAATTCAGAGAGCTACTGGTTTGCAAGTGCTGTTAAAATAAATAAATAAATAAATAAATAAATAAATAAATAAATAAATAAATAAATAAATAAATAAATAAATAAATAAATAAATAAATAAATAAATAAATAAATAAATATGTAGACTGTGAAAGACCAGCTCCCTCTAGAAGCATATTGTCCCATCAGGTCCTCTATACAATACAGCTTGCCTGGCTTATAGAAGCAGGTGCTTCCATGGAAATATATAAACACATACATAAATCTTTCCCCAAAGAAAAGTCCTCACCCCCTGTTTAATTATGGTACTTGCTCCCTTAACTTGAAGGCAGATATTCTCTTTTACTGAGATTCAAAACTTGCCCACATTGTCCAGTTCTTTTCTTGCCCCAAACTTCTATTCTTCTGAGTCAGATCCCTGGATATCTGAGTAAGAAAAATCAAATATAGAAGAAGGATTTTAGGGTTACAATTAGCAAAATCATTGCCAAGTTTTGGGTGAAAATATGTGGCTGCGTTCATGGAAATGGATGTTGAAAGTATTCAAGGAGGAAGAAAAAAAATCATTTTTTTTATTTTGGCTGAACCTATAGTTATGAATGAATTTACCAGAGACTGAATTCAGTATTCTACTTTAGGCAGCTAGGGGTGAGTAATGAATACGTGGACTCAGGGTCAACGACAAGTTGAAATTGCTTGGTAGAAGAAAATGAAAGAAATTCTAATACTGAGAAAACAGAAATGCAGGAGTAAACATATTATAAGTTACAATTCACCATCTCTGACCAAAAGGATACTCTTCTCTAAATAAAAAATTAAGACATTAAATTTGGGGGCTCACACAAGTATTTTTTTTTTTTTAATGAAAAAGACTAGAACAGCAAATATCTGAACTCAAGGCACATAGTAAAAACATTCTGTTTTGTGAGAGCTTTGTTCTAATTATATAGTCTTGCATGTGTGATATGTATTTATAGGCAAGTGGAGGCTGGTATGTATGCATGCAAATATAATTTTTATATATTGATTCACATTGTAAGATGTATATCTCAAAAATATTTGAGAGTTGCTTCTCTAGTTGGCTTACCCGTGACCTGGGACACACAGGATAGCACCAGCAAGAAGATATTCTTCTGAAAATCAGCTCCATTCTGGAGACTTCCAGAAAGACAATGGAAGAGAGTAAAAGCTGAATTAGTGTGTCTTCTTCATGTAACCTGGAGAGAAGGGTGACCTGATAGAGGGATCTATACCAATTCATGATTAACAACATGAAGAGTGGCTAGGAGTGGAGACAAATAGTGGATCCCCTGTTGGGTAAATGCTGGGCAATTTCCAAAAAATCTACCACAGGAAGAGGGGTAGAATCCATGGGGAGGGGAGAGTGTGAATATCCCCTCCTGGTGTGATCACCAAATGTGGGGGAGATGAAGCACAGGAGTATGTGTTGTGTTGTAAGAATGCTCTCCCTCACCATCCAAGGAAGAAAGTCGATAATGTCCAGATCTGAATCTTAATTTAAAAAAAAAAAAAGAACCAGGCAAATAAAACAACTGAAAGTTCAGATTCCTCAGGACTGGAGTCAGGTTGAATCACTCTGACAAATCATTTTAACCACGCAAGGCATTGGCTTTCAGGATGCTGCCCAACATTTACCCCATTATCGTATACTACTAGGAAAAAAGTAAATTGATGCACAGTTTTAGAAAGTAACTTAGTAATTTTTATCCAAAACCATAAATTAGGAGCCAAGGATAGAGCACTTGCCTAATATGTGCAAATCCCTGGGTTTAATTATCAACACCCCCAAAATAATAAATGTATAAATTACTCAAACCTTTGCCTAGCTGGTTCTATTAATCTCAGAGAAAACCACTCAAAGAAAGCAATAAGAAAGAAAAATACAACCCTGACTACTGATATCTGTCGCCACCAGCTAAGCTGAGTTTCTCTGCTGTGAATTTACAGAACATCAACATCAGATAAAAACTCTCCATGATAAGACCACTCTATAATCATGCCTGACAGAGATAAAAAAATAAAGACACTGTACAACCACAAAAATGACAAAATGTCCTCATCGCAGCTTAACAAAAGAGAAGGTTGCCTCTTCTCCAGATAAAAATTCTACCTGTGATTTGTTCATCCTGCCACTGCAATAAAGATAATGAAGATAAACAATCCTGGAACTGTTTTGCTTGCTGTCAGTGCTCAATCCAGAACACAACCCAACTTCCATGACATGTCTTCAGATCATCTAATCCAGGCCCAAATCTTTCAGCAAGTCTCTCCTAACTTCATTTTATGAAATATCCCTTGGTTTCCTATAGTATGTATCACATGAAAGTACTAGTCAAGATGAAGCAAAGAGAAACTGACTTATTCCAATGGGGCTAAATTAATTAATTAATGGAAATTGATTTATCCTAATGCCTCAGGGCATTAGATCTTAATTTTCTCATGGAGCCTTATACTGAGAAGGGCTGCATCATTTTATTAAACTTAGCAATAATCTAAGGAAGGAAGAATTATTATCACTCCCATCTTATAGCAGAGAGACTGAGGCACAGTGGTAAGGTAAGTAGACTACAGTCTAAGGACTTGAACCCAGGCAATCTGGCAGAGGTGTGTCCTTGATGCTCTTCAGCTTCCACCAAAATGCTCCCATAATCAATTTAGTTATCTGGGGTC
This sequence comes from Sciurus vulgaris, assembly GCF_902686455.1. Lineage (NCBI taxonomy): Eukaryota > Metazoa > Chordata > Mammalia > Rodentia > Sciuridae > Sciurus > Sciurus vulgaris. The sequence continues at coordinate 191,966,977 of NC_136461.1, forward strand.
AAAACCTGGTGTTACTTATTTAAATGCCACCATGGCTTTTTGTATTCAACCAGAGCACCAAGGAGGGCAAATCATCTCTCACCTCTAACCTCTTCTTTCTAGACTCACTGCCACTGTGCTCATTCAAATCTTCATTATGTCTCCTAAACTGAGGCAGAAATAAGTCACCTCTGATACCTAACACAGTCACTTCCTATAATGCAGCAGGAATTCCTAAAGGAGGTCTTTCCTGAATACAGCCTTGATCATGCAGTTCCTGGCAGATAGATAGACAGATGTTAGATAGATAGATAGATAGATAGATAGATAGATAGATAGATAGATAGATGAATGATAGATAGATAGATAGATATTTTAAAAACACTAATCTCTACCATTACTCATTAGAATCTTCCAACTGTTGGCAGCTGCCATCTATTTTCCAAACCTGTTTTCCAGTAACTTTCCTTCATCCCAGACAACTCGAACCATTTATCATTTCCTGAACAAGTCCTAAATTTTCTTATCTTGATGCCTTTGTTCACACTGTCTCTAATCTATCTACTGCCTGTAATCAAAATCCTATCCAAGCTTGATCCAACTCAGTGTCAATCTCCAAGGCAATGTGGTTCAGTGAAAAAACAATAACATGTCATTATAGTCATTATAGTCATTCCCAAAACTCTCTCCCCAGCCTCCAATACACTCCTCCTGCTCTCTCAGTGAAGAAGTCAAGTTCAACTTTCTCTATGCTCCTATGCTTCTTCACTTATGTTTATTTGCAGGAATGATTACACTCTGTCTTACACAGTAGTTATTTTTGCTTCATTGTCCTATAAGGTCATAAAATCCTTGAGAACACAAAACATTTTATTAATTTTGATTCATGCCATGAAGTCTAAAAGTTATCGAAAAATGAATTAAAGTGAACATTCACATGTCAAAAGTCCTGTGGTCATGCTGCTGAAAATTTGGAAATTGAATGGAAGAGACTGTATACAAATTTTTAGGCTCCAAGAGAAAATTTGGGACTAGGAGTCCTCTCAAAAAAAGAATAAAGATTGTTTTTCTTCTTCAGGGATAATAATTTGAAGTTAAGAAGTTGCCTGTATTCAAATGATACTACTTCTCTTTCTCTTTCCATACTTGGCCATAGCATTTATGAGTTGGGTCCACCATCCACAATATGGAACACTGCAGATAGGCTACTGGTTCACCTGACATCCAGTCCATGTGTGTGTGCCTTTGTCTCTAGTACCCATTCTTGTTTTGAAGAGTTCAAGTCTTGGTTGCAGGACTGGATTCTCTCTACCAAACTGTTGCAGATCATAAAGAATTCTAAGTGGTTCAAGGTTGCTTACTTCAACTGACCATAGGGAAGGACAGTGCTAATGTCCAGGAGCTAGGAATGTAGCCTGCATAAATGTATGACAGACGCCTCTCCTGTTTGGAAACCTTAAAAAAAAATCATTTGTTTTCCAAAGAGTGCATTTCCCTCTAAGGAAGTCCTTAGCTAATGAGAGAAATTAACTTATTTCTCACATTTGTAGCCAATTTCTAGCCTGAAATGCTTTTTTCTTAATCTCCTGTATTTCTTTTCTTTAAGGAGTACACTAAAATTTTTTATTTTTTTTTTTAATTTGGGCATTAAAAATATTTCCAAAAGAGATAACACTAACACTATATGCTCAATGCTTCACCTCCCATTATCACTTCTCTGCCCATTGTTGTTTCTGGAAAATCAAGAAGTCAAGGGATCTGTCACAAAATCAAGAGGGTGTGATTGAAATTAGCCATGTAACTGGACACCACATAAGGCTGGCCCGCCTAACATACAATGGGAATTATTTTGTGTTCTACCAACTCCCTTGGGTTCCAGAAAAGGGACATATGAAGGAAATTCAGAAAAGAGCAACAAAATTATTAAGGAGCTGTGAGGTTGATTTATGGGGCACATTATGAGTACTAAGTGCATGTGGCTTGGCTAAACAATGATCGACTGAAGACAAGATGAACATGAGTTAAAGAGAACATAATTGCTAAGAAAAAAGACACAGAGGATGCTGTCCTGGAGGTGATAAGATCATACTTACTGCCTTTATTTGCCCCATTTTTAAACATGGGGAGTCGGGGGTTGCTTTATATTTCAATTTTGTGTTACAAAAGTAAGCTCCAACATTTACTGGAATGTTCCATGAGTATGAGAAAGACAAAATAATTGCGAAGACAACAACTTAATGTTTTCCCTTTATAAAATATAGGACTTCGCCAACATGTTCTGGGGTGGAGTACTGATGGTTAATAAGGCTGTCGATCAATTAACAGCCTACCCGAGACAGAAAAGGCAGAAATGACCCTCCGGTGTCATATCTGGAAGGAGGGAAAAGGAAGAGAGGAAGAGTCAAAGCAGGAAACTTAAGTGGACCAAATTCCTTGCAGTTTGTAACCCCACACAGTTACCATCCTAGTTGGTTACCAAGCCCAGGAACTGAGCAAGTTTTTCCAATAAGGTCTCCCCTGACTTCCCCAGAGATCTCAATTGCCACATAAGTCTATTTCAAAAAAGAAAAGATCACCATCAATATTGTAATTTTTAAACTTAGTACCAAAGAAAAATGGAGAGAGTTGCATGGCAGAAACAGGCAGGTGAGGCTGCTAGGACCAATTTAGCCTCTGCTGTTGCTAAAGGACAAAGAGCCTCCAGTTCTTATCTCACTTTATGCAGGGCAGTGACAAGTGACAAAGATTAAAGTGAGGTCTGCAGTTTATCCCCAAAATTCCAAGAACAGCTAATCATTTGCCTGTCCCCAAAGTAGATGCCAGGATATTAGAATGGATACAGCACACTCCCTGTCCTCAAGGGACTCCTAGGTTGGAGAGGCGAGAAGACCCAGAGATACACCTGTAATGATAAGCAATATCAGAAAGAAGCAAGACCTCATCCATGTCAGCATGTGATGTGGTTCTTAGATGGTTTTAACCTCAATTTACAATTGTTTTAAGATGAAGAACCTGACCCAGGAGCATTTATAGCCTATGATCGAATGGCTACATATTGTTTTGCTTGCAATCTTGCTTTCTTCTAAAAGAGTAACCCCTTCTTTCCTAGGGAACTGTTCTCCCTTCCCATTCCAACCACGCCTGTTAGGGAATCCCCAGACCTCACCTTCTTTGTCTCCATGGATCAGTCCATGGTGGGTGCAAAAACTCCATTTTGCATCATTCTAATTTGTGTCTAGGGAAAGAGACATTCCTTCTGGGGTGTCAAGTTCACAAAATAAGAAATTCGAAAGGACCATGCTCTCCTGGTATAAAAGAAGTAGTCTTGTGTTTTAACAACACAGAGAAACAGTGAGGATTGATAGAGGGGATCCTGTCTGTCTTCAAGTCCCTGATACTAGTGGCCTCTGAGGCCAAGCTGCACCATTCCCATTTAATTACTATGCAAAATACCACAGCATTGAAGTCCTCTTTTAGCCAAAACTCATTTGTGTTTGGTTTCCATTACTCATAGTCAAGAGTCCTGAGTGGCATCTTACATTAGCAGTGTCTTGACATCCCTGTCTTGAAGTTACAACTTTCTTTCTCATTCTTTCCCTTTCTAACATCGATGTTGTCAATTTCTCCTAGTTCTGGTTTAGTCTACTCATACTCTGAAAACTTGGACATTGCTCTTAGAGTCCCATCAGCCATGCTTCTACTTGCTCCTGTCTAGTCTTCCAAAAGCCAGCTCTCATTGCACAGTACATTTAAAGGCTGTCTACCAACAGCCAATGAGTGGGTCAAGAGTAGGGCCTGGCAAGCTATACTTTTAAAAACTTACATTCTGGTGTTTTTCTCTTTTTTTCTCCTTACAGACTGCATTTTGATTCATTATACACAAATGGGGTACATCATTTCATTTCTAAGGTTGTACATGACATAACTTTAGATTATGTAAAAGGAAATGAGAGGGAAGGGGTATGAAAAATGGTGGAATGTGACAGACATTATTACCCTATGTATGATTACACAAATGGTGTGAATCTACATCGTGTACATTCCACTCAGACATGAAAATGAACTGTTCTACCTCTGCTTAAACTTTGAGTACTGCACAGTCTCATTTTCCTAGAAGAAAGCAGACTTGTTGGAGGCTTGGAAGTGCACACAGCAGTTCCAAGCTGTAGAGAGCTATCCCGAAGGGGCTGGAGGTGACTTCATCGACTGGGGGGCTTTGCGGGGACAAGCCTGGTCCTTTAACAAGCTGCCTTTGATTTCCTTTGTAGATAGATGATGTAGAGGCAATTTGTTTCTTTTAAAGTCTAGAGTTACATCACAGCTGTATAATTTTTCTTATAAAGACTCTTTCCAACACAGTTACCCTCAAAGGAGCTGGGCATAGTTTTCCCAAGGGCCGCAGCAAAGTTGGAGTACAGGGGGGAAATTGTTTTAAATCCTTCAAGTAATGTCACCTTTGGGGCAATAAAACTGCTCTCTCTTTCTCCTGAGAGATGACAAGCATTTCACAGCAGCCATTTTTTTGAAAGTGGTTGCCAGGTGGGAGAGGTATTCCATGGCTGAAGAATCTGCCAAGTCAAGCAAGTCCCTCCCTTTGCTCCTTCCCTGCTTCACTGAGGTTTTGACATTGGCTAAGTTGAACCAAACTTTCAAAGACTCTTGGACTTTAGATGTGCTGTTTTGCAATTGGCATGATCCAGCAGGTGTTTCCAAGCTTTCCTTTACCAAGAGGAAAGCATTTTTCCGTCATCGATTTGTATTTTATTGTGGTTTACTTTTATTTCTACCAAACCCATGGAACTCGGGGCATAAGACTTAGTGAAACTTGGAATGACTAGAGTCAAAAGAATTTTGCCATTTGGCCAACAGCATCCATCCCCCACTCCAACAGAGATCCTTTACTTTTCTGTTTTAACTTTTTCCCCACTTTTGCGCGTTCTCCTCTCCCCTTTCCTCCTTCCCTCCTCAACACATTCAAGGAGTGCCCCAAACGGTGACAAACTCGCATGTGCTTTCCTTATGACTAAACCCCTGGGCCTCTGGCCAATCCCCCACAGATGGCCCCAAACTTCAGGCATCCCGTTAAAAGGGCCCCACGTTTGCAGTCCTGGTTGGAACACTCAGGGTGGAGGAGGGTGATGGGGAGTGGCGGTGTCTTCGTCCTGGGGGAAGGTGAAGCAACTTCCAGGAGGAAACGGGCGTTTCCTTCCCACGCGCTAGCGAGCCCTGGGTCTTGGCCTCGGGGCTCCACCCAGCCCCTCCCCGCGCTCTGGGAAAAGCCAGTCGCCACACACAGGCACACGCAGGCCCGGCGCCGCGCCCTAAGGAGAGCAGCCTTAGGGCCAATTGCCATGACAACCCCGCGGTTCCTTCCACTTCCCCACCCAACCGATTCCCCCCTCCTCCCTGCGCTTCAGCCAACCCGCTTGTGCGCGTCCCAGGAGCGCACTATAAAACCTGCGCCGGTGGCGCTTGCGGCTCAGCCGGACTTGGGGGGAGGCGGGAAGTGCCAATCTACAGCCTGCAAAGTCTCGTCTTGGAAAAGCGGGAGGAAAAAGCCTGAGCATGCACAGAGTGCAGAGCATGAGCCTCTTTGTGCGAAAGAGGTGCCTTTGCCTGGCCTTCCTACTCCATCTCCTGGGCCAGGTAAGTGGTGCAGCCCTAAGATGCCCCTGGTTACTTTACCCTCCCGGACAGCCCCTGCTCGGTCCCTGGGCTCTTTCTGCCTTTGGATATCCCTGCTGAGGGGTTTCTTCTTGTCTCATCACTTTCCCTAGGTCTCTGCGACTCAGCGCTGTCCTTCCCCGTGCCCACGCCAGTGCCCCGAGATGCCTCCGACCTGCGCCCCGGGGGTGCGCGCTGTGCTGGATGGTTGCTCCTGCTGTCTAGTGTGCGCCCGCCAGCGCGGAGAGAGCTGCTCTGAGCTGAAGCCATGCGACCAGAGCAGCGGACTCTACTGCGACCGCAGCGCCGACCCCAGCAACCAGACTGGCATCTGCATGGGTAACCTGCCCGCTCTGTCGCTTGACCTCTTCTCTCCCATGCTAGCAGGAGCGGTTTCCTCCCTCCTCTCCTCTTTTTCCCTTTCCCAAAGAGTGATAAGCAGATAATAATAATGCAATAAGTGATGTTTATGGAGCACTTCAGCTTGCCATGCAAGGTCTGAGGGCGCTTGGGGCTTTGGGGAGCTCCAGAAGCTAGAGAGAAAACCTGCCCACGGAGGTGAGAAGCATTCATCACTTGCCTCCCTAGAGAAGAATCTAAATGGACTGGTCGATGGGGAACAAAGTACAGTTAAGGACCAGTGAAATCATTTCCTTTGGACATTTCCAGGGGGACAGTTTGGGGATGATGGAAGCCTGGTCTTACTCACAGGCTTACAGTTCCCCAGCTGCTGCCCGGCAGGTTTGTTTTCACACCTGTAATTGTCCTATTTAAGCCAAAGCAGCTCCCAGTCTCCTGGGAGGACTATGTAAACCCTGCCTGGGCAGCGTTTAGGAAAAAAAAAAAAAAAAAAAAAAAAAAAAAAAATTCAGGCAACTAGCCAATCCTGGCTTGTGAAATTTAATCAATCAGGGTTCGATTTCCCACGTGGTGTGGCCACCATACTCCTTGGTTGTCTCTGCCTTTCTGGTTACCAGGGCTTGAAGTCGCTTTACCAGTTTTTTCTCTAAGCTAGTGATTTATTGTGCTTCAGTATCAAGGAATCTTAATGTCCTTTATTTGACCAGTTAATAACCTATTTGGAGAATATAAAGTGCATTTTCTTCCTTTTTAAGTCTTAAAATGTGCTGAAGTAGAAGAATCAAAGATGGTTCTTGCAAAATGACTGTCATTGGGAACAACAGTTTGTCAAGGACAACTCACATTTTCTCTTCCTTTTGTTCTATCTTAATGAAATATTTTGGGGGGCAAACAATCTCAAAAAGCAGTAGAGAATCTTTCAGAAGCCATATATCAGTCAACTTATTTATACTGGCAACCCTGAGTTTGCAGTGTTTACACACCACTTTCCCCATTCAAAAGGACTAGATGGATGTGGCAGAACTCGATGGTCTTGGCGGTTTCCTCTTGCTCTGGGAGGTCTTCATGAAGACATCTCTCTCCTGGAGATGCCTAAGAAACCAGATCACTCCAAGCAGAAAAGGAATGACTTTGGAATGTGTCCTCCAAATTTGACAGAGCTCTTTCAGTGCCTTGTGTTATTGTTTTTCTCTCTCTTTTCCCCTCTGTCTTGCTTCCACAATATTCTAGTGCTTGAAGGAGACAACTGTGTGTTCGATGGGGTAATTTATCGCAGCGGAGAGAAGTTTGAGCCAAATTGCCAATACCACTGCACCTGCAGAGACGGGCAGATCGGCTGTGTGCCCCGCTGTCAGCTGGACGTGCTACTGCCTGGCCCAGACTGCCCAGCTCCCAGAAAAGTCGCAGTGCCTGGAGAGTGTTGCGAAAAGTGGACCTGTGGCCCAAATGAGAAGGGGACATTGGGAGGCCTTGCCCTTCCAGGTGAGTCAGTCAGAATTCACAGCACAGGGTGAATGCAAGCACAAATCACGAGCCATTGTTTGGATTTGGGATGAGAAGCTGGCCTTGGTTTCTGACCATTCTGCTGTAGATTCCAGATTGCATCCTCTCTTTAAGTCCAAGCTAAGTTGCTAAAGTGTGCACGCGACTTTTCCTAAAGAGGACGTGAAAAATTCAGTCGCTACTTTTTTTTTTTTTTTTTGTCTTGTGACTACTATTTGCATTTTAGTCCATTCATCCAACTTGGCCCTTATTAGCACTACAAAGATAAAAGTAAGAATCCTCCTTTTCTGGATTCTGCATACCATCTATGCTCTCTTGGAACCAGCCTCCCTAAAGAATGCTACTCCTCCTGATGCAGTGGTCTCAGGGAAATGCCATCTTTTCAGATGCTGTAGGAAGGGTCAAGTGACATTTCGGGAACTTTGTTTTGCATTTCTTGTTATTTTCTTATAAATTACACAGTTTGGGGGGGAGAATCTCAAGAGACAGTAGAGAATATTTTAGGAGCCATTAATCAACCAGATTATTTATATTGGCAGAATCTACAGTCTTGCAGTATTTCTGAGGTCAGAAATTATCAGCCATGCTCACAGATAGGAAAACTACTGTGCAGAAGAGATCTACCCCAAGCCATGTATATTAAGTGTTGAGATAGAACTGTTTGTAACCAGAGTCTAGGGTGTGTGTGTGTGTGTCTCCCAGAACCCAAACAACCAGTTCTACCTCCCAAAAGCAAAGTATTGCTTTTATGGCTATTTACTTAGCCAGTTCTACATACTCATCACAATTAAAACTTTATCATGATCCTTTTTACGTACAAAACCACATGCCAGAAACCCACAACTTAGGAATAGTTACCAATGCTGTAATGTTCTACAGTATTAAATTGGTAAACTTTTAAAAGACAAGTAGTCCTAAGTTTCTTAAGGTCTGGTTGGACAGTTATTCCAGAGATTTCTTGAAGCCTTACAATGTGGCAGACATGATGCTGCCTAGGAGGGTTTACAAATAATTTCAGTACTGTGCTTTGGAAGCACCAATGTTTATTAGGTACAAATCTGAATAAGATCCACTTTGTAATGTTGACTGAAAGGAGCACTTTGCAATCCCTACATTTTCCCCAAGATAGCTGTCTTTCTCTATCCATCCCATAGCCTACAGGCCAGAAGCTACAGTGGGAGTTGAAGTCTCTGACTCGAGTATCAACTGCATTGAGCAGACCACAGAGTGGAGTGCGTGTTCCAAGAGCTGTGGAATGGGTCTTTCCACCCGGGTCACCAACAGAAATCGTCAGTGTGAGATGGTGAAGCAGACTCGGCTCTGCATGGTGCGGCCCTGTGAACAAGAGCCTGAGCAACCAACAGATAAGGTAGGAGTTTTCATGGAGGAAAACTGCCACCATGAAAGCAGTAGTCTTGCCTCCTCAGAACCTGGGCTTCAGCAAGTCACTTGTGATACTAGTTGACTCAGGTTGGCTCTAGCTGGGCATTAATCCCAGAGAAAAGGCAGAGGTTCCTGAATGTGGACCAAGTAGCTACTTTTTCCCCCTTTTTAATGTATTTAAATACCCCCAAGCAACCCTCAGCAGATCTACAGGAAAAGAGAGAAGCACTAGACAACTGTAATACTTTCCCCAATAGAAAGTCACCTAGCAGATTCCATTCCATTCCTGGAGAAAATTCACTACTAGTTGTGCTAGTTATCTAGCACAACTGATTTGAGAGAGCTCAGCTCTGACTGCAGTTTCCTTCACCCCTTAGGGTCAATCAGCATGAAACACCTGGGTTGAGGCTATGTCTGCTTATTCTTCCCCAAAATCTCCAGACCCTACCTGGAATGCATGGTGTGCATTATCAACTATTGTTGATGAATACATGAATGAGTGTCTGGGAATTACTGTTGGTATTTTTTAAAGCCTGATGGAAACACTACACTTGCCTTCATAAAGCAACATGTGAGCCAAGTTAAACAGTGCATTTCTTTCCTTTTTTTGTTGGAATTCTATCAGCTCAGTGTGTTAACTCTGAGTATAAGGCATGCAGATCAGAAGCTCTGATTGGTTCATGATGACATCAAGGGCCTTGTTACCAGAGCCCTACATCAGACAAATGCAATACCTAATTTGAACCATTATATGGACAAACCTAGCACCAAAATAAAACAGCCCCCAGAAATTCAAGACTGACATATTTCTGTACAGAGGCAAGATCATCTAATGCTTAAGGCACCATTCTAGAGCCAGACAGCTTGGCTTAAAATCTGCTTTTAGCATGAATTAGCTGTGTGATCTTGGGCAATTTCCTTAACCTCTCAGTCTGAATTCCTTCCCCCATATAATGGGGTCATTGAAATTATCTACCTCAAAGTTGTCAAGAGGATTAAGAAGAATGAATCTGCCTAGTGCTGAGCATAGATTAAATACTCTGTTAACACTAGACATCATTACGTAAAATTTCAACTTACTGATGAAATAAGAATCCCTAGTGGTTGCATTACTTGTATGACTATTTAGCTATATGATTTTTTTGAGGTCCGTTCTAATGTTATATTTCTTCTATCACTTCAGAAAGAATACCTAAAAACATCTTTTCTAGAAAATTATACCCTAGAAGATGCATCTTCCCATACTCAGGAAACATACATGTAACAACCATATATGTTTAACCCACACAAGAAGTCATGCATTCACACACACACACACACACACACACACACACACACACACACACATACACTACTCCACAGGAACATCGTGGGCCTCTCTGTCTTTTCGTGGATGTTGACAAAAATATATGCTAGACATTAAAACATTAAACATGCAAAAAAGGAGGACTTTAAATATTTTCAAGGACATAGCAGCTACTTTATTAAGGTCTTTCCATCTTCTGCCTCTAAAATTTGGCATTTTCAATTGTTTCTCTCCACAGAATTAGTATTTTACTCCTCATTTAATATTGGGAGGTATAATATTTAAGATATTTATTTATACTGTACATATTTCATAAAAGTTCTAGAAACTTGTTTGGAATCGAGGGAAGTACCAGCATAATAATCATTTCTCTCTTATTCTTAAGTGAGACAGGGGCTCTGAGAGTGTAGTCCCCAGACCAGTAGCAGCATCTAAAAATCTGTTAGAAAAGCAAATTCATGGACTCCACATCAGAGGTACTGAATCTGAAACTCTGGGAGCGAGACCCAACAGTCTCTGTGTTAACACACCCACTAGATGATTCTGCTGCACACTAGGGTTTAAGAACAACTGATTGAAGAGAACTGAGTCCATTCATCCCACAAGCTGGGAACCGTACCTAGCAAATGAGTAGGGGAGAACTGTGGCAAATCCAGAGCTTACGAATCTAAGTAGGCGATTAAACAGTCAAGTCTTTGCTGAGTTATCAACACCAGAGTTCCTCATTATTCACTACTAAGGAATCTTAAATAAATTCTCCACTTACTTCACATTCATGGAAAAGTACCGTAAGTCCACTGTCTTCAAATTTCCTGAAGTCATCATATAGTGGAAAGAACTGACTTTTTATCAAAAAAGTTCAAATACTGCATGTTTTCTGATCACTTCAGCCCTTTGAAGTGCTTTACATTGCTTTATCCAAAAATTTTAGGCAGTTGTTCCTTCTATCAATAATTGTTCCTTATAAGAATGAATGTTGTTAAGGATAACAAATTAATGTCTGAAAAGTATTTAAAATATTCCTAGGCATGTGATAATGCCAGATTTAGTTCCTTTCTCTTTATAACAGCTAAGAATGCATTGATTAATTTAGAAAAAAACACCAAAACCTGTTACAATGACCTTAAAAGAATAGATTTTGTTATCACATGTTTGCTCTCACTTTTACACTCAGGACCTCAAGGTTAAAAAACGGTTGTGCCCAATTAGGCATTATGTTCACATTCCAGGCAGAAAGGAAAATAGAATAAAGAATAAAGAATCATACCTAACCAACCAGCAAAGGATTTCCCAAATTCCTTTAGTTTGTGTTATCCCTGACGAGAAATTTTTCACAAAGCCATCCCTACCTCCTAGATATCCTGGAGAAGCAACTTCTTTTAGCTGACCAAACAAAATTAGTGTTGCATCAGCAAAGAAGAAAGACCAGTGGCTACTGGGGAGATAAGGAGCAGGCTATCCCACACCTCTAAAATTGTCCATTGGAGGCATGATCATCATTCCTCATATCACTCCTTTTCTTCTTCCTTAGAAAGGAAAAAAGTGTCTCCGCACCAAGAAATCTCTCAAAGCCATGCACCTGCAGTTCAAGAACTGTACCAGCCTGCACACCTACAAGCCCAGGTTCTGTGGGGTCTGCAGCGATGGCCGGTGTTGCACCCCCCACAACACCAAAACCATCCAGGTGGAGTTTCAGTGCACCCCGGGGCAAATCATCAAGAAACCAGTGATGGTCATTGGAACCTGTACCTGTCACACCAACTGTCCTCAGAACAATGAGGCCTTCCTCCAGGAGCTGGAGCTGAAGACCAGCAGAGGGGAAATGTAACGTGGTCCTCAAGAAGTCCACCTGCAGAGGCAAGCTGTAGCTGCTGCATGACCATCATCAAATGAATATAAAGGAAACAAGGAAGAGCCATTATTGCATCCTCCAGTCCTATGTATTTTTCTGTGATAATATGAGGTCACTTATGTCTGTCTTTTATAATGAAAATCTTTCAGCTGTAAACTTGGAATCAAGGTAAGCTCAGGATATGGCTTAGGGATGACTTACTTTCCTGTGATGTTTATTACAAGCGCAAATTTCTATCAATTTAAGAAAGTCAGATAAATGATTTACTTTGTAGACAGTACCATGTTCCTTCCTCTTCTTGTGCACTAGTGCAGTTCCAAGAAAATGCCGCTGTAGTGAATGACACAGTGAAGTCCAGGCTCATACTGATCATGCTGTCTACAATATTTCACCACGCATTGAGGTTTGACTTGAGGGTTCTCTATTAGGATCCTTTTTGAGTAGGGTAACTCTGCACTTCCAAGCCCAAGATCGAAGGAAACACTCGACTCTTCAACGTGAAGTCAGAGACTCTTGATTTTCTGTTTGACTGTACACTAGGAAGCATGCTGGACCAACAGTAATGAACTGTTTGTTAATTAAGTGGACGCGTGTCATGAACTTTCTCCATTTCAGACAAATTGACTCCTTTCTGTTTGAAAGAAGCGAAACAGAAAACTCCCAATAATCAGATGACTGGGCCTTAGCAGCCTTCATACTTTGTATCCTGGAGGCTGCTGAGGCTTCATCATTTTTTTTTTTTTTTAATTCAGCAGAAATGGAGGAGACCAGCAGGTATCCTCTCATCAGTAAGTAAACTGAGACCACTCAGTCCCAAAGCACTTGATTACAACCTCTGATGATTTTCAAATGTGCTTTCAGGAACTTGGAAAAAGAAGGACAAAAATCAATACAACTGTGGTGCTGAGAAACCACAATTTCATGCGAGTTCACAATTATTGTTGACATGCCCAAAACACATCATTGGGTCACAATGATGAAAACTCTTGAACAAGATATATGTGTATACACACAGGTATCTACTAGGTCAGGCTTATGAACAGGCTTCAAAATTAAATCTTCATACATTTCTCTAAGGTCACCATACGTGTTCCATTTTTCTCCTTTAAAATATTTATAAAAATGTAAATTATAGATTTTGTAAAGTGTTCTTTTTCACTTCTCTACTTTTCGGACATGACTAAAAAATACATGTTATTGGTGTGTGACTCTGGTATGACTTTTGTGCTTATAAATTTAACATTGTTGTTTATTGAAAATAAAAATTGATGACTTAAGTAGGATATCAGTCAGAAGCATCTATTGAAAGCAAAATGGATATTTTGGGGCAAGCTTATGACCTCTTATCTGAAGGAAACCAGCAGCTCTTACCATGTTAGGCCTGAAGTATTCACCACACCCTTTACTCAAGCCACGATATTTTTTTTCTGGACATCCCACTAGATAGCTCTATATAGTGAAATCTGAAGTTGTCTGGCCAAACTAAATTCACCTCCCTGGCTTCCTTATTGAATTAAAGATCTCTCCATCCTCCCAATTACCCAGCAGAAACATTCAGCATTCTCTTGCCACCTGCTCAGAAAAGCAAACAGCTGCTCGTCCATATTCACCAGTAATGGATCAACAAATTTAACCAGGCAAGAATAGAAAATATCAGGAAAAACAAATGTTATGTTGTTGCTGATGTAAACTGTGTGGCCTACGATGCTTACATCAGTACTGAACATGTACAGAATTTGGTTGTCACTATTCCATAAACAATATAGTATAACAGCTATTTACATAGGATTCACATCACATTGGGTATCACAGGTAACCTAGAGATAACTTAAGATATGGAGAAGAAGGTGCATAAATTATGCACAAATGCTATGCATTTTATACAGGAGACCAGCATCTGCAGATTATGACTTCCACAGGGGGCCCTGGGACCAACCTCCCTGTGATCCCGAGGAACAACTGTATTTCCAGTGACAATGCAGAGTAGAACTGACCAGAGCTGCCATCTGGGGAATGTGAGACCCACACTCAATAAGAGTTTTGTTTTCTGAAGTATCTACCTGGTGCCATGTGAATCTAAAGTATTTTCCTAATTAAACAACAACAACAAAAGTTTTCCTTTTTCCAACTTTATTTCCTCTGTCTGCAGCTTCCTTCCCATCCATCTCTACAGTTAATTTCTATTTGTCTTTAAGATAAGCAGGAAAGCAAATGGGACCAAAAATTTATCCACAGAAAACTATCAAGGACACCTAGAATGTACTGCATACCTACGTTGTTCTGAGCACTTTACTCATTTAATTTGCCCAGCAACCCTAGGAAGTAGGTACTGTTTGTGTCCCCAGGTTACTAATGAGAAAACTTTAAAAAGTTGAAAGAAATTGGTGGACCTAGAATTCAAACCAAAGTCCCTGTGCTTCTGTTGTATTTGAAGCTACCACAAGGGTCTGTGCAAAGATTGTCTATGTTTGAAGTTATTCAATCCCATGTTATTGTTCATAATGACGATTTTTAAAATGGAAACATTTAAAGAACTAACCTTATAAGCTTGGCTAGATATTTACTACTGCGTCAATTATGATGAAAAACAAAGCAATCTTCAAAAGGAGAATGATATTATAAGAAAATATACCCACAAAAGGTATAGACTCTAAAAAGAGTGATTTATTTTTATTCCAAAGTATCTGTTAACATCAATGAAAGGAGACTCAGGAAAGAATGTACAAAATGTTATTCACGATCAGGGCAGATCGGTCTCGTTCTATTTTCCTTTCTTATGATTTCTCTACCAACTTTCTTCAAAATAGAGAATACACTATCTTTATAACCAAAAAATAAATTAAGATGAATTGAGATGTCCTTTCAAGAACCATTTCCCTCACACCTGTACTCACTCATATGGAGTTCACCCCTCCCCCACAGCACTGAAAATATTTGCTAATTCATTCATTTTATTCATGCCACAAATACTTGCTGATTGCTTCAGTGTGCCCAGCATTGTTTTAGGTACTAGGAACACAGCCATGAAGGAAGAAATTGAACACATTGCCCCTTCTTTCTGTTATTTATACTTTGTTAGGGAAGAGAGGCAAGAAGACATTCAAGAGCCTAACTATCAAATAGTGAATAAATATATACTATGATCAAAATGGGGTGATGGAGGACTTCTAGGTGGCTAATTTTGCTTGAGATAGTCAAGGAAGTTGTTGCTGAAGAGTCTTCTGTGAATAATGAAGAGGAAGAGAGAGAACCTTCCAGTTAGAGGTAACAACTAGTGCAAAACAAAACAAACCTGCAGCATTAAGGAAGATCCATGTTTCCCTGTGGCTCAAGCACAGTCTAAGGGCAGGGAGGTGTTGCCTTGCAGGGCTTGAGGATGAAAGCTTGCATCTATGATCAAAGTTATCACATTTTTTTCCCAACTGATTGTTTTATAATCTCATTACAAACATATTTGAGTCCAGTGTCTTAGTCTTCTTCATATCTGCCCAAGTCCCTGACACATGACAGGACCTCACTATATACCTGTTGGATAAATGAATAAATAATTGAATGAATAGTCTTTGCATTGATAAAAGACAGAATGTTCTTTGAAATAAATGTTAGGCTTTTAAACTTTCGTTTGCATGATCACCGTTCCTCTCCAACATACACAAACACACACACATGCATGCATTCCTGAAATTATAATTAAAGGTTGCTGTGTTAGCCAGCTTTTCATTCCTGTGACCAAAATACCTGACAAGAACAACTTAGAGGAGGAAAGATTTATTTTGGCTCATGATTTCAGAGGTTCAGTCAGCTGGCTTCCAAGGCAGAAATATCATGGCGGAAGGGTGTGGCAGAGCAAAACTGCTCAGATGGCAGCCCAGAAGCAGAGGGAGAAGAAGGACTAGGGAGAAGATAAACCCTTCCAGGACTTGACCCCCCTGACCTACTTCCTCCAACAAGGTCCCACCTGACAGTAGTCCATTTAACCATCAGTAGGTTGATCCAACAAATGCAGTGGTCAAAGCCCTCACAAACTAGTCATGGCCTAAAAGGTCCACCTCTGGATACATGAGATTTTTGGGAACTTTCCAGATAAAAAACATAACTGTTGGAAAAATGTGGTCTAATGTACAAATATCTGAAAAGTTCAGAACATTCTAGTAATAAAGCAAGAAAAGTAACACTGACTAAGCAGAATATAAGGCTTCAGGAAGCCCAGGTTCAGAGTTATTCGAGCTTGGGGTTGAATACCAAGCTTACTCTTTCCCAACTGTGGGATGTTGGGTGATGTTCACAGTCCCTCTCAGTTTCCACACCTGTAAGATGAGACCATACATGTTGATGTGGTGACCAAGTGCTGTAGTTTGTTCTCAACTGAGATGGTCAGCCTGGGGACTTAGGACTTCCATTTATAAAATCAGGACATTCCCAGGCAACCTGAGACAAACTGATTAATCTACATACTGATTAGTCAGTGTTATGATGTGTGCTCATAAGCACTTAATTCTGCCTGGCACATAGTAGGCCTGCAAATGACAGCCATGAATACAATTTCTAGTAGAACCAAGCACTGCCCCTAATTCAATGGAGTTAATATACAGAGGTAGATGCTGTTGACCTCATTTTTGTAGGGAAAGATAAAGAGACTCAAAGAAGTTAATGACCTATTAAGGACACAAAAACTAATAAAGGAGCTAGGATTCAAACTCAGGGTCTGCTTAGCTCAGAGCCAAAGCTCTTTCCTTTTCACAGTGCCACAGCCACTGAGGCCAAGTGTATTTTCAGCAACCAAAACAATTCCAACAGTTCTCATTTTTGTGCTATTTTCCCAAACTATAAATGTTCTCTTTTAGAAACAGCATTGCAAAGTAGTGAGACTGTTGAGATCATTCTGTGAATGTGAAGTTTTGAGAGCACTTAATTGCTGGTGTGGTGATAAGGCACATTTCATTGAAAATTATCATCAAAAATTATGTGGGGATTTTTCTTTTCTTTTTTTTTTTTTCCACACAAGGATTCAATTAAACAAGGAGGCAAAGACATCTCTGACTGCACAAGGAGATAATTTGTCATATACATATCTTCACTTGATGAGATTATCAATGAGACTTTTGATAGAGATTACTGGGCGGTATTCAATTTCTCTCTGAATGACTTCCTTGTAGGTACACGTTGTCATGCTTCTGAATGGGTTTCACTCCAAAATGCTCAATATCATAAGTCAAATCATCAAAACAGTATGTGCTTTTGGCTGTGTGCTATTGAGCTGGGTTTGAAGATCCATTATTGTTGGAAATGCGTTCATCTTAACCACATCACATGGTTCTTGCAGGCACTGCTATGCTGGCTTGACCACAGAGGGTTCACAAAATTCAATTACCACTTCAATAACACTACTGGCACTTGCTGAGCTCTGAATAATGAAGAATTCTCTGCTGCCTTCCAGCTGAGGACTGTAAATTACTGTTACATTAAGCCAGCTGTTCCAGGGATAATCAGGAGGTGCGAGGGGTAAGGATGGCAATGTTCTGCCAGTGTTTCTCAAGAATGTGTGTCTTTCTCACTAGGACAAGAAAGCAAAGGTCTGAATTGTAGCCCAGGGAACTGTGCAAAAGAATATACAGTTGCATTCTAAAGGCAAGGTTTCACAGAAGGAACAGCCCTCCAGTTCTACTGGAAGGAGTTTGGAAATAAATATTTTATAATCCAAGAAGATGTTGCTTGGACTTATATTTTATTAGCAAAATATGAGAAGCAGGCTCTGCTTGTAACATAAATTCAGAAGTTTGGAGGAGGTTACAAAGTTCTTAACTTGGGTTAAATATGGGTCAATATGCTCCAAGCTGACCCAGATTTATCCTGATGAAACAAGGCCACCCACAAGATCCTTGAGGGACCTTGGCACAGGAGGGCCCAGTCAGTGAAAGTTCTAGTGCCTCTGAAAGTTCAGCAGTGAGAATCTTCTCTGTTCATTTGTAGAGAATCTTTTCTGTTCACAGCCCCCAAGAAAGAGGACCCAATCTAAACTACAAAATCTCCCCAAATTCCATGTCATTCCATCTCATATGAGGGTTTATGTAACGACTTGAAGACCTCCTGCTGGAACCCTTTTGCTCTCAACACAACTGGCCGCTCCCTCTTTGGGCTCAACAATTACCATCACAGTAGCTGAAACACCATATCTCTGTTACCTGCTTTCGAAGGGGCCATGTTTGATTTTTTCCCCATGCTTCACAGGGTGTTTCTCAGACTTTTCCAGCAGGTCTTCGCAGTTTCTCATGTGAAGGTCAGCTGCTTGCCCGAGTCCTTCTGTAGCAGGCATGTGGAAGTGGAGGCTGCTGTACCCACTAAACTAGAAGATGCCCAAATATGCAGAGGTAGAGGTTTCAGAAACCTCCCTTAAGTCCTCCTTCATTTAAAGAGGCACCTTAGGCTCCTCTGTCCACAAGACGAGGCTGTTCAATTCAGCAATTTCTGTGGCCCCAACCATATTAACACTTACGGGGATGCACTGAATGTATGTCATGCACTTGCAAAGATTATTTTTATGACCTTATTTTTCCTCACAATAACCCTCCAAGATGAGCACTATTGTCCCATTTATAGATAAGACTACTGAGGATTCAAATCCAAGGGGGCCTGACTACAGAGCCCAAATTCTGTAGCGACATATTGCCAGGATCCACGTGTTGGAGGTGCCTTCCTCCTCTTTTTATCTTTTATTATAACAAGTATTCTAAGAATCTTACTGTAATGGAAGTGCTTCTGCTTTTTAGATTGGTTCTCCCAATTATATCACTGCCAGAATGATGCCAGACCCAATATTGCCTCTTTCCCAGAACCACCCTACCTTTCTTCCACATGCCAAGTGTCTATTGGATTATGGGAGTAAATGAAGAGTCAAGTAGGGTGGGTGGTTCTCGAAACTAGAGGACACAGTGAGAAAAGGCTAACTTTGTACACTATACTCAGGCCTTTGTGCCTCACCAAAGAAGGGGATTCTTGAAAGACGGATGCTTCAGATGAATTTTCTGTGTTTTCTTAATATTCTCTTACTTCATCTGCACAATCTTTTTTAAGGATTACATTCCAATGCCCAATCTGTTCTCTCAGATAACTCTACCCCTTGCCAGCAAAGCTCCTCAATCTCACTTAGAGGTTTACAAACTGAAGTGCCTCAGGCACTGGCCCAAGTAAACAGAGCTTCTCCTCTACTTGGTGCTGTTTGACTTATGAGAACAGGACTAGATCAGAGAGACCTGAGAAAGAGGCACGGAGTGAATGTCTCATTTTCAGACATCAGAAGGGTCAGCTGATATCTCCCTGGATGTACCTAAGAAAGGAGACTACCGCAGAGCAAGGATTGATTTTTTTCCTGGAAAACGAGACAAACCCAAACCAATGAAATACAGCCTATTCTGGTATCATGAAAAATGCTGTGTCTCCTTTTGGTATGACTTTGACCTCATCCTAGAATTATTGAAGGAAGACATTTCGAGGCCTTCATAGGTCTGATGTATATTCTGCCTTCCTGGTGGGGTAGCTCCAATTCTTACCAGAGGGTTTCCATCCCAAATATCTATTCACATACTATCTCATTCAATGCTCATAACCACCCACTAAGTTATTAATTTTTCTGCCCATTTGACTCCTTAAGATCACTGAAGCCCTTTCAGATTTTAGTTAATGATTCTGGCATTTGAGAGAAAAAACATAATTGGTAAGCTCAAAAGAAATAATTTATAATAAGCTCATTTGAACTATCATTCATGTTTCCTATAAATGACTTAAGCTTTTAATTGTCTTGCTTTTCCAAAGGAATAGAAAGGATAGCAGTGATTGTGTGACTTTTCCAGAAAGCTCTTCACTCTCCCTTAGAATATTTAGAAAAGACACTCTCCATTAAATGGATATCAATGGCTATCCTACATATAGGGCATGTCTATTATTCCTCTGTATTTCAAGGCACTTCTACAAACTTTCCAAATCAAAACCCATTTTCCAGACATTTGACCTATCCAAGACAATTGAAGAAAATAGGGTGAGATTTCTATTTTCTGTAAGTCATGCTTCATTCCAATTTATCCCCAATATCAGAGAAGGATAACTGATGCTATTTGGATGAGCTCATTTAAACATGTCAAACTCTTTTCGTGAAGATTAATTAGAATATGTCAGCTATGTTGGTGGCAAAGCCATCTCATTTAAAGACTTCAAGAAGTAATATGCAAAGCAGGATTACAAGCGTTCAATCTTTAACATGACATGCATAAAATCAATATTTCAAGCTCCTTTGGTAGTTACAGCCCAACATGCTGCTGATGAATCGTCATAATGACCTCATTCGGCCCCTCCTGTCCAGTGGGGAAAGTGGAATTTCTCAGCCTTCAAGGAGAGACTCAAAGTCTGGGCAGTTTACAGGGCCTGTGGACAGGCTGATGGTTTTCTAGAAGACAAATGTCAGATGTCGAATTTTCCTAGATGCCATGCCATAATTAGTCCCATCTGTTCCCAAATCAGAGAGCCAATCTTACTCACTGGAAAAGCTTAGGGACAGCAAAGCTTGGGCATGTTCAGAGACCATCCTAAATGATGTTTGACTGTCCAAGAGAGCTCAAGCAGCAGGACTCCAAACATTCCATGTGCAAAAGGCCTTAAAACTTTGCCTGGGAGATCTTACATATCTCACTGAATGAAGGCAGTTCCTGTTGATCCATCTCTCACAGTTTATGAATATTTTTTAGTTTCTGGCCTTTTAAACTTTGTAAAAAAAAAAAAAAAAAACTGAGGTTCTCCTTTATAATATGGATAGCCAAGTTTCCACCATTTCTTCCCCTGGTGTTTTGAACTGAGTATGCTTTAAGGAGAATCCAACAAAGATATGACTTACAATTGACTAGAAGGGTATTCTCAATCAAGGATAATTTTGCTTCCTAGAGAACATGTAGTAGTGTCTGGAAACATTTTTCATGGTAATAATGTGAAGGAGCTATGACTGGCATCTAGTGGGTAGATATCAGGGATAATTCTAAACACCTTATACTGGGAAACCCTCCACAGCAAGAAATTATCTGTCCCAAAATGTTAATAGTGTCACTAATGAAAAGCTTTGCACTAGCATAATGGAAAGAGCCTAAGTTTAAAAACTGATAAAAGCTCAGATTGAACCACAGATAAAAATTCTCTCATATCATGTTCCAGGAGGCAAAGAAAGAGCAGGTTAATTGCTCCAATGTTGAATAATAAGAAATCTCTGAAAAGAACTGTTCCTGAAACTACATATGTGACAAGATCAGGCAAGCCAAAAATCACACATGGCCTTACAGTTGGTCATTACATTACAATATAATTTGGAAAAGTAAATTACAGATGCAACTGGAAAAAAAGAATTGATACCCAAATAGATATCTCCCTTGTGATGCATCATAGCTGACTTAAGGGGCCCCAAGTCTCCAAAGTATTCATTTCTAGAAAAATTGAAAGAGGAGGACAGAAGGGTTAAGATAAGCATTGACTGTGAGTTATGCTTAAGCCACAGTTCAAGGAAGGTCTTGAAATACATGTTTTCATTCATTTTTCTCTTTTTGTATCTCCCCTATGTGAGAAACATGGCACGCACAATTGGCGCCTATATTATCCTCTGGCCAATACTTTACCCCAGTTGCCTTAGTAACTCAATATTTGTCTGGTATGTCACAGCCCCAGTTGGCTGAGGTTTGGTTCAACATCTACTTGTAAAGTTTAGGGAAGAGAGACACCCAGTGGTCTGAATTAACTGAGCTGCTGAAAAGCCATGTTCTGCTTCATTTCATTTGCACTTGAGAAGTGTTTAATAATTTTTAAATCTGATCAACTTTTAATGATCAACAATCCCCATAATAAAAGCTATGGAAACAGAAGAACATGGGTTGGCACACTTACTTTTTCTGTAAAGGGCCTGACAGTAAATATTTTAGACTTTGTGGGCCATATGGTCCCTGCTGAAACTACTTAACTCTGCTGTTATAGAGCAAAAGCAGCATTAGATAATATGTAAACAAATGTGCATGGCTGAATTCCAATAAGATTTTACTGAAAAAGCAGGCAGCAGGCCAGATTTGACCCACAGGCAGCAGTTTGCCAACTGTACGAGAGATAGAATCTATACACTCTTCCAACCTGCACAGGCAGCTGCCCTTTCTGCTCCCCAAACTTTCAAGAGAACTGAATCTCTGCAGAGAGACAAAGCATCAACTTATGCAACTAGTCAGCATGTTCCAGGCAGTGATCTAAGTACCAGGTTCACAACAATGTACAGGACAGTTGCTATGAACTGAACTCTGGGTCCTCCCAAAGTTCAAATGTTGAAACCCTCAACCCCAGTGTGATATATGGAAAAGGGACTTTTGGAGGTAATAAGGTCATGAGGAGGGAGTCATGAATAGGATTAGTACCTTTATAAGAAGAGAGTTTGCTCCTTCTCTGGTCTCTTCTCTGGTCTGCCATGTGAGGATACAATGAAAGTTGTCTGTTTACAAACCACAATGAGGGACTTCATTGGGCACCAAATCCGCAGACACCTCGAACTTGGATTTCCCAGCCTCTAAACTGTGAAATACAAACTTTTGTTTTTTAAGCTTCCCAGTCTCTCGTATTCTGTTATGGTAGCCCAAACTAAGATAGTAATGAAATACATAAAGTATCATAAGTCAAATGATCGTAAATGATGCTATCAGAAAATTTCAAGTGGAATCAGGACAGGGAATACTGAGTTGAGAAAATGTTGAAATTGAAAGGTCACCTAATTCTGTTGTTGCTTTCTGGTAACAGTTAACTATTATTAATATTATCATTTTTATTATGCTTCTAAAATATTTGGCCACTGTCTGCAGGTCAACTCTTGGACCTCAAATGCCAGTTAACATCAGAGAAAATGTTCAAAATATTTTCTATAGGAAAACTGAATTTTTAAGTAAATAGTACATGGGGTTTTTTGTTTGTTTGTTTGTTTGTTTTTATTGTTCTGAGGCCAGTATGAGAAAAACAACCATTATTCCTACTCGGAGAATTCCACATTTAAGCCAGAGGCATAAAAATCCTTCCAAATTTAAGCTCTTATACTCAAGTCTACTCAGGTTTATTCAGATCAATGGCTTATCAGTTCTGCACAAATTACTCCCTAGATCCAGCACTGCACTAAGTCAAGGTTGCCAGATCCTTCACATTGGCAGATAAAAATGAAGTGACCCTTAAATTTATAATCAAGATGTCTGTTCTTGACCTCTAATTACTTCTTTAGGAAATGCCCCCCCAACCAACACACCACACACACACACAAACCCCCACACCCCGACACATACACACATAATCATTCCCTCGAGCATTTTGAGAAGCATCCAAAATAAGCATTCACATATGATCACAGTTCAATCTATTAGCTACTGACACCATTTGAAAACTCTTTACATTTATTCTATCTGATTCTATTTCCATGAGTTAATACTTGTCTACAAAATTGTTTGAGAAGGGTTTTCCTGGTCATGATCAAAAACTCATATGATATCCCAACGCTGGCCAAATTTAATGCATCAGAGGTTCTTGGTTCTGGGAACAGGTGGGGAGAAAATCCCAAACAAAAAACCCTTGACTCATTCATTTATTCATTTATTCAACATTAACTGAGCACCTGCTGCATATAGCAGTGAAACTCGGTGGTTACAAGTAAGTACTTCAGTGTCAGACATACCTGTGTTCAAGTCTTCACCTAGAACCTGCCAGCATTGTGACCTTGGTAAAGTCACTTGTTCTCCCTGAGCCACGGTTTACTTTTCTGTTTAGTGAAAATCATAATAAACCTGTCTCATGCAGTGGGATAATCTTTGTAATATTAGAGCCCAGATAAAAATGCAGCATTTTCATCCATACTTAGCTTCCAGGCTGTAGTTTGGCTCCAGGGATGAACATTTATAATTCAGGATGCATTGTCTTTTTTCAAGCACTCCCAACAGGCCTGCTCAGAACCAAAGCAAGAGCAATCACAGCCATCTTAAGGTAGATTCAAGAACCACTATGGGAAACAGTTTTTCTGTTCACTTCAAACCACTTCACCTTCTGGCTTCAGAGGGTCTTGGCTTGTTTGGTCTGGTCCCTGAGCCTCTTCTCTTTGCCTTGAAGGTCAATATTTGAACCACTTCATTAGTTCTCTTATTTTTGCTACCTCCCCATTACCTCCATCCTGGCTCAAGACACAAGCACTTCTTGTTTGGACTACTTCAAAAACTTTCTAACTGATCTCCTCATTTCTTCTCGAACCATGCTCTGAAGTTTTCACAATCAACCATGTTAATGGTCCATTACACTGTTTAAAATCATTCAGCAGATTATTTCTTATAATTTCATCAGAATCCAAATTCCTTACCTTGGGGTAAAAAAGAGGACTCGACCTTTAGTGAAATCCCTTCTCCCCTTCCATTGAAATAAAGTTGTACCAGAGCTGCAACCTCCAAGCCAGAAAGATAGCTCTCATTGCAGTTGCAGGTGGCCTATGTATTAGTTAGATATTGCCACATAACAAATCACCCTGACATGTAGTGGTGTAGATTTTATTGGTTCAGTAACCATTGTTTATTAATTTATTAAGCAGTTTCTATGGATCACATCAGGGGCAACTCGGGTGGTTCTGGCTCAGAGTCTTTCATTAGTTTACATTCAAGATATTAAACAAACCTGTAGTCATCTGAAGGTTCAGTTAGGGCCAAAAGATCCTCTTCCCATCCACGAATGTGCTACTGGAAGAAAGCCTCCATTCCTTTCTGCCTGATGGCCACAGCATTTGCTCCTTTGTTATATGGATTGGTTTATAGGTGAGCATGTTCATAACATGCGACTGGCTTCCCCCAGAGTGAGTGATCCCAAAAAGAAAGCAAGCAGGGATCCACAGTGCCTTTAATAACCTAGTCTTCAAAGTCACAAACTATCTCTTCCGCTCTTGCCTACTCATTAAAAGTCAACAATTACATCACGTTCCCTTGCAAGGAGTGGGGAATTCAGCTCAACTTTTAAAGGAATTCTCAATAATATTTATGGACGTACTTTAAACCACCACCCTGATGACTGGTGTTTCCACTAGAGTGTGAGCAGAGGTGAGTTTTGCTGTAGGGTCAAGTCCTTTAAGATTCAAGTGGCTTATTTCATGCATTAGTTTTCCTTTCATGACAGGATGCAAAAAAGTGACTAGACCCAGGAAATGGAAAAGTGAAAAGATTGGAGGAATCTGGGTTTCTGAATCATATTGACAAGTGCGTCCCACCCACCAACCACCTTGGACACTAGCTTAAATGAACAATAAAATTCTTTCATGTTTGAGTCTTTACTTTGGGTTCCATTTGTTACAGAAGTTTAGCCTGACCAAATTCACACCTATGGCTTTCAAAGCCCTGCATTAACTAGCCCCTCCTGCCCCTCAGATCACTCTTCTTGGTCCAATTATGCCCTTTTATACCAATATCCTTTCAGTTACCTGAACATCCCAAGGTCTTGGGGTCCTTGCTTATGCATATGCTTTTATCTCTGCTGTCCCTTCCTAACATCGGGACTTGGCTTGATTAGTTACTCCTCAGAAAAGTTTGGGCTGGCCTGTCTCTTGCACTAATCAGTTTGTTGCTTCAGACTAGAGTCTACAGGCTATAGAGTGTTTTTCAAAATCATGTTCAAAACCTTAGCTTCCTTGTCCTATAACACATCCCACCCTACTGAAGTGAGGTGTGGTCATGTCACTTTCTTTACCCAATGAAATGTGAATGTAAATTATATGTGTAATTTCTGAGCAGCAGCTTGAGATGTCCTCTCAGCATATCTACCACAATTTCTGCTTAGGGAGAGAGAGGATTAGAAGGGGAAAGTCCTAAGTTTTTTTGTTTTTTGTTTTTTGTTTTTTTTTTATGTGGTAAAAGTTCCATCCCATTGAATTAATCATTGGAAAGTGAATGGGTGTGTGGCACTGAGTGCACATATGGGCTGCTTTTGTTCCTATGTGACTCAGCAAAGTGTAAAGCAATTGTCATAGAGGGTGGAAGTGCCCCTGCTTGGTGAATTATACTGGCTGGTGTTTATAATTCTTGACACCCCATCAGGTGAAAGGAAAGAAGCAAGAATCCTTGATTCTTCCAAAAAATGATTGGGATACAAAGAAAATTAGAAAATAAAATTAGAAAGAAGATGTACTGGGGCGATCCAAGATGGTGGACTAGAGGGTGACTGCATCTCCAGTCTCTCCAGACCCAGGATTCAAGAAGGGGAGGCACTGAGAGACTTGGACTAAAATAGAGCCATGGGGTGATTTTCCCCCATCCAGTGAAGCGCTGCCCGGGCGGCAGGCCCAGATTCGGGTGGCTTATTAGAGTAGGGCAGGGCAGCTAGAGTCTTCCCAAGCAGCTCTGCGCACTCCGGGGTTGGGCTCCTCCTACAGGGCCAGATTCTCCAGCATCTCGGAGCAGGCCCCCTGGTGAGAGGCTTTCTGCACAAAACCAAGCTTCAAGTCACTGAACCAGGGCGGCGAGTTCCTGCCCCCAGGTTGCTTCAGGGACCAGGACAGGGCAGCCAGGGACTTCCCCAAGCAGCCCGCAGCCCGGCCTCCTCTGATGGGAAGCGCCTTTCCAGGCTAGCTTCTCGGAGCAGGCCCCCCAGTGAGAGCCTTTCCACACAGAGACAACTCCAAGTCCTGGAACCAGTAGCGGGCTAGGGGCAGCTTTCCTTGGAAGCACTGCATTATCAAGTTACTCCAAGACTTCAGGCTACTGAAGGCAGGAAGGTGAGACACTGGAAATCTACAGGGACACTATAAGCCAACAGATGAATTCTGCAATATCACAGAGGCCCACTGACATCTGACCAATATGAGAAAACAAGGGAAGAAAATGTCCCGAACAAACCTAGATACTATATCAATAAAACCCAATGACAGCACAGCAGAAGAAATGTCAGAAAGGGAGTTCAGAATGTACATAATTAAAACAATCAGGGAAGCAAACGAGGAGATGAAAGAGCAAATGCAGGCATTGAAGGAGGAGATGAAAGAGCAAATGCAGGCATTAAATGATCACACTAATAACAGTTAAAGGAGCAAATACAAGAAGCAAGAGATCATTTCAATAAAGAGTTAGAGATATTGAAAAAAAAACAAACAGAAATCCTTGAAATGAAGGAAACAATAAACCAAGTTAAAAACTCCATAGAAAGCATAACCAATAGGATAGAATACCTAGAAGACAGAACCTCAGATATTGAAGACAAAATATTTAATCTTGAAATCAAAGTTGACCAAACAGAAAAGATGGTAAGAAATCATGAACAGAATCTACAAGAATTATGGGATATCATGAAAAGGCCAAATTTAAGAATTATTGGGATTGAGGAAGGCTTAGAGAAACAAACCAAAGGAATGAACAACCTATTCAATGAAATAATATCAGAAAATTTCCCAAATCTGAAGAATGAAATGGGAAACCAAGTACAAGAGGCTTGTAGGACTCCAAATATACAAAATTACAACAGACCCACACCAAGGCACATTATTATGAAAAATAACTAACATACAAAATAAAGACAAAATTTTAAAGGCCGCGAGAGAAAAGAATCAAATTACATTCAGGGGAAAACCAATAAGAATATCAGCAGATTTTTCAATCCAGACCCGAAAAGCTAGAAGGGCCTGGAACAACATTTACCAAGCCCTGAAAGATAATGGATGCCAACCAAGAATCTTATACCCAGCAAAACTTACTTTCAGATTTGACGATGAAATAAGATCTTTCCATGATAAACAAAAGCTAAAGGAATTTACAAAAAGAAAGCCAGCATTGCAGAACATTCTCAGCAAAATATTCCATGAGGAAGAGATGAAAAACAACGATGCAAATCAGCAACGGTAGGAACTAGCCTAAAGGAATAGCCAAATAAAGGAGAAACCAAATCATGTCAAAAAACAAAAATGAGTCAAATGACTGGGAATACAAATCATATCACAATAATAACCCTGAATGTTAATGGCCTGAACTCATCAATCAAAAGACATAGACTGGCAGAATGGATTAAAAAGAAAAATCCAACAATTTGCTGCCTGCAAGAGACTCATCTCATAGAAAAGAGATACCCACAGACTAAAGGTGAAAGGATGGGAAAAAACATACCATGCACGTGGACACAGCAAAAAAGCTGGAGTATCCATCCTCATTTCAGATAATGTGGACTTCAAACCACAACTAGTCAGAAGGGATAAAGAAGGACATTACATACTGCTTAAGGGAAGCATAAATCAGCAAGACATAACAATCATAAATATCTATGCCCCGAACATTGGTTCATCCATGTACATCAAACAAATCCTTCTCAAGTCCAGAAATCAAATAGACCACAACAGAATAATACTAGGTGATTTTAACACACCTCTCTCACCGCTGGATAGATTGTCCAAACAAAAATTGAATAAAGAAACCATAGATCTCAATAACACAATCAACAATTTAGACTTAACCGACTTATATAGAATATACCATCCAACAAAGAACGAACACACTTTCTTCTCAGCAGCACATGGATCCTTCTCTAAAATAGACCATGTTTTATGCCACAAAGCTACTGTTAGCAAATACAAGAAGATAGAGGTACTACCTTGTACTCTATCAGATCATAATGGATTGAAATTGGAAATAAATGACAGAATAAAAAACAGAAACTTCTCCAATACCTGGAGATTAAATAATACACTGTTATATGATGAATGGATAACAGAAGACATCAGGAGGGAAATAAAAAAAATTTTAGAAGTAAACGAGAAAAAAGACACATCATATCAAAATCTCTGGGACACTATGAAAGCAGTACTTAGAGGAAGATTTATATCATGGGGCGCATTCAACAAAAGAAGTAGAAATCAACAAATAAATGTCTTAACACTACAGCTCAAAGCCCTAGAAAAAGAAGAGCAGACCAGCACCAAAAGTAGTAGAAGACAGGAAATAGTTAAAATCAGAGCCGAAATCAACGACATTGAAACAAAAGAAACAATCGGAAAAATTAACAAAATAAATAGTTGATTCTTTGAAAAAATAAACAAAATTGATAAACCCTTATCACACTAACAAAGAGAAAAAGGGAGAAAACTCAAATTACTAAAATTCGGAATGAACAAGGAAATATCACAACAGACACAAGTGAAATACAAAACATAATTAGAAGCTATTTTGAAAATCTATTCTCCAACAAAACAGAAAACCTCGAAGACATCAGCAAGTTTCTAGAGACATATGAATTACCTAAACTGAACAAGGAAGACATACACAACTTAAATAAATCAATTTCAAGCAATGAAATAGAAGAGGTCATCAAAAGCCTACCAACAAAGAAAAGTCCGGGACCAGATGAGTTCTCAGCCGAGTTCTACAAAACCTTTAAAGAAGAGCTCATTCCAATACTTCTCAAAGTATTCCATAAAATAGAAAAGGAGGGAACCCTCCCAAACTCATTCTATGAAGCCAATATCACCCTGATACTAAACCAGACAGAGACACATCGAGGAAAGAAAATTTCAGACCAATATCCTTAATGAACATCGATGCAAAAATTCTCAACAAAATTTTAGCAAATCGCATACAAAAATATATTAAAAAGATAGTGCACCACGATCGAGTGGGTTTTATCCCAGGGATGCAAGGTTGGTTCAACATCCAGAAATCAATAAATGTCATTCACCATATCAACAGACTAAAAGTTAAGAATCACATGATTATTTCAATAGATGCAGAAAAAGCATTCGATAAAATACAGCATCCCTTCATGCTCAAAACACTAGAAAACTGGGGTAGTGGGAACATTCCTTAGCATCGTAAAGGCCATCTATGCTAAGCCCATGGCCAATATCATTCTAAATGGAGAAAAACTGAAAGCATTTCCCCTAAACACTGGAACAAGGCAGGGATGCCCTCTTTCACCACTTCTATTCAACATCATTCTTGAGACTCTAACCAGAGCAATTAGACAAACCAAAGAAATTAAAGGGATACGAATTGGAAAAGAAGAACTCAAACTATCCCTGTTCGCTGACGACATGATTATATATTTAGAGGAACCTCTAAATTCCACCAGAAAACTCTTAGAACTCATTAAGTGAATTCAGTAAAGTAGCAGGTTACAAGATCAATGCTCATAAATCCAATGCATTTTTATACATAAGTGATGAGTCTTCAGAAAGAGAAATTAGGAAAACTACCCCATTCACAATAGCATCGAAAAAAATAAAATACTTGGGAATCAATCTCACAAAAGAGGTGAAAGACCTCTACAATGAGAGCTACAGAACACTAAAGAAAGAAATTAAAGAAAACCTAAGAAGATGGAAAGATCTCCCATGTTTTTGGGTAGGAAGAATTAATATTGTCAAAATGGTCATACTACCTAAAGTGCTATACAGATTCAATGCAATTCCAATTAAAATCCCAATGATGTACCTTACAGAAATAGAGCAAGCAATTATGAAATTCATCTAGAAGAATAAGAAACCCAGAATAGCTAAAACAATCCTCAGTAGAAAGAGTGAAGCGGGGGTATCGCAATACCAGATCTTCAACTCTATTACAAAGCAATAGTAACAAAAATGGCATGGTATTGGTACCAAAATAGACAGGTAGATCAATGGTACAGAATAGAGGACATGGACACAAACCCAAATAAATACAATTTTCTCATACTAGACAAAGGTGCCAAAAATATGCAATGGAGAAAAGATAGCCTCTTCAATAAATGGTTTTGGGAAAACTGGAAATCCATAAGAAACAGAATGAAACTAAATCCCTATCTCTCACCCTGCACAAAACTCAACTCACAATGGATCAAGGACCTTGGAATCAGACCAGAGACCCTGCATCTTATAGAAGAAAAAGTAGGTCCAAACCTTCAACTTGTTGGCTTAGGATCAGACTTCCTTAACAGGACTCCCATAGCACAAGAAAGAAAAGCTAGAATCAACCACTGGGATAGATTCAAACAAAAAGCTTTCTCTCAGCAAAGGAAACTATCAGTAATGTGAAAAGAAAGCCTACAGAGGGGGAGAATATCTTGGCCACTCATACTTCAGATAGAGCGCTAATTTCCAGAATCTTTAAAGAACTCAAAAAACTCTACACCAAGAATACAAATAATCCAATCAACAAATGGGCGAAGGAAATGAACAGACACTTCACAGAAGAAGATGTACAAGCAATCAACAGATATATGAAAAAATGTTCAACATCTCTAGTAATAAGAGAAATGCAAATCAAAACTACCCTAAGATTTCATCTCACCCCAATTAGAATGGCGATTATCAAGAACACAAGCAACAATAGGTGTTGGCGAGGATGTGGGGAAAACAGTACACTCATACATTGCTGGTGGGGTTGCAAATTAGTGCAGCCACTCTGGAAAGCAGTATGGAGATCCCTCAGAAAGCTTGGAATGGAACCACCATTTGACCCAGCTATCCCACTCCTTGGCCTATACCCAAAGAACTTAAAATCAACATACTACAGAGATACAGCCACATCAATGTTCATAGCTGCTCAATTCACTACAGCCAGATTGTGGAACCAACCTAGATGCCCTTCAGTTGATGAAAGGATAAAGAAACTGTGGCATATATATACAATGGAATATTACTCCGCCATGAAGAATGATAAAATTATGGCATTTGCAGGCAAATGGATGAAATTGGAGGATATCATGCTAAGTGAGATAAGCCAATCTCAAAAAACTAAAGGACGAATGATATCGCTAATAAGCAGATGAGGACATATAAGGGGGGGTTGGAGGGGTTAGCGTTAGGGTTAGGGTTAGGTTTAGGGTTAGGGATAAGGAGGGTGGTAAGAATGGAGGAAGGAAGGACTGTATAGAGGGAAAAGAGGGGTGGGAGGGGTGGGGGGGAAGGGGAAAAATAACAGAATGAATCAAACAATATTGCCCTATGTAAATTTATGATTTTTATTAAAATAAATAAATAATTTTTAAAAAAAGAAAGAAAGAAGATGTACTGTACCAGAGTAGGGTTTCTTTTGAAATTGCAATGATTGTGAGGAAGGTAGGAATAACCAACTGCTGAAGCTCTAGTTCTTCGAATTTTTCCACTGGATTGAAGAGATTTGGAATGATAGATCAGGTCTTTTTCATGCACTCCTACACCCAAATAAAGAAGGGGTGATGGGCTGGAGATATAGCTCAGTAGGTAGAGTGCTTGCTTTGTGTGTATAAGGCTCTGGGTTCAATCCCCAGCACCACAAATAAAGAAAAAGAAAAAAAGGAGTGAGAAAAATCATGAAAAAACAGGGGAGATATGAACTTGGGAGGTCATGTGTGCTGCCTAGATCTCAGCTTTAATTTTTGAGTCATCTTGTCAGAACAAAACTGGTTCCATCTAAAAAATAATGATGTTGGGGAAATTTTCGCAATTGAGATAGCTTTTTCCTGAAATAAAGAACAAAGGCACTAATAACCCTTTCATCAAAATTTGGAGGAAATTACAACTTCAAGTCTAACAAAATTGATATAAATTACTGCCTAGAGTTATAATTTCTGTTTTGTTCAAGAAATATGCCCAGTGACTACATCAATAGAGGTTTATGATTGGAAGTAAGCTTAAAGAATATCTGTTTCAACTTTGTAGTTAAGGACACTGAGAACCTCTGATCTCATGCAACAGAAATATGTTTGATCTGGAAAGAGGAGATGTTACTGTGGTCACACTGCAAAGGATCTTTTATTTAAACATAACTGTAAGCTAAACCATTAATATAAATTAGCACTTCAGCCAGTTAAAAGAGGTAGTGTCCACTTCTTTCCTCATGAGTTTTATAAATCATATTTGATCATTGAAACAAAACTTACAACACCACCTGATATCCAAGACAATGATGTTTAAAAGTGAGGAAGGTAAAGAGACCTAAATGGAAGTAAGTTTTCCACATTTGAAACGACAAAGTGTTGATGCACTGCCTGCAGAAAGTCACCTGTGCACATTATAATACCCAGAGTGACTGCTAAAGACCCTCTAGGGAAAGGTGGATTTCAAAATACCACAAATAAACCAAAGGGCTGGGGGAGAGGGAGAAAGAACAGGAAACAAAATGAAAGACAAACCCTAACATTTCAATAATTACCTTAAATGGAAACTGCCCAAGTACACCAAGTAAAAGATAGCAATTGGTAGCATGGATACAAAGAGAGAGGAGCAGAGGGGTCAGAGAAGAGAGGGTGAACTTCAGAAAGCAGAGGGGACATGGGAAGACGTCAACTTTGAAAATTTGCCTCTATCTTGCCATCTAACCCTCTCAAGACCATATAATGTGCAAGGACCAGACACGTTCCCTCAATCTTCCTGATCTTTATTTGATCTATAGAATCCTCTTTTATCTTCTGTTTCTTAAGCAAGGTTTATTTTTCAAAAATCAGTGGATTAAAACTCCTGATTTTACTTTTTATCCAAGTAAGAGCTTACTCTCCAGGGGTCACCCCTAAACTTCCTCTTATTAGCACCCTTAATTTCTCAATCCTTCATTTTTCTACTCTGCTAATTCTTAACCTGGATCAGTCCTGGAATCTACCTCATCTTTCATTGGTACTATGACTGAAAATATTTACTAAATAGGATGAATTGATGCCACTATCATTTTATGGTACCTGTTTTCAGCTAAGTCCACAAGATTCCCAAATAAAACATTTACCTATTCATGATCCATCTCCATTTCCATTCCCTGTAAATTTTATTCCAAACACTCACTGCTTCTTCAAGTTGTTTATCACTAAACAAATTTTTATCGGAAAATAAAAACTTGGGACAAGATTGCTTTCCAAAAATTCTGCTCCTCACACAATCCCAAACACACCCATATCTTCATCTATCATTTATCTTCAATCTCTATGAAGGACAGGGTATCCCTTTTGCCATTTCTCTTTTCAATCCCATTTTCTCCCTCTTCCTGGATTTTCTGACTATGCCCCTTCTGCTTAAGACTCTCTAACTTCCTTCCCTCCAGTTTCCTCCATTTTGTACAAGAATGTTTGAAAAGTAAATCTTTTGCATCATCTCATGTAGCCATGTCACCATTGACCCATTCACACCAAGACTTCTTGAAAGAATATTCCTGCTCCCCTCTTCCACCTCATGATTGTAGTTCACCTATGGTTTCAAGAAAGAGCCTACGTAACTAAATGTTCCCCAAACAAATGTGAAATCATGGATCCACATAATAATTTAGGAGATTGGTGGCCTCCAGGATTGGTTTAATGCACAGTAATATCTGTGAAGATGTAAGCACTTTCCTTCCCTTTACTGGTCCATCCTCAGACTGTTGGCTCTTGTCTTCAAGAGTATCTTCCATGTTTACACAACGGCCACTGCGGCTTTACGGATTGCATTTCCACACAACTACTTCCACAGACTTAGAAGAGTAGGGGACAGGTAAGAGGGCTTTTCTTCAACATCGCTTCCACTTTCTTTTCATACAGGAGCAATCCGTCAGCTCTAAGTCACATGGACACCCTTTCCAACAAGAGAAACCAGGAAAGCATATTCAGCCTCTGTTCCCAGAGGCTGCATATGGGGAAAAAGAAAAATAATGTCCCTTGATGAGGTGATTGACAGAATTGACGATACTCCTGCTCTGTTTTCAATCTAAAATGCACAATGGCCAACTACTGGATGCACCATGCAAACTTTTATTCCCCTTTTAGATTGATCTTTCTGTGGACTTATATATTAGCCACACCCTCCTTCCTATTAATTTTTACTGGCGTGAGTGATTTCACATTGCCTTATTCTGTTCTTCCTATATCTCTATGCCCTATTTTTCTTGGTCTTCTATGTTTTGTAAAAAATGTTGATAATCCTTTATTGTTCTGCCCTCATCCCTATTCTCTTGCCTTCAGTCTGTCATCCTTTTGGCTTATAGACATCTTTGAGAAAATGAAAGAAATTATCTTTAAAATGCACAAATCCAGCTCTGTTCACTTCCTGACTGTCACATCCTAATCTATTTTTCTATTCTACACCCTTCTACCACAATATTTTGACTTACCTGTGTTGTTCTCTTCCGGTGTTTTGGTCACAGTGATGTAAAAACTGACTGAAACAGAAATTGGTACTGAGAAGTAAGGTTGTTACTGTGATTAACCTAACCATGTTTCAGAAGCTTTTAAAACTGTTTTGCAGGGGAAGAATTTTAAAAAGTTTAGAGATGCCAGCTGGAAAAGTTTTACCATGCTGTAAGCAGAGCTTAATGGATGATTCTAGTGAGAGCTCAGAAGACCAGAATGCCAATAGGATTTTGGACAGTAAAGACTGGGCTCATGAGGTTTCAGAGGAGGAAGAACTCTAGGAAATTAAACTTGAGGCCATTCACGTTACATTCTGGTAAAGAGGTTGTCTTCATCCTGCCTATGTCCAGAGACTTGCTATGAGGATAAATATAAAGGTGATGTACCAATTAATCTGGTGAAGAAAATTTCAAGGCAGCACAGAACTCAGGCAGTGGCCTAGATATTACTGGTAGTTTTTAAAAGGTTTATTGTGATAATCAGTAGAAGAAAAAGCAAAGCAGAGAGATTTGAAAAACTGGGAGTTTGGTCATCGAAGTGTGAGTAAACTGAGGTTAAATAAGTAGTGGTGTTAAAGACATTACAGTCATCAAGAAGACTAAGTATTTTGTACAGCGACAAAAGAAAAGATGACTTGAGGGCCTCTCCAGAATTGTCACTCTTTCTCTGTTTTCTGGTTGTCGTATCTTGAGCTGCTGTCCTCTGGCACACCCTTGTGCCATAATGTTCTGCCTCACCTTGGACCCAGAACTATGAAGTGTTGGGGGCTGTGCCATGTTGGCGGCGCCAGGATGGCGCCTGATCACATCGGCAGCGAGGAGGTTAATTGACATAAGCACACTCAGGTGATTTTCTCGTCCACGCACACAATGTATGCACATGTGTTCTCGAGCACTAATTGCCTGCTTGGAGCCTCTCGCCTAATCTTTGCGTAAGAGGTGTGGCCCTGCTCTCCGTGTCCTGGAGGTGATATAAGCGTAGGTGGAGCGAGATGGAGACACAGCAGCCATTAGAAGCAGCCAGAGGGAAAAACACGCTACAGCAGCCATTAGCAGAAAAAAAGCAGTAGCAGAAGACACGTGGCATGGCAGTAGCCAGAGAAGAAGACACGCCACAGCAGCCATTAGCAAAAAAGCCAGAAGAAAGAACACAGCAGCGAGTAGGGGCAGCGGCAGAAGGCAGATTGCGGAACGGAGAACTGAGACGCATCACTAGGGCACCTTAGGTAGACACACCCTTAGTTCACAGGATGCAGGACTTTAAGGCGTGGCAGGCCTCTCTCCTTCTAAGCTCTAAGAAAAGCCTGTCTTTCTTTCAAAGTTTCTCTCTTAAGCAAAGTTTCTTTCTCTCTGATAAGCGGGGTCTCTCTCTCTCTCCTCTCAAAGCAAGTAAACCTCATTTCCTCTATCCTCTATAAACAAGCAAGAAAGCAGTGCACTAAAGAGAAAGATAGAAGTGCCTCAGTTTCCACTCCACCACCCATAAGACCCATGCAAGTTGTTGCTGCAGGCGGTGACAAATATCCATGGATTTTGGAACCGCAAAGAGCCAGCGACAATGAAGTCAGTCAGCCATGGACTGAACCTCTGAAGCTGTGAGTCAAAATAAATTTTCCTCCTCTAAAAAACAATGCATAAACCCATAACATTTATGTGTGTGATTTATTGATTGATTGATTTCTTCCTTCCTTTCTTTTTATATTTTTCTGTGACTGCTGAGAACAGAAGCTGTGTTCTGACGGTAAGTACTTCCTTAGGGTTTTCTAAAATTTAATTTTTATTGGTGCATTACAATTATACATAATAACTGGCTTCATTGTTACATATTTGTATATGCACATGACATAGTCCGGCCAATTTTATTCCCAGTACCTGTTTAGTCCCGCCCATTCTCCATCCCCCTGACTCTTCCTCTACTCTACTGTTTTCCCTTTCATTTTTATGAGCTCCTCCCTCAAATTTCTCCTCTTTTCTCTCTAGCTTCCACATGTGAAAGAAAACATGCAACCCTTGACTACATGCACCTGGCTTATTTAGCTTCACATAATGCTCTCGAGTTCCATCCATTTTCTTGCAAATAACATGATTTTGTTTTGCTTCATGGCTGAACAAAACTTCATTTTGTATATATACCACATTTTCCTTATCCATTCTTCTGTTGACGGATACCTAGGCTGGTTTCATAGATTAACTATTGTGAGTTGCACTATTATAAACATGGGTATGCTTGTATTGCTACCTGCTAACTTTAAGAATTCTTTTTGGATAAATGCTAAGGAGTGGTATAGCTGGGTAGTGGTTGTGAAATTTCAAGGCATTTAAAAACTCCCTAAAACCCATCCATCAATCACTTTGGTGATCCCTGATCCATGCCTTGAAAGTCCTTGCTCCAAGCATTCTCCTTTTGTACTAAAAAACTTTTGTCATGTTTTTCATTACACCCAGTGCCCCTCACATAAATAGGACCACTTTAGATCTCTCTTTTGAGCTCAGATTCATAATTCCAACTGCCTGGTAAAATGTCTGTCAACATTTGTTACGGATGTCTCATAGAGAAATTACCTCAAAATAGACTATTTTTGACTATATCTTAATCCCCCTACCCCAGTCTGTTCTCCCATTATACTCTTTCTCTTGGTTATTAGTGTTTTATCGAGGAAGATAGGTTCTAAACATCTTTAACTCTTCCCATTCTTTCCACCTTCTACAGTTAGTTGATCACAAGCCCATTCAAGTGTATCCCAAAGGCTCTCTGCAATTGTTCTGTTCTCCATCACTACTGCAATATTCTAGATAGGTTCGTCAGGAGATCATAATATGCCTGTACTACTAATGCCCCTTCAGCCCTTTGTCCATGCTAATCAAGGAATCTCTCGCTAAAACCAAAATTTTTTCACTTTACAAATTAAAATCTGTGATCCCAATTTGCAGCACTCAAATCTAATTATTTATGACTACAACCACGTCTTTGCATTATCTGACTCTCGTATTCATCTCCTTCCAATATTTTTTTTTCCAAAGTCCCACGTGTATCCTATGCTCAAGTCACTACTGCAAGAGACATACTAGATATTTGAAGCCACTACCACAGCTCCTGAATAGGCCATGTCTTTCACCCCTCCAAACTTTTGTACCATGCACTTCATCCACGTGGAAAGCCCATCCCTACCCTCTACCTAACCCCTTATGTAGCCACCCTTCAAAGCGTTAGTCAGAGTTCATCTCTTTTTTGCAACATTCTCTACTTTCCCTCTCTTTCTTTGGAGTTTTGTGCCAACTCATGTTATTGAATATATCCCATTTTGTTAATGAATATGTATTCCTCATAATATTCTGACATATTTGGGAGCACAGTTTATGAGTAATTCAGCTTTCTGACTGTCAGATAGGAGACATCAACATGCTGATGGAAAAAAAGAAAGATTTTAGTACATGTGCATTTTAAAAGAAAGCAGACTTTATTTCTTAA
The DNA here is from genome assembly GCF_902686455.1 of Sciurus vulgaris. NCBI lineage: Eukaryota > Metazoa > Chordata > Mammalia > Rodentia > Sciuridae > Sciurus > Sciurus vulgaris. The sequence continues at coordinate 192,005,580 of NC_136461.1, forward strand.
GTCAATATTATGTACTTTTATGAGTGATGGGAACATTTGGAGAAAGGGAAATTTTATTAGATGTCTGCATGGGTAAGTTTGACTTCAAAAACACTACAGTCTACTTTTCGGAATATCCAAAATATCTACTCTGGTTACGACCTCAATTCTATTCTTTGTGCTGTAGAAAACAGCCACTAGAAGGCACCATCGTTACATGTTTTCTTGGAATTAATTTTTTAGGGAAAAAACTAGCTTTAAAAACAAAACTCTTTATGTTCACATTTGTTTAGCCAGGTGTGATTTTTCAAAGCAAGGAGAACATTTACTTTCTACTCATTCCCTCCACTGTCCACACCACTTAGAAATCTATCCACAAGTTGTCATAGTTAGGATATTTCCAAACAAGAAATCAAACCTCCCATTTTTCCTCTGAGTCTACTGAATTCTTCATTTAACAAATCTTATCTTCAGGATTCCAACTTTGTGCAAACCACTCCTGTAGAAAATACAGAAGCCAGAAGTCGTTTAACCAACATTAATTAGATGTCCTATACTGGAAAAGTAAGGTATCTAGGAAAAGTAAGAGTCGGTATGAATCTACCATTAGTCAGTTCACACTGTGAGATAAATAAGATAAATAACTTCTTACATTTTAAAGAGGCCATTAATGCAAGAGCAAAATGCATATGGCATTTCCTACTGTAAGCACAGCCCCAAAGAAGGAATCTGGGAACATGCACTTCATCCACGTGGAAAGCCCATCCCTACCCTCTACCTAACCCCTTATGTTAAGTTGTCTACCTCTGTTTTTTGCTGAGTCCTTGGCTCCACCGATGGCTTAGGGAAGGGAAAGGACATTTTAGGAGAAGTACACACAAGGAAATTTAAAAGATTTAAAAAGTATGAATTTTCTCTATCAAATGTACCAAAATGTCAGTCTAAGCACAAACATGTACTTTCTAAATTGGGGGAAGAGAAGGAAGGGAAAGGGAGGAAATTTCCAAGGTCTTTATTAAAAACTATAAAGAAAAATGAAACATAACCTCTTACTGATTGAGGGAAGTAAGTTAAGGCAAAAGTTGAGATTGCCTTAAGGACAGCGGTCCCAAGTTAGAAGCAATGCCTGTCTTCAAGAAGAAGCAAATCCACATCTTCTCTAGAAGAGAGTGTCCCAGTTTGGATTCCAGCACCTTCCACAAATTAAAACCAACTCTGTACACTTATAGTCACAGATCACCAACTCATGAGGTCAGCCACCATGAGAAGCCTCAGACAACAGCAGCCCAGCTGGGGTTTTAGTGCAACTTCATGGGAAACCCCCATCCAGATCCTCCAAGTCGAATCTTCCTAACTTCCCTACTTGTTGAATTCTTGGCATAATAAATGGTTGTTCTATTCCATCAAATTCTAGAGGTATTTTTCTGTGCAGCAATAGTAAGCAATAGTAATAGAAATGAGAAGAGATGCGTAAAATCATTGATCTAAGATTTCGCCTAAAAAAAATAGAGAAAAAAGTCAGTCACTCTTGAATAACTGTAGCTTAATCAGGGCTCTTTTTAAATTTCTTTTCCTGGACTTTCTGTTAAGTTGTCTACCTCTGTTGGTATTACATTGAGCTCTTAGCCTCCACCCAAGGAGACTTTTGAAAATAGACTTACCCTAAACCTTATATCCAGTTAAATTTTTTCCTTTAAAAGAAATGAAATCAAAATACAGACATTTGCAGAGCAATTAAAACTGAGAGACTGTGCTAATATACTTAACATACAAGAAATCCTTATGGAAGTTTTGCAGGTTGAAAGCAAATAACCCCAGACAGTAATTTGAACCCACCTAGTAAAACAGAACACTGAGAAAGGTAATATGTAATTACCAAAGATAATAGAGTGTGTATTTCTTTTCATTTCTTCTTTTAACTGACATCAGTAAAGTTGCTGATCAGATATCATGTATCATGATATTTATGTTGGGCCTATAACATAGAAATGTAATATACTTGATAATAATAGGATCAAAGAAACTGGTAGAATTAAAGCTTTATTAGAATAAGGAAACTACTAGATGAAAACATGAATTCACAAATATGATAAATAAGAAGTTTAAGTTACTCTATAAACATAGAATTTTTCTCCTATTTCTTTTGTAGATATAACATTATATAAATCAGTTATTATAGCAATGTCAATATTATAATAATATTTTGTGATATATTATATTTTATATTATAAATATTATAGCAATATAATGATAGCAATTTATTTTGCTATTGCTGATATCAAAATATCAATAATAGCAAAAAAAGAGGGAAGAACAAATGGATTCATATAGGAGTAATGTTTCTGCATTTTATAGAATTAAGTCAGTATAAACCAGAAGTGGCTTCTGAGTCAAGATATGCATAGTAATCCTTGGGGAAACCACAAAGAAAATAACTCAGAAAATACATAGTGAAAAATCACTAGCAGAATTAAAATGTAAGACTGGGAGATATTCTCTGAATTCAAAATAAAACAATGAATGAGTAATACAGGAACAAGAAAAACACAAGATAGAGAAAACAAAAAGTGAAATGGCAGGCATAGACCCAGCTATGCCATGAGAATATTAAAGCTGAAGGGGTAAACGATTGAAAGACAGAGGTCTCAGGAGGCTGAGACTGGAGGATCGAAGGTTCATAGTCAGCCTCTGCAACTTAGCAAGGCCCTAAGCAACTTGGTGAGCCCTGTCTCAAAATAAAAAAAAATTTAAATGGGGGGTGGGGGAGCACTAGGGATATGTGGATCAGTAGTTAAGTGCCCTTGGGTACAAAAAAGAAAAAAGAAAGAAAAGAAAGGCAGATATTTTCAGACTGAATAAGCAAAAACAAGATTCAAGTATGTACTGCAATAGGAGAGACGGTATAGATTCCAATATACAAATAAATTCAAAGTAAAAGGATAGAAAAGATCATTCAAAGAGCAACCATAAGATAATTGAAGCCACAAAACAAATATTAAAAGACTTTAAAACAAATAGTTACTAAAGATAAAGAGAGATCATTTATAACAATAAAGGGGGTGATTCACTAGGAAGATATAACCATTATAAGCATGTGTGGGGTTAACCACAGAGACCCAAAGCACAAGTGAAAGAGGTGAAAACTGAAGAGAGAAATCAATGATTCAATAGTAATAGCTGGAGGCTTCACCACCCACATTCAAAAAACGGGTAGGTCAACTAGGTATAAGAAGTCTTGAACATCACTATAAACCAACTAGACCCAAGAGACATCCATAAAACATCCTAATAGGCAGCTATAAAGCGTCCAACAAAAGCATGATAAACTTCTCAAGTGCCCAGGGAGCATTCTCCAGTACAAATAACATGCTAGACAACAAAAAGGGCCTTGATAAATTCAGAGGGATTGGAACCAAGCAAAGTGTTCTCAGAATTTACAGCCAATAACAGAAATTTGGAAACTACTGAGTAGATGAAAATTAAATAGCGCACTCCTAAATATTCAATGACTCTGAGAAGAAACACCAGGAATAATCAGAAAAGACTTTGATGTGGACAGAAATGAAGACACAATACACCAAAATTTATGGGATGCAACTACAGCAAAGGTTAGAGAAAATTTTACAACTATAAATACCCACATTTGAAAAATAAAGCTCTTATCTCAATACCTTAAATTTCCATCTAAAGACACTAGATAAAGTCGTGCAAAGTCCAACCAAGAAAAAGGTGAAAAAGAAAAAATAGGAAATAATGAAACACAAAAGTTATAATTGGATGCCCTAAACAAATGTATGCCAACAAATAACATTGTCTGAAATGGATAAATTCTTAGAAAGGCACAAAATACTGAAACTGATTCAAGAAAAAATTTTTAAAAATCTGACTGGTTATGAAGAGTAGAGAATAAATTACCTAAAACAAAACAAACAAAGCCAACCACAAAGAAAAACCCAGTCTTAGATGGCTTCACTGGAAAATTTTGCTAAATATTAATATTAAAATTAATACCACTTCCAAAGCCTCTCCAAAGTTTCAGGTTATAACATAAACACATACAAAACTCAATTGCATTTTTAAGTGCTAGCAATGAACAATAGGAATCAAAATTTAAAATATAGTGCTATTTACAGTTTCTCAGGGAAAAAAACGAAGTACCAAGGTGTAAATCTAACGTAACAGGATCTGTATGCTGCGAAGTACCAAACCCTGTGAGAGACCCACATGGTGGTACATGCCTGTAATCCTAGTGATTCAGGAGGCTGAGGCAGGAGGAACTTGGCAAGTTAGAGACAAGCCTCAAGTACTTAGCAAGACCCTGTCCCAAAATTAAAAAACAAAAAAGGGCTGGGAATGTAGCTCAGATGTAAAGCTCTCCTGGGTTAAATCACTAATACAAACATAACAATAATAATTCTGAGAGAAATAAGAGAATATCAAAATAAATATCAAAATAAACAAAGAGATATATTCATGAATGAAAAAAATAAATTCAGTTGCAAATATGAAAATTCTCCCCAAACTGATATAAAGGTTTAATATAATCACTACAAAAAATTCAAATGAATTTTTATAGACCTAATTATCATTATTCTTAAGTTTATGTAGAAAAACAAATGAACTAAAGTAGCCAAGACAGTTTTGAAAAAATAAGAATAGTATTAAAAATAAGAATAGTATTTATTCTAGTAATCAAGACTGTATGGCACTATGTGTCTGCTCCTCTGCCAGACAGAATACAGAACCCATAAGTATATCACACAAATATGCCAACTGATTTTTTATGAATGTGCAAAAACAGTTCAGTGGAGGAAAGACAGCCTTTTCAACAAATGGTGTTGAACCAAGTGGATACCAGTAGGCAAAAGGATAAAAATAGAACTAAACCTCACACCACATACAAAAATTTACTCAAAATTTAACCCAAACTTACATGTAAGAAGAAAACTTTAAAAAAAAAAAAAACTTTCAGAAAAAATAGAAAATCTTTCAAAATTTCAGTCTTGACATCAAAAGCATGACCCACAGAAGGAAAAACTGATATATTAGACCTCATCAAAGCTTTTTCTCAGCAAAGGATACAATCAAGAATGTGAAGAGAGAGCCTACAGAGTGGGAGAAAATCTTTTCCACACTCACTTCAGATAGAGCACTAATCTCCAAAATTTATAAAGAACTTACAAAACTTTACACCAAAAATACAAAGAACCTAATCAATAAATGGGCCAAGGAACTGTCCCAATAAATGGGACAATTTACAGAAGACGACATGCAGGCAATTAATAAATAGATGAAAAATTGTTCAACATCTCTAGTAATTAGAGAAATGCAAATTAAAACTCTAAGATTTCATCTTACTCCAATTAGAATGGCTGTTATCAAGAACACAAGTGATAATAGGTGTTGGCGTGGATGTGGGGAAAAAGGCACACTTTTACATTGCTGGTGGAGTCGCAAATTGGTGCAGCAACTCTGGAAAGCAGTGTGAAGAATCCTCAGAAAACTTGGAATGGACCCACTTTTTGACCCAGTTATCCCACTCCTCGGTCTATACTCAAAGGACTTAAAATTAGCATACTACAGTAATGCAGCCACATCAATGTTCGTAGCAGCTCAATTTACAATACCTAGACTGTGGAACCAAATTAGATACCCTTCAACAGATGAATGAATAAAGAAACTGTGGTATATATGCACAATGGAATTATTATTTAGCCATAAAGAAGAATAAAATTATGTCATTTGCAGATAAATGGATGGAATTGGAGAACATCATACTAAGTGAAATAAGCCAGTCCCAAAATACCAAAGGCCCTGACAAATGTTTTCCCTGATAAGTAGATGATGATATGTAATGGGGGAGGGGGGAGGGGAGTGAGAGAAGAATGGAGGAACTTTAGATTATGTAGAAGGAAATGAGAGGGAGGAGGGTAAGAAAGATGGTGGAATGAGACAGACATCATTACCCTATGTACGTGAATGATTACACGAATGGTGTGAATCTACATCATGCACAACCATAGAAACAAAATGATGTACCCCACTTGTATACAATGAATCAAAATGCAGTCTGTAAAAATAAAAAATAAATAAATAAAACCTATTATGCCTCTGTAAAACAATTTTTTTAATATTTGTTCTGTAAAAGATCTTTACAAGAAGAAAAGGCAAGCTCTAGGATGTAATAAAATATTTGCAGACCACTTATCTCATTAAAAAAACTATAATTATCTATAATAGATAAAGAACTCTCAAAACTGAAAATTAAATAATAAGTAATCCAGTTATAAGCAAAAGAAATGAAAAGACACTGAAAAGACTATACAGATGCCAAGCAAGTACACACAAAATGTTCAACATTAGTCATTAGGGAAATGTAAATTTCAACCACAGTGGACTATTACTATATACCTATCATACTGTCTCATAAAATCTAGTAAGAACTTCATGTCCTAAAGAATGTACAGAGAAACAGGATCACTCGTACACTGCTGCTGGAAATGTGAAATGGTACAGCCACTCTGGAAAGGAAGTTTCTTTTAAAACTAAACATGTAACAAACATGCAACCAGTAATTTCAATCTTACTCATTTATCCCAAAGAAATAAAAACATGTTCATATAGATGTCTATATATGAATGCTCATAGAAACTTAACTCACAATAGCCCCAAACTAGAAATACCCAGATGTCTTCTAACAACTGAGTGGTTAACAAACTGTAGTATATCCACACCATATGTGTAGGTAGAATAATGTCCCCCTAGTTACCTATAAGGAAAAAGTGATTTTGCACACATGATTGAGGTGTGGACCAAAAAGCCATGAAAGCAAGCTCAACACCATCAGTCATCATCAAATGCAAATTAAAACATTAGAATGACTAATGTTTAAACTTTACAGTACCTAACATTGATGAGAATATGAAACAACTGGAATGCTTATTCATTACTACCAGTAGTGTAAAATAATATAATCACTTTGGAGATTTTGGTAGAACCTTTAAAAGATAAACATAGAACTACTTTATGACCTGGCAATTTCACTTCCAGATATTTACCAAAGATAAATGAAAGCATGTGTCCACAAAGAGACTTACAAAAATGTGCATAGCATTCAAATCCATAACAACCAATCATGGAAGCAACTCTAATGTCTAGCAAAACATAAATGGGAAATAAATTATGATATATTTTTATTCAATGTAATGCTACTACAAAATAATGGACGAGGATGAAACTGTTTTCTATGATACTGTGCTGGTGGACACCTGACTGCATTTGGAAAAACACATAGAACTGGGTCCCCCACAAAGACTGAATTTTACTACATACAAATTTTTATGATTCAACCAGAATGGTGGGGAGGTACAAAGACAGAAAAAATACTGTAACAAGAGAATATAATTTTATTACAAGTGAATTCAGACCCCAACCAGAGCAGGTGGTAAGAAATGAGCTGACCTAAATATCTTTGTTAAAAAAAAAAAAAGTGTGTTGGGGGGTGGTATTTTGACCATACCTAGGACTAAAGACAAGAATGGCAGCTCAACACCACATTCTAGTTGGAAAATTTGTTTTGCACAAGATTTTATCTCAGGGTTACTATTCAGAAGCTACTTTCAGATCATAGACTAGAGTTGAACAATTCAGTAAATAAAATGTAGAAATGTAGATAATGAGAATCGGGTTTCTCACTGTCAGAGAAAAAAGTAGCAGGTAAGCAAAGGGAGATGTTCCATGAATGCTGTGATCCTTCTGCATTGAAGTCCTATTTATCTGTATGACCTCATGTTTATGCTAGTGTGTGTGTATGTGTGTGTGTGTTGTTATTGTTGTCTGCGTGTATACTACAATCTGTATACTTATCTATAGGTCTATCTGTAGATATACATGTATATCTGCATTTATTTATCTAATGTGTACACGTATTAGTACACATACCCATGTGTGCACACGCACACATTTCCTAGCTCTGTTACCTGACAGAGAGTAAAGTGGTGACACCTCATGACAACAAATACATTTGGTGCCCAGATTTTGCCTTCTAAATACCATTTTTCCATAAAAAGGAAACTAGGGCTCCTTGGAGAAACGATCAATTCTAGGACTTGAATAGTGAAAATAAAATGTATATGACTTGAGCCTGGAGTGTATTGTGATGCCAAAAAGTAAGTATATTTTTTATAAAAAATAAATTTCCATTCTAGAAATATCTACCCAAACAATAATTAACTGTATATGAGTGCAAAATAAAGAAACTTTCTGATAAAAATTTTAAAATTTAAAAATAAAAGGAAAGGGTCACCAGCCCCTATGGTCATAGCAGAAGCAATTTGAGTCACCCTAGAAATAACAATGGTTTGGATTATAACCTGAAGAATAAAATATAAATAACCACAAGTCAATACTTATTTATGTAAGTGAATGAATAAATAAATGGGGGAAAGGTGTGATGCTTCTCTATAGGAGAATTATAAGTAATAAATAAAGAATAAGTGAGAAAATTTTAAAAATAATTCTAGAAGACTAAAGTAATCATATCTATAAGCAAAATTCACTGACAAATGCTAGAATTAGTGGGCCATGCTTTAAAAAGAAACAACCTGTATACATAGCCTCAAATTATCTCCCCAGAAATATTTGTTAATTACTGTAGTATTTTTAACATACATTCAAAAATTCTTTAACACTCTTCCCTCCAGAAGTAGTTTAGTTCTCCTTACCTCAAGTATGGACTGGACTTGCTGACTTGCTCATTAGTCTTCTGACAGAGGACTAATATCTAGAATATATAAAGCACTTGGTCAGTGTGATGGTACATGCCTGTAATTCCAGCAACTTGGGAGGCTGAGGCAGGAGGATCACAAATTCAAGACCAGCCTCAGCAACTTAGTGAGGACCTAAGCAACTTAGCAAGACCCTGTCACAAAATAAAAAATAAAAAGAGCTGGGAATGTGCTCAGTGGTTAAGCATCCCTGTATTCAATCCCTGGTACCAAACCAAAAAAAAACATTTTTGAGATTTCATGTCCTACCAGTCAGAATGGAAGTCATCAAAAATACAAATAAGTATAAATGCTGAGGTTCCTCAAAAGACTAGACCTGAATGAGAAGACTGCCAATCTCATTTATCTTGGTGGGGCTCCTCATGATTGTTTCCTCACATGTTTGGTATTTCTGTTTAGTTAATTAATAAATTTATAGACAATCTTTAAAAACAAAAGACTAGACCAGAACCACCATATGACTCAGCTATACCACTCCCACAGAATCCATGTCATCCTTCTGTATTAATACCTGCATACCCATGTTTACAGCAGCACAATTTGCCATAGCCAAAACTATGAAACCAGCCTAGGTGTCCATCAACAGATGAATGGGTTAAGAAAATGTGGTATATATACAGAATGGAGTTTTATTCTGTCATTAAAAAATGAAATTATGTCTTTTGCAGGAAAATGAGTGGAACTATAGACTATCATGCTAAGTAAAATAAACCAAACTCAAGGTCATATGTTTTCTCTCATATGTGGAAGTTCAAGAGGAAAAAATAAAAGTGAGGGCAGGACTGGAGATCTCATGAAAATCCAAGTGAGAATAATAGCAGAAAAGGGCAGGGGTAGAAATGGAGAGGAAAGTGCTGGGCAGTGACATTGACCAGACCATATTGTCATAATGTGTGCACCTACAAATAGGGAACAACAAATCCCATCATTATGTACAACTATAACACAACAATAAAAATGTGGACGCGGGTGAGAAGTATCAAGGTCACAAAGACAAGGGAAACCCCAGTGGTTTGGAGGAGTCTGAGGAAACATGGTAACTGCAATGGAGTACCCTGGCTTGGACCTGCAACAGGGGAAAAAAAAAAAAAAAAAAACAGGAAGATAAGAATAAAGTCTGTAGTTCAGTTAATGACATATTATCAATGTTTAATTCTGTGTTTTAATAATTTTACTGGGGTTATGTAAAATTTTAACACAAAAATAAGTACACAGGTTATACAAGAATTCTTTGTAATAGTTTAAATGTAAGTTATATCAAAATTAAAAGTGGGAAATACAAATAAATTATGTAGACTTACAACTAAATAAGTTATATGAAAATTGAGACATTAATAATTGAAAGATACAAAAACATGCATGGATCTCAAAAACATTATGCTCAGCAAAAGAAGCCAGACACAGAAGAGTCACCCTGCATGATTCTATCTATAGGAACTTCCAGAACAGGCAAGGGCACTAATGATAGAAATCTTGTTCATGAATGTTTCTGGATAATGTCCCTGGATAAGGAGGGACTGAATGTAGAAGGACAGGAGGCAACTTTCTGAGGTAATGGAAATATTCCACACCTTAATTGAAGAGATGGATACAAGACTGCTTAGATTGCAAATTTCAAGAAACGGTATACTTTAAAAGGTGCATTTATTGTATGTGAATTATACCCCAATAAAACAGCTTTCAGAAAAGATTATGGAGTGGAGAAATGAATTTTAAAAGATGTATTTATAAAACATACAGGGCATAAATAAAAGAGCACTAACTTCATCAGGAAAAAAGACCCAAGAACAGGCTTAGGTCTGTTTAAAACTTTGAAAATAACCATAACCCCCCAATTGACCTTAACGTTCTGAGTACTGGAACTGGGAAATGTTCTAAATTTCCAGGAAACCGGGGTAAAAGCAAGCTGTTCCCACACCTCCAGCTAGTTCTGGCCTCCTTGTATATTTGAGATTAATTTACAACTATTAAAGCACTAATAAATGATCAGAAGTTATGGCACCATGTAAGCCCTCACTTTGAAGTTCAGGCCATTTCCTTCCTCTGCTTGGAAGCACTTGAGGCTAAAGGCTTCTGTGTTATCCCAGGAGCCTGCAGAACTGACCTGAAGTGAGACTGGGCAGGACATCCAAAGAGTTAATCCAAGCACACCCTGGTGTCGCCGCCACCCCATACCTCAGCCCCAAACAAGGATCCCAGGGGCTGCCAAGTCTGGTAAGCCATGGACAGGGAAAAAGTAAGGCAAATGGAGAGAAGATGTGAAGAAAGGTTGACTTTGAAAACTCTTTCTTCAATCATTAGTAATAAAAGGGAAGTGGGGGTGGGAAAGAGAGGAATCTGACTTGGAGAAAGGAGCCTGGATTTAGGCATCAGAGGGACCGACAATCTAGAAAATGTGTTCTTGGGGAACTTTTAACTTTCTGGGCTTCAGTTTCCTCATCTACACAAGTGAGTGTGTTGATGCTATCCAGGAGAATGCTCATGTCAGCGGCCCTCCCTGCAGGTCTGTCAAGCAAAACTACTACTGCCCCAGTAGTTGGATTTAAACAGATTTCATCTGTGCATCTACCTGTGATTGACCACTTCCTCTTTGGTTTGCGTTATTTATCCCATTATTTCTCAAAATTTGGGCCCTGGTAGCAAACTCTTCCAGAAATAATAAGACACATTTCAGGAGTCCAATAGACTCCCTGAAGAATTTGGAGGTGAGACAGAGAAATGTGCTGTTTTAAAAAGACATTGCTTTTAATTTGGAATAATTACAAATTCACAGAAAAGTTCCAAACACAATACAAAAACTTGCTTTCGTGAACAACTTAAGGCCTGAGTATTAAATGCTCCAACCTCCCAAGTATGAAATTCTACAACCAAGGACTTCTGCATAACTACAATGCAGCAGTCAAGTTCAGGATGATAATACTGACACCTTCTGGGTGTCTCTCAACCTTCACCAAGTGTCCCAATAGTGTTCTTTCTACCATAGCAAATCCTGTATTGTTATCACACATAGTTATGTCTTGAGACATAACTTCAACGTGAAACCGTTTCTCTGCTTTTTTCTTGACTTTTGTGACCTTAATTCTTCGGGTTCTGACTTCCCACCTTCATCCAAGTGGCTGCCCTCTTTACCCTGATGGCACCTGAGGTCACCCCACCTCAGGATGCCCTACTCGCTCTGCCTCTGGCACAGACATATTCCACCCACTCTGCCCTTGCATGGATGATATTTTAGTCAGCTCTGTGTCACTGTGACCAAAAAGAGCTGAAAGGACTATTAGAGGAGGAAGAGTATTTTGGCCCACAGTTTCAGAAGTCTCAGTCTGAGGATGACCAACTCCATAGATCCGAGCCCAAGGTAAGGCAAAACATCATGTGGAAGGACAGGGCAGAGGAAAGCAGCTCAGGACTAACAAGAGGAAGCAGAGAGACAGCACTGCCCACTGGGAACAAAATATAAACCCCAAAGGCACAGCCCCAGTGACCTTCCTTCTCCAGTCCACACCCTACTTTTCTACAGATACTACTCAGCTAATCCATATTAGTGGATTAATCCATTGACTAGGTCACAGCTACAATAATCTAATCATTTCACCCCGAACGTTCTTGGATTGTCCCACACATGAGCTTTTGGGAGACACATCATATCTAAACCATAACAGATGCCCTCTTCACCTTGCTTTAGCTTGAGGAACCACACTTTGATAAAAGCTTCATTAGGATTTCCATGTCTGGCCTGAGTTAGACTGGGGATGGGAAGCGGGGATTCCATAGGCAGCAGTTAAAACTTTTTAGCATAAAATCAGAGTTACTATTCCTGAACTATGCAAATGACAATTGTTTAAAAAAACAAACCTGCAATGGAGGTTGGTGAACCAGTTGTCAATACTTGAGAGGCACAGTTAGTGCTACCATTCCTAGTTATCAGTGGCCTGGCACCAGGCTCCCATTACATTTACTGACTTGATGCCTCTGAGAAAAATACAATGTCCTTAATATTTTATCTTATTACAGAAAGCAAGTTTGCATAGATCCTATTTGCTCCTTGTTTGAGTCCCATGTATGGAAATGTGAGTGTGGCCGCCTGCCCTGCCCTTGTGGGCACTCCTCAGTATCACCATGACTGGAGACACTGTCCAAAGATGCCATTAAACAGGAGCAAAGGAGGCAAGAAGTGGGGGCTGAGAGAAAAGCACCCAGCCTGATGCCTGAAGCAGCAGGGGGTCAGTGGACAGTAGATGGAATGCGTGATCAGACCACTCGTGCTGCCAGCCATTCTCCCCTGTCGCCCTCTATCTCTCTCTTCCTTCACAGCCAAACTGCTTTCCCAAAGGGAATTCCATACTCACCATCCCCACTTTCTCACCTCTACTCCCTTGTCTCATTTTGAGCCAGTTTCCTTCCTCACCATCCTGAAGCTGCGGTTGCCAAGATCAGGATGCGCATGATGGATACTTGTGGATCGCTACATGTTGGCCTTTTCGGCAGTCTTGGCTCTGAACCCCGTTTCCCCTCCTTATGATTCTGCAGTGTGCAGAACCTCACTCCCTCTGGCTTTCCTGGTACTTCTCTGGCTGCTCCTTCTCAATTACCTCCATGTTTGCCTCCCATCCCCCGGCCGTGTTCACCAGGGTTCAGTCCTCCACTGCTATGGTTTGAAGTGTCCCCAAAAAGTTCACGTGTAAGACGATGTAAGCAGGCTCAGAGGAGAAATGATTGGGTTCTGAGAGTCTTAACCTAATCAGAACATTAATCCCTCATGGGATTAACTGAGTGTTAACTGGAGGCAGGTAGGGTGTGGCTGGAGGAGGTGGGAATCAGGGCATGGCTTTGGGGTATATGTATTTGTATCTGGCAAGTGGAGTCTCTCTCTGCTTCCTGATCACCATGATGTGAGCTGCTTCCCTCCACCACCCTCTCCCTCCATGATGTGCTACCTCACCTTAAGCCCCGAGGAATGGAGCCAGCCCTCTATGGACTAAGACCTCTGAAACCGTGAGCCCTCAAATAAACTTTTCCTCCTCTGCAGTTGTGCTGGTCGGGTCATTTAGTCACAGCAGTGAAATAGCTGACTAAAACATCCACACTCTAAGTGACCACATGCACTCGCTCTGTGCCTCCAGCAAACCAAAAGCTACATCTGCCTGGAGCTGTCTCCTGAAACCCCGTTCTCTAGATAAAACGGTCAGTGGGCATCTCTGTTCCACCTCTGAGCACTAGGCTGTTCATCCCAACATGTCCCTAACTAACTCCTGAGCTTCCAACACAAAATCTGTACCTCCTCCACACCGTCCTCCTATGGACATCACCAGTGCCAGCCACCGTGCCAGAACCTGGGCATCTTTGTGAATTGGTCACTCTGCCTCTCTTACCACACCCACAGAGCCACTTTCTAAATACCCCTGGAGTCTGTCCTCTGTGCTTCTGTTGTTGTTGCTTTACTTCTAGCTCTCATCCTCCCTGACTGGAGTCGCAAAAAGAGCCTTCAAACAATATCTTATCTGTCCTTTATTTGTCCATTTTTCCATCAGTATGGTCTTATTAACCTCAGATATGATCATGCTAAACGTCTGCTTAAACTTTCTTAAAAACACCCTACGGCCTGCAGAATGAACTGCAAAGTCCTTGGCAGAAGACTCAAGGCCCTTTATGATCAGGTACCAATCTAACTCTCAAGATTCCTCCCTCAAGACTCCCTACCCTTCGTGTAGTGCCTCTGTCCTTCTAAACGGCTTCCAATTATGTCAGCAAATCATGCTCTCCATAAGGGCCTGCCCTTGAGCACGCAGTTTCCCTAATCAGGAACAGGTCTCACTGCACCTCCTTCTAGTCAGCCAGGGCAGTGCAGACGTGGTCCACTCACAGGCCACCTCATCTAGAAAGCCTACTCTGACCTCCCTCTCCTGGCCTCTCTTACCTGGCCTCCCTTTCTTGGCCTTGCCGCTGGGCTCACACCACACCCAGAGCTCCCCTATCATAACCCCCACAAACTATTTTGTGATCACTATTCCTCTAACCTGTCTCCCCTTGGAGTTCACATTTTCCATAGAATACATCCTGTCCAATTGATAGATGCCTTTTATTTACCCAAATAATGTTTATAAATAACACTTTAAGTGAGCTGCCAATATTAAAAATGTGTACATTGTAATAGCAAAAGAAGTCTCTTGAAACATCAGGCCACACTCTTCATCCTTCTGAATAACAGCAGGGCTCTGCAGTTCACGCTCTTGGAGCTGATGCTTGCAAAATGGAAGCGGTTCTTCCTCTTACTATCAGAGGTGGGATTTGGGGGAAGAAGAATTGAGTAAACGAAGTTCAGCCCCTCTTTGCCCAGATGACACTTATGACTATGCGATTGCAAAAGGCCTGCGAAGATGACTAGCTGCTGGGACTAGCACATGTGGTTCAGAAATCTCGATCGTACTTAATCTGATTTTAGAGTCAGCTGGTGGTCTTGTTAAAAATATAGGCTCTTAGGTCTGACCACAGAGCTGCTGCAATAGCATCTCCTAAAGTAGGATTTAGGAATGTGTATTTTTTAAAGCAACATAACTCAAATAAATTTAGTACCCCTGTATTTATAGGAGCATTACTCATAATGGCCAAAATTTGGGAGCAACCTAAGTGTCCATCGACTGAAGAATGGATAAAAACAATGTGGTATATGCATACAGTGGAATATTATTCAGCAACGAAAAGGAAGGAAATTCTGACATGCTGCAACGTGGCTGAATCTTAAAGACATTATGGCAAGCAAAATAAATCACAAAATGGCAAATACTATATGACCCCACTTACTTGAGGTACATAGAACAGTCAAATATGTAGAGACAGAAAGTAGAACAGCACTTCTGGGGAAGAGGCTGGGGGAAGGGCAATGGAGAGTTATTGTTTAATAGGGATAGATTTTCAGTTTGGGATGATGAGAAACTTCTAGAGATGGATGGTGGTGATGGTTGTGCAACAATGTAGAAGTACTTAATGTTACAAACATTTAAATAAGTTTAAATGGTCAGTTTTACAGCATATATATTTTGCTACAATATATAACAAAAACTGCACAATCTATTGTAATGCAATGAGTCTGGTAACATATTCCAAATGCCTATTTTTTGTTCTTTTACCCTATGCTCATCCTGCAGCCTGCCTCCCAGCACCCACTATGTTATGGTGTTCATTTAGACAGCTATGTGGCTAATGCTGGGGAGGACCCAACATCCCCCAAAGGACTATGTGGTAGCGGCACAGGGAGGCAAGACAATTCAAGGCCATCCTTCCTGTCTACAATCTCCACCATCCATATCACCTTGGAGGGTGATGACCACAGTGCTTGGGGAAGGTAAAAGCCATACCTACTTGGGTCTTTGAGACCATTCATCCCCATCAGCAAGGTGGGCCAGATTTCTCTCCAGCATGAGCTGCCGCCTTCAACATCAAGTAGCCAGGACAGCTTGCGTGGTGCATCTCATTCTCATCTTCTTAGAAGATTAGGGACAGTTTGAACCTGCAGCTTTCCTACTGGGAGGCCAAGCATAGTCATGGTGGAGTTGAAAGGTCAAGAAGAAAAAGAAATGCAGACCTGTTCAGGGACCTGCTGCTATCCCAGCTTCCATCTTCTATGAGCTCCAGCCATGTTTTTATGCACGTTTCTACTACCAACTAGAGATGTTGCCCTTCAATAAAGATAGTGGTTAAATGCCTCTGAAAAAAAAAAAAAAAAAAAAAAAAAAAAAAAAAACAGCCGGGCTCTGGAGTGGAGGTGAGCATGTCCCTGTAGAAAGAGGAATCTGTCCTCTATGCCAATTGCAGTGCCCACCTGACCCTCTAGCCTCACTGGCCTTCCTGCCCCGTGCCTGTGTAGGCATTGGACTTAGTCTTCTCTCCCACAGACTGTTGCTGCCTACACCCAGGAATGGCATTGTTTTTCTATCCTTAGTCCAATAATTTCGCTTTGCTCTCTCCCCCTTATGTGATGACAACAGGGCACTCTGCGGTCAGTGGGTACTAACCAAAAAGCACCATGGAACCCTTCAACCCTGATTCCATGAAAGGGACCAGGAGGACTGGGCCTGGCCTCTGCACAAGTGGACAAGTAGGCACAAGGGTGGAGCTGGGGTTGTTTGAGAGGACGGTGGGAAGGAAAGGTGGCAGGCCATGGCATTCCTGCTGCTGTGGCTCTGGCATCCTGCTCTGGTCACGGTGGGTATTTGGTGAAAGAAAGGTTGGCCCAAAGTTCTCAACACAATCTGGAGAAGGAAAATACATCTGACTTTCCCCCTTCTCAAGAGATGGCATTTTTCTTTCTCTTCGGAGAAAGGATCCAATAGAAAGATAGAGAAAGGGCCAAATCTAAAGATCAGTTTACTCAAGCAACTGAAGTTTTGGGGTTTTTTTTTAATTACACTTTCATATTGAATCTGTAACAGCAGTCTGCCTGCATCCATTGCCAAGTTAGTCAGTATTACTGAAGAGTCATACTCAAGATTGTGGTTTTCTGGGAGAGAAAAATAAAAACTCTGAAGAATAACAGAATAGCAGTTGAAAGGAACAAATGTTATTTCAAAGGCTTTCCAGCTCACCAACCATTCATCCCAGGTGAGCGCCTGGCTCTCTGGAGCAGCCTGGGCACTAACAAGCCAGTGGCTCCCTTATTTGTCTAAGGGGAGGAGGCTTCCGAACCTAGAGCTCCAGCTGCACTAAAGCCCTGGTGCCAGAGGAGGGACTACTCCTGCCCCATCTTTCCTTAGTCAGCTGGTCCAGGCAGAACCTAGTTTTGTATTTTTTATTCTTTCCCACAACTGACACTCATATGTGGACACATTTTCCTTCTTTTTCTATCTGAGAATATCCACAGTTTTAGATTTATGCCTTATTCTTTCAGAATTACCTTTCACTCTTTATTTTTTATGGTTCAGAGATAGAGATTTGACACAACTAAAGCACAGCTCTTTCCATTTCTAGGCAACACTGTGTTAATGGCATAAGCTTTAAAGTCTGATGTTATGGTTTGGAGTCAAGGTGTCCAAAAGCTCACATGTGAGACAATGCAAGAAGGTTTGGAGGAGAAATGACTGGGTTGTAAAAGTTTTAACCCAATCAGTGAATTAATCCTCTGATAGGGATTAATTGATTGGCAACTGAAGTAGGGTGTGGCTGGAGGAGATGGGAATTAGAGGGTGTAGTTTTAAGGTATATATTTGTATCTGGCCAGTGGAGACCTCGCTCTCTCTGATCACATGATGCTTTGTGATCATCATGTGAGCTGCTTCCCTTTGCTACACTCTCCCACTGTGATGTTCTGCCTCACCTAAAGCCCCAAGAAATGGAGATGGCCTTCTATGGACTAAGACCTCTGAAATTGTGAGCCCTCAAATAAACGCTTCCTCTTCTATAATTGTTCTGATTGGGTCTTTCAGTCACAGCAGCAAAAAAGCTGACTAAAATGGAAATTGGTACCAAGAGTGAGGACATTGCTGTGACTAACCTGACCGTGTGAGTCATAAGTTTTGAAGCATTTTGGAATTGGTGGGAGGAATTTTTAGATGTTTGGCTGTGCAAGCTGGAAATGCTTTAGATTGTTGTAAGCAAAGCTTAATGGCCCATTCTGGTGGGACCTCAGAAGACCAGAATGCCAAAAGAACTGTGGACAGTGAAGACAAGGCTCAAGGGGGCTTAGAGGAAAAAGGAGGACACTATCGGTAATTGGACTAGAGGCTATTCATATTATGTTCTGACTGAGACATTGTCTGCATTTTGCCCAGGTCCTGAGACTTTCTATGAGGCTGATTTTAAAAGTAATGGATTTCTTAATCTGGCAAAAGAAATTTCTAGGCAGCATAGAATTTAGAAAGTGACATGGTACTGCTGGTACTTTTAGCCAAAATTGTTGTGATATTCAGGAGCAGAAAGCAGAGCAGAAAGATTTGGAAAACGTGAACTTGAAAGGCCAGAGTAAAACTAGGACTAAGGAAGTTGCAGTTGTTAAAGACATTACTGTCATTACAGAAATGCTAAAGACTGACCAGAGATAATAAGAAAGATAACTCAAGGGCATCTCAGGAGCCTGTGGAACTTACATGATAGTTTGATTTTTTTTTTTTTTTTTTTGAAAGATGGTAGTTTTAATAGCAAAAACTAATGCAAGTGCATTTCATAAGGTTTAGAAGATTCAAAGAAATTAACCCAAGTCTTGTCAATAAATAGATGGAACTTTCTCCCACTCACCTCCCTACCCACCTACTCTACTTCATGGAGTAGAACACGATTCTGCTGTCCTCCCAAAATCATCTAACAATAGCACCCTTGGCAAATTCATGGCACTTCCTGAATTATTGTCTTCCTTTTGGACATCAGTAGGATCACCAACTTTTATCTAATTTTCATTAAGGAATAAATATTTATTTGCACAAATGATGGGAACATGATAGAGATGATTAAATCCCTAATGAATCTGGCTCATAATTTTCTTCTTTCCCCTTCATCTGCCATGTTATCATCACCTGCACATCTGCAAGCTCAATTTTCCTCATAGTTTCTAACTCCTATGACGTGCATGCTATTCCATTGTAATAAAGCACATACCATGCTATTTCTTGATCTAAGTTCTCATTTGGAATGATCTCATTTCAAGGCAGTAGAAAACACAGAACCTATGAAGTCTGAAGGATTTGAGTTCAACCCTTGGGGTCTATCACTTACTAATATTGTGACATGGAGCTAATTAGTCAATAGCTGCAATCTTCAATTTGCATCTGTAAATCAGAGGATGATTATAAGAAATATTTGTTCCTGGGTGGATCTATTTTAAGTTGATTCAATGACAAAATGTCAGTGTACTGAATAAATCTAAAGGTTTAATATGGGCCATTCTCAATTAAACGTGGCCCCCGAAATAAAATAATTCCCTCAGAAGAATCATTAGTAAAATAGTTGAGTGTATTACTTCCTTCTCTTAGAGAAAATCTAGTCAATAGTGCAAGCCAACCCTTTTTAAAATCCACTTCATTCTTCTCTTCTGCTGTCCCAGCCCACAGCTGCCAAAAGCATGCTTGCTCTGTCTCTGTCTCTCTCTCTCCCATTTGGCCAGATTTTCTCCTTCGTATGTCTCTCCTGACTCTTTAATATACAGGTTGGCTTAGTTTCACTATATTTCCTTTGATTCCACTCTGCATTATCTATCGCTCAGATTCTCCACAACAAAGGACAGCCTGGAGAATGATGTTTTTCTGTTTCCTCCCCCTGATTCCAGTCCTGTCTATTCCTCTTCTGTTTTTCTAACTATACTTTTTCTTTTTAATGCATGAAAAATAACTCATAAACCAGCTCAACTAGGGCAGAGTAATCCTCCCTGAACAAGGGAGGGGTGAAATCAATGAGCACATACAAAATTCTGTTTGGGTTAGGGAAGTAAAAGTTTGAAAAATTCAAATATGCCAAAGGGACTTCCTAAACTTTAATCATCTATATTCAGGGTAGCAAACTGTGTAATAACCCTCTCTGTTCCCAACTTCCTGTCTTGGCAATGCTTTCTGTTCTCCACCCAGCATAACCCTTGGTCCCCCATCTTCTTTCTGTTGTCTTCTTGTTTTCACCTTCTTCTGGCCTCACTGGCCTCCTAACCCAGCTTCTCCTGAAAAGCCTAGAATCCTATTCCATCAACTTTTCACTTCTCTTTTTTTATCAAATTTAAGGCCAAAGAAACACCTTCAGTTTGCATCTGCAGTTTGATTTGCAGACACAAACTGAAGGGTTTTTTATTTATTATGAAAACACATAATATGAGATCTATTCTCTTAATATTTAAGTGTACAATATAATATTGTTAACTCTATGCACAATGTTGTACAGTGGATCTCTGGAACTTTTTTTTATTTCATATATTCAAAACTTTAAAGCAGTTGAACGATTTCCCTGACTTCTCCTCTTCTCAGATCCTGGCAACCACCATTCTGCTTTATGTCTGGTTAAGTCTGACTTTTTAACATCCTTCATCTCAAATATCACTGACAGACAAGTAGATAAAGAAAATGCATATAGTGGAATGTCATTTGGCTGTAAAAAAGAAGGGAGTCATGCCATATGCAGCAACATGGAATCAAGTTAAGGATTTCTAGGGTCTGAATGCATCTCCAAGAATTCATATGTTGAAACTTAATGGCCAATGTGATGGTATCAAGAGGTGGAAAGTTTGGGAGAAGATTAAGTCCTGAAGGTAGAGACCTCATGGATGGGATTATGGCTTTCATAAAAGGTCTCAAGGGAGTAGGTCCACTCACCTGTCTGTCCACTGTGTTAGGACACAGCATTTGTCCTCTTTTGGCTTCCACCATGGAAGGCCACAGCAAGAAATACCATCTTAGAAGTGGACAGCAGCCCTTGTCAGATACCAAATCCACCAGTGCCTTGATCTTAGACTTCCCAGCTTCTAGAACTATGAGAAAATAAATTTCTGCTCTGCATAAATTACCCAGTCTAAGATATTTTGTTATAGCAGCACAAGCACACTAATACACAAACTTCAAACTAATTAAAATAGTGAGATTCCATTCCTGAAGCTTCCAGGGGCCTTTGAGTGTAGAAACCTCTCTAAGGGGTCTTATTCATCTCTGTGTATGCAGAACATAAAAGACATGGATATTATTGAAGGCATGTGTGACAGAATGAATGAATTTGGCCATTAGTGTTGAATCTAGAATGTTCCCAATGTCTCATGTGTCAAAAGCTTAGCCCCAAAACAGCAATATTGAGAAGTAGTCTTTGGGGAAGTGATTGGATCATGAGGGCTCTGACCTCATCAGTGAATTAATCCATTGATGGATCAATAACTGGATGGCATTCTTGGGAAATGGTGAAACTGAAAGGGGGTGCCTAGCTGGAGGAAGAGTGGGTCCCAAAGGTGTGCCCTGGAAAGGCCTATCTAGAGCCTGGCCCCTTCTCTTTCTCTGCTTCCCAGGTGCCACCAGCTGACCGTCTCTCCTCTGCCACACCCACCTGCCATGATGTTCTGCCTCACCTCAGGCCCAGAGCAAAGGAGTTAGCCAAAACTGAACAGAAACATCTGAAACCATGAGCCTAAATAAGTCTTTCCTCCTTCAAATTGTTTTCTTAGGTATTTTGTCACATCAATGAAAAGCTGACTAACACACTGGCCTTACTAAAGTACCTGCCACCAATCTCCGTGAGACACTGCTGCATGCTGACAACCCCATATCCATCCATAGCTGAAACCTTATTAAATTTTCATAGCACCTATTCCAAATCTTTTGCACACTGCTCACACCATTTCCCACACCCCTCTTTCAGTCAGCCTGCTCTCTCCTTTGAAGCTACCTACTGAGAACAACCTTCACACATAATCACTTAAGGTTGAGCCTTACAATCCCCAGCTACTCTTTGGAGTTTTCTGCTGACAGAAACCTTTTCCCAATCACACTATTATGATTAAGTCCACACTTTTTCCTACTAAATGTCTAAAACATATTTGAACCACATGGAAAAGTTTTTAAACCCAATGTTTTCTCACAGAAGTCTTTATTTTTCTCCAAGTTACCAGCCTCCAGAACGTGCTTTATGAGAAACCAGAGAAAAAAAGAAAAAAAAATCTGTGGAAATATATCAATCACTTTCACTCTGAAAATATTTGCTTCTTAAAGCCCACCAGTTTCAAAACGAGGCTACTCCACATATCCAGAAAGCTCACACATACTTTCTGGGCTTGAGACAGCCTTCATTTTCCTAACAAACCATGGAAGGGTAAGGGCAGGGTAGCATCACTAATGGGCATGGGTCAGCGCTTTCAACGAATATAAGACTGGATTTATTTGGGTGGAAGTTCCCCAGTAATCAAGGCAGTTTCCTGGGTCCATGTCAGAAGACAGGAGGTTTGAGCAGACTCAAGAAGGAAAAACGCCCTTAACCAGTTTCTGGAGGAATGGTTGTCAAAAATTTTGAAAGAAGAATTATTTTATCTTGGGCCCTTTGTTAAAGTCTTAGATCTGGTTCTCTAGAAACAGATATTAGGGTTGCTAATAAATGCAATTTATTGAAGGTAGGCTCTTCAGGAAGAAGCTGTTAAAATCAAGAAAAGTAGGAAGAGGATAATTGGGAGTGTCCAAGTAAGGTCTCATATTAGCCTATTCACTGGGGCCCCGTGGCACATAAATTGCACCTCAAAGTGATCCCACATTAAAGAAAGGGCCAGTGTTTTGAACCCCTGAATCAAATAGTGATTGGTTCTTCAGTGGTGTGGGCTTCCTGTGGGAAGGGGTTTTTCTAGTCTGAGAAGGAGGCAGGCCACTGTGAGCTGTTAAGGGTGAATCCTCACAGCACCTGGAATGAGCACACCCAGGCTGGATATGAACGTAAGCTGACCACCCTCCGCAGGCGCCTCACGGAGCTCTGCACGTGTGCTCCCATGCCGTCTCCCAAACCCATCAGGAAAGCATCGTGTCCCTGTTCTATAAATAAGCAAAGTCAAGAGCTTAGGCGAATAGTCTAACATTATCTAAGTAGTAGTGATAGCTGAGCTGACCTGGAGAGTCTCAGAATCCTTTAGATTTTAGGATGTAACCCAGTCACCAGAGACCCCCAGCAAAGACTGAAACATCCCCTTAGGAATAAGCCGGTTTTATCCTAACTCCCATCTCAGAGGAAGCTGAAACTCAGCATTAAAGAGACTGGGGTCCCAACGTCCCAATGGTAGTGGAAGGATGCAATTCCCTTTAGAAATGGAACTCCACTTTCTCAACAACAGAAGGTGAGAACCCACCAACAGAAGGTGAGGGTTTTGAAGCTGAAGCTTTTAAACAAGATGTTTAAAAAGTTAGCTTGACTGCCCTGAAGGTACACAGTGACTTAAAGTCCTCGTCTAATAATTATATTACTATTCTCAATTGACCAACCTGCATTGAGGATTTCTACCACTTAAGCACTGTGCTAAGCTGCCACATACAATGTCTCATTAATCCTCACAGTAATCCTCTGAAATACATGCTAATATCATCCTAACTTTAGCAATGAGGAAATTAAAGCTCAGAGAAGATTGAGTTGCCCAGAATCTCACACACACACACACACACACACACACCAAAAAAAAAAAAAAAAAAAAAAAATGGGGATGTTGATTAGCAAAAGGAGCAAAAACTCCATCAAAATTACAACATCTGAGAATGTCCTTGCTGGCCTGCCCATCCCAAGGCCAAAGTAGAAATATAAAGACCTAGTTTGCATTGGTCACAAAAGGTTAGGAAGTGCGCACCTTTGCTTGCTGCTCTGGGAAGTGGTGTAGTAGAAATGATGACCCCCAACCACCAAAACCCTGACTCCATCAGTTCCTACACTCCTACATCTCTGCTTTCTATTAACAGCCTGGCCCGACTTGGGGTTTTTTATAGATCTAGACTCTGCAGAGGTTAGCCAAATGTTAAGCATGAATTCTGTGGAGTGGGGTGATGTTCATGTTGACTACAACCAAACCACACAGAATTTTCCACATTTAAGTTCTGAAGTTGATGTCCATGACTGACATTCCTGTTCCATCATCCTCCCTTCTGGGTTCCAGGCCCTTTGTGTCAGAAGCATTGTCAACACATTGAGAAAAACTGTCCCGAATGCATCCTTAAAGATACACCTGCATTTAAAAATCTGAACTCTTGCTAGATACTATGGCTGTGTCTTTGGTTGTCAGAGGGCTTGTTTTCCGTCTCCTTCACAGGACCTTCCCTTGAACCTCTTGACTGGCCCATGTCCCATCATCGTCAGAGACGCCAGGATACTCTTACACAGAAGGCATTCAAGGAGCAAACGTCAGGCACCCTCCACTCGAGGCAGTTTATGACTCAAAACCAAATCTGGTAAAGAGACAAGAAGCATGTCACACGGTGGTTACAATGTTGAGGTGGAGTCATCTTGCAGGTCCTTCACCTTATCTGAGCCTTAGTTTTTCATTTGAAAAAATGGGGACAATTGTGCCTGCCCTGTCCACCTTCCTGGTCATGGGGCAAGAAGCAAGATGTAAATTGGATTCCATACATGGGGTCACTTGCAAATTGTAAAGAGCTGTAGAAACCCAGCAGAGGACGCTTGAAAAGAGACGGTGGTGTCCTGAAGAAACACTTTGACTCAGAAGCAGGAGGGATGGGCTGCAGGCCTCCTGTCCCATGAGTCATGGCAGTTAGCATTTATTAGGGCCTTATTTGCCTGGTTCTGTCCTAAGGGCTTTAACATATGTTATCCATGAAGAAAGCACAATCATCCCTACTCAGAGGTTCTCTGGCCCGCTGGAGCTCACGCAGGTGGGAAGCAGCCAGGATTCCAAGTCAGGCCCGAATTCTGCAGCATCCTAACAGACACCAACCAGACTCAGCCTCCCAAGTCCTGATGTTCTTTTTTTTTTTTTTTTTTTTTTTTGGGTGGGGAGGACATATACCGGAGATTGAACTCAGGGTCACTCAACCACTGAACCACATCCCCAGCCCCATTTTGCATTTTATCTAGAGACAGGGTCTCACTGAATTGCTTAGCCCCTTGCTTTTGCCGAGGTTGGCTTTGAACTCGAAATCCTCCTGCCACAGGGATTACAGACATGCACCCCGATGCCCAGCAATAGTAAAACAAAGACAGCGATGTGATGTGCGTGTGTGTGAGGCGGTGAAATCAAATCAGCCAATGCTTGATAACTTTAATGCCTAAACACAAAGGGAAATAATCATCTTTTCTACTGGAGGGATTGTGATTTCATCACACAAAACATTTTGAAAGAAATACAAATGGAACTCTAATGCTCTATTATACCACCTATCAAGTTATAGCTGCATTAGTAGTTAATATGTATATTAAATGATACTGTTCTTTAAAAAAAAAAAAAAAGATACTGTTCTTTCCAAAGGAATCATTCTTCAAAATAAGGTCAGCATGTTGAAACTGCCTTCTCGCTATCATGTTCTGCAAAAAAAGCCCTGCATTTTTTAAATTTAATTTGTTCTTTTTAGTTATAGAAGACAGTATTTTGTACATATGTATTTTGACATATTATACATACATGGAGTATAACTTCCCATTCTTGTTGTTGTACATGTGTGGAGTTACACTGGTTGTGTATTCATATATGAACACAGGAAAGTTATGTCTGATTCATTCTACTGTCTTTCCCAATCCCATGCCCCCTGCCTTCCCTTCATCCCTCTTTGTCTAATCCAAACTACTTCTACTCTTCACCTCCGAACTTATATTGCATTTGCATCCACATATCAGAGATAACATTTGGACTTTGGTTTTTGGGGATTGGCTTATTTCAGATCCATCTGTTTACTGGCAAATACCATGATTACATTCTTCTTTATGGCTGAGTAATATTCCATTATGTTTGTATACCACATTTTCTTTGTCCCTTCATCTGTTGAAGGCCACCTAGGATGGTTTCATAACTATAAACATTGATGTGACCACGTCACAGTAGTATGCTGGTTTTAAATCCTTTGGGTATAAACTGAGGAGAGGGATAAATGTGTCAAATGGTGGTTCCATTCCAAGTTTGTTGAGGAATCTCCATACTATAACTTTGCATTTATAAAGAGAAAAGTGACTGATCCCTGGAAAGAGCCTCAGTCTACAAGTTCCTTTTCTTCCCAGGTAGTTTTGTCCAGTGGAAAACATCAGCAAGAGGTGTTCATCCTGCTTAAGGGTAAGGGAAAGGCTCCTTCTAGCTCCCAGCTGCTTCACTAAGCCTCATCATTTTCCCTTAAATCCTGACTCAATCAGCCCCCATTTGAAGGTTTCTTCCAAACCCTGATGCAAAAAGCCATGTTGAGAATTTGTAGTCTTACAAATATCTTGGAATGTACCCCTTCCTTATCAATCACCCACTACTTTGGTTAATGTTCTACATCCATGTTACAAAGGGAAATTAATTGAAATAGTCATAACTTAGTGGCTATTAGGTGCCAAGCACAAGACCAAGCTTTGCGATTTGTGCTCATTGATAAAGAATATGCTATTCCTTAATTTGGGGAGAAGAGCCCATTATATCAGGTTAAATAAAGTGAAATAACATGTCCATGGTAGCAAATAGGTAAAAATAACCTGAATGTCTATCAATAATGGAATGGTTGGATACATTTTCTGGAGCATCCATAATAGGGGTCTGCAGAAGACATGGAATTATATCATGACATATTGTTAAGTGAGGAACAGTATTATATAAAGTGATGGTGTGACCACATTTTTATAAAAAGAAGCAACCCAAACTGCTCTATCCCTGTGTATATGTGATTTTCATAGAAACATGGGAAAAGTACAGAAACTACATATTAAAAAGCTGACATCAATTATCTCTGGGTCATTGGAATAAAGAAATTTTTTTTTCATATTTACCCTGCAATATAACTTTGCAATTGTGCAGTGAATGTGGTGTGAAATTTTAATTTTTTTTTTTTTTTTTTTTTTTTTTTTTTTTTTTTTGCAATTTTACAGAGAAACTCAGTAAAGAAATTTTAAAGAAAAAACATGATCTATCCCCAACCCTAGAGGTACTCCTGAAATCTCTTGATCAGATATGGTGCCTCTACCAGCTTCCGTAACTTAGCTGGATGCTGCATAAAATGTGAAAGAAGAAATACTAATCTTTTTTGCTAAGTAGGGACAGAATTAGCATGAAAACAGGATTAGATTGGTTTAAAGTAGTGTGACTAATTTTCTTATGTATAAAGGCTTCTCTCAATGACCCCAAATTTAAATAGTGCTGACTAGGTGACTGAATTTTGGTATTGACTCCTAAAGAGGACAGTACATTTGCATATTCCAGCACCCATTTGATTGGCTTTGAAAGACAGCATTATGCTGATAGATTTAAACTAATCAGAACCCACTCCTAGAGCTGGTAGTCAACCTCTTCCAAATCAGATGACAAGAGCAGTTGACTCACGGACAGCCTCTGTTGATTATACTTAAGAAAAGGACTCTAGTTTGACAGTGGAAAGAAGATTCCCTTTCCCTCTGGATATAAACAAAACATTTGACCTCAATTGCTGCTCATAGCCAAATTAAAGTCATCAAGATGTCTAATGCTTATTAGGGAAAACAAAGCAATAACAATAGATGTCTTGACTCTGCCATTGAAGCCACTGGATGAAACCTGACCTGAAGTCCACCCTAACAATGGACTTTATGTAAATCACTAGATTTTCTTTCTTCAATTCACCAACTTAAGTTCTTTTTTCTACTCTGTGTCACAAAAAAAAAAAAAAAAAAAAAATCCTCAAAAAGTTACTTCCCAACTATATTGGCCAGATCTTTTAAAAATGTCAAATTTGTATTTCCTTCTATATGTTACATTACTGAAAAAGTGGCATTTTCCAAATCACCTTAATAAAAGTGCCCCCTCAGGGGAGGCAGAAAACCAAACTCTGGAGCATCAAAAGACCAATATGAATGGTGTTACCAAGAGGTGGTGGGGTGGGGGTTACTAGGGAGACGTTGATCAAAGAATACAAAATCTCAGAAGAAGTAAGTTCAAGAGATCTATTGTACAACAGGGTGACCGTAGTTCATAACAATGTATTACATTCTTGAAAACTGATAAGAAATAAATTTTAAGTGTTCTCACCTCCAAAAAAATAAGTATGTGGGGTAGCATGTTAATAAGTCTGATTTAGCCATTCTATAATGGGCACGTTTCAAAATGCCCTACTGTGCACTACAAATATATGTGGTTTTTATTTTTCAATTTAAAATATTTTGAAGTAAAAAATAACAATCAATTAAAATATATTTTTAAAAGACCCACATGGAGTTTCTTGGTGCTAACATTGGGCGTTCATCTACCAAGGATATGCTCAACATCAGATTTCGTATAGTATTGATTCATTTCCTGTCGCCCCACATTGCTTGTCTCAGAAGTAGGAAAGGCCACAGACACAATTCTTCCTATGTCGTAAAACTCTCTTCAGTGGAGCAGATCCTTGTCTCCACTGCTAATAAACAGGACGGCCTTTAGCCAGGAGCATCATTCTGAGGGAGGGAAAAGGAGCTTGTTAAACTCATCTTCCCTTTGGCTCCCTGTTCTCAAGGTCTCACCCAGGTTGGGTCTGAGTAACACGTAGGCACCTCCTGGGCTCTCTGGAAGGGACGGGGGCCATGGCTGGAGGGCTGGAATCTGGAGACTGGAAAGTTCTCAGCAAGCACCTTCAGCAGCCATAGGTGGAGACAGTCTGGTTCAATGTGCCGAAGTACGGTCTCTGGAGTCAGATGCCTGGGTTTGTCCCAGCCGAGCTCTGGATCGCTGGACAAGTGTTTTGACCTGCATGTACCTTGGCACCCTTATCTGTGGAGTAAAGGTGTCAGTTAACACACACCTCTTAGGATTGCAAGTCTTTGGCTAAGTGATGTCCAGAAATCTTTTCAACAGTGCCATAAGTAGTGAGAGCGCAGGAGGTATTCGTTGTAAAGAGGTAGGAGAAGAGGAAGCAGTAACAACCTAGCTCCCTGAAACAGTTAAAAATGCGGGTCAGAGTGATTTTCAGGTGACAAACAGGAAAGCAGGGAGAGCAGTTGTTTAAGAAGTATTATTCAGCCCTCGTGAGGGGTCTGCTCTCTATTGCATTTTCTTGTCTAAGACATTGCCAGTTTTTGCACATTATCAATAATGAGTTTGCCCATCACATCTGTGAACAATCAGACCAAAGGCAAAATTCTCAGCCCCAGACTCCGGCACTTTCCTCTCCCCACCTTCAATAAGTTGAAATTGTTTTTCCAGTCTCCAAACACCATAAACACACACACACACACACACACACACACACACACACACACACACACACACCAGCCTATTGAGGTGTATTTTGTGCCTGAGAATGAGCAAAAAGAGAAAAGACACTGTTACTAAAGATCAAACATTGTTTTCAAGTCTATGTTTGAGTTCCTGGAAAATCCATCCACAATGGTGTTTTTCAGGCAGGTTAAAATCTCTGAGCTGTGATCAAATGGTGTGCCAAGAACATGGCCAGACAGACAGGCTTGGAAAACTGGAGAGAAAGGTTTGTTTCCAAATGAAAAGCATAGCCGAGTCGTCGCTGGCACCCAGCAGGAAGGGCTCAGCGTGCAAGCTCTGCTCCAGAGATGGGCTCTGACCTGGGGCTGGGTCACTGGCAAGGAGCTACTGGTTTCTTCTCTCAAGAAGAGTTCACTTTTCTCCTGTCTCCATTTAAGGGAAAAAAAAAAAAAATAGATTTCTCTCCTTACTGAAGTTTGGTTTTAAAAAAGTTTATATCAAAATCAGTAGAGGTAGCACATCTATGTGCTATGTTACTTGGTTTTATTCTGTCTTAGTCAACACTTGATTCCCATAATAGATATTGCCCCTAAAGCTTGGGAAGTGGATGAATTTTCCAAACAAAGATATGCTTTTCTTTCACCTAGGAATTCTTTGGGGAAAGGCTTCAGGGCTGGACAGTGGTGTTGGGGCCTTTGTCTTCCAAGAGCCATCTGAGAAAGGAACCAGGTTTCAGACTCGCTAAGGAGGGCAGGTCTTACCGCACAGTGGGACCCTGCCCAACCCTCCTCTATCTGGTAACCCAGAGGTGCTTGAAGTGCTAGGTTTTGCCTGTAACACCATGACATAAAAGACAGAGGACAGCATTTAGAATTAAACAGACCCAGAACTGTCTCCTGATTTTCCTCTCACTTCCTAGCTATGAAATTTGGGGTTAAGGTTAAATCTCTGAGCTTCATTTTCATCATTCATAAAATAAGAAGAATGGCTTGGTTAGCAAGGTTGTACCAACAGAGATCATATAGGTAGTTCTCCTTTGCAAAACCGAACAAAATATGCATGATTGACAGTTAAATAAATTTTTTTAAAAAGCACCATTCATTTTACCTTTCAGTTGTATTGCTGTACCTTTTGAAGCACTTTTCCCTGTGAGAAGGGCACTTTAAGCATGCCAATCATTGACATTTTTAATGTAAATAAAGATTAAAAGTAAGCGGGGGAGGAGATGGCCGAAGATGGGTGCTCAGTGGAACATGCTAAGAAACAGAAAAACAGGTCCCTGGGGAGGCTCACCACAGACCTCCTCCTCTTCAAAACACTAGCCAGCCTTGGTTCCTGGCTCGTCTAAGTTGATGTCAGGTTAGCTTCCCGTCACCAACAGAGAAACGTAGACAATATGGACTCTCAGTCAATAAAATAAGTATTTATGGAGAAGCTGCCAAACACCAAGCACTGGGGCAGTGTTTGTGAGTGTAACAGACTTGCCAGCTCACAATTCACAGGAGCCATTGACACCACCTGGTGAAAATTGACCCCTGGAGACCCTCCCACAATGAAGGACACTTTCATGTGAGAAACTGGAGGAAAAGGTGGGAAGAGGAGAGATCTGTAGGTCAGCCTGAGGAGGTGGGGAGAGCACATCCAGAGCAGTAGAGGGGGTGGTTCTCAGGCCAGGGAAGGGTAGCCTTTCCATTGACCAAAGCGATCATTCACTTGTTCAACAAACAGATGTTGGCACTGATTGTGGGTGAGAAACTGGGCTGAGCCTGACACTCAGTCATCAGAGATTCGGGTTTACCCAGAATCTCTGGGTAAACTCTGAGTGAGCTCTGAGTGAGCTCTGAGATGCAGAGCAGCAGCCAGGAGGTTTTTAAGGGGGTTTGTTTGTTTGTTTGTGTGTGTTTGTTTTCAAGATCGACACCTGCTAAAGGGACAAGATGGAAGCAGGACTGAGCAGGGGAAAGGAAATTTGAATTGCAATGCAGCCGCAGTGAACCCCCAGAGGGACCTCTGAACTAGAATGGCCCTTCAGAGTTGTCCCCAGCTAGGCTGAGGTGGCCAGGTCAATCCGTCACTGGATGGAGCCACCCTGGGGCATGTCCTCAGGCTAAGTGGCTGTCCGTTGATGAGGCAGTCACAGCAGAGGTTGACGAGCAGACCACCTCCCAACAGTACTCCCAGCACTAGGGGAATAAGTGCTTCATTGACAGGAAATTTGGGGGCATATCCCAGGGCTTACCTCAAAGAAAAACAGGGGCCCTGCTTTCCTGGAGGCCATGATCTCACCCAAGATGCAGACATTAAACAACTAGTCCAGCAGGTGGCAGCAGCATGATTCAGGTTGGTCAGCGTGGATTAGAGTAGCTCTGTTGAGTCAGGGTCCCCAGAGGCAACCAACCAACTCACCTGGAGCATGAAGGGATTTATGGCTGGGGAGATGGACAAGCTCAGGAGATTGATGGGAAGACCCAAGAAATCAGTTGAAAAATGGGCAGGAATAGCAAAGAGAAGAAGACGGGCATCCAGAATCTCCACCAAGATCCTAGCATAGGAGCAATCTGGATTGGGTATCTCTTCTGACCCCAAGAAACACTTTCCATCTCTGGAGTGAATTCTGACCCATTCACCGTTCCTCTGCATGTGGAGACTCCAAATGAGACGACTTGGGCTTCAGGCAGCTGCCAGCACGGGGAGGGGGCGGGGGCAAGAAAACATCTGCATTTTAGGGTTCATCAAGAGGAGATGAGCTCCTGGCTCCCACCTCACTGTGCCAAGGAGGATCCTGATTATTAAAAAGGGTCAGACACTGGACTGAGTAAGAGCAACAACATAAATACATAAACAGCAAAGAGGGACCATCTACCTGGCTCAGAACTCATGGGAAACAGTTAATAAGAGTCACACAGAGGCTGGGCCCCAGGCACGGGAAGGGGGTTCAGGCAGTGGGCTGATAAAACAAAACAGACAAATAAACACGAAAGACCAGACCATCACTTGGACTGGGCACCCATGAGAAGGGATTAATGGAAGTTATGCAGATACTGGGCCCAGCTGGAGAGACACAGAGTTGACAGAAGGCTCTACTCTCTGCAAAGAAACTGAAATGCACTCAGGAAACCAAGGCTGAGCCCCTGTCAAAAGATGGAGATTAGAGGGGAGAACTGAACTTGGAGAGTGGGCAAATACCCATGGCCCAGCACAACATTGGCCACAAGTAATCCCGAGTTCTTTCCAGTGGTAAGGGGAGGGCCCCGAAAATGCAGCCACATTTGGCCAGAACCTTTTCAGGCACTGAGTGGAGGCAGAGTTGAATTTCTCTGTCCCTGCAGGCAAGTGGGGCTGGAGCAGGTACCTCCAGGAAGACAAATGACCCCGAAAGAGACTGGCATAGCTTTCTTTATCTCTATTGTCTCCAGAGCTCTCCCCCAAGTAAAGGGAAAGACAAACAACACTGATTCGGTGCCAACATACTAAACCCTGTGTCACTTCAAAACCTCAAAAAGAGATTCTGTTATCCCCATTTCCTCACTTAGTAGCATAGATACTAAATAACTTGTCCTGAGTCATACAGTCGGGATTCAAACTCCAATCTACCCCCAGAGCTCACCCATTTTCTATGATCTAGTCTCTCTATTCTAGGTTTTTTGCCCTCACCTTATTCTGAAAGCCACTACGTACTTACATCTCAAATGGAATTTATATTTTCCTAGTAAGTCAGGGTATCTGAGGCGACAGGCTTCGACGAAGGTACATTATGAATGATGACTTCGCTTGAGGGTTTTGCAGAGCTAGCATTGCAGGTCGGGGAGGATGGAGGTTAATTTAATTTGTTAGTGTTTCAAATAGTTTTAAATTAAAACAAAAAGATCGATTTAAGATATGAATAATTAGGACGAAATGTGTAATGTCCAGAAAAATCTCAAGTCACTTTGTGTGACCTGACAAATCTCTGAGGTATATGTTCACAAGTCTTGGTCATTGGGACATATTAAAAACAGCTTTTAAGGAATACTAATTGTGAGGAAGAAAACTCAGTTAGGGTCACTCTCAGGCACCAGATCCAGGCTGCTCTGGAGGATCCCCACCTTGGCATAAAGTAAAGTGCCCGTGACCACTCAGAAAAGGCAGGGCACTGGGGAAGCTCCCACAGGAGAAGTCCCTAAACTTCCACTATTTGGAAAGAGCGGAAACTTCTAGAGACAAAAGAATGAGTCAGAGTCCCAATGGTATAAAAGAGGAATAATGAGACGGAAAGGAGCACAGGAAAGTTCTGGCTTAGAGTCAGGAAAACTCCCAGGCAGTCGGAACTGCTGGGTGACCATGTCCTCGAGCAGGCAAGTGAGGCGTCCTCGACACTCAGCTCGCCCAGCCCAGGAGGGCTCTGCAGCCCGTCCACAGGAGCAGCTGCGCAGAGGCCGGAAGGGAGAGGTGGCCAAGCAGGTCGTTTTCGGCTCCGGTTTCAGCTGCTCTCAGAACAGGGGTGATTCAAACCGTATGTCCTCAAAACCGCTCTTCATTTCAGTGGTTTGGGTTCTTTCAAAGTACCATGTGACGGAGGCCCTTGTGACAAAACAAAATGCTCTCACAAACAAAGTCCACTTCAAACCCAGCCCCCTTATCGCCATGCAGTGTGCTTTCTGTTAGAACTCATTCCAGGATAAACTGGATTGAAGTGGTGCTTTTTGTAAACGGTGGGGCCAAAGAACAGAAGCATATGAACGGTACCACACTGCGTTGGATCAAATTTCAGGGCAGCCCAGGGTTCTGAATCTGACAGTGGTACCCAGGGACCTGCGGTAGAAAAAAAAATGGGTCGTTGCTAACCTCAAAAGGACAGGGACAAGCCCAGTGAGGACAAGCAAGCCTATGTTGTGGGCAGATCTTTCATGGATGTCTTGCTTCATCTCTGGAGTGAAGAAACAGCAGCCTGGACCTCAGAGTCACACAAAGCCCAGTGGTGACTGACCTTGTCACACAGAAAAGAGACATTCAGAGGGACTTTATCTTCTGTAAGCCTCATCTTTAAAATGGATATAACAAAACCTACTTCACAACACAGCTGAGAACAAAAGGAGAGAATGCATGTGCAGTACTGAGTGCAATGGCTGTCACACAGCAGGTGCCAACTGCATGTGTATGTCATACAGTAGGTGCTTACTATATGTATTGAGGAATGTGATGGAGGTTCTACCTCACAATACCATTTCCTGGTGCACGATAGATAGTAGTTTGGGCATACAGGAGAGGCAAGCCATTCTTAATAATGATATTTCTCTAGTAGATAGTTCCCACCTAACCCTGCTCCCTTCCTGGTTGGAAGAGAATGTTGGTATTTTGCTAATAGTGCCCCAACTCCAGATTGCAAGGGAAGCTCTGCTCTGTTCATTCTTGGTACCTGGGATGGTCTTTACAGCTCAGACTTCCTTTCTCAACTTATTCCTGGCTCCAAAGGCATTAACCTATTCCATAGCTTCCAGATGCTATGGGTTTATCTAAACAAACACAATACTAACATTTGCTAAGAGAAGATTTATGGCTTACTTGTTGCAGTGAGAATGTTAGAAGACTTGAGAAGAAACATGAAGTGGTTTGTGGTTGCCTTGGCAATGGGGTCGGGATCTGCCAAGCAACCTCTTTTCTTGCCATGCTATGGTATTAGCTTCAAAAAAGCACCTAAATGACTAAAGTGAGGCAGGGTGTGCTGCTCTGATGAAGGGAAGTTCTGCACTCTATCACTTCAGACCTGGAGGAGCCAACAGGAATCTTTATTTCTGCGGGTTTTGTAGCAGCTACAGCATTTGAAGGGGGGACTTCAAGCTGGCCCTCCACCAATTACTCAGTGATCAGTCCAAGTCTATGCGACAGCTGTTCCTTGATTCATTAGTAATCAATCACTCATGACTAAAAAGAGATTTTTGTTCACTTTCAGAGGAACGTCTGTGCTGATTCCTAACACAAAATGCTGCAGTGTCACAGGTAAATATGGGAAACTAGGAAAAGGACTACAAGAAACAAAGTCAGGGCCACAGAACAGTAAGTCTTGGTTGCTTGTATTTTCTGGACCAGCACAAGGTCATTTCTTTCACTGCAAAGATGCAGACTTATTGAATTAAGGGAGGGGTCTCACTGGCAGAGGGGTGCCCATTCCCTTTGGTCTCCATCTACCTTGCACTGATCTGCTCTGGAATTTGATGCCTGAACTCTGCCTCATCCCCACGAGGCATCTGCAGGTAGGACTTCTGAGTATCTGTAAACCACTTAGGAGTAGGAATGTAAATTGCAAAACCAGACTCTGGCTAACCAAAGCAGAAAATGAATTGACTGCACAGGTATTGGATACCTTACAGAACTGGCAAGACAATGTGACAACCAGGCTTGGCAGGAACCAGAGGAAATCCTGCCAGGGTCTTTCCTAGAAGTGGTCTGTCTAGAATGCCACCACTGTTCTCCAGCCACCATATTGTTGCTCTAATGACACTTTCTTTATGGCTCTGCCATCCTCCAGAAATCATTTTTAGCTGATGGTGCTAACAGCCACGCTCCCTTCAACACTCAAATATTGATGCTGGGGACTGACTGGCTGCACCTGGGTCATGTGTTGATGCTCCAGTTACTAGATCACTGAGTAGAGGGATGATAGCTCACTACTTCAGTGTTGGTGGAGAGAATAACCTTCTTAGGAGTGTAAAGAGAATAATCTTATTTTAGGATTTTTTCCAGGATACAAAGGATACTTCTAGATTTCTGGACAGCCAAGATGATCACTGTCCATCACTGTTCACCACTTTGGCTAAGATTCTCCAAGATCCTTCTTCCCTTAAGGCTTCCAAAAACATTTCTCCCGTTCAACACAATGACACCATCCCCAGAACAAACAAAGCTTACCTTCTCCCAAATGGGAGGTAAGTGAAGCTTCATCTGGTACTCTAGCCAGCTCCAGGTGTGATGTCCATTCTTCTTTCTGGTATCCTATCACTTTGACTAAACAAAAAGCCAGTCCCCAACAGCACATGATATGTGCCTACATATAAACATGCAATAGAGCAAGGTAGCAGAAAAAACAATTAAAAGCACGCATGTGTCCCTGCATGCACAAAACCACAACCACCACCAGCAGCAGCAAGGAAAGAAATGTTGCTTGAGGTCACATTCCTCATTTTTGTAATTGAGACAAGGTTGTAATTGGTGTATGGCTTAGGTTCTTTAGAATGTAGATTCTGAGATGACATTTAGTTTACAGGGTATTATTTAGGATTGCTCTTAGGCTCAGCATCTCTTGGAGGAGTAGGGAAGGAATCAAAGGAACCAAAGGGAATAATCAACACAAAATGCTGGCCCAATATTCCTAGTCAGTCCCGTGGTGACCTCGAAAGCTAGAATGACCTTTCAGAGTTGTCCTAAGTTGGACTGAGATGATCAAAGTTTTCAAACTCCATATTGATCAGTTATTAGATGTGGCCACCCCAGAAGTGGCAAGAACTTGGGAGAAACAGCTTTCCAGAGCTGAGCTGATCTATGAAGGGGTTGAAAACTGAAGACATCCTGAAGACAGTCTCCCATCTGGTGGGACAAGTCTTTCAATGAACAGTCATCTGGGTGGTGTACCACAGTACACCACCATAGCTACTATTTGTTTTTCTTTGTCTTCTTCCTATTCTATTTTACTTTTGCCTTCAAAAAGCACTTCAACTAATCGGGATTCTTAATCCAGTTGGGTAATCCAAACCTTTACTTTTCAGGATAAGTCCAAACTCACAATGTATTCTTTTTCTTCTATGGCTGTAGCTGAGACTTCATAAAATAATCCACTATTCTATCAAGACTATTGACTCAAGGAGGTAAAATTTGGCCAGTAATACACATGTATTCTCTTAGATCCTTAAAATAAGTGAGTTCTTTGGTAAAAAGCAATATTGTTGGAAATCATGATGTTGTCATCCACAGCTTTGTAAATGGCAGATCTGGCACAATCCAGTGGACACAAATCATGCCCTCTCCATGAATACGGTCCAATTTAATTAATCTGCCATCGGGGATCAGAGAATGGTCACTGATGTCAGTGACCAATTAAAATTAGTACTAGTTGCTGGATCATCAATGGTAGAGGATCATGTTAACCCTAACCCTGACCAAGAAAAATCATAGCTTCTTGTGCATGAGTCAGTAAATAAGTATCAGTACAGATCAGGAAAGCTATTGACATCTTAGAGTCCTGTATTTAAAGCCTTCTCCATAAAGAATTCTTATTGACAATTCACAAGGCACACAACTATTTTTAGATATACTATATAGATTTTTACATCAATAAACTTCATTTTCATAATAGTTTTACATTCAAAGCAAGATTGAGTAGGAAATATGGAATTCCCACATGCTCTCCACTACATAAATTCTAAGATATAAAACAATTATTTCCTCTTTAAATGTTCTAAAGGGCATATATCACCATGACTAAGGCCAGTTCTTCCCTAAGTTTTAATCCTTGCTTTATCACTTTATTAGCAAATGTGACTTTTGAACAAGTTACATAACTTTCTGTGTCTTAGTTTCCTCATATTCAAAAGAGGAATAATAGCAATATCAATAACATCTATGTCAACAATTTGTAAGAAACAATCACTTCATTTTCCTCAAGAAAGGAAACAAAAAAAAACTAATGCTTCCAAATAAACTGAGGTGCCATCAATTATAGACACATCATGAGTTCAAAAGCATTCAGATGTGACAAATGAATGTGGTCTTAGAATCAGTGGAATTTAGTACACATTAAATGCTCTTATTAATACCCACATTTATAGCTCAACATGTCAGACAACAATCCACTCAGTGTTGCTGGTGTCTGATACTGAAGCTTACAGGCAAGTCAAGACTTTTCTGGGCCATTAATTGCTTAAAAGGGCATAAGCTTATGTCAAAATATGGAAACTTCACTATGTCAGTTTCTATGAAGTCTTATCACAGTCCCAGATTCAAAGAATATCAGACACTTTGAGCTCCATTGACATTGCTGGGTTACTTATTCATTCAACACCTACCTATCTGCATGCTGACTCCAGGAAGTTATTGATAAGCAAGATGGAGATGAGATTTCTATCACTTTCCTGGACTTCACATTTTATTGCACCAAGAGTTGCTTGTCCTATATTCTGACCACCTGTAAAAACTTGGAACCCTACACCAACCTGTTAGCCTTTGGAGTCACCCAGCAAATGAAATGAAGCACACCCAAATGTGATACATATTTCTTCCAAATGCAAAGAAGCCACCAGGCTTCTTCATCCCTTTATGAGAGGCAGAAGAGTCACTGCCCTTCCAGTGTGAAGGAATTTCCTGCATCATTGGGATTCTACACTGCAGTGGGATTGCCCCATATATTGCTGGGTCTTATCATCGTCACTCTTACTAACCACCAGACATCTGGATGCCTTTCTCTGCTCTGCAGGCCTTACCAGCATGCTGTCCTCAATGCCCTGATGAGCAAAACATCCTCAGGTGGTCATGGTTACACTCTAAATTATGCCAGAGGCAAAGACTTAACATGAGCCCATGGTGATTCTTGCACAGGGGTGCTCCACTGTACCCAGCTGGGAACTGAGAACTAGTTCCACTCCACCTCATTCAAGCCATTGACAGTGACACCAATCCCTTTGGTTCCCCCAGAAAGCTATGGCCCTTTGCCATTTCAGTAGATCGACTGATTAACAGCATCTTCTACTTTAATGGCTCCTATTCCATGAGTCAGGCACATGTTATAAAGACCACATGTTCTTGAAGATATGTATTCCAACTATTCACTCATAATATGACAAATGAATAATAAAACACGGTAATAGTCAATGTCCCAGCACTCCTACTGTGAGATGAACTCATCAGCCCCACCTGTCACCTCGCTGGCTTGCTGGGTCCATAGCCAACATCACGCACTCCACATCCATTCTGAACACAGAGGAACCTGGACAAACATCAGGGGCCCTTTAGAAGGAAGATACAAAGTGAGTTTCTTTCCTTCTCTTCAACCAAGGAGCTGCGGGACTCTTAACTGGCTCCAGCGGGGGATTTGTAGAGGGACCAGTATTCTGTTTCATTGGCTCATATTCAGTTTGGCAGTTTTTAAATTATTCACATCATGTAGGTCCTTGGTCAACAGACTTCATGATGAGTCGGAGCCCACAAAAGGATCATGCCAGCCCTGTTCTGGCAACACCTTTTAGGTGGTACTGTTTAGTCTCTGCCATCCCCAGACTATACAGATCATGAAAAGCATTTATTTATTTATTTTTTGGTCTTCATGAAGATGCATATCAATATCCTCACCTTAAAGGGACAAATTTTAGAAGATGCTTCCACTCCCCTTCCTAATAAGTATTTCAAGGCCTTAGAAATATGTTTCTGAGTCCATTGAAAGACCTGGCGAGGCAATGCACGAGCAGGAATTTGAGTTAGTCAATTTTAGGGTTTGGCAACTCATACATGATTAATTCATTTCGACTTTTTATCTCTGCAAGCCTTTGGATTCCATATCTATAATGAAACTGACATACTTCTCACATAGACTGTGATTTCAGTGAACCAACTGAGCAATTAGAACCACTCCCAGTTGTTCAATCTTGCACACTAAACCCAAAGTAACCAGAAAATGGGCCAGTATCAACACATTCAGCCTAAAATAAAATTAGCTTCTTCCCTTGTTACTCCAACACCATCAGAATCCATTCTCACATATCTTAAATTTTTGTCCACATAAATTAATAAAGTTTATAACACTTTGGGTCATAACATTTCTTATTTCAGATTCAACTTTTTAAATATCTCTGTCCCAGGTATTCTAGGATCAAGTTGCATAGATCTAGAGTCAAGGAGGTTGGTAGGAAGAAGACAGGAGAATCGCCTTTGCCTTACAAAAGTTTAAGTTAGTAACAGTATCTTCTAGCAAGTTCGCAACATTTCACTAAAAATGCTTCCACTGTTTTAAGTGGCTATAGAGGCTCGATGGGATTACAAGCAGCATAGACAGTGAATTCTTCTACCTATTCTCATTCTAATCCAAGGGGTTTTATCCCATCTCACTGTCCCAATTGTTGGAGAAGACTAATGAGATTTTAAATTCACCTGATACCGTAATTTGGCAAACCACAGAATCAAAATATTTATCCGATTTTTTGGCTACCCAAGCCTTGAGGTGCCAAGAGATAAGATATTCTTTTTCCATAGTTAGAGAAAATACCTCTATTTAGGCTGTTCCTTGAGCCAAGAATGCAGGAATTTGAGTTAGTCAATCTCTTTAAAGGTATCTAGTACCATTAAAAATAGCCACCCTCTCGTGGAGAGCTTCCTTTTCCCACCCTAATCGACACTCTGTTCTTTGCCACCTGGTTCTTTGCACCAGAAAGCTGAACCTCCATGTACTTCCAGCTTCAGAGTGGGACGCACTAGGAAGAGATCACATGGAGAAAGAGGAATTTATTTCCTGGCCCCCTCCCTGCCAGGCACTGAGTGAGCAGTGGCTGAATTCTTTTTCCAGGCCACATAAAACTCTCTTCTGTAGTTACAGTTGCAGCTACACCTCTCTGGGTTCTGGTCACTGCTCCTCTTCCTTGCTTCTTTAGGAGGTGATATGGGATCTTCATCCCATTTTGTAGTTCAAATTCCCAAAATACCTCACCATTTCTTATTGATTTCTCTTGACTCTGCTCTCAGTGTTGCAAATAGGCCTTTTGCTAAACTATCCTCAAATACCCCACTTGAGAACAATACCATCTCTTTCCTGATGAGATCCCAAATAATACACTCAGTACATAGTTCTCAAATTCCGGGACTCCTTATTCTATTCTAATGCATTAACTACCAGTCTACCAAAATCTGGCCTTTAATGCACATCTCATTCCAAATAACCAAGGATGGTCAAAAAACCTCCAACTACATGCCTCAGACTCCTACATTCCCATCCCTGGAAAGGAGACACAATTTAATCAGAACACCACCATAAGTGACACTAATGTCATTACCACAGAATGCTCAGTTCCATCATTGATGGGTCCAGAACCACTAACTTGAGCCTCTTTGCCACTGGTTATTCAAATCCCTAGTAACCTCTAAGTTCATGGCAGTTCTTTCTCTAGGCCACTGGCTCCAATATTGTTACATCAGTCATAGACCAACCCTGGCATTAGTGTTAACAGGCAGCTCAGACTCCTTGTCCTTCTTGGGTTCAGGGCTCACTGACTTTTCTGGTCCCTCCTTCTTTCCATCGCCCTCCTCTCGGGCATTCTAACATAAGACTTCATTCTGCTCCCTGTCTCTCATAACCACACATAATATAGATTGAGTAGGGATTTACAAGTCGATGTATGATTCATTAATTCATTCTTCCTAAACAATTTTTTAGACTTCTTCCATCCATTTAATATTTAAATGCCAGGAAAAAGGTCTGCACCTATACAGAAAGCTTATCCAAATATTTGTGTCACACTAAAGCTATGGATTTTTTTCAGTAACCAGGGATACTAGTCAAGTTGCCTCAATAGGCAAAACATAAATTTGTGTTTAGTTTTCCTAGGTTAAGATGTTGGAGATATATACTCCCTTTTGACTTTTTGGTTCCAGGAAGAATTGTTAAAATGTCTCTCCTGTATATGTAAAGACTAAATTGAAAGTAGATATAAAATGAAAGAGTTTGGGGACATTTCCTAAAACTGCCCCTCCTGATATTCTTTGCTGAAAACCAAAGATTGTTTCAGTGATTAGATGGTAAAGTTTTCATAAAGATCAAGAAATTTGGGGGTATCTAGATGGTAGAAGCTTCAGCAACTTCCATTCTGATATTCAATGTTAGACCATCTTCAATAAATTTCTATCTTAGAGATTCAAATCCACCAAAGACTTTCAAAAAGGGAATCACAATGAATAAAGACAGCGTGGACAGAAGATGTAGGTTCATAGTCAAATCCTTTTGTTTGTAGAAAGGGAACTGAGTCCAACTGAGCAAGGAGTTGACATCGAAATTCTTCCTGATGAAATAGCCATTGTGGACACTTTGAGAATGTTTTTTCATGGGAATAAACCAGAGAGTTATAACAAGGGCAGGTCACCCATTGTGAACGTTGGGCCCCAGATAACCATGAGGATGTAAGCTCATCACCCCACCTTGAAGGATGACTGAGGCAAGGGCAGGAACCTGAACCATTAGCACCATCCTGCCTAAGCAACTTGAGATGTAATCAATTTGAATGTTAAAAATTAATGAGGGAGCTTTATTTTACCACAAAAATCATGAGACAGATCATCTTCATTAAATGGAACTGCTAACCCTAAAATATGTGCAATATGGTGACTTCCTATTCTTTACAAATATGATATACATCTTAGGAGGAGATGAATGGTGTACATGAGGTGTCAGACATTGAGCTAGTGGATCAGCAAGACCACCATTGTACTGACAGGAAGGCACAGCAGAGTTGAGGTCCTGAAGAGCAAAGTCATGAAGTTAAGACCTTTTTTATCTTCATTATGCCTGCGGGCCTAAATATGTAGCATGAACATTGCGTTGCAGAGATGAATTGTCATTCATTCAATGAGTATATTTAAAAGTTTTACCAGTAAAACCTCATGATTAAATATAATAAGCACTAGACTGGGAATGAGTAGACCAAGTTGATTCCCAGACCTCATAAAATATTTAATTATCTGTGCAACTATGGACAAACAAGTCACTTTCTTTAAACCTAGTCTCCATCTGTAAAATCCATAAAATGGAAAAAGCAAGGCCATTCTTGACTACAACCCAGGGTTACTATGAAGTCAAATGGGATAATGCAGGGAATAGTGCATCGCAAATTGGATTAAACAATATATAAATATGAGAGATGACCTAATTCATCTTCGGATTTTAACTGGTGAATTTGAAATTGGCAAGAACACGTTTGAAATAACATTTCTCTGAGGAGTTCAGAGCCTCTGGATCATCAGTTCCCAAAGGCTTTTTAAGAGAATCACAAGGCTAAACTTCCACCACCACATTCAGAGTATGAAAAGCCCATTTAGCTGTCATCCCTTGCTCTTGGCAGACTCTCAGGGAATGCCAGCAAAATGTCTGAAATTGGAACAGCAACCCACCAAATACATCCAAATCTTTCATCAAACTGTGCTTAGTTTAGAAGCAATATTATGTTAACATTACCCCCACTGTGGATTATTTCTAATGAAACCAATCTGCCAAGGTGAAATGAGAGCATGTGTCATAGAGGCATAATTAAGTTGACCTGAAAATGTAGTTTAAAAGTAAATATCCTGTCAATTAAAGATGAGCAAAAAGATTCCAGAAAATATCAAGACTCCTGACTCCCTTAAATCTGTGCCCTGTCCCTTTGACCAAAATATAATCAAATCTTTCAAGTTTCTGAATGTAATTAGAATAGAGATTTGTAATTTGGTTTATTGAGTCAGATTCTCCTGATGGATAAACTCTTCTAATTGTAGGCTAGCAAACTTCAAAGGCAGAATCAACTCTTTTGGGTGAGCAGGACACCATTTAGGATGTGGAAGCTACCAAAGCTGTCCTCAGATTTAACCTCTGAAGTTCACGCTTCTCCTTTCCTTCTTCACCCTGCTTCAACCTCCCTCTGTGGCCACCTCCCACTGGTTCCCAGCATTTTATTGTCCTTCTATTTTCTGGACACCATGCTGGGCTCTGGGATGAGCATGACATGAGTGTTGGCATTGTAGACCTGACCCTTGGTTCCAGTTGCCTCCTTTGCCCATTCTTTCAATACCAAGTCCAACACCTCCTCTGTGATACTTATCTTTCAGTACCAAATCCAGCACCTCCTCTGTGTTCGCTGATCCTTATTCACTTAGGAAGGCTCCAATGTTCTTTCTTGATGATCTAACTCCCTCTTGAACACATGCCCATTCTAGTACTTATGCTGTGTGAGCTGCAATTACTAA
This sequence comes from Sciurus vulgaris, assembly GCF_902686455.1. Classification (NCBI taxonomy): domain Eukaryota; kingdom Metazoa; phylum Chordata; class Mammalia; order Rodentia; family Sciuridae; genus Sciurus; species Sciurus vulgaris. The sequence goes on from NC_136461.1 coordinate 192,050,052, forward strand.
TTTCCATTACTGCTTGAAGTCAGTGATCAAGTCTTTTCATCTTTGCACCCTAAGAACCCTCAGAGTATTTGGCACAAAAATAGGAGTTAAAAATATTTGTGGAATTACCAATTTCCCAATCCAGTCGTTCCCTAGTCACTAAAACTTTCATTTCCATGCCTTAGTATTTATGCTCCCCAAGACCCTTTCTTCACTACCTGACTTTGATTCCCACCCCCTCTTGCTGTATCTCTTTCAAATACATTTCTTATATTCTCTTCTCATGCATCTCAGATCTAATCCTATTCTTATCAGAGTTATCTGAAGTGTCAGTTCGCCTTATTCTTTTTATAACGTATTCTTTCCTAGTTAGACAGTAAAAGGTCTGCTCAATTTACCTTCTCAAGCCTATTTCTGTCCCCTGCAGCCAAGTCACCTGTGCTTCTGAATAGTTCATGTACTTTTAATATCTCTGTGTCCTTGCTCATGTATTCTTTAAGCTTATAAGTTCCTTCTACCATGTCTGCCTATTGAAAACCTACCTATCCTTAATGTTTTAGCATAAAGATACTACAAATAAAATCAAGAAACCATACATGTTTTAGTCAGCTTTTTGCTGCTGGAACTATCAGGCTCAACCAGAACAACTGCAGAGGAGGAAAAGTTCATTTGCCAGCTCACAGTTTCAGAGGTCTTAGTCCATAGAAGGCTGGCACCATGCCTCAGAGCTGTAGGTGAGACTGAACATCACAGCAGAAGAGAGTGCCAAGGGGAAGCGACTCACCGTGATGATCAGGAAGCAGAGAGGTCTCCACTGGCCAGATACAAATATATACCCCAAAGCCACACCCCCAGTGAACTACTTCCTCCAGCAAGCCACGCCCCCAGTGAACTACTTCCTCCAGCCACACCCCACCTGCCTCCAGTTACCACTTACTCCCATCAGGGATTAATTCACTGATTAGGTTAATGCTATAGCCCAATCATTTCTCCTCCAAATCTTCTTGTATTGTCTCACAGGTGAGCTTTTGGGGAACACCTCACATCCAAATCATAACAATAGGCTAATAAGAACCTAGTCTTCCAAGTATATTTAAGTAACTTGCTATTATCAAATCCAAAGACAAAGCTAGAACAAAAATCTAAGGCTCTTAACTTAGACCTCTTTACACTGGTGCCTCACTGGTAAATAAACAGGATGACCATATCACTTACAGCCTAATATGGAACACTTATGAGAATTAAAAAGGGCATTATTAATAATAATGGACAATAAATGTTACTCAGGACATATAGTCAACCTACCTCACCACAATACCCCAAAACTCTGATAAAACTATGTGAGTCCTGTGTAACAAATAACTACAACATCCAGATCTTTCTCCCAACAATAGCACATAGGATAATGAGGGCTGCCTGAGACATTGACAAATCATTTTGTACTCTGGTCCCTATTTTAAAACAAAAGCAACAACGAAAACACAGATGCACACACAGCACTGTGCACATAGTGTGTCCTTAGTCACTGCGCAAGCTATTGTGATGCACTACTCTTTGGGTTCTGGTGCTAGATACGTCTGTGCTAGCCACACAACTCCATCACTTGTTTTCTAAGCCTCTATCTCTTCATCCATAAAAGGAGGACAATAGGGCCTAATAGTACTTTGGATTCATTCACTCCACAAATGTTCAAACTGGAGTTTTGTACTAGATAATGCAGATCTGGTACTGAACATGGCTGTATAGTCCATCTAAGAGCCTGGCATACAGATATTAAGTCCCAATGCATGAGAGCTGTGATCCTATACTTCTATGGAACAAAAGAACCTGGTTTCGATTGAAGGCACAAAACACTTGTGCAAAAGTCCTTGATCTATATGGAACTTGACCTAGACAAGAAAGACAGGGAAAGGCTGTGTGACAGAAACAAATAAAATGAAGGAGAAAATGGTAGAAAATGAGGTTAGAAAGGGAATCTGGAACAGTATAAAAAATGACTTTGAAGATCCTATGTAGGGTCTCTGTTGTTTTTTGTTTGTTTTATTTTGTTTGCAAAGAGTAATGGGGCATTAATGACTCTCTAAAAAGATAACTGATGATGGTGGTCATACAGAAGGATATTGGCACCTATAATTAGATTTGCACTTGGAAAGATCAGTCTTGTTATAGAATGAAAAGTGGAAAAGATAAGGGTCAGAACAGATGTGGGAAGACCAGATAGGAAACTCGGGAGTGGTTCAGGTAAGAAGCAAGGGTTGTTTGGTCAAGGGTCAAGTTAGGCAAGGAGTGAGAATGTAAAAGAGGTAAAGCTGACAGATTGAGTGATGGTGGAGTGAAGATAAATAATGGTAAAAGTGTCCGTAAGTTTCTGGCCAGATGGTGAGCCATCCACTGAAGTAGAGAACACTAGAAGAAAAGTGGGTTTCAGGGAAGCTTGTACACTTCCTGGATACGTTGAGTCTGAGTGGCCTTCAGATCTGCAAGTGATGCTTTGAGTAGGATTCAGATGTGCAGGTGTGGGACTCTGAGTTGAAATGGGACTGATGAGGTGGCAAAGGCTTCTGTGTACACAGAGATTCCCGAAAGAGACCATAGAGGAGAGGAAAGGGAAGGGAAGAAGAACCAAGGCCAAGCCTTGAGCCACATTATCATTCAGTGGCAGGTAAAAGAAGATGCTGCAAAGAGAGGCTTCTGCCAAAGGAAGAGGAAGCAATACAGGAGGAGGTCAGCATATGTTGAGAAAACTTAAGCTGAAACGTTCCCTGATATTTAAACCCTGGTGGTAGAAGTGAGGGATCAAGGGCAGTGTTGGGAGGGGTGGCAATAGAGCAGAAACCAGATGTGGCATGGAAGCCAGCTTTGTTGAGAAGTCTATACCTGAGAATTGGAAGGGATTAGAAGAAGATTAGAAGAATGGTTATGGGAAGCCAGAAAAGGGCAGAGGTGTAATTTAAAGGGATTTTTTTTTTTTTTTCAGATTGAAGAGAGTTGAGCATGTTTAACTAGTTATGTAAAGATCCAGTAGAGCGGATGAATTGATGAAGATCCCCGTGAAGGCCAAAGAAGGTAGGACGCAAAGCACATGGAGAAGGGTGGGAGTTTGGAGGAGGGACCTGCTAGTCTGAGTTTGAGGAAGTTCCAGGGTGATGGCGTCAGTTGTCTCTGAAAGTAAGGGAAGTCAGAAGCTCAGAGAGAAGGGCATGAAACATGGCACCTTGTTGGGACAAGATGAAGGTGGAGGGTGTGAGAGAGCCACGGGGTCATACAGAAGGTGTGATCATGGACTTATGGTGATCCCAGGACCTCCCGCTGTGTGGCTTTCCCCGGCATCAGCACACTGCTCAGATACAGGACTGGAACATAGAAAATAAGGTTAGGATTTTTCCATGTCAATGTGAGAAAAAAATAGGCAAACAAGATTTTCAAGGAGAGAAAAGAGGCACTAAAACTCTCTCCTTATCCGCTGGTGTGACAGGACACCAAGAGACCCTTTCCCACAGCCCAGAATTGCAACTGAGGCTCAGAGCTGAGGACCAGGTGCCAAAGATGAGTCACATTCTGCAGGGAACTTCCAACACTGGCACCCACAGCTGGGGCCACACCCTGCCTCCCTTCCTTTCCCTCACTTCCACCACCAAGCTTTACCAAGGAAAGGTGGGACAGGCCCTATTACCGTAAGACTATTCCCAAAGCTCGTGGTGGCACCAAACACACACAAGAATCTGCATACACTTTTTCATCATTGCAAAAAAGAAGGCTGTATAGGAGAGGAGTAAACATTCTGAGAAATGCAGAAGGGGTCAGAAAGTTATGGTCTTTCCTCAAGATTCGGGTAGGGACCCAAAAGGGAATAGTCATAGTATGTGTCTCGGTCTCAATGTGTTGTCTCCATTTGACACACATGTTGCATCGGCTACATGTACGACCTGTATTATGACTTTGCATGAGGTAAGTGCTATGTAAGGAACTATGTGGCCGGGTAGTCCTGTTCCAGTCTTCTTGCCTCGTCTTGGGTTTTGGTCCCTCATTCACACTTTGGAATCAATAATCATTCTTTGTCTGTCCCTAAAATCAGCAAGCAGAGCTGAGATAAGGGACGAGAGTGGAAAAGTCTGAGTGGTCTCTATTGAAACTGCTTTTCTTCCGTAGCTCATATTTGCCCTGAGTAACCAAGCAACAGATCCTCTCCCGACCTCACTTTTGCCAGCGTTGTGGGACAGAAGGCAAGGGTTGTCTCCTTGATGTCCTAAGGGAATTGAGGTTCCACTTCACTGTCTGGGGGACATGGCACCTCTCCCAGGCTTGGCAAAGAGCAAGGGATTACTGCCAACACTTCAGACCCTCTGGTGAGACGAGATCTTACCTTAGTGCAAATCCATCGCTGAGCTCCAAAGCAGTGACTTCCTTTCCCTTTTCCAAAACCAACACTCCACTGTTTGATGAGTCATTGGTTCCCTGACATTTGTAGAATACACTCGAAATGTTCCCAGAGGGAGGAAAATTATACCGCAATCAAACCAGGCTCTCCTCTCCCTGGCCCTCCCTTTTTCTCCAGTCTTTGCAAGTGAAGACCCTCCAAGCTTAGCAGTCAAAGCCCCTGGAGCTACAGCCCTTTCTCATCTAGCTCTGCTGAATGAGTTGTTCCTGGCCTTCACGAAGGAAATGAACCAGGCCATTGTTCGTTATTGTGAATCATGCTGCCATAAACATGGATACGCATGTATTACTTGATTTTTATTCTTTAGGATAAATACTAAGAGGTAGTGGAGTTTTATTCAACCATAAAGAAAAATAAAATTATGTCATTTAAAGGAAAATGGATGGAACTTGAAAACATTATGTTAAGTGAAAGAAGCTAAACTCAGAAGGTCAAAGGTCTTGTTTTCTCTCATATTTGGAAGCCAAAGAGGAAAAGGAAAGGAAAATCAAAGGGAGAGCAGGAGAGTAGAAGAAAGAGACCAGAGGGAGGGAGGAGGGAGTGAAAGGGAAAGTGCTGGAGGTGATATTGGTCAAATTATATTGTTATATTGTGTGCATATACAAATATGTAAGAGCAAAACCACGCCACTATAAACAACTATAATGCATCAATAAAAATATTTTTAAAGAATGAATAAGGTCTCTCCCCTGCCTCCAACAGTATGGGGATACTTGTGTTTTTCCTTGTAACTGAGAAAGCTCAGGAGGAATAAGATGGGATGGAGTTTCTGAGTTAATATCATATCACTGATGCACTTGAAAGGTATCCAAGGCACTAGGAGAAAGCTAGCAAGGAGATTAGGTAGATTAGACAGATGCGCAGGTTTATAACCAGGCAGAACACAGAGAAAATGAGTTAGTAAAGGTGATTATGTGGCACAAACTTTTAAGTTGGAGCAAGAATTTTGAAATAGAACAGATGATTATGACAAAAATACTGTTTTCTGAGTCTTGATTGATTCATAGACCTTCAACTGCAAAAAGAAGTCACGAACAGCTTCTATGTGAGTTAGGATTTTTTCAGGTGTGGGTCAAACCCAAACTCAAATTAACTTAAGCAAAAAAGACATTTATGAGAAGCTTAGTGGGGGCACCACTGGTGGAACCAGGCATAATGGAAGGCACATCCATTCGTCATCTCTAATTCTCACAAATATCTGAAGTATTGGACATGACCATTGCTACTTGTTAGTGAGTTGACCACAATGGGAGAAACATGTCCAGGAACTAGTAATGGTAGAGACTAGACTTAAACACAGTTCTAGAGATTTTTCTCATGTGACAAATTCAAGCTGTTTAGGGGAAGAAGAGAGATGGAACTCATTTGACCGAGTTTTAGCAGTGTGGGGGAACAGTACGAAAAAACTTCAGGTCTCCAGTTAGAGTGCTCCCATGACCCAGAGAGGGTGCCATCAGCACATAGAAGTAAAGGACTGAGCAGTAAATATCATCCATAATGATATTATCTGTCTTAAAGGACAACGAGAGATTTAGGTTGATTAGTCACTCAATTGTCATTTAATGGAAATTAAATCTGCAGGCCCTACGTTCTCTGAATAATGATTAACAGAGCAAGGCCCCCCACTATTGAGGTGGAACTGGTAAGTATATTAAAGGATAATGCTGGCCTAGGGATATAGGTCAGTTTGTAGAGTGCTTGCCTGTCAAGCACAAGGCCCTGGGTTCAATCCCCAGAACCGCAAAAAAAAAAAAAAAGACAATGCTAGTGCTAGTTATTACTGTGATGACAAAGTTGTAAGAATGAAAGCGCTGAAATATTTTTAATTAGTTAAAGTGATGATGCTTTTAATGAAGTACTAATAAAAACATAAAATAATGCGAACATTGGGCAGGGTGACCAGCTCATCCTGGTACACCCAAGACATTTTCCTTTCTAGCACTGAAAATTCTCTAGTCCAGGGTAATGCAGACACCTGGTCACTCTACAAAAGAGTCAAAATCAAATGCTGACAGACAGGTAAAGTAAATGAATGAAGAGGCAGTGTGGAAAAAGAACCAAAGCACAAAATGAAAATGGAGACTTGCCTGCTGCCTCAGGGGCAGAGTCAGGGTTTTCAGTGACTCCTGAACCGCAATTCCAAACCAGTCCTTTATTTTACTAGAAGAAGGGTGGAGGAGGAGGAGGAGGAGGATGAGAAGGAGGAGAAGGAGAAATCTAAGCAGCAGACACAAACTGTGACCCACAGGAAATCCAGCCTGTCATCTGTTTCTGTCTGGCCAAGACACTATGAATAGTTGTCGATTTATTTTTTTAATGATTTAAAAAAAAAAAAAAAAACCTAAAGAACAGCAATATTTTTTTGATGCATGAAAACTATATGAAATTCCAATTTGTCCCAGATAAAGCTTATTGGAACACAGCAAAGCCCATTCATTTACCTATTGCTTATAGTTGCTTCTCAATTTCAACAGTAGGACTAAGCAGTTAGAGACCATGTGGCAAAGCCTGAGACATTTACTGTACAACCCTTAACTCCCTGAACTACAGGTCAGGCAAATAGATTCCCGCTGATTGTTGACAGGAACAATAGTCAACAATTAAAATACCTTTTAACTTTGCAAAAAAGGCCAAAACTTGGATTTTTACATGAAATTTGTTGAATATTAAATATTGAAATCTAATTCAATTTTAATATATGAGCTTAACAAAGCAAATTGGGGTCTGTATCTAGCCTGCAGGTTACCATTTTACGAAGTCTGATGCACATCCTGCATTAATAAACACTGACCCCATGACATTTATACTAGTTCCTTAATTTAAAGGCAAAATTTATTACAGCTGACTATTCATCAATTACTTTCAATTTCAAATTTGTTTATAATTTAATTTCTTTACCCATTAGTCCCTTTCCAAGTCTTAGCAATAGACTGAGCCATTTAGGATGGCTTTTTTCCATCCTAAATTAAATAAAATCCACCTTCAATGCCACCTCCCTATTTCCTTCCCAGATTTCCTCAAAGGGCAGTCTTACTGCTTCCAATGCAGTCTCCCATTCTCTCCTCAGACCACTTCATTGAATGTACTTTCAAGAAAGACACTAATGCCCACCTGTTGCAAAATTGAATGGATGCTTTCAAACTATCTGATTTAACTTCTCTCTGGTGTTGACATCACTGAACAATTCTTTTACTTTGAAAATGTTTCTATCTTTGGATTTTATAAAACTTAGTATTTACAGTCCCTCTCCTCTCCTCTCTTCTCCTCTCCTCTCCTCCTTCTGGTCCCTATTTCATTTAGCTAATATGCATTGAACACCTGACTTGTAGAAGCATTGTGCTAAAGTATTTTCCAAATGTAACTGGAATGTATCTTAGGCCACCAGAAATAAAACTTTCTTTATATCCTTAAAATAAAGAATCTAAACATCCAACTTTGCATGACTGATGTGATGTTTAATTCAGTTTTTACTGAGGTTTCCACATTTCTCCCAGAATCAGGTCAGAATCTGGTAGGTAAATGGAAAATGGTGGGAGAAGCACATCTTCACTGAGCACATCCAGTCCCTTCAGGTTTGCCAGCCTCTGTCCCCAAGCCATGGCCAGGACCCAGGGCCTAGGATTCTCCTCCATAAAGATTACATAGCATATCCCAGAATGAACCACCTGCTAGGATCTACAAATTTCTCTCCACTTCTGAATCCAGGGAAATCTCTCCTTCTCTCTGGCATTCTGAGTACTCTTTCTTTTTGCCTCTTGAGTAGATTTGAGCTTTCACACAAGACATGCAATCCATTTATTTCAGATTGCTCCCACTCTCTAACCCTCCTCTGCGGGTGGGGGCAGAGGGGCAACCAAAGCCAGGAAATCACTCCAAAAGGGTAGGACTTCTTTGGTGGGTAGTGGAGATAAAAAATACAGGAGGAGATTGAATAATTAATGTTTCAATGAAGTCTCCTCTCATAATTATGATGCCATCTCTGAGAAGTGAATATTATCATTTCTTTCATTTCTTTAAGGGCGAAAAAGTATAAGGGAGTGCAAGGCCACAGAGCTACAAAGTTTCAACTTTTACCACTACTTAAGGTGCTTGTGTCCTTGCTTCTGTAAGCCTGGGTTTCCTTACTCCATAGACATTCCAAGGAAATGTCGCCTGCAACCATCAGATCAACTGACACCTACATGCCAGGTGTGCAGTTTCTCCCTTAGCTCAGGTCTCCTCCTTCACTAACTCCTGGTCATCTTCCCATCATCTACCCCAAATTCAGCCCTTTCAAAACTGATGTCTTATCTCCTTGTTACCCCATCTTCCTTCCTCTTGTTCCTGCCTGGAAGTCTTGGTGAATGGCCCCATTATCTCCCTAGCTGTCCAAATCAAAAGCCTCTGAATTACCCTTATCCTTCATTTTTCTGTCATTGAATCTTCTGTTTCTCTCTCAGATTTTTCCCTCTTTTCCATCCTCAAGGCTACTGACATTGTTTGGAACTTCATCCTTAAAACTAATGACACCATGATTCTTTCCCTGAAACCTGAAATTATGCTCAGTCTTGAAGAATTGAAGTATTTAACTTACAACACTGATCATCAGTCTCTTTCATTAAAATAGTTGGGAGTAGCCCAGTGCCATCAGAATGAAGCTTAAATTATTTCAGCAAATTCTTTTGTTATTTGTTCTCAGACTCTCCAGTCTAACTTTTGGCCCCAACATCCCAATTCCAAACCCAGCATGAACATGTTACATGAGACTAATTTCCATTCCCTGTGCATTTGTGAGCTCTCAAAACTCCAACTTTTGCAAGTATTAGCTAGAACTGGTTTAATTTTCTCCAGGAAAGACACTTCCTAATCCTTCATTTACCTCGTTGGCTTAAACTCCATACTCTTATATCTCTTCTGATCAAGGAAGCTTGGCATATTGTCAGCATGGGTTTTGGAATTAGAACCACTGCCTCTCTGCTCTTTACCTATGTGAACTTAGACAACTAAATTGACATCAATAACACTAATTTTTTGCAGGTACAAAATAAATAATTCACTATGAACCTCAGAATTGTGTGGTTAATGAAAGAGACCACTAACTCTTTCAGTATAAGGTCACTGACTCAGTTTGGCATACTGTAGTTGCTTAATAAATACTAATTTCCACATCAGGAAAGAATCATCCTTCTGTTCTTGCTAAGTGCATTCTATGATATAAATATATTTTAACATATATTCATGACCCACTATATTGTGAAGTGTTTAAAGTCAAAATTCATTTTAGGCATTTTTATATTTGCAGTGTCCTTATCTAAGTCTTACTCATTAAATTATAAAATTTTATTAAAGGAATTCAATTCTACCAAGAAAAAAGTACATCCATTACCTAATATATAGGGACTATAAAGATGAGTAAATTCTTGCCTTTAAAGATCAAGAACAACACTTCCGCTTCTGATCAAGATGACATGAGAGACTAGATTTTTCCACCCACCCGAAAACAACGAAAAGCTTGGAAAAAATATATACAAAACAATGACACTGAGGACATTGACATCAAGCAACAAAGGACAATGATTTCTGAGAAATGGAAAACAAATGAGACGACCTTTTGGTTGTTTGAGATTGCTGCTGAGAGGAAGTCTTGTAACCACAAAGCAGGAAGGGAGAGCCCAGGATAACCCAGTTAGCTAGCCCTGAGGAGACGAAGCTGGGGTTCCAGAGATGGCCAGATGGGTGGATTTCACAGGGCAGAACACACGGAGAATTCCAGAATGCTGCAGAAGTCGCTTAAGCGTTCAGCGGCAGTGCAAAATTTCTTATGGCACGATCATCATTTAGAATACTACAAAAGATCTTGGCTCAGTAGTGGGAATGAAATAGACTGAATGTAGTTCTGGCCACACCTAATGCAGCTGTTATCATATATAACAAGGTTTAACAGCAAATGCAAGTTTTTTTTTCCCTGAGAAAATTTTCCAAGATTCCCCCACCCAACACATAACTGTATTACAGAATAAATCTCAAGAATACTTAAAGGAATGCAGAACTCATACAACCCAAAAAGTAAGATTTGCAATGCCTGACACAAGATAAAAAATTACCAGATAAGCAGAAAAATATAACCTGTATAAAGAGAAAACTCAATCAATTAATATGGACCCAGAAATAACATAGATGATTAGATTTCACAGACTAAGACACTAAAGTATTATTATAATTACATTCCACATGTTAATATTAACATGCCAATTTCAAATTGAATTTTGACAAGTAAAAATTATGAACTTTGTGATGAAAGATGAAAAATATTAAACAATTAAAAGCAGATTAGACTTTTCTGAAGAAAAACTGGTGAACTTGAAGATAAAACAATAAAAAAGGAATAAAATTTATAAAGAGAAAAAAGCCTAAAAATAGAGGAATTCAATAAACCAAATATACATGTAATTTGAGTCCCCAAAGCCATCCAAAACAATACTTGAAGAAATAATAGTCTTACATTTTCTGAATTTGATGAAAACTATGAACTCACAGATCCCAACCACAAGAAATATGAAGAAAATAAATCAAAGAACATCAAAATCACATTGCTAAAATCTGACAGAAAGAATATCTTAGAAGCAGCCAGAGAAAAAAGAACAAAGATAAGAATGACAGTTTCTTTAAGACATAATGCGTACTACAAGACAATGAAGCAATACATTTGAAGCACTGAAAGAAATAATTGTCAACTGAGAATCCTACCCACTGAAAATATCTTTGAAAGTCAGAAGTTAAAAAAGACATTCAGACATACAAATGCTGACCTATGTAAGTTGAGAGAGACACTAAGTATTGAGTCAGGGGACTCAATAATTATTAACATGGCAAATTCTAAATGATTTCAAGATAGATCTAATAAAATTTCAATAGGAATTTTTCTAAAACTTGATAAGCTGATCCTAAAATTCATATGGAAATGCAAAGAATCTGCAATAGACTGAATTACCAAAAAAATGAGAGAAAGAAAAAAATTGGATGATGAATAATGTTTAATTTTTAAAATTATTATAAAATAATAGTAATTAAAATGGTGATGTGTTGGTATAAAAAATAGACAAGTAGATTAATGAACTAGAATAAGTGCCCAGAAGTAAACCCACATCTACCTTTATAACTAATCTATGGAATCAGGAACATGCAAAAGCAAATAAAACAAATTGCTTTTAATAAAAGAAAAAAAAAAACAGTGCTGGAAAAATTGGATATTCATATATAGAGAAAAGTGTGACTGAATACCCTGTACTGCATACAAAACTAATACAAAATGAACCATAAACCTAAAAGTAAAGCTTCTTCTAAAGTTTAAAACTTCAAGGAAAAAATGAGAAAAATGTTGTCAAGTTAGGCAAAGATTTCTTGGATGCTATACCAAACATATAATTTATTAAAGAACAAATTAATGAATTGGACGTCATCAAAAATTTAAAAACCTCTAGTCTTCAAAAGATATGGTACAGAATGAAAAGACAAATCTCGGACTGGGAAAAGGTAGTCACGGGTTATATATGAGAGACTTGAATACATAAAGACCTCTTAAAAGGAAACAAATAAGTCAATTTTTTTTAATAATTTGAAATTTTTAAAGGACCAAAATCTTTTAACAGACATTTCCTAAATAAAATACATGGATGTCAAATAGTCACATGAGAAGATGTTCAACATTGGGAAGTGCATTATAAAAATGTGAAATACCACCACTCACCTATTGGTGGAACTCCCACACACTGCTTGTAGGGATGTAAAAAAACAACCATGTTGGAAAACAGTTTAACAGTTATTTAAGAAGGTAAATATATGCCTACCTACCACACCGTCAAGCCATCCCACCCTGAGGTGTTTACCAAAGAGAAAGGAAAGCGTATGTCCACGGAAAGACTTGTACACACAAATCCCTAAGACTTTTTTGTTTGCAATAGCTAAAAGCTGAAAATAACTCAAAGACCCACCAACAGATGAATAAACAAACATGGCATATGTATACAATGGGATACTACTCAATAATTTGAAAGGAATGGACTATTGATACAGGTCCCATCTAAATGACCCTCAAAATAACTATGCTGAGTGAAAGAAGTCAGACAAAGAGAAGCACATGCTGTACTGTTCCATTAGTATAAAACTCTGTAAAATGTCAGCTACAGTGACAGAAAGCAGATCAGGGCTGGTAGGGGGTGGAGGCAGGGTGGGAGGAATGGTATGGTTTAGGAATAAAAGAGATCACTAAGGGACAGGAGGAAATATTTGGGTGAATGGATATGTTCACTATCATGATTGTAAAAATTATTTCATGGTGTATATGATTGTCAAAATTTATCAAATTGTGTACTTTAAATATATGTCAGTTTATTTCAATAAGGCTGGAAGGAGCTGGAGAGGAGGAAGAGGGAAGAGGAGGAGGAGGAAGAGGAGAAGGAGAAGGAGAAGCATCTGCCAGAGCTCATCGTTTCCACTTCTACATTCCAGCCAGACCTGGACATCCTTGCCAAGGGGGGTCAAGGATATGTGCTTCCTAGAAATGCAGCCCAAACAGGAACCACTGGCACTCTAGGCTGGACCTCCAGCAGTGCTCTTTGCCCCAGTTTATAAACTTGAACATCTGAATTTTGTTCATCACAGTCCCAAACTGTCGTTCTCAAAGCCATGGGAGAATTCCCATTGCCTTTACCACTTCCCACCCACAGGGTAGCCCAATCCTGACTCAGCAGAGAGACAGTAAGGGAAAGTTGAAGGAAGAGAAATATAAACAGGAGGGGTCATCTGGACCCACCCACAGACACCCCTTTCCCAACTACCACAGGGATAATGGGCACAGGAAGCTGGGAGCTGTGGCTCTTGGGAAAAGTTGCGCAAACCTAGTTGGCACTAAATACTGCTTTTGTTCAGAGATTTTTTTTTTTTTTTAAGTCAACCCTCTTATAAACAATTTGGAATGTTTTCACCCTTGGGAAACCATGTGGCTGCTTTCCTGGTTTATCCCATTACAATGAGCTCATTTTAGAGAGGTAGTTTCTGAATCCATCCACTAGAACAGGACCACCATGCTAGCGGGTGGTTTGCAACTTGCTCAATGAAAGCATGAATGGACCAAGGTCTCTGTATTTAAATAAAAAAATAAATAAAAAAGACCCCAACTTAAAATAGTCTTCTAGACCTCATTTTAATAGAGTCCCTGTCCATTCACAGACTTTCATAAATAACCCCACAATTAATGACGTGTTTATCGGCAAAGCCACTTACCTGAAATACACAGTGGTTGATGTTCTCTCTGGGCATTAAGTTTGTTTATGAGAGAGAAACACTTAACTTAAGGATAGAAATAGAGCAACAGTATTCAACTAAATTTGCAACTTTTCTCCCCAGGAACCTCAGGTATAACCTATTTTGAGAAGAGTTCAATTTAAGGTGATATAGAAATCCAGCCCAGCAAGGAGCTTGCAACTATTAAAAAAAAAAAAAAAAAAATAGAACTAGTCCCTTTCCCTTACCATGCTGTTGGGAGACAGTTCTAGCATTTAGTAAGCAGATGTCCTGATAAGATCTACTTTTATGTGGATTTATATTCAGAGAATAGTATGTAATTATTACATATCCATGTCGATAACACTGAAATCTTAAGTCAGATCCTGTCACACCCTGCTGAAGACTTTTCAGTTACTTTCCATTGCAACTTGATGGAACCCAAATGCCTTGATAGGGCCTATCAGGCCTCAGTGGGACCTGACCCAGCCCCTACCAACTGTGCCACCATGCTCTTTCAGATCCTCTCACATCCCAAGATCTTTCCCATCACCAGTCCTTGGCCATGCTCTTTCTTGTTCCTATTCTTCTCCAGACCAACTCTTCTCCCCTCCCAGGTCTGGGCTGGCATGTCATCTACAAGGTCTTTCCTTTCCGTCCCCTTGTCACTTTCCACCTGTTTAATTCTTTCACAACACATACCTAACTAAACTTTGGAGCCTAAGTTTCAGTCGGATCTTTTTCTTTCACTAAAGGGTAACCAGCAGGAGGTCAGGAACCATGTCTATTTTTTCACTGTTTTATCCCTAATGGTAAATGGAGGCACTGGCTGTAGTAGATACTGGGTAAATCACTGTCGAATACCAAATGGATAACCGACCATATTCTAATTCTTTTTTGCCTTACTTATCCCAAACACCAAAGTCCAATTCAAACATTCTTCCCCAACCACATCTCATGTTTCCCTTCATAAAATCTTCCCTGAGCTTCCCATTTTTCTCTGATTAGAGACAAGGTACAGAGTGCCAGAGATATCCCTGGATTACAGTGGGTACTAAATAAATGTCACTGTCATTAGTAGTACTGTGATCACTTCTTCCAACCTATTTTTAGAGCTGTGTTTCTCAAACATCAGTTTTTCTCTCACTACCTTCACAAGCATCCACATATTCCCAGTACCATCTCCCTATTTTGATGTAATGATTTTTTATTTGACACAATGTCTTCCTTCTTAAATTAATGTATTTAAAAGGAAAAGTTTATAGAAATTAAAAACCCCTTTCATTGATCATAAAAAGGAGCAATCGTAAAAATTAGAACAATGAAAATAAACAATATACTATTCTGTGTTTTTCCAAAGGAAAATTAGCAACTGTTAGGAAAATAACAACATTTGCAGGACATAGTGGCACATGCCTGTAATCCAGTGGCTTGGGAGGCTAAGGCAGGAGGATCACGAGTTCAAAGCCAGCCTCAGCAACTTAGTGAGACCCTAAGCAACTCAGCGAGATCCTGTCTGTAAATAAAATATAAAAAAAGAAAGGACTGGAGATGTGGCTCAGTGGTTAAGTGCCCCTGGGTTCAATTTCTGGTACCAAAATAAATTATATATATAAATAATTATTTTATGTATATTACATATATACACACACATACACACACCCCAATATGCTAGTGACAACACTAATAGAAAACTATAATCATTCTCCATGATATAAAGATTGAAAACTTTTGAATGATTTCCTCAGTGCATACATCATTTATTATTTAAAGCCAAAACTATGTCCTTCTAAGAGTCACTTTACATACTATTTAGACCCTCAGTCATATTATATTGTTATAAACACTTTTCACTTGGCATTTACCATTCTCCACCTTGATTGGCTAGGTACATGCTCATGTCCATATTTCAACTCACTGCTTTGTTTCTCTTTATATCCTCCTTCATTCTTAGGTTGACACCTAGCACAGAATATTCTACAAATGCAGTTTTGACTTAGTCTAATTCTGTGAGTTTTGAACCAGCTTGACCAAAAAAGACAATTATTTCAATGTTCAGAATACTTTTTAAATAGGTAGCTTAGGAGGAGGTGTTCAGGATTTCTTCTGTTTCCCTTTTCCTCCTGCCCTCTGGTTTCTCATAGATGTACCCAATCCATTTCATTCAACCCCTGGGCTTACTTACCAAGGGAGCAACCAGAAAGAGGGTCCAGTACAAGAAATGTGTTTTTATATGCATGAATATATGTGAAGCAAGCCCTCTAATTTATTAGTAAAATAAAAGCCAAACAAATCCAGGAAAAACTGAATGTGTGATTTATTATATTTAAGATTGGTCTATAAGGCTTAAATATGTCTGTCATAGTTAACAGCAAATGAATGCAACTTTACAAAATCAGAATTTTGATACAGTACAGGACTAAATGTGGCAACTATGCATTGGAAAATTAATATTTCCTCAATGCAAATATCAAATCTGCAGCACCATTTAGAAGCTTCCACTAAAAACTCAAGCTGCAGTATTTATTACAAGCTCTACTCGGAACACAAGACTACCTAAATCAAGCATTAGCAAAAAA
This sequence comes from Sciurus vulgaris, assembly GCF_902686455.1. Classification (NCBI taxonomy): domain Eukaryota; kingdom Metazoa; phylum Chordata; class Mammalia; order Rodentia; family Sciuridae; genus Sciurus; species Sciurus vulgaris. The sequence goes on from NC_136461.1 coordinate 192,066,309, forward strand.
CAGTGGAGTCATTCACTCTTAATATGTCAGATTTGGTACAGGATTAAAATACTAAGTTTTTTTAATGTCCTGGTTTCAAATTAATAAATATAAACACAATATAAAAATATACACCAGTTGATAAGACTGTACTGCAGATGATCAGGAAGTTAAATCTCACTCTCATATGTATGCAGGTATGTCTTAAGTGTCAGAATTTCAGGGTAGCTGCGACTGGTCTTTCTGAAGAAATCCAGACTGGTGAGATGTTCAATGTCCCGCACCCGCGCTGTGTGCATCTTTATGAGTTCTTCTACCCATTTTGACTCGTCTTCTGAGCTCTGTAATGGAAATAAAGCAATCAGAGTCAGAATTTTCCAGAGGAGGTTCTCTAAAGAGTCATTCTGCTCCAAGTCCACAAATGACCTCTACCTACTCCTGCACACAGTGCCAAAGCATGTTGCTCCTTCCTGACCTTCCCGTTACTCTGCAGCATTCCTGTCGGTAATGCACCACAAATACCTGGCCTTGGCTGTAAACATTTTCAACAGCAATTAGCTGGACCAAATAAATGAGGCATGTGGTGTGAGAAGGCACTCTTCTCAATAGGTTCTCAGAACATAAATCAAAATTAGGAAAACCATAGACCCTGGAGAATTCAATAATTTGTTTCTTTTCCCAGCTGTCAATGGCAATGCTGACTACAGAACACAAGTAATTTGAATGCTCTCCTGCCTCCCAAGGAAAAAGCAGAGCTGGTGCCCAATGCACAAAATTGTGTGTGTGCATTTTCAGATTGTTCCAAAGAACCCACTATATCAACAGCATCATCTGTCAAACTGCAACCAGTGGATATTTGAATGATGAATTCGACTTGAGATGCAGCTCAGCTGATGCACTTGGCACTTTGGGGCCTGAGAGACCCAAGCTGCAAACATGGTTCTGCCACTTCCTGGCTGTGTGAACTTGGTCATGCCGCTTGACCTCCCAAGGGCTCATTTCTTTATCAACTCAAAAGGTTAATAATGCTTACATGGGCAGCTCCCTGGGAGTAGGAAAAAAGGAGAGGGAGAAAGAGGGAGAAATGAGGTAAAGAAACATCATGCAGGAAAGGAAGGAAATCTCTTTCCATCTCAGCTACTTGCCAAAAACTGCCTTGCTGGTACAAATTCCAGATGAAAGATTTTCAGATGTCCCACATCAAACAATTTATCTCATGTCTAACTTGAAACTAAAAGGTAATTCAGGTGAAGCAGTCCTTTGCTTCTCAAAAACATATTCTTGTATTTTGGAGGGGATTGGGGGGAAGAATAAAGTCTGAGAGTCCTGTGGATTGTAAGTGTTTGCCTTCATCAGTAGACATGGGGCAGGAGGGCTTTATAAATGATCTTATCCCCTAATTCCCTTGGGACTGCAATGATACCCCCCTCCCCCAGCAAGAGTCTTTCTAGAAGTCGAAGGATGGCTGTACATGTCCCAGGGCTGAAAATGTTCAGATTTGTCCTTGCCCAACTCTTAACCACTCATGGTCTCAGTGAACTATCCACCAGAGCCCAAGAACCTGCAAAGGTTTTCTCAGAAAGCCCCAACCCACACAGACCTGGACAGGGAGCTACAGAAACTTGTGCCAGGGTTAAATAAGTAGCATTACAGGGTAGGATTAGGAAACTGATGCCTGGCCATCCCAGGAAAATTAAGAAATGGGAAGAAATTGCTTTGCAGCCTGGAGAAGTAAGGATTTTCCCTGCCCCACCCTCCTAGCCAACCTAACCAAGATCTCTACAACTCACAGGAAAGACCTAAATATAACTCTGCCCACAACGGTACTGACCAATCCTCAATGTGACCATATAATTAACGAAGTAGGAGGTCTCTAGATGGGTCAGGACCCCCTCAGAGTAAGGAGAGTAAGCATGAGGTTGTACTTTGGGAGATTTTTCATATTTATCTCATTTGTTTGATTTTTCAATGGTAAGTCAGTTCAGCTTTTCCTTTGTAAATGCAATTATTTGAATATGTGGACAGAGGTGAGAAGGGTTCTCCTAATTTAAATCATGGCAAACTGGGGTCATAAGAATTCAAGGGGAAAAATATGTCTTTTGCTACTTCTTTTCTTGGGAAGTTATTTGCCAATTTCTTTGGAAGGGCATTCTCTCCTGGTTTTCACATGCTAAAATCTGGTCTCTAATTTGTCAGCAGGAAAGCCAGACTGAGCTGCACGTGAAGAATCCTTGATTTAGCTGGCAATCACAGAAATAATCGCTGATGGAGACTGTAGTGCAAGATGCAAAACTAACAAATAAAAGTCCTTGTGCATCAAGGTAAAAATAGGAAAGATGAATCTTTGGAAGTAAATAACAGAATATTAATGCAAACAATAGCACAGTCCATGAACTTGCCTCTGTCTTTGTGCTAGGGTATTTATTCTTCACTTGCCTTTTATCTCTGACTTTCCCCTAAGCAGGTTTGTGAATTCAAGCTGGGGCTTTGAAGTAATCTTCAAAGCATGGACAGGTTTCTCTGTGGACAGAGGATTCTTTAGTAAGAAGCATGGTGGCTGCAAACTCTACACCAAAAAAGACCTCTACACTCTTCAGGTCAGTAATCAGTAGGCAGAGGAAGACCTGTAGGGACAGTTCTGAATTGCACTTTCCAGATAGAAAAACTGGATCAACTAGAGAACTATCTTTGCACTTAGTCTGAAACAGTGCTTTTCAAACTCTCCCTAATAACATTAGAACTTGAACATGTATTTCCAAGGACTCTAGATATACCTTAAGTGCCCGACTCTATGTATGAAATGTCTTTGCAATCTTTATCTTAAAAATGCAGGACAACTTGATTTCACTCCACAGTGTGTGTTTGGTTTTTTTGCAAAAATTTTACTTCCCAACAAGTTCTTAGCAAAACTGAAGCTCAAAGAAAGTATAGCAATGTTGCACAGAGGCATTACATCCCCTATTACTCCATTAGCCACTCTTGTGGTTATGAACAATCAAAATGAAGGTGGTTGACTTTCAGTGAAGTCTGACAGCTCATCTCCCCCTGAAGTTGCCTCACTTCCCTGCCTCCCATCCAGTCATGCAGATAGCCGCACTGATCCTTCAGGTATAACATTACTGCTTTCCACCCTCCTTTTAAATGTCCTCGATCATACTCCCGTTCAAGGTCTGCTGCCTCACTCCTGTGAATCTCTCCCTTTGAACACCATGCTCAGGCTCTTCCAATTCAAGTTCTCCTCCATAAGGCAGAACCTAAAATGTTGCTCTCCTGATCAAACATTTTCCTTGGTTTATCTAATGACTGTGCAGAAAGGAAAGCTCCCAAGTGCCAAGGTTCTACCACAGAAATCTAGTAAATAGAGATAACAGGGTTCCATAAACTCTGCCCTCTTACTGACTAAGTCATCGGGCAGCACATTTCCTTTATTATCTGTAGGTTCCTCAATAGCTGGTAAAAGGGCAAGTGTGTGTGTGTGTGTGTGTGTGTGTCTGGATGTATACATATATGGAGAGAAAGAGCGATGCCTCATAGGGTGACTTGATTATTAGAAATAAAACATGTAGAAGACCTGCCCAGTACCTGGATCACAACATGTACTCAGTGAATGGTAAAAATTACTAGTACTGTTACTAAGACTGTTATTACTATTACTACTACCACTATGTTTTTTAATTTGACTCCAAGCAACTTTTAAAATCTTATCTCCCACTGTTGGCCCCAATTACAATATCCTAGACAAGCTTCACTAGATTTCTAGACAACATTTCAAATATGTATTTTCCTGTGTCCTTTGTTTTGCTTTGAATATTCATAGCTCCAACTTTCAACCACAATTGAAGCCATAACCCAAGAACTACATTGCCCATGAAGCTGATAATCTCTGCTGTCTTTTAGCCATGACATGTTGGCACACAGCTATAATCCTGGTAACTCATGAGGCTGAAATAGCAGAGCTCGAGGCCAGCCTCAGCAATTTAGTGAGACTCTATCTAAAAAATAAAAACTAAAAGAAGGGCTAGGGATGTTGGTCAGTGGCAAAGTGCCCCTGTGTCAATGTCCAGTAGCAGAAAGAAAAAAAAAGGAAAGCAAATTTTTTACCTGTTCTATTTGCAGCCTCATGCTGGAAGCTGCCTGAGAGTGTGACTATGTCTAACACAGTATTGTTTCTCCCAAAGTTCCTCATACAATTTAGGGATTCGAGTATGATTTATTAACTAACATTTTCTTCTGCAGATTACTTCCCTGCTTCTTCTACCAAGTGAGACAAATGCATAGAGACTGTTACTTGCAGCAAGAACTTTCCATCACATTAAAGACATCTGAAGAGATTAATGAATCTCCCCTTACGCTGAACTAGTGCAGGATCCGGAGATAGCAAGGCTTCTATCTTCCTGCCAGGGTTTGTTAAGTGAGCGCGTGCGTGCGTGCGCGCACACACACTCACACAAAAATAAAAATCCATTAGAACGCCAAGCCTATATGTGTTAAATACCTGGGTCCTTTCTTCTTTTCCCTTTCTTGAATAGTCCAAATGCTTTGTAATAAGTGTACTCTAGTTCAGTGATGGGAGTATAAATTATAAAACAAAAATTAATTATGAAAGCAAATCCTGAAGGACTCTGTCTTTGAACTCACATTACAGCTCTCATCATTGTCTGGTCTGTGAGGAAGGATGAACGAGGAGACAGAGAGGGGGCCATCGCACTTGTCAGCCGGCTGAGTGAAATCCAGGCAGCTGGTAATGATACTGTAGTAGTGAGTTGGAACAGGAATGGAACTGCCTTCCACATACCTGAAACAGGGAGGTGATGTAAAATTATGAGAGATGTAGAAGCTTTGTTTCTCAAATGGTGACCAATGGTTACTACCTAAGTCGCTCATTAATTCCCACTCAATTGAGTTATTTTTTTCACTTCTTAGTGCTAGCCCACTTCTATGTCTCTGAAAACAATGTCTGCCTGGCATCTTCTCCCTCCATCTGGCAGAGGCAGAAAGATATTCCAGATAAAGAAAATGGTTTGATCTAAGAGTTGGAGTCAGGAAATGGTGAATAGGTCAATGTTGTAGAAATGAGAGCCTGGAGAGTCAATAAAAGACAAATTACAGCAGGTTGTCAGCCAGGATGTGGTGTTCGGACACTACTGTTTAGGAAATGATGTTCCAATAAAGGTTTTTATGGTAGAGCATCATTATTCCATCCATGTTTTAGGAAGATAATGCTCATAGGGTTGTAAAAAAAAGAACCAAAATCATGAGATACTGACTTGGGGAAATAATAGCCCTTTCAAGCTGCAATGAAAATCTGTCTTGGTACAAAGAATTCATTTACCAAAGGAAGCAATAAGGACAAAGAGATACTGATGAGTCGAGAGGTATAAAAATCATTTCCAGTTGATCAAAGTGCAGAAATTCACAATTTTTTACCTGGTTTTCTAGTATCTTACTTTTAATCATTTTTCAAATATCAAAATTATGATTGAACTAAAAACTTAATATTGGTTAAAAACTATATATTTCATATGTATACACATATATACATGCATATATGTATATAAACACAATATAACTATGTGTTTACAAATATTATAAACTATATATAGAAAACAATGATAACCAATAAAATAAATGTACAACTAAGAAGAAATTTCTCTTATGAATGACTTGAAAAGGAGTAAGATAATTTCTATTTTAATAGTTATCTGTTACCTAGAAATAACATTTTATTCCTGAACATCTGTAAGACATAATTACAATGTCTTACTTCCCATGCTGCTCCCTTACTGTTTCCTGACTATGAAAATAAATGATAACTCATTCTGAAGTTGTCATCTGTGTGTCTTCTTGCTGCCTACTCCCCTAAGTTCTTGAGTTCCATACAAGATCAGCATTTGATTTACCCTTTTATATCCCCAAAAGCACTAAGGAAAGGGATAGAGAAAATTAGATTCAATCAATTCATGCAATTTCATAATGATACATAATGACTCAGAAAATATAGAAGATTCCAGAAGTCTCCCCAAATAATGGAGGTAAGTGGAAATTATCATCTCTCCACTGAAGAGTTGTTGAAGGACAAATGATAATTTTAAAAATATTTTGATTCATTTTCTTTTACAGAATGGAAAATTGCATTTATTTCTCACAAAATTCAAATTTTCCTTTCAACCACCAATGCCATATTTAATCAAAGTTTCAAAAGAACTGAAGAATTCAAAAAGAGATTCAATGAAAAAAAGAGACTTAAGGGGTATTGACTCTTCTCTGGTACATGAATATTTGAAAAATAACCTTGGCTGGTAACTTGGAATTTAAGCATCATAGTCTGAATGAAAATGAAAAACTTACTGTTTGATTTTGTCTTCTGTATCATGTAAGCCATCAAAGTCATAGTCAAAAATTGGTCCACTTATCACATTTACTCCATTTCTTTCTGAGGCATATTTCTTCACCAATACCCTTTGGAAATAAGTCCAGACCCCTGTGCAAAAATAAAAATCAGATCTTCTTAAACAAAATTCCTTGCTTTGGTCAAATTCTCTCTAGGATGCATTCTACAAGCCAAATATCACAAGCCAAGCAACAACAGAACTGTTGTGGTTCATGAGAACAATCTATGCTAAACCATTATCTCTGTTTCATTTATAAAGCAGCCAAAGCAAAGATATGGAGCTATGAGATAACAGTTAGAGTTTAATTAAGTCAGGGAAGGGTTCCCAGATGAAGTTATGGAGCTGAGATCTGAAGGATGGATGAGCAGGTTCAACAAAGAGGTGAGGCAGAATGTGTCAGGTCAAAAGGAAGGTATGTGCAAAGATAGAAGTGTGGTCTTTCTGGATGACTGAGAATAAGGTCTAGCTAGGTCCCAAGTTTGTCCTTGATGTGCTAGTTTCCATGTGTGTGCTTATCCCTGACCTTTCCACAGAGCCCCCACATGGTATCCAACCACCCTTCTCATAATCCACTTGAATATCTAATCATCATGTCAAACAAGACATTACCCAGTTCTTAATTTTGCTTCCCAGTCCTGCCCAGCCCCTTGTCTTCCCCATCATAGTTAATGGCACTCTCACCCAGATGTTCCCGTCAATTCCTAGGAGGCGTCCCTGACTTCTCTCCACATTCATGTGAGCAAGTCCTATCACAGCTGTCTCAAAAATGCATCCCAGCCACCCCAAGTCAGGCCACCTGTCACCATTTTCATTGCTTCCATCTTGAGCTAAGGTTCCTTGCTGTCTGACGTGAACTACCACAGAAGACTATTTCCTAACTCCCAGTTCAAAACTCTATAGCCCAGTCTTCATATAGTAACCATACAAATCCTTTTTCACGATAGAGCAGAATCAATGAATCCCCCACCCAATCCTGGCTGGCACTGAAGATGATTTTTCATTGTAACTACAATAAAAACCCAAACCCAATTCCCAACTGTGGCCATGCCTACCTCTGTGATTTTACTTCCTCCCTCTTTCCTCCCCTGGGGGGGTACAAGGCTTTCTTCCTGTCCCCCAACCTTACCAAATTTGTTCTAGCCTAAGCTTTTGCTTTTGCTCATTCCTTTGCCTGGAAAACTCATTCCCTAATCTCTGTGTGCTTGGTTTCTCCTCTATTGCTCTTTCTCACTCCAGTGTCACCCCCTGCAGAGGACTCTTTTGTCCATCCTAATTCCAGTTCACATTATGGTCAACCCAGAGGAGCATAGGAGGAGTAGAATGGAAGAAAGACATAAAGAAGAGACTAACAATGTCAGGGAAGGCAAGCGATGAGTTGGTTCTCCAATATTAGGTTCAACTCACCATGCTCTATTCTAGATAGAGGTTAGAGGTTCAGAATGCTACCACTTCTTTCCTGCCCTTATTAAAAAGGCCTTGGCCATCTTTCCCATAATGCTTCTATTGCTCTTTCTATGCTCTGATTCTCTACTCTGAATGAAAATAGCAGAGCAGCCCACCAGAGCCAAAACACCTCGGATAATTATTTGCACTAAAGAAAGTAGGAGGACAGTAAGAGAGAAGATCAAATGTTAACTTAAGCCCAATGTAGAGAGAGAGAGAGAGAGGAAACAATGAGAACAGTCAAAAGGCCAAACCCACAGAAATGCAGCATGAGAAAAAAAACATCCCCCTAGCAAAGAAGAACAGCAAGCCCTCTGTGAAAGGCCATTCCACACCAGCCTCAGGGTGGTACCCTGTGTTTCCTTTATTTCTGTTTGGTCAAAAATTACATCAATGAAAAAAAAATTACATCAATGAAGAATAGAGAAATCCAGGAAATTCTGATTTGTGGCACTTAAACAAAGCTGCACCCCATGTAACATTGTGAGAAATGTACCTGTGTGAATTTCTGAAATGTTCCTCAGCTGAGTCTGAGAACAAACCAGGAAGCCTTCCTTTAAAAATAGCCTTTAAATTTTCATTCATAAGCAACAGATTCTATCTTTGAATAAACCTTCATTTACTAACCAGGACATCAAACAAACATTTTTTCTCTAAACCATGTGGCCATTTCACCGAAGTTAAGCAGGGGAGGCCTGCCACTGTAGCTGACATACCGCAATTCCTCCTTCCTAATTTGAGACTCTATTTCAGCCCAGAGAGTCCTCAAACAGAACCCGATCCTCCACTGCCAAGCCAAATTAGAGAGAAGGACTTCTTTTTCCTACCTGTCCCATAAGCACACAGGTTTGTTCACTGTAAATGAACTAACAGGGGGTAAAGTCTATTCCATACTGCTTTCTCTGTCTTTGGATAAATGGATGATTGGATGGATTGGTAGATGGAGTGATGGAGAAATCAATTAATTAATTATTTAATATGAGAAATAGAAAATGGATTATTTTGACCTCAGAATAGATAAATCATAAATCTATATGAGTCTTAATTTTACTAATGAGCGGTTAAACAGAATTTTTATGGTCACACAGCCAGTGGTCACACTCCAGAGATGAGAACTTGATTTTTTGAGCCAGAGCTTATTGTGCCTATAAAATTCATAAAATCATTATTATCCAAAACTGTTGTTGTCATGTACAAATCAATTATGTAGTCAATGAAACACAAACAATAATTTACACAGTCCTAAAGCCATCTGAAATTAATACTCCGATGAAAGAATACCCTTTAGGCTCTTGCTGGGTTTCAGAGTCAACATTAATATGCGTGAACACCCCACAGGGGAGAGGGGATAATTAGTGCTTCCATGGCAATGTTCAGTAAGTAAATGTAGGTGCTGTTTAGTGTCAAGTGAATTCCGAAATTCAGTGAAGACCTTTTTAATCATCAAAAGAATGAGTATTAAAATTAAAACAAAAAGAAAAACCACAAATTTGGTTTAATTCAGCTTCTACCATTCATGACCTCCATCACTTCTTCTGATGTCAAATTCTTAATTATAAACAAGGGAAAAAACTACCTGCCAACTTCCCTCAGATTCAAATTTGGGGTCCACAGCAGAAAATTTACATGAAAGTTCTTAAAAAAAAAAGTACAAAGGCTAAACAGGAAAGGCATTATTATTATTAAAAATCAATATAGTGGTAGACAAGGTAAGTGGTAAATTTAGAAATATTTATTTTCATAAGTAACACTTTATTAGGTAAATATTGGACTTACTTTTGAAAGCAGGATACATTGGGACCATATTGGTTACAAGGAATGCATCATATTTAGCTTCCAATGAAGAGCTCAGATCTAAACATCAGGAGAGCAAACAGAGTACATTGCTTACCAAACTGTACATCGATAGAAACACATACTTCCAAAATGACCCATGGCAAGCGGGTAAAGGTCTCCTCCTTTATTCCCACTCATTGCCTCCTTTACATATTTCCTCCTCCCCCTACCACTCAATCTTTTCCTTTCACTCAGTAACTCTCTCTCAAAAGTTGTTTTTCATTTTACCTAGTTCTCTTTTTTAAAATATTTTTTAGTTGTTGATGGACCCTTATTTTATTCATTTATTTATATGCAGGGCTTAGAATTGAACCCAGTGGCTCACATATACGAGGCAAATGCTCTACCACTGAGCCACGACCTCAGCCCCCATTTTACCTACTTCTTAGTCTTAAGTATTTTGGAAAGGAATTCCTTGATTTCATTAGTGTAACTCAGACTTTTTTAACAAGAGCTTCAAGATAATGAGAGAATTAAAGAGCTCCACTTATTTCCAAGAGATCACCTCTACAGTATTACCTAAAAGACTAATGTTTTCATTGTTCCAGATTCTCATGGAACAATGTAAGGAGGGGTACAGAAGATTTGCTTGCACTTTAGAATTCCCCTGGAAGATTGGATTTTTGAAAGTTGGTCACGAGCCAATTTTGGAAGGATCACATAAAGTTGATCTCTACAATCTCAAGTGGACCTTCTTAAAGAAAATCTGAGCCACTGAAACCCTAACTGCCTAGTTTCACACCCCAAAATGTACAGTACATCCCTGCCCTCAGCCAAGTGATCAGATACAGACGCTTTATGACTTACAGGGAGGAAAGAGGAATCCGTAGGACATCTGCTTATCGTTCTTGTAGGCCAAGCAATTCTGACTGAAGCCCGGAGAAACACGGACATCGGGGCGGACACAATTGGTCAGATGCTCAGGAATGCCAGAGACCTCAGCCTGCATGAGAGTCACAGTCACTCAGCAATGCCATCGCAGAGGCAAGGGCACAGTAATGCTAGGTTGCTCAGTCATAAAACAGCCCAATCCAAAACCCCCTGGCTTTTACTATAGCTTATATTCTAATATTCTGATTCCTTTAAATAGCATTAGTTTTTTTTAAATAAACCAGTTATTAGCAACAGAAGTCTTTCATCAAAGTCTTAAGTATAACAATATATAAAGCAGAAATCCCACTGCTGAAAAATGAATAGGATTTCACAGAAGACCACTTAAAAACTAACACACTTAACAATAACAGACATATTCCTTCAAAAAAATGTGTGTATATTCTCTATGTGTGTGGAGGGGGGAACATATATACATATAATATACATATATAGTATATAGTATATATATGCATATAAAACATGACATATATAGTGCACAAGAGCGAATTAATGAGAAACTGTTTTGGAGGCAGAAGTAGTCTTTTCTTTATATTCAGAAATTTAAAACATATTTCAAGTGCCAAATAAATTTTTCCAGTTCCTGATATATACCCATATATCTCATCCTCATCACACTGAAGCCCCAACACAAAATTTTAATAAAGCAAAAAACGGAATGCCTATCATGGAAGAGGCTGTGCGTGGGCAGGGGATATAAAGAAACTCTGTACTTTCCACTAAATCTTGCTGCTGAAAACCATTCTACAAAATAAAGTCCATTAAAACAAAAAATATATATATACAAATCTCAGTGGCTTCTGTAATTACTAAGCAATAACTACGTACGGTTAAAAACAAAAAACAAATAAAAGCAAAAGAATCAGCATGCCCCTTTCAATATTTAACATATTATCATGGAACTATTAGAACCCTGAATAAAAACTAGTTCAAAATGTCTCATAATAGATCCAACAGGGAATTTCTTCCACCAGAAAAAAACATTTTCTAAAACAAACAATCATTGTACGGATCAAGGAATGTAATGAAATAAAGAACACAAAACCCAATTTTCCCAATGACCTGTTTGGAAACAGTGTATGATGTCCAGAGTGGCATTAGGAAAATTTCGCTATAACCGCTTTCAAAGTCAGTGTGATATAAGATATTATATCTAGTTCGATAAAGCACTGCAGGTCGCCCATAGAGGAGATGTCTCTCTAGGAAAGAAAAAAGTAAATTGTGTTAAATATCCATTGAACTTCACACCAAAAGTTAAAGAAATACTGGAAGAGTTGAGATGTCTAAAATGTGCTAGCTTACTTATTAATAATGCAGCGCCTTCTCCTTAATTTAAAAGTGAGTCTCCCTAACATTTTTGTAGTTTATCTGATCACCTGTGCATGCATCAAGGCGTGTAGTTATCAAAACTGTAAAATAAGGCCATATTTATGTTAATGTTCTTTACAGTTGTAAAGAATTTAAAATCTATATAGAAAGGAAATATTAGGTAGCAAAATTAGAAATGATTCCACTGAATGGAAAGCCAAGGATTGAACTTCAGTAGAATTACAGGATAACCAATTAAGAAGAAGGCTCTCTCATCGTTATTTGCAAACTGCAACTCAAATACACATTATTTCAGCATAAAATGTGAGTGGTAATGAGAATTTAAAGGAAGCAGCTTTGTCACATGGAGGTAAACTCTTTAGGTAAGAACTTAAAGGAACATGTATAGATAAAATAAGTGGGCGTTCAAGAGGGTCCTTTAAATACAGAAAAGAGAAGTTCATCAGTTACCCAAGAACTCAGTGAAGACCCCCAAATGCAGAGACAGATCCCTCGAGGGAAATTTCTCCTCTTAAGAAAAAAGGTCTGAAACCTTACTCTTTGAGGAAGAAGAGATTAAGCTTACTATGCAAGCTATCATTCCACACTGTCGTAAGTGCCTAGAGCTTAATCTGCCCACGTTGGTCAGGCCAAAACTTCCATAGATTCTTGGAAATCAGGGTCACTCCAGACAAAAATATTTAGAGATTGAGGCTTAGGCCTCAATATTTTTTTAATAATTCCTTACATGATTTTTTTTTTTAAGAAAACAAAACTTTTTTGCTATTATTTTTATTAAAGAAAATTAGTTCTGGCAATCACTTATTAAATTATGTATACATGTTGCTTTAATTAAAGTGTTACCATTCTATGCAAGTAATGGAGAAAACCCTTCATAGAATACTTTGCAAGACCCCCCCAAGTAGAACTGCTGATTTGAGGCAAAGAGGCCCACACTGTTACAACACAAGCTTGTTCTGCATAGTTTGGCTTCATTAATGTGGCAGTAAATATAGAAGCCTTGCTTAAGCTGCCAAATTTAGGGACCCATCCCTAAGAATTAGAATATAACATGATAATATTAAATGAGTGAAGTATAATAAACAAAATAAAAGCCAGCAAATCATAACAGTAGTACTTGGGGGCAGTAAACCAACCCAGACTTTCCTTCGAAACTCAAACCAAACCTTTTCTAGGTTCAAAATTTCCATTAACGTTTTCCTTGTTTTCATTTTTGCTGCCTCTGAATTTCCTGGTTTCAGCTGGAAGCAGAAGTATCAAAATTTTTTGAGAAGCTCTTCTCTTTTAATCATTCCAAGTGCTTACCACGCACAGTCCTCCAAACTAGAATTCAAGCCTAGCCTCCCATTTGTTTCATTAAGGGACAACAAAAGAGCAGTCATGTTTCCACATGTAACACCCCTACTTACAGCAGCCACCAAACAATAGTTCAGGTGATCTACAATCTCCACCAACTCTGGCTCTTCCTTTCTCCAGGGGCCCTCATTTCTTGGCATTTCTTAACATAATACTACATCGATCAGGGCTGGTTTATTTGCAACACCCTGCACATAATCCTGGTGGACAACTCTATGCTATTACGCATGGGATTGCTTTTCTCTCTACCGGCAATAACTTCTCCAGTCTTCTCCACCAATACTGTCATTTATCTCCTTTCCAATTTATCCATCATGTATTCCCATCAAACACTGACTGAGAACCTACATTGTGCCAGGTCTTGGGCTGTAGAAGGGAGAGACTGAGAAAAGAAATTAGGATAGAACTCTTATTCTCAAAGAGCTCAGAGTTCAATGGGAAATACAAACATGGCCCAAATAACTCACATGCAACATAGTCTGCACCATGTCAGGGTATCCATAGGAATATGATGGGAACACAGGATGATGAATGTCACAAATGGAGGTAAGATGGCATCAGCAAAGCCCTTTACACAGTATATGGGTGAAGCCACATCCCAGCTTATGCCTGCTGCTCTGACATAATTATTAAAAGCACCGTTTTACACACTCAAGGTGCAGGACAAATAATATGGTCACAGAGTTTAAGCATCATGGGAAAGAGATGAGTAGGAAAGGAAGAAGAGGTACATGATCAACAAGATATCCAAGATTCACCTTCTCCTGAAAATTTTCCCAAGCCCCTTCTCCATATCTACTCATTCTTCTGCTCTGAATATATAGACTTAGTTTGCTTCCAAAATTTTGGCTTCATAGCTTTCAAGCATAGACACACTGCAGTTTAAGAAACAGCTTGAGCACAAATGCATCACTCTCTGATTAATTCTTTTTAAGTTGTTATTGAGCATCAGAAGAAAAAACAACAACAAAACACCCAGTGGTTTCAATAGTCTCCCAAATTTCAACCAAGCAAGATTCCCAACTGACCCCCCCCAAAAAAAATCTACCTGAATCTTCCTAAAGCTTAGCAGTTTTGTCTAAGAAAGAAGTGAAATAATCTTTGCAGTAAAAAACAAAGATTTTAAAGTCCCAAATTAAAATTTAGATTTTACTTTTTCAGTTTATCAAAGAATCACAGGATCTCCGTCATATCCTGACTTTGTGGGTCTTTATGACTTCTTGGGTGAGCCACACATTGCGTTTCTGCTTAACGAAATGTTCCTACTCAGGCCACAAAATACACTTGATTCTGTCTTTACACATGTTAAGATCTTCATCTCAAGACCAGCCCACAAGCTTCTGCTATGGCAACAAGTTAATGTGATTTCTTTTTTATTTTTTCCTACAGTAAGTGACGGTTAGTATATGTAATTGGAGTATCCATGCTATTAAAATATTTACTTTCGAAATATTCTTAAGTTTTTAATTGACACAATATTTGCACCCATTTATGGGTTACAGCATGACATTCTAACACATAGGTACAGTGCATATACTGTGTACTTCCAGGGTAAGTGGATCGCCTCAAACATTTATCATTTCTTTGCAGTGAGAACAACTCAAAATCCTCTCTATAAGCTATTTTGAAATATAAAACTAATTTTGGCCAAGCAGTTACCCTACTGAGCTACAAAGGACATTAGAAGTCATTCCTGCCATCCAACTGGACCGCTGTACCCATTATCCATCCTTCTGTGATTTCATTCTGTGACTCTAGCACAGCCTCTGCCTTCCCAGGCTGGGATCCTACTCCATAGAATTCTAGACAGAGCCTTCATTCCCCACCCTGATTCCTGTTTACAATAGTGTCTCTGGCATTTTGGTACATGCCAAGGTTCTCCTCCAGAGACCACAGTTGGCAAAATACTGTGAGACAAATCTTTTTAAGTGGTGTGGACTCCCCAGCACTTACTGTTTCTCTCTTCCAAAGTTTGGTCATGCAGACCTGAGTTTGTGTTTCTCTTCCCTCCTCAGCTTCCTGATTCACATTCCCGCAGATGGGCTGGCTGACTTAAAGCCACATGAAAATCTCTCCTCCCTTTTGTTTTTTAAACATTCACTCCCACAATAATATGCTCTTAAATTTGACCACAAAGTCTCTACACAAGACCTTTCCTTTTCCTGTGTTCTTTCTCCTTCTTTGCTTTAAAAGTGTCCATTATCACTCACTGCCATTTCAATCTCCTTTGGGATTCTAGCGGACGCCTCTGTGGGTGCCCTGTTCTTTTCTTCCCTCAACTCTTTTAATTCATCTACTTGCTATATCCTTCAGCAGAACAATAACTGTATGAGGACAGGGACTTTATCTGTGTTTTTTAACACTGGATCCTACTTCTCCATCACTAATCACATATCTACTTGGTAAAGACTTATTGA
The DNA here is from genome assembly GCF_902686455.1 of Sciurus vulgaris. Classification (NCBI taxonomy): domain Eukaryota; kingdom Metazoa; phylum Chordata; class Mammalia; order Rodentia; family Sciuridae; genus Sciurus; species Sciurus vulgaris. Next base: position 192,081,952 of record NC_136461.1, read on the forward strand.
TGAATCAATTTAAAAAAAAAAAAAGCAAGCTGTGTTTTACATATGACCTGCCTAATGTACTACTGAGAGATAGATTGGGCAGATCAGTTCCCCCTCCATTTTACTGATGGAGCAACTGGGGGTTTATGATTTATACTAGATAACTCAGCTGCACCCAGACGATGGGCCTCACCCCTTGCTCTCTTCATTCATCTCTTTAGCCTTTTGGGCAATCTGCAGTAGGATGCTGCCTGCTGGGTTGTTCTAATGGAGGACATATTGGAATAAAGGTTCAAGTGACCCTGGGCATCAGTTCTGTCCAAGTGATGTCTGCTGAGATAACGTTAGTAAGCCCTAAGGAGGCTAATCCTTTGTATCAAAGTCTCTAGTATTTCATAACAACTTGCAAACCCTGACATGCACTGAAATTCTCTCCTGACATATTCCCTGTGTGCCAACACTTAGAATAAAAAGCATTTTCAGAGGAAATCACATAGGCTTAAGTGTCACATAGAACTGGAGTTAAATTTCATCTCAGCTCTTCATAACCCTGCAACTCTGAAACTTAACATCCTAAAGGCTTCTGCCTCCCTCAGATGTTACTCTGTCAGAAAGCAGAATGTGTAATACACCAAGGTCAGTCTTCACCCAAACTAGCTGTGGTCCTAGTGGTTGTAGTTGTCATGGCTTAGTGAAGGGTTTCGGCAAACAATATCGGTAGGTAAAGATGATTAGAATTCAGTGTCTACATCAAATCATCTTGAAACCTACTATAAATCACAAGCAATAATACTGTATAATGATTTCTTCCAAGTCTTCCCCAAAACACAACACATGGACACACATATAGAGAAACACAAGTATATCTTCTTCCTTAAGACAACTAGCATCTCCAAAGAAATAACAAAAATGAGAACTATTTCAGAACTGAAAAGAGAGACAGAGATTTCCCCTGTAAAATATTCAAGATGCTGCCTTAAAGTTAGTAAGGCTTACTAATCCTTAAGTCATTCTGCTCTCTAAATTAACTTCTCATTGTATGTGAGAAGGAGCCAAACATGTACATACAAATCTCTATCATTTAAAAAATGGTTTTCAGAGGTTGGGGTTGTGACTCAGTGGTAGAGTGTTTGCCTAGCACGTGTGAGGCACTGGGTTTGATCACCAGCACCATATAAAACTAAATAAACAAAATAAAGGTATTGTGTTCATCTGCAACTAAAACTATTTTTTTAAAAATGATTTTCAATTCCTTTTTATATAAAGATGATAGTGAGTTCTAACTTAAGAAAGCATAAAACATTTGATAGCCTTGTAAATGAAGACTAAGGTGAAAATAAATATTGTAATAATTCTTACAACAAAAATTATAGCCAGGTTTAGTGCCAGGATTGCCTGATATGAGAGTTTTTAAATTTTCCATTTTATTCATTCATTTGTCCATTGACTCAATGTTACAAGGAAATGAGTTTTCATTGCATAGTAAGTCTGACAAGATGTTAGCTACATGTGACCCAGAAAGGGCAACCATCATGCAATTAAGATTTGTAATTTACCACCTATCTAGAAATACAATTGCAGTTTAGATCACCATATTGGAAGACTACATTTTCTTCCTTTTCATTTGGCAAAGAGCTTCATTCTATAACAGTTTAAATATTTATTGCAAAATATTGCCTAAGATTAATTTAATATACCCCTTTTTTTAAACTCCAAATATCCCCTGAGTTATTTCACTACTGGAATGTGCACCCTTTACATGTGTGCTTTATTCAGATATATGAGTGATTTTACAGCATATGACATTAAAACAGCCACATATGTTGCAAGTGAATTATGTGTAACATATGGCTTATTCTGAAATATATCAACTACCTATATCTGCTTTAAACAACTAATAACACAAATAGTACAACTTTACATTTGTAAAGAAATGTAGGTTTACAAATTACAAGCTTCGACCCATATTCCAAGGTATCCAGAAAGGGAAGTAATTACTCTGAGTAGACGCACATGCTCACACACAGAGATTCGCATTCACAAGGTTGTGCTCCAGTGGAGCAAACATTCAATATTTTAAATGGGAGACTGGGATTTATGACACAGGAAACATCACAGAGGCCTGAAAGTACTCAGACTAAGAAAACATTGCTTTGCTGCTAAAGGAATGATGGAGAGAGACCCCATAAGGAGACAGAAACAAAGACCAAGAGATGAAGAAACAAATAGAAGAATATTGAGGTGTATACATATTCCAGAATCTAGACAAGAAAATGCTTTACACCATGATTTATAATTAGTTTTACTTCAGGAAATTATTTTAAAGTCTCTCTTAAAGGCTGGTCCCACTAGGCCATGAACATACCAAGGGCATGTGCCCCTATGAGGCTCTCCTAATATTTTGTGCTGCCATTTTGTACTGGTACAGCTGTCTTGGAGAAACCAGAACCAGCCCAGATTAAGCACCCAAAAAACACTGAATGAACCCACAAATTTTAAGCTTTTATGCTTTAAAAGACCCTTCGGCGGTAAGTGTAAGACATGTTTGTTCAACTCTGAGCAAACCATGCAGAGGTGACGATATTAACTACAAATGCTATCCCTGAGAGTCATAAATTCACTAAGAAGAGGCCTCTTATTTTCATGATTGGCAATTTGAGGCTACTGTTCATGCTCAGCTGTCAGTTGTGGGTGGGACTGATTTTATCACAACATTTCAAGAAATTAAATGCAGATCATGTTTTAGTACCATGAACAATGAGATTTCGAATCAGCAAAAATATGGGAATCCATTAAAAATTATCAACAACAAACCAGTGACTTTTAGAAGAGAAGCATCTCAGTACTATTTCTTTGCTTTGTGGTTGAATATTTAAAAAACTCAAATCACGAGATTGCCTACCCCTTGACCCCGACAACATTCCAATTCTTGTAATTATCATGACACCATAGTCCACATGGTTTAGGGGGTCAAACATTTCAACTCACTCACAGGCTTTGTACAGGACATGTGTAGCTTTCACCAACGAAGTTCCACCTTTAAAACTAGATTTACCCAATTATGTGCCTGAGTCTGCATCCTCTGTGATCAAAGGAAGTAGGGGAGGGTGGTGATAGAGAAAAGGAAGAAGGGCAGATGAAGATCTTTATAAAGGAGGAAAATAAGTCAAGTAAATAAGTCTTCTACTGGTTTCTTCAACTTCTGCTTAATCAGATTGGAAATAGTACATATGATAAACAGAACCACATGTGAGCTAATAACTCCAGCGATGGAATCAGGAGATCTTGACCCTGTGCCTCTCTGCCACATGACTTGGGGCATCCTGTTTCCTTCCTTACTCTTAGTTATCCCCCCACTATTTCAACAAATTGTTCCACTTACTATAGTAACCTATACAGCGGTCTCCTCACCCTCTTCTATTTTCTTCTAATTTTCTGGAATTTCAAAATCAGAAGGAAGAAGGTAGATTGCATTTTTATTCCTAATTATGCATTGTCTCCACCCATTGCCATGTGACTTGTGAGATAGAGTCCCAGTGGAAAGAATGTATTTCCCTGCACTGTTGCTGTCATGTGCTTGCCTCTGGCAGTGAATGAAAGCAAAGTGCCTCAGGATAGAAGAAGTGCTCAACTGCAGTACACAGCTCTGAGCAGAGTATGTCAGACAAGGGCTACCATTTCAAACCTGGATTCCAGAATAAAGAATATGAGTAGGTCAGGAATCCACTGAATGTACAATCAGAATAGTAAAATGTGAGCAAGTCATGTGACCTTTTTTTTTTAGTACTGGGGATTGAACCTAGGGGTGCTTTACCACTGAGACACATCCCCAGTTCTTTTTATTATTTTTTATTCTGAGACAGGGTCTTGCTAAGTTGTAGAGGCTGGCTTTGAATTTGCAGTCCTCCTGCCTCAGCCTCCCCAGTCACTGGGATTACAGGCATGCACCATTGCCCTCAGCTTCATGTGTCTTTCCTGACAAAAATCACTGAGTTGTTGATTATTTTTGTCATATCTCAAGCTTGAAAAAGTTTATTAATTCATGCTTGTTATCCATGTATGTAAGATAGGAGGAGAAAGAATCTGGCCTCAAGACAATCCTTTATTTGAAGGGGGTGTTCTAGTTTGATTTTCCTGTATCTTTCCCTACAACATGCACACTGACTTTGGGCAGGTGGGCTTCAGCACAGGGACCAGCTGCTCATTTATAATTGTGACTATCATTCCTCGTAGAGGAGTCCCCATTAGCACGTTCACTTGTAACTCAGCAGATACACAATGGATTATCTGGTTTGGGAGGGCTTAGAAGCTATCAGGAAAAGGAAAAAGCAAATCACTATTTTCAATTACACGATTGGCACGTTGGGTACATAGAATAAAACAACACCCTTCACCAGAGGGATATAAAAACCACTTTGCAATATGAATATGAATTTTAAAAATATTGTGCTTACACTGTGAAGTAAATAGAAGTCTTCAACTTTTTAAAACTAAAAAATAAACCTTATCTTAAAAAATGTTTTTAAACACCCCTTACCTTCTGTGGACCCTTTTGTATGAAGGCGTTTATTGAGTTCATCCAGCTTGTTCTTCATATGTGAATACCAGAAAAGCAGGGGAGGGAAAAAGCAAGTCAGAAATGTTCTTTCTTTCCTATACCCTCTCTCTGCTTGATCCCACCTGTACTCAAAAGAGGGTCCTAAACTCTGTCAATATCATAAACTGTTCTAGGGAACTTCTATTGTGTCTCACCTTGACATTCTAAGCTCTACTTGCTAGTGTTTCTATATCTATGAGCACCTTCTTTAATCTCTCCTTAAAACTGTGGGTAATCATGTATCAACTTCCCATGTTAGTAATGATGTTTACCTGGGCACATAGACATAAATTAATTATAATAGTGCCTCAGTGTTTCAGATCAATCCCTAGGTAAGCTGAAATGATTTCCAAACTAATGGATGAAATTGCTTTTTCCCAGAGCTAAAATTTATTGCTTGACAATTCTAAAACATGATAGGTCAGTAACTCCACCTGCCATTACAGATATTCTAGAGACACTCCAGCTTATGTGTACAATACATTTACAATTACATTTGTTGCAGCATCATTTGTAAGAGTAACATTTGGAAATTGCCAAGTGTACTCAAATGGGAAAATAAATTAAATCAGTATGATATATTTTTACAATTAAATGCAACTATTAGTAGTAAAAATAAGTGAGCTAATAATATATTACACACACATAAATCTATCTCAAAAACATAATGATGAATAAAATAATTGCAGGGTTCATATACTGTAATAGCATTCATATAAAATGAATGCAACACTATTTATGTTGTACTATGCAACACTACACATAAATTATTTTGGAAAACATACTAAAGATTACTTCATATATTATTTGAGACACAAATATAGAGAGTAAAAGTGCAGGCACACTATATTCAGGACCCCAGTTAACTCTGGGCAGGAAGGAGGTAGGATGGGAAGGGAAGCAGGAAACTTCTACTGAACCTGTAATGTTTTCCCTCTTATGATTCATGTACTGAGGTATTTACTTTTAAAATTCTTTACACCTTTTCAATATGTCTGGAAGTGTCCTTAGAAGAAGAAGGTAGTTTTTTGCCATAGACTAAGACAATCCAGAATTTCTCTGAAAAACTTTGAAAAGATATCCAACAGTCTCCTTTTCTCAGAAGACAGATAATTCAGAAAACAAGATGCAACCAACTGATTCCTGTAAAGTTATAGCTCGCATCTACCTCACAAGATGACTTCCTGTTGACTTTGGCAATTTGACTCCTCTAACTGAGCTGCCTTGTAGTAATTAAACTCCTTGGTTCTTGTCAGGATCAAAAACAGGAAGAAGATAAAAATGGGGAAATGAAGAAGATAAGCAAACTGAACTCCTACAGTGGGGAGCCTCCAAATATGGATCCTGGGTTCCTAGGAATCCTGGAGGAAGCAGGCAGAAGGGAGTGGAAATTGGGCAGTAGGAGAACTATCTTCCATTTATCTGAGGCCAAACAAAAAAATTACACATCTAGTTACAATAAAACTATACATACAAATGTGTTGGATTTCCTTGCTTTGGGCTGGCATTGTGTCCATTCAGGGTGGTAGCATCAGTTCATTCCTGCTGCTACAACACTGATTGACAGCTATATTGGCCTTTGATCAACATAAACTTCAGTAAGTAAATTATTGCCTAGCACTTGAGTTTGGTTTTCAAAAACTGTCCAAACATGGAATGATGGTAGTCTCTATTAGCAGCAATACTGCCCATCTGTGTTGTACCTTTCCTACCCTGCTCTGCATCCTGGAAGGCTGACCTCTGGGAACTGTATCAAAAAGCAAACTTGCCGTTTGGTTTCCTGTTGGGTCCTACCAATGGGAGACATCTGTAGGGGAGTAGAGGAGAGGGAAAGAAGGGTATTATCCTATCTCCCTCCCCATCAGGATGCAGTGTGCTACCTGTGCTCAGCTAATAAATCCAACAGTTCCTTCCTACCCGTGTCTCTCTGTATCCTGGTAACTTGCTCCCACCCCATACCTTTCAGGGTTTGGAGCTACCCTCCTACCCCGAGCACTTTATCATTCCTCATTGACTTCCATCCACCCTGCCCAGCCTCTGTAAATAGTTCTCTCATTAAATATGATTAAAACAATCTTTTTAAAGTGTCTTTCAAAACCTCTTCAGCTTGGCCACCTTTGTCCTGCCAGGACCATTATTAATACATATGTAATACATAGTTGAAGAAAAGAAAGCTTTGGGTTGAGATTTATGAATAGAATAACATTTTTACCCTTCATTTTCTATGTCTGTGCTATGGTAGTAATGAGTCACAACTGGATCCTTAAATTCAAATTTTAAATAAGAAAATTAAAATTTTAGTCCCTTAATCACACCATCAAGTGTAGTGGCTCACTTTGGAGAGCAAAGAGAGCAACTATTTTTATCATCACAGAAAGTTCCTCTGAACACACCCCACAAGCTCCCCAGTATAATATAAAGATTATTTCTACCTTTGGCTCTACCTTATCATCACAGGTGCAGCCCAGGTCAAAATCAGACTGAAGGTACATAATCCCTGGATAATTGGGTCTGGTAACTTCCTCTGGCATGGTTGGCCTAAAGGTATTAACACGCAGGAGGTGATTCAAACTCCCATGGGTTCCATTGTTAGGAGCTGGCTTCAATCCCAGGAGATCTGATGCAAAAAGAGAAAAGGAGCCAGGTGCTTCTTAAATGCTTTATGATGAGATACGATAAGTATCAAAACCTTTCACCTTCCAATGGTGTGTAAACTCCCAAACACAAATCAAAATTGGGTAACACCAAATTTAGATAGCAAGCATCCCTGTCATACCCCAAAACCATTCTGGCCTCACCATGTCTTGCCACAGCTTCCTGAAATAGTCATGCTCATGACTTGACCATTAATAGAGAGAGACACTCCCCAAATCAAGAGCGGAGGAAGAGGGCCTTGCACAGCTGTTGTCTACGTGAGATAGCTACAACTCAAGGACTCAGCTTCAGCATCACTGCCTTCTTGCACTTCTCTGGGATTTTTTAATCCAAATTTTTGAAATAAGATTTATAATCAATAAATAACCACAGGCTGCCCTCTAATGTACTCCACACAAGTGTGGGGACAAGAGGAGGCTCTGGCCTTGGGCATTGAAGTGCCACTATTACACCAACAGGCTGATTTCACAGCAAATGAAAGGCTGCCAAGTGGGCACACAGTGACTGACTTGCCTAAACTGGAAGGCAGGACAGGGAAGAGCTAGCAGCCAAGATGGGAAAAGAACCCAGGAGACCCGACTTGCAGACTCCCCCTCTAACCACCAGACTGGCACTCCCTTACTAAATAGGAAAAGTTGTCCTCATTCAGCAACTAGAAGCTCAAGGAAGAAAAATAATTAGGAGCACATAAATAGCTGGCCAGGATGCAAGCTGGCAAAATTTTAACTGGGCTGCAATGTGAGAGAGGAGGTGGGGAAAGCTCTATGCCCAACTCTTGCTTCATCAGGTCTCTGACCAGGGGTGTCAAACTGTAATGCTATGTTGGATCAGCCAGAGGCTGCCAACAGCAACACTGTGAAAACTCCCTGTTAGTCAACTGTTGAAGGGAGACAAAGACGCCTTAGAAGGGATGACATTCTGTCCTTTGAACCAATGGACAAGTTACAATATTTTTTTGTGGAAAGCAGAGATGGTCTTAGAAGAGACACCTCCTTTCTTTCTCTGACATTCAGGAAGTTCATACATTAACTAAAGATGGTTTCCCTGGTTTTAATGAGTGACTTACCACACATAACATTGTAAAGTTCAATGTTTTCAAATGGAGGCACTTTAGTCTTGTACTTAAATGTTGGGCCATAACCTACAAAAACAGTCTTCCAAAAGAAAAAAAAAGAAAAAAAGAAAAACAGAAACAATTAGCCATTCCTGACATCCAATAGCAAGCCTTGCTCTACATAGGAATGCTGGGAGACCTCACTCACCCCTCCGCTCCCATCCCTTTCAACAATGGCTAAAACACAAAACACAATGTCAGCTCACAGTTCTGGAATCGTACCTGCATGCTGTTGACTTTGTTATCAAATCCATGGTCCCCCTGGAAAAAACATTTTCCTGATGGTTTCTTATAAACATCCAAAGGTTTCCTACATTGAAACAATTTTATCATCAGTCAGGATTTCTCCTGAAATCGTTCTGATAAAAAGCCAGTTTCAGGATACAGAGGATCTCTGAGAAGGGGCTTTCGAAAGCCTGTTTGTCTCTGTGATTACATCATTTCTGTGGTGATGACAGGATACTTCTGTTCATTTCTCCAAGTGTCCTTGCTTTGACAGTCGCCCCACGATGAATGGAGACCTTTGAACAGAATCCGGGCACCCTCCTCATATCTCTTGCTTACACCCAGCAGAGCACTTATCCCAGGTAAAGTTCTGCCCTCCCGTGTGCCTCCTGAGATTGGAGAGTGTTGACTGTCCTGTGGGACATTGTGTGTCTGCTTCATTTCTACGTACCCCTGACAAGGTTCAGAGTCACCACAGAGCAGGCACCTCAGAAACGTGAGATATTTCATCAATGCTTTGGAGCTCTGGATTTTATAAAAATTTGCCTATCAGTACACTACAACTAGAGTATAATTGTATAATTGAGAGTCAAGTGAACTCTGATGGTGACATATCTAACAAAATCCTAGGCAATATCCCTACTCAGAAATAAAAAACGGAAACACTGCTCTCAAGACATCAAGATAATTAACCTTTCCCCTTGTGCCAGCAAGACTTCATTTACATAAGTGTCATAGGATCCTTTTCCAAATAAAGTTTATGTTTATTAATATGAAGATTCCTTAAGTATCTACAGGGCACATAGCACTGAAGCAATGTGCTTGGGGAAAACAAAGAAATCTATCAAAAGGGTTTCCACCCTTACTGAACAGCATCTTGAAGTTGGGATGATAATAACATATGTGCATATGTAACCCAACCATGCAAAAGTTGAATTAAAAAGATTCACTGCTAATTAAAATGCCTGGCTTTGGTCTATGCTAATTTGAACAGCTGTCATCATCTTTCACATAACATCTGCTCAACCCCCAAGTTCTCTTCATATGAACCTGCCAACTGCATCAAATTTTCTCTCCCCCAAGTCACCCCACACGTAGAAGTTTCTGCACAGGGCACAACCAAGCCATTTTGGTCCCATCTCTGTAATGCTTCCAACTCCTCATGTCCATTCTACATGATTCCAATATCTCTGGCCTTCACATATATCTCTTAATAATCCCACATATTAAACTCTGTCTACCCCTTAAAATTACAGTAGGACCTTCATGTGTTTGTCACACGTGTCTTTCGAAGCATTCTGTATTGATACAGGTTCCTAGGGGACCAACATTTTTCCTTCTCTGGTCTCCCTGGTAAACTGAGCAGAGAACCTAGGGTAGAATGCATGTCATAGCTGTTCAGTCTTTGCTGCAGACAGATTCACTGCACTTTTCTAGGAGAAAGTTAAAGGAAGAGTGGGAAGACTATGTCTGCTTCCAGGGCTGTGTGAAAATGAACCACCTTTCAGCAATTAACTCTTTAAAATTGTCTGAACCTCCAGATGTCCTAACAAGATTCAAAAGCAAGACTTCATTAATATTTGAAAGAAGGCAAACATGGGAAATAAAGCAATGTAAAACACATCCATGATAACAGGTTTCTAGATTCACATTTGCTGAAGTCCTCTATAAAGTCTAGTCAATCAAGATCACATTAGTCCTGGGTTCTCAGGCAAAAGGTCCTAGTTATAATTTTGGCTGGTTCCAGTAATAAAAACAAAGGTTAGAATATCAATTCAAAAATGGATATAAGCATACACATACACACAAATGTGCGTGGAAAGACTCCAAAGGGACATCAAGACACCAACACCCAGAACAGATGAGTCATCTCAGCACTTAACTGCTCACTGAGCACACAGCATGTTTGGAAAGAGTGAGATTCCAACTATTTCTTTTAATGATGACCAGGAACCTTAAATTATTTCCAGTTATCAAAGAGGTGGCTACAAAGATAAGAAACAGGGATAGCCCGCGCCCCAAGTTACCTTGCAACGTGCCATCTGCGGTCCACCAACAGATGGATATCCTCAATTCTTCTGTTGTTGGCATAATGCAAGCGTTTGGGAAGGTGCTGTTTCATGTAAGGCTTAAAGTGCTGATCTGGTTTTTTACACTGAAATATAAATGAACATTGGTCTTTTTCTTCTAGAAAAAGTTGTAGTTATTCTAGAACTCCCTTTAAAGCTGAAGACAGTTTTAAGCTCAACAAAGGGTATTTAGTGAATAAAGAGAATGTTTTGCCCTCTATCAAATAATACACACTGAAAATAAATAAGGCAATTGGATAGCTTTTGAAATGGTATAGCAGATTATCAGAGGAGAGGGAGGAATTCAAAAGACATACTCCTGACTCAGGAGACCCTAACTGAGAGCAGTCATACCCAATAGCCTTTCCCAACAGCTTCAAGTCAAGGGGCAGAGAAAGGAGGCGTGATACATGCAGGCCTATCTGATGATAGGTGCTAGTGCTTTGAAAGTCTCTGCCCTAAAACAGGGAACAATGGATCCAGATGGTGGGCAGATCTGCTTCAGAGAAAGTAAAGATTTGATTAATCGTGAATGAAGACTTGTCAGTTCTAATGGAAGAATCCAATATTCTCAGTTTGCATCATTGCCAAGACCACTCTGGGTCCTGTGGTTGATCCCAGGTCAGAAGTTTTGAAAGCTTTCAGAGCAACAAATAAACAAGATGGCAAGGCAGTGAGGCAGATGTTCCATGTTCCTCCAACCCACAGTAGGGGATGAACATGGAAAGAAAGTGTTCCAAGGGCAAAGCCCTGATAGCTTCCAACACTTACCGTGAGGTTAGCGATAATGACTTTGGGGTCATCTGTGCAAAAAGAGAAGGAGAAAAACTTCAAAAGACATGACCAATAATCATTGAGTCATTTTTGCAGGATATTCAATTCTTCCTCATCTCCCAAGCCCAGAAAAACTATCACTTACATATTTTATTTTAAACACATATGTAATTGTGTGGGAGTTTCATATTTCAATAAGTGAAATGCAACTAAACAAATGGAACAAATCCTACAGCGCATTTCTCTGTCGGTCCAGGTCTCCTCTTCTCGATGGAAACGCCTCTTTCCATAGCACCATGATACTGATAGGTAAATTTCTCCCGAGTTGCCCAAAATGGTTCCTCTGGAGCAATTTAATGTCAGGAACTAAACTGGGTATAGGGGCTTTCACCATGACTTCCTATTTATCTGTAGGTATTTGAAACAAGTCATCACCCTGTTTAAAATGAACCTTCTAATCTATTGAGTTATATTTTTAAAGGGAGTTTTGTTTTCATGGTAATATTATGAGTTTAATTACATAGGGGCTGCTCCTTTCCGGTCATGGGCACACACATATGTGTCTTCTTGTTTTTCATTACCAGCAAACAAAGGCTATTTTAGTCAATACTCTGAACCAGCTAAAAGCAAAACTATGTAAATGATGGCTGTGTATAAACAGGATTATATTATCTGAATGTCCTCTTTTGGGGGGACTGTGGGGAGAAAGAGGAGATTGTAGGTTGTTTAGATTTTGTTTTGTTTTCCAAAAATTTGGTGCAGTATGTCATTACAGAATCAGCAGAAAAGGAAAGCAGCATTCAGGAGAGATACCCACTGTCACAGTGCAGCCCTCCCTGCTATTAATGTCAGTGTGGCAGGCCTTGTCTGTATCATTGGCTGCTGCAATCCCCCACACCTGGTGCACAGTAGGCACTCAGTAAATATTTGTTAATAAATATTAATAAATGTCTGTTCCTATTTATTGAAAATGCATGTTGCTGTGGAATATAAATATATACACTCCAAAAACTTCTTTCAGTATCTTAGTTCTAAAGCTAAAATGTATAATGCATCCTACTTAAATTGGGGTTAAATTTTAGTTGCAGCTTTTAATGGAAAGTAAGTGAAAATGATAACAATAATGGCTAACCCACACTGAATCTGTACCGTGTGCCTGTCACTCTAGAAGAGCTTTGGAAGGGCTTTCTCTCTGGTCATCCATAAACACCCCAGAAGGGGAATGCTTTCAGAATCCTCACTAAGTCAGACAGCTTCGGAGGGTGGAGGCGCCTGCACACTCGGATGCCCATGCAACCCGACTGACAAAGCCATGCCTTGAACCTCTACCATCTTGAGCCTCACAAACCACAGTCCTCAAAGAGGCCAGAACAAGTCATGTTCTTTGATAATGAAGAGAGAAAAATAGCATGGGGTAATCTTGTACTCAGATATATCCCAGAGAATTACTAGAAGATAACAACTGCCCAAGTCCATGTTTGAGATACCAGTCCTTCAATACTGAACTCCTTGTGTGCCAACAGGTTCCACTTGTGTGAGCAAAGAGTAGTGATTAAGAATAGGCAAATCTGGATTTCTGTCCCAGCTTGCCACTTACTAACTGTCCTCCTCTGAGCCAACTCCTTCGCCCTCTCTGACCTTTGACTTGTACTGCCTACAAAGAGGATAATAATTCATATCATATGGGGCTATTGGAAGGATTAGATAAAATTGTGTACATACATACTCAGCTAAAATAAGGACACGACCGAACCACCATCATGATTAACCCTTCTTAGCTTTGACAATGTGCACATTACACCAGTGTACGTTAAATATACATAATGTCTCATTTGTCTTCCCCAAAATCTATAATTTGCAGATCAGAAAGCCAAGGCACACAGTGTTAAAGGAGTTTGTCCAACCTTGCCCAGCAAGTACCAGGCAGAGCTGAGGTTTGAGCCTGGACATGTGGCCATCGTTTGCTCCCTTCCTGGCTTTCTCAGAATGAAATCGCATATGAAAATGCTTTGTAGAGCACAAAACATTTCATTTTTGGTAGTTACGATTTCAGACCCCAGGAAAGCTCTTCTTCCCTGCAAACGACCTCCCTATTACATTCACAGATATCAAAAATATCTTTTAAAACAGACTAGCTCTTTCTTGCCTAAGCAAAATGCAAATACTAAATTCAAAATGTACCCTAACTGCTGGCATCCAGTCTATGGCAACAGCACACCTATATCAAATGAGCAAAGACAGGAGTCCACATGGGACAGAAAAGGATAAGGAAAGAAGAGACAAGGACACCAACATTTTGTTTATTTCACAACCTTGCCTGGGACTGACCTTGGAACATTTCCCAAATGTGTTGACTCAGGAACATAATTTGGGAAAAACTTAATTTTCCAAAACTTTAAGCTTGGTGTCAATGGTTTCTTATTCCCAAGGCTTAAAAACTCCAAAAAGCTTTTTTTTTTTTTTTTTTTCCAAAATGTGCCATGTGCCATGTCTCAAATAAAACTATAGACTTCTCAAAACCTAGGTAGGCAGTACCTAAACATCTTAGTGCACGAATTTAAAAGTCTTTCAGTGGCATATCATCATATGACCTATAAAATCCAAGCGACAAGATTATTCCTGTTGGTTTTATTGCCAATATTTGAAAACAGTTGCCAATCCCTGGGGGCTTAATTTTTTCCCCTCCTGGATCACCAATCACTTTGACAAAGGGGAAGAGCCCCTTTTACATGGCTAGCAACTTTCAGCATCCAAATGTGGTTCTCTTTAGACTTAAGTTTCAGCTAAGGGACTAGCCTGAACTTGATGCTGAAAAACTCTTTTCTTGTAAACAGAAAGTTACGGTTATAAACATGCCTCAAATTAAGTTCAATTTCCACATGATAAAAACAAGAGTAAATATTTATGTAATTCTAGTCTGAGCCAGGAACTACTCTGGACAATATACATAGATTAACTACCACAACTCTGTAGATAGCTACTGTCATTTATCATCTCCATTTTTCAGATGAAAAAAAAAAAAACTGAGGTTTAGGGTTCAAATGACTTTCTCAAGTTCACTCAGCTAAGCAGGAGCAGAGGTAGGGTTTTTGGCCAAAGTACTCCAGCTCCAGAGAACCATGCCTTACCCAGTCCACTGCATTACCACTCTAACCACTGAGGATTTTAAGACTCAACTTACATTTAGCATTGTTGCTAAATTTGGATCGAATTCTTCCTAGAGTTCCAGGCACTAAAGTAATATCGTCCACATTGGTCAGGTAATTGCTCAGAAACTCAGTTCTATCACATGTAACATCTTCCATACCTATGAGCAGAGGGGGTAGAAAAGAAAAAACAAGCATTCAGGCAATATTAAAACTAATATCCTAAAAATTTCACAGACTCTAAAGATGACATCCAAGCATTGCTTTAATTAGTTCTTAACTTAATGGGAGAAATCCTCACATTTGAGATTTCTGAAGTTGACTTTCAACTTTTTAATGCCTCTCTGTGTAACCTTTCACTGGACTTTTATTTAGCCACATCATCTTGCAAGCACTAGAAGGTTGAAAAAGCATCATCTCAGTAATCATTTAAGTCATTGAGCAAGAACAGCAAGACAAAGGAACTAATCATATTTTTTAAAAAAACAAACAATTTAGAGTCATTATGAAAAAGATCTAGTCTTCAAAGAAAATATATCCTAGATTGCTTCAAACTCTTCCCAGCTGGGAGTGGTATAAATAACAGGAATACATAGTTCTGTGTCTCTTTTACAAAATGTCCTTCTCCAGCTCTCTCTCTCCCTCTCTCCCTCTCTCCCTCTCTCCCTCTCTCCCTCTCTCTCTCCCTCTCTCCCTCTCTCCCTCTCTCTCTCTCTCTCTCTCTCTCTCATATGCATCTCCTATCTTGAGCACATAATCACCAGCCTTCACTCTGTCTCCTCTGGTGGCCTTGGATGTTACTGACAAAACAATACTGGCAACAAGAGATGAGACAGGAAAATATCAGCTCCAATGACCACCCAAACTGAAAAACAAAATAATGCTGAAAACAAGTTGTAAACAGTGTAATTAGAACTGAAAGCTAGCAACTAGGGCACAGAAAGGGTCTAGATAAGGAATTGTTTTTAACCAACCAATGTTCTTCTCCCACCTCAAATTTCTTCTCTTCCCTCCATCAAAGAAAGTTTCTTGATCAATATTTTAAAAATAATAAAAATAAAAACACACTTGGAATCATAAGCTGAAGGCGTCTAATAGATACCTTTATTGTCTCTTATAAGATGACATGGAACTATGAAGGTTTAATATAAAGTAGTGCCTCCACATCCAGTTTTGCTTTCCATCATTTCTGTTACCCATGATCAACAATAGTCCAAAAATGTTAATGGAAAATTCCAAAAAGAAACAATTTATAAGTTTTAAATTGCCATTCTAAATATAATAATGAAATCTCATGCTCTCCTGCTCCAAACCACCCAGGACATGAGTCATCCCTTTATCTCAGCGTATCCACACTATATATGCTATCCACCCCAGGAGAGTTGAAAGCGACAACATTCATATAACTTTTATTACAGCATATTCTCCTAAGTCTTCTATTTTATTACTAGATTTTATTGTTAATTTCTTATTGTGTCTATTTATAAACTAAACTTTATCATAATTATGTATGTATGGGAAAAAGCATGATATGTACAGGGTTTGGTACTACTCACAGTCTTGGATATCCACTGGGGGTCTTGGAACATACTCTCCTTAGATAAGGGGAGACTACTCAATTGCTTTACACAATACATGATATGTATATTCTCTAAGAGGGAAAATTAATGATTCTGTAAAGGACTCCCTAAGGTTTTATTTTCTTATTTTTTAAATATATTTTTAGTTAAAGATAGACAAAATACCTTTATTTTATTGATTTATTTTTTTATGTGGTGCTAAAGATCCAACCCAGTGCCTCACATGTGCTAGGCAAGCACTTTACCACTGAGTTACAACTCCGGCCTCTCCCTAAGGCCCAAATCTGGTAAAATTCAAATGATCACTTCCTATAATTCCAAATCCATATCCTCTACCCCTTCTTAAATACGAATTGGAAGAAAGAGAGAGAAAAACAAATCTCAATGAAGCACAAGGGTTATATGTTATTTCCCTTAACACTGAAACTCTCAGGAAGAGAATTTTAAAATAAGGAAAAAAAAAAAAAACCTACCATATTCTAGTAAAATCTTAGCCCAGGGAGGGAGGGAAAGTCTCCAAATACATAATAATGGAGGACTGGAGGGGTCTTCCACTTGTTACATTCTAGGGATGTAACTGATGCCACTCCAGGGGTGCACAACCTTGCTTTCAAGTTCACAGGGCAAGTTTGCTGAATGCTTCTCCAGCATTGCCCCACGTCCCACCTCAAGACCAACTTGGCATGGGTGGAGTCCATGTTCTCAATCTTCAGAGGAGGAGCTCAGACCTTGAAAGACCACAGAACTTGTACAGCATCGAATGACTCTTTAGTAGCACAAGGCAATTTGAGCTCCTCTGAAATTTATTCTGACTTCAAAGCCCACACCCCTCAACATGACAGCATACTCCTTTTAGGAAAGAGATGCTGTTGCTTCCCCAGATCAAATGGATCTACTCATCCTAGAAGCCTGCACACTGAGAAAAGGTTTTAACCTGTCCATGACCTTTAGGGTGCCTCAGCATGTGACTCACTGGGACCAACTACTTCTTAGACATCTGCCTCCAGCATGTGAGCAAATGCTATTGACACCTCTGGGCAACTCAGTTGATTCAGCTGTGTCACACGCTCCAGATTCTCTGTCCTGTCTGTAGCTCTCCACTAAGCCAAAATTATGGAACATGATTTTACAGGCGGTAACAGCCCCCTCAGGAGAGCAAGTTAGTCCCCACAGCTTTTCTCCCCACAATCTGTCATAGATCTTCTAGAACTTTCTGGAAAGAAAATTTCAGGCCCAGAGCCCAGCTTTGTCTAGAAAGATTTACCACCCTTTCTCGACATAACTGTCAAAGAGTCAAAGAAGTCTCATCTTCCAAACTCTACTAGAAGGGAGCAATTGGGAATTTCATGGTCATAATTTCAATTGGGTAGTTCAGGAAAGCAGGAGGACTCTTTAGAACTCAATGTTCACGTCCGTGATATAAGAATGTCCCACGAGGCCCTGTCATCATACTGTGTTTATAATGTTCTTGACCACCTCAGAGTAAAGTTGTCATGAGTTTTTCTACTTTATAAAATGTTTAGGAAACTGCTTCCTGAGGTGCTGCTGCTTCCCTCTAACAATCTTCTGTAGAGCAGCAGAGCTTCTGGTTTTGGCTTTGAATTCCTTCAGTGAGTTCAGGCAAATGGCTGGACTTATACATGGCTTCTTTGACAAGACCCTATGTCTCTACCTCCTTATCATATTCACATGCACATTTTAACCACAAAAACTCTGTGGGCTTCTTTTTTTTTTTGGGGGGGGGGGAGGTTCACAGGGATGGGAGATTATCACCTGATGTGCCAGATACATAGAGCAAGTCCTTAATATCACAAGTGAATCACCTGCCTTAAGAGGCAAATTTTTGAAGAAAGCCCTCTCCTGTGAAGAACAGGAAGATACAGAAGACCCTGCTTTTGATTAAAATGAACCCAGGGTCACCTCAGGTTGTTTGGAATCATGACCTGATTTTTTTTTTTCCTATCCTGAAGAAAAGGAAAAGGAGGTGAAGAATAGAAACTTGGATTCTGGGGGGGTGGCGGAGGCAAGTTTCCTTTCCTTAACACCCTCAGAAACATCTATTTATCTATCTTGTTAGCAAAGGAAAACAAAGCTTTACCGTGATCTCCAACAAAGATGACATTTACACACCGGTGCAGCTTGAGCTGTTTCAGTCCATCCATTAACTGCCCCACAGTTTTGTCAATTTCCCTCAGAGGATTTGTCATCTGGAAAAAAGAGCAAGTTAGTCCTCACAGACTTTGTTTCTTGTTGTTTTGTTTTTTAATCTTTCAGTTTCCATAGATCGTCTACCCTTAGAACATTCTGGAAGGAAAACTTCAGGCCCAGTGGCAGAGCTTTGTCTAAGCGAGCTTTTCCTGCCATTTTTAATGGAAATCTGGTCTAAGGACTTCATATTCTTTAAAGAGAATTAAAAACTTTCCTCATCCAATTCTTTTCAAGATTCTTTGATATAAAAATATCAAAAATATTATTAAATTCCTTTTAGAGATAAAAATGCCTTTTCTACAATGTAGCAGCATCTTTTAAGTTCAAGAGTTTTCAGAGCGAATAGAAAGTTGGATGAATGGTTTAAGCCTCTTGTCTCTTGTGTAAAAATCACATTAGGCTTCAAACTAGGCAAGGACACAGTGGCTAAGTGAAATTATCAACTCCCACTGGGTAACAAATGAGAACATCACTAATGGGACCCGTCGCATGTCCCAAAGAAATCCACTGTCGGCTTCTAAAAACAATAGATTAATGGAAGAAGTTATTCTAAGAAACAAGCTACTGTTCCTCCAATTAGTTCTTTTCAAGCTGGTTTTGAATGAAATGAGCATCTACAACATCCCTAACGGAAACAAAAACGAACCAGAATTTGTTCTAGAAGTTTCTTATTTAGTCTAACACAAAAACTCAATTTTCTCTGAAGAACATTTTCAAAGCCTAAGAAACATAATCCATGTCATATTTTTCTTCAAATGGAAATCTAGCAACTCAAATGCTCCCGCACACTACAGGTCTCCCTTCTCAACCTCATCTCTAACTGTGCAATGGAAAGATTTTTATATGAAACTTCACATCAGACAAACCTTTGAGAGCACTTTAGATGAAGTTTGCAACTTAGCTAGCAATCACACACATATACCTAAGATAACTAGGACAAGAACAGAAGACATCTGAATATCATTTTTACTCAACACACAATGTTATCTTCCATTGGCACCTTTGCAGATGATTCAAGACCTTTCATCCTACTGTTTCATCAGTGAAATCAGGTGTAGACATTTTTTTCTTTATGGAAGGCTTCAGTATTTCAAATCCTATCCCAAGCAGTAAGTCAGAACTGAAAGTTTCAGAAAGAGATGAGCAATGGGATACGAAGGGACTAACAGATGTGCAGCTAATGGTACTTGCTTCTAAGAAAACCATGCTTTCCTCCAAGATCTTTATCTAGACAAAGAAATACCAAATGTACAACATATGTGGATCCTTGGCAATGTCTTATTTTTCTTGATTCAGCAGGACAATTCAGGTAAATTCCAGAACCTACTTCTTAATGATCTATTCAGACAATTACAAGTAAGAGACTGCCACATAAGTATTTGGAAGTTTCAGGAAAGTAACAACCATAGGCTCTTCTGAGTGTACTGGAGCAAATAAATATCACTCATGTCATCATGAGAAACACACGACTCTGCCCATTGTTTCCTTCTTTCATTCTATGTCAGCAATTGCCTTGTCCCTACTTTAAGACTGTTTCTGATCTCTGAGAGTACAGACCACTAACCTAAGTCAACTTTCTATTGAATTCTAATTTACATAGTTTTTGAGGAATCCCCCTGCTAACTTGTGGGGTCATTCTCAAGAACCAAGGTCACAAACCATTGACTAATTGTGTGCATAAGTGCAAGCAAACCAATAGCCCTCTGAACAGTCACTTTAGCCTAAATGTTAATGCCAGTTTGGAGACAACAAACTCTAAAGAAAGTAAAAGACTCCTTTTTTTTCTGCCAGGCTGAAAGTTCAGGAAGTCTTCTTATCAGTGTTCACCTTTGAAGTACCAGATTCTTCTGGACTCCAAGTCAATGACATTGCACCAGAGTTTTTCTGAAACGTATCCAGCCAATTTTCAAAGCAAAGCACTGGAGGAAACCTTCAACACAGACCTGCCCGCCACAAAGCTTCGGAACAATAGATAAACTTACTTTGTCCTGACGAGTTTCCGCTGCATAATGATCCATCCTATGTAATTTTCTTCTTCTTTTCTTTGGAGGAGCAACTGGTCTTTCCTGTCTCCTCTTAGGGGTAACTTTCCTCTTAGGTCTCTTAGCCGGAGTAAGAGATGGGCCATAACTACTCTCCTGTACTGGCGGATAGAGATGTCTGCACTCAGAGGCCGTCTGTCCCTCTGGGTCAGAAAATAAAGCTCAACTTTCCCGTCTGGGGTCAGCAGAGTCTTAGAAAGACTAAGGCTCCTTAAGTGAGAACACATGAGTATGACAGGTGATTCAAGGACCTCTCTAGAGAAAAGCCTCGTAAATGGGTCTTGAAGCTATTGTCTCAGCTTC
Source organism: Sciurus vulgaris (assembly GCF_902686455.1). Lineage (NCBI taxonomy): Eukaryota > Metazoa > Chordata > Mammalia > Rodentia > Sciuridae > Sciurus > Sciurus vulgaris. Next base: position 192,102,644 of record NC_136461.1, read on the forward strand.
TTTGCTAAGAACAAGAATGTAATTTAAGACAATCTAGTCATGTGGGCTTCTTTTAGCTGACAAGCTTGCTTATAGATACACCCAAAGGTGACATTAGAGAAGTTCTGCGATCTGTCACTCCTGCACTAGGGAGAGGCCAGTCTTTGATTACAAAAAGCTCTCCATTAATAAAGTATTAATTTACCACCAAACAGAAGACTAGTCACTTGGCCATCTCAAGATGGGAATACAGTTCATGTAGGTGGTTCCAATTCAGAGAAGCATGGGTATCTGTCATGCCACAAAATTTGTCAGAGCACTGTCACCTTCACTGGCAAGGATCATGGAAAATTTTTAACCCAAGGATGGAATGAGCATGAATAATTCCTTGGTCCTGAATACATTTGACAGATCAGGACTTTTGGCAGGAGAGAGAACCTCTCACTGAAAACTGAAGTTTCCAGCACAGAGGAACTCTGACATAAATAGTACTATATTTTTAGAAAGGCTCTTTGAAAGTTAGATAAATGTGACAAGTCCTCGAGATTTCCTCATCTTGGTATACAGATCCAGGATGGCTCTAGGTATGTCCTTGCTGTTCCTTACACCTACCCCTGATTGGGAGAAATGACAGTGCTATAGGTTTTATTTGAAACTCCAGAGAACAGTAAAGTCTGATACATAAACTGAGTGAAGAAGATAACCTTTTGGAACTTCCAAATGCTGGAGAAAAACAGGCCCCTGATTTGCTGATGGTGCAAAGGTGAATTAAAGCAGCAAGCCCTGCTGTCTACCTAGCTAACTTCTCTCTTGGCAGGACTGTTCCAAGAGCCATTCAGATGCAGGAAGGGGCAGGAGGAGGGACAATGTTAGAAGAAGAAGGAGAACATCTGCCATGCGCTCTCACGGTTTCCAGGGCAAGCGACTGCAAGAGCTCTTCTGCTTCTGTCTCATCCTCTTTCTCCGGCAAAGCGATCTAAAGACACAGCCCCATAGACTTGGATTGGGTTTGGTTTAATGCCTCTAATTTTAGGCAATCTCCACGAGAAGAGTGAGAAAAGGAAAAGAAAGTTTTTTCCATTTCATGGTCACCAAGTACATTCTGCTAGCACTCAAATCTGCCCATCAAACACCAGGCCATTTGCAAGAGACTTCAACATTCCAAAGACTCCCAAGGTGAGCCCTTCCAATGGTAGCAGGTTAGAAGAGCAGGAGAAGTAGGGTTTAGTCAAATTGAGTTTTCATCCAGGGATTATAGTGCATGTATTTCCTTCTTCAAATGTTAGAGGGAGATGAAAGCTAAGTTTTCACTGACCAGCCATACTGTAGCCTGAATTTAGAAGTTTTAGCCTGAGGTTATTAGGAGGATGGGAAGGAGAGGGGCAAATTTCCCTGCTTTTCAGAAGGATATATTGCCATCTGAAGGGAGGGACTAGCCAGCCAAAGCTCTGCCTCTAGGCCTGGAGGAGCAGCCCAACAAGAGGTCACAGAGAAAGCATACAAGGTCAAAGAGAAAAAGGTTGCGCCAATAATCAAAAGCAAGCATATGTTTGAACATTCACCATTACACTATGAAACCAGGAGCAATACATCATTTCTGGATGCCATTAGCCCAGTGTTTGGTCATCTTAATAATACCTTTGAGAATCATCCTGAAAAAGGGTACTTAAGTATTATGTAAACAAAGCACAAATTCCAACTGAGTTCATCTTACTGTAGCATACAGCATTCTGTTAGAATCATTTCAATTAAATTTCAAATACGAGTTATTTTCTCATACGTCAAAGGTAGCTAAAAGAAGTCTTTCAGCTAATGTGTGTAGTCTTTTCATGCGCCATAAAAGTATTCAATAATATATAGGGATATCTATATATTAATCTGCATATAGGACACATAGGTATATAAGCCAATTAATCTATGACCAAAGAAAGATTTTGCTCACTTGCTTTGGTTTTGTGTTTAAAAGTGTAAACTATTTTGTTTTGTCTTATTTTTAGTTAAAATAAGATTTCTAGAACCAGAGGATAAATAGTTGAAATCTGAAAATACTCCCTCCTTTATGAGAGAAATTGACCAGGTAATCAGATTACCATTACTGAAGATATAATCTAAGTTATCCAATTAAGACTGTTTACTCAGTAGGTATATGAGAAAACACCCATCTGCAAATATTAGGGCTAAAAGAACATAACATAAATAGTTCTAACTTTTATTTCAAAAATACTTTAGGAAAAAAATTCACTTGTATATTTATGAGCAACTCCAGACATAGAAACCATCTTTACAGCAAATTAAAGCATTCTATATCACACTTCATTTACTCATTGCTCAGAACTTAAAGTGTTTATTTCTTAATTAAAACACGACACATCTACTTTCAGTAGATAACTGTAACTGAAGTACATGTGCTAGAATTCCAGAGATGTTCATGGATAAAGAATATTTCTTGTTAAGCTACATAACCTAAAGTATAACATGAGTTGTACCTCATCTGTATTATTAAAAGCCAACTTCTGACTTAAAGAAATGCCCTGTGTGATTTGAACATAGTTATTAACAGACCACTTTGCTGGTCCCCTGAACTGAAGGAGCATTAACTGGTTCCATGGGAAGGCCGTTGTGGGAGCCAGAAGTTCTGTCTCCAGGTTCTCCACTTCCAAGTCAACCCACTTGAGCAGTCCCAAGTTCTTCCAGTACTAGCCTCCTACTTTTAAAAGAACAACTTGGGACTGGGGAGATAGCTCAGTTGGTAGAGTGCTTGCCTTGCAAGCACAAGGCCCTGGGTTCAATCTCCAGCACCACAAAAAAATAAAAAATAAAAAAATAATAAAATAAAAGAACAACTATATCCAAATCTCTGTTCTATCTACCTTGGGGTCTTTTAAAGGCTATTATTCAAGCAAAGCTGAACTTTAAATAGAGCACATGGAACTGCTTAGGTGTTTTGTAAGGTTTTTTTTTTTTCTTTTAACATTTTCATAAAATGTGGTTCCTTTTGTTCACTTTAGATTAATCTCCTCAAAGAAACTCATCCTAAAGATAAAACAACCATTCTTCTTTTTCTCTCCTGACAAAATAATATTTGTGTTTCATGTATGCAGATGTTTATCTTGTTTTATCATGTTTCATAATCATGCAAAACTGATCAAACATCAAAGGAACAGAAAAAGAACGCCAGATTTATATGACTTCAGTGATTTAAGACAAATGAAGAATTAATTTCTAATTTTTCAAGAAAAAAATCACTGACCACTGAGTAGATAATCAAGTACTCAGAAATACTTATGACTTCTTGGCATTTACTACCTTTATTTAGATATGCTGCAATTTGTTCGAAAATACTTAAGCCAAGATATATCTATCTGTATCTCCAACTCATCCTATGCTGAACACAGTGAATTTAATTATAGGCAACAGTGTTGTCATAGGTTAGTAGAGAATTAGAGTCAGTTTCCCTCAAAGAGTTTTTAAAATACTTTTTAAGCTGAAATCAAGTTTTACTATGTTCATGTAGACACATCACCCTGTTAGGAAAGAAACATTAAAAACATTTAAAATAAAAGGTTTAGACTTGCAGATTTCATATTTTAAAATGATTTTTGCTGAAACATTGGGAGGATTTCACCCTAGGTAAAAAAAGAATATGACAAAATAAAACCATCCCTTCCCTATCTTCTGAATTTGAAGTTTTACTGGCTTCTACCTTATAAATAGACTGTCTTCTCAGATGGCTAAGCCTTACAGTTCTGCTAAACAGACACATTGGGTAGTATGTTTCTCTAACTAAGAATTCACTTAACCTTTGGGGGATGACGAATATGTTCACACTCTTGAATGTGGTGATGGTTTCACAATATAAATACCAATGTCAAAATGTACCAAATAAAAGTGTCTAATACTATAAACTACCAGGATGCTATACTTACTAAGGCTATCAGAGCTGCTTAACTGACCTACCCTCTCCGAACAGCATACTCATTTTAAAGGTGCTAAAATTCAGCTGTAATGTTTCACATTGGAGGTTTCATCCCTAAATGCCTTTCCACTCCTTTCTGATGATGACTGGTGCCAACCCTTCCCAATTCTTCACATGGTGACTGATACCTGCAAGTCTGGAATATAAACCATTCCCATTAACACCAAGTTTAGGGTATGTTTCAATATCAAAGGAATCTGCAATGAAGTTCCTGTAAGAAAAACAAGTATGTTTAAGATTTTTAAAAATGTTTCCGTGTTGTAATTCTGAATAAACCTTGTAGATACGATTACTCCCAAAGACTGTACAAATCCTGAAATAAGGTCAGTGGGTCAGGTGGCCCAGGAGCACAGACTCCCCTCAGGCAGATGATAAACTACTAACCTCCGGGCCAAAAGGGCCGTATTTGTGTCCAGAGAAATCAGGTTGTTCAGAGTAGAAGGCATAGACTGAAGGCCTACGGGAAGATTGGAAGGTTTATTATTTCCCCAAACCACACAGAACAAAGACTGTCAAATATCCCTACCCACTTTAAGAAAAAAAAAAATCCTTCAAGTTTAGTTAATCTCTCAACCACTGTCAGTATTACCATGGAAAACTTTTTTCTTTTCCCCTTATTGCTCCAACACCCACCACCCTCTACGCCACTCCCACTGTGGTTACTGCCTGGTACCACTTTCAGAAATTAAAAGTCACAAAGGGAAATCTGAGCATGAACTCATTTCTTTGAACCTCAAAATAATAGAACCTAGTGGTAATTCACATGGGCCACACAATCTGCAGCCATAAAGATCTACCTCTGTTCAAATGCAAAGTTGGTCTTAATGCTTCTTGATCTTTTAGAAGCTGATAGTTCATTTATCAAAGCCAGAAACTCCCTTCAGCTCTGCTGTATGGCCAGGATTAAGAGCTGTAGTAATCCATGTAATTAAATGGTCCCTAATCACCAAATCCTTCTTAGGGAAATAACGCTTAAGGCTAATAACCACAAAACTTTTAATAATACCAATCTTTGGCTGCACTTCTATTTCACAGTCCATCTAGTGTTTCACCCAAGTCTAACCAAAGATGGAAATGTACTGAAGAAAAGAAAGAAGGGCAGAGGAAAGCAAATACCTCTCGTCATCTGGCAGCGTGAGCCACTGCAGGATGGTCAATATTCTCCGCTCATGGGGGATGGCCCTGTAGGGAAGAACAGCAAAGCATGTTGTTAGGTGTCTTTCCACAGACTCAAGCCTGTGAGCTCTTGCTCTTGCACCCAGGCCAAATGCTCTCTATTTACCACCATCTGTTTTCACTTCGTTGTAGTAAAAGGCCCTCTTTGGAATTAGCATTTAAACTTCCATTTCCATTTGTAACATATTACATTGCTCAACCCCTTCCACAGAAGACTAGACTGGAAATTCTGATTCATGGTCACAATGAGGAACCTGTCTTGCTGATGAGAAACTCGGCTACAAGTAGAAAAGACCGTGGCTTCAAAATCAGTGCAGTTCAGTGGGTTCAGTGCTAGCAGTGACAGAGGAGGGAATAGGACTTTGTGTGCAGTCTGCCTCTTGCCAGCAGGATGACCTCTGCTGTCCTCTATGCCACTTTACCTCTCTCAGCCTCAGTTAACTCATCAGTAAAATAAAGATAACAGCAAAGCACACCACAGAACTTGTTTCTATGAATGAATCAATACAAGGCAACTAAAAGACACAGTCCCTAGCAAGTAGCAAATGCTAAAATCATTCTTTTTATTAATGATCATAATCAGTCATCATTCTGCCTCTAAATAGTTATATGACTTTAAAAACATTATCTAACCTGAAACTTTAAATTCCTCCTGTATAAAATAATGGGTTAGGGAAGGTATTCTTGAAATTCTTTTCCATCTCTATAAAAATCTATCAAGAATAGGCACATATAATTATGAGACTGAAAAAAAGGGTATAATCTTCACCCACAATGACTTTTTAAGTCCCATTCCTCTGTTGAAATATAATTACCCTGAGCCTGGCACCAGTTTTAAGGGCTCTTGGTTACCATGGTAATACTGCATCCTGAGCTGAGTTACATTAGGATGTTCACAGTTGAGCCATACCTTGGCTTGTAGGGAAATTTGCTTACTTTCTGAACCAGAAGCACAAAATTTTTTTTGCTCCCCGACGAGGCATTAGAGGCATATTCATGGTGAATTCAGATGAAAACTCAAGTTTGATTGTGGTAAGGAAGATTTGCTATGGAACTTTGGGTGAACCAGTGAAATGTCACTCTTGGTGGACAGAAGCAAGAACACTAGGAGCAAGACAGCTCTTCAGAACCATGGTGGAAGGCAGAGTTGGCAGAAGCTGTGGGACAGCAGCCACTCCTTGTCCCCAGGATCACCACACACCCCCACCAGCTCCACCCATCTTTCCTCCTGGGGATTTGTCATTCCTCTGGCACCCTCTCTGTCTAGAGATATCATAGACACCAGAAAATCATGTTTACCATAAAATGAATCCTGCTTTAAACAGATCACAATGCTGTTCAATAAATGTGACCCCGTTTATTATACCTTATAATTGAATTAGAAATAGGCGTAGCAAAGCCAGGTTAATCACTTAAGGAATTTAATTCTTCAGCCTTAGAAATCCTTTGTATCTGAACGAAACAATTATAACTGCATATTTTGAATTCTTTCCTAACTTAAAAAAAGCCAGTGTCGTAGCTTTTTCATTTTTCCTTATTTCACATTCTACTAAAAGCTGCTTTATTTTATGTGATTGGTGTTAAGCCACAAATATGGACTCTGATGAACCCACTTCCAATGCTAATGGAAAAATACAAACTTAATAGAAATTTGTTGTCAAGCTCAGAATGCTTATCCTTTAATACTTTAATGCTTATCCTTGTTGGACAGGGTGCCTGAACAACAATAGATACAGAATTTAAAACACCAGCTCAGAGGCCAGAATGCTAGGGTTTGAATCCTGACTCCTATAAGTCAGGATGTTGTTGAGTTACCTAACCTTTGGGTGCCTCTATAAAATGATAGTAGCAGTACCTACTCATAAGGTTGTTGTAAAGAGAGAACACATGCAAAGCACTTAAAATAATGTTTGGCACATAGAAAGTGTTTAGAGAAATGTTAGCTTTTATCATTACACACTGGTTTTATAGGTCCACAGAGATGATGCATTCATCTGCGAAATGTTTGTTAAAGGCATATTATACTCAAGGCATGTGTGTAAACATAATAAAGATACAGACACTCCCACAAAAAGTCTAGTATGGAGGAGTCATTGTCTTCTTTTTGGGGAAAATAAGCCAGTGGTCATCAACTCTGTATGTGTGTGTTAGCATAATAATATGAAGACTCTGGAAGTCTGAGATCTTAGTATCCACTCCAGGTATGACCTTGGGGATAATATTTAACAACTTTAGGTTTTACTTAGTATGCTAACCTCTTAAATGAGTTGGATAAAGTAGTCTCTGAGCTTCCTATGAGTTTTAGATGATTGCTATGAAATTACCTCACAGACCAAGGAGATGTGACCCCTAGCTATTAACTGTGTTTCAAATACAACACAGAGGCAGCACAAATAAATTAGAACAAGGAAAGCAAATAACCAAGGAGAAAGGAAAACAAGGTATGTGTCACTGTCTTCACATCATAGATAGATGCAGAATGTGTTGTGAAACTAAGTGCATTAGACATGGTCAGAAAAGGAAGAAAAGTGGAAATGGAGATTTAGAGGACTAGAAGAAGTATTTAGGGGTATAAGGAAACAAAGTACCGCAGGATATGTAGAGACATTGTCTGGTCAATGTTGAAAGAGATCATGCAAATAAGAAAACAAATACTATTTATTAGTTGTTCTCTCTATACTTTAAATACATTGATTCATCTTATTTTCACAATACCCTGTGATAAAAGTACCACAATTCCCATTTAAAGAGGAGGACATTGATTTGTTGAGAAATCAACACCACTTGTCCAAGGTCAATAATCTCATAAGTAACAGAACTAGGATTAGACTCAATCTAAACACATATACATAATGGAATTGCTGCCTTTGAATATGAATTGCCATAAAAGAATATGACACAACTTCTACTGAAGGTGATTTTGGAATGAAATACTATCATTTAAAAAGCAAGTATATGGGCCAGGGTTGTAGCTCAGCGGTGGAGTGCTTGCCTAGCATGTGTGAGGCACTGGGTTTGATTCTCAGTGCCACATATTAAAAAATAAAGTAAAATAAGTCCATTGACAACTAAAAAATATTTTTTAAAAAAGCAAGAATATACTTCTAGCCTGCAGTACAGAAACATGTTTAAAAGATGGCCTCACAGTCTAAGCCTATGGTTTCAATCCGGTTGTAAATTTTAAATTTTGCAGAATATACTATGTGTAGATTTCCTTGACATATGTTTCCTTATAATTGGAAGTATGATCAGATTTTTTTAAGGTTATAAAAAGCTTCAAAAATGAGAAGAAAAAAGTAAATCCAAGTGACTTTCAGGATACTGAGATAAAAGAATTGTCTGAGAAGCAAAACTACAGATGTCTTTAAAAAGAGCACACAACAGTCATCTTCTCATGAGTAGTTTCAAATGGGTGGAGAAAATTGTCATTCAAAACCAGAACACTGGGCCTTTTCAAGGAAGCTGTGCAATAGTTCCAGGGGGGCAGGGTGGGACCAAGTATTAATTATGTTGTTGGTTCCCCCTCCATTCTGCCAGACAGAGTTGCAGAGCAAAAGAAATCACTTCAATAAGCTTCAGTGACAGTCAAGGGTTAAAAAAAAAAGTGACGTATGCAATTAAATTGGTAAATCAACAAGCCACTTACATTAAGCAGTGTCATTTCTAACATATCCATGCTTATTTCTCAACTCAGAAACCTCTTTAAAGAAAAAAAAGTTTAAAAAGCTTTTAAAGAGACACTCTGTCTAAGCTTCAAATCACCCAACTCAATTTCAATTTAGCCCTTCGAATCTGAAAAAGCTACTTTTATTCCTGAACTTGGAGAATATAGATGGTACCATTCTGGATTAATGTGAACCTGTGATTGCTCTTAGCACATTACTATTATCGAATAGTCAGATTTTTGTTAAAGCATAAAAGGGAAACACGGAAACAGCTTTAGGTGGTTTAAAAAAAAAAAAAAAAAAAAAGATGGAAAGAACATCTCAGTGGGAACAAAATCCCCATGAAAGTTGAAACAGATTTCTCTTTTTACTAAGAAGTCTTTGAAAATAATCAACATGTTGACAATTTTATTAGGTAAGTTTCATCTTAAGGCTTACTAACTTCAACTACTAATCCCATCACCTCTGCAAGAGCAAGAACCACATTCTTTTTTGGGAAACCTTGGAGTTCAGTGGAAAATGGGGTGAAAACAAAGGGTTCCCCAACTCTTGTCTGGAATCTCCAATCTCTAGATCACTCCATCAACTCCCCAGCTGCCTGAGACCACACCAGTTTTAAAGTTGTGAACCAAAATAAATATAGCATGTTGAAATATGTTTATAGAAAATGATAGTGCAGACCACAGCAATAAATATTCTAAAAGAAATATACATTCCCTACATGGCAAGTTACCAAAAACCTCTAATGAGGGGTAGAAAGAGCTAATGATGGATAGAAGAAGAAAAAAATCTTCCCTCCTTAAAGATGGGAAAAGGGAGGAATAAGGAAAAGAGGGTGAGAGAAAGAGGAGAGAAGAGAGACAAAGAAAGGACCACAGGACAAGGTATCAAGGTATATTTCCAGCTATCAACAAATATCTATAAGTGGGTAAGAGTTTGACATTTTTACATTTTACAGAAATAAAATCAAAGCTAATTTAATTTTTCATAAACTGAATCATAACTGTAATTTTATAAACATTGACAAAATAAAGGTAACTTACACAGACCAAAAGAATGTTCCAGCTCTCACCCCTTGCTTGGTGGCTGTAATCCATAGCTAATGAGGAAAATATAAGAGGCTTATAACATGATCTGGGTTTTGGTTAAAGAAAAAAGCTTTTAAAATATATTAGATCTGATATCTTATACTCTACTCACACCCCACCATAAATTTCACATTATTTGCAATCATTTTTTTTCACATCTGGAAGTCAGAACCATTATTTTCATAAATGTTATTCAATACATTCTCTGCAAAAACTCTCAAAAGCTCTGCTATGATTCTAGTGACATTTTTTTTTAAACTTTTATTTCATCTTAAAAGTCTCTCTCTTCTGTACCTGACTCTTCCAATAATTGTTTTTGAATACTTCTCTCACATAGCCGAATTCTGCTCATCAAAGGACTCAGGAGTGAACCATATGTTTCCTTTACTATTGAAAACCTTTCAGAAGAGAGCCCCAATTTGGCACCCAGATGTCAGAATCTTGGAACCTAGTTTGTCTTGTTTGACTTTAAACTGGATGAAATAGAAGGAGAAAAAAGGCTAATTTTTAATTTGGATTTTTCTTATATCTTTTACCTAGTCTTTTAATAAATGGGGCTTTAGGGAAAAGTTCCTGGGATAAGTTAGATGAACCAAACCTTTCATTAAGGCTTTTAAAATATTTATAACTCATGCCATTGAGAGGCAAAAGATAGAGTTCAGAACCCTGGTTTTGCAACCAGACAGCCAAGATTTTAAACCTGGCTTCTGTGACTATGCAACCACAAGGCCCTCCAGCGAGTCACCTGACCTCTCTGTGCTCCGGTTTCTTCCACAGTGGGGGTAGTATTTTCTAGCACACAGGATTACTCTACGCTTTAATGAGTTAATACATTTAACGCCCTTAAACTAGTATTTTAGCATTTGGTAAACACTTGATCAATTTCAGTCTTTATTATTATGCAATAATGGAAATAAATGGAATCCAGTTATTTCCAGGAACATTAAAAACAGCTTAGGATGGCAAGCATCCCAATGAATGGAAGTCCGTGAGGGAAAAACAAACAAACAAACAAACAAACAAAAAACAACTCTCACTTAGAGCAAAAGAATGGAGGCAAATGAGAAAGTTAGTTTGTTATGAGACTAAAGCAAAGATGATGTGGGAATCATAGCAATCAATCCATTTTCTAGTTTCATGGCATGCAGACTTGGAGAGGATCTTAGGATACCAGAGAAAACATATCTCTCTCTCTCTCTCTCTCTCTCTCTCTCTCTCTCTCTCTCTCTCTCTCTCTCTCTCTCTCTCTCTCTCTCTCTGAAATACATTAACTGGGAGGCATAGAACATCTAGGAGCATGCCCATGGTTTCAAAAGGCTATGAGCACATGCCTGTAATCCTAGAGGCTGGGGAGGCTGAGGCAGGAGGATTTCGAGTTCAAAGCCAGCCTTAGCAATGGTGAGGTGCTAAGCAACTCAGTGAGACCCTGTCTCTAAATTAAATATGAAATAGGGTTCAGTGGTCAAGCTCCCCTGAGTTCAATCCCCAGTAACCCACCCCCCACCAAAAAAAAAAAAAAAAGGTATGAGATGCCTGGCTTGAAGAGTTCTAAAAGGGCTCCAGATGCTTTAGAGGCATCTAGAAACCCCTATCACAACTAGTGCAACTGGCAAGTGAGGCCTGGGGTGGGAAAGCATATCTAGCCTTCTAGATCTACAGAGCTAGTGGATTTCATCTGCATGGGAGAGGTGGGGTCCTCAGTCCATTCCCATTGTTCCTGGTTCTCTGAGAGAGCTAGGGGTTTGAGTGCCTGCTCCTCCATTTGGTCCAGATCATCTTTCCACTCTCTGAACAAGCTCTGGCATGGCCCAACCAGGGTTCTAAATGTGTCCTGGACTTTCAATCATTCCTGCCCCAGGACCTGCATGAGCAAGAAGATGACCTCTAAGCACGCTGGTCACCCTGCAGCTGCCTCAAAACTGTGCTAGGTTCCTAGGAAGGCCAGTTTCTTATTATAGGATCCACTTTCATATACTTACTCTAATTTCACTGATACAAGCTTAGTATATTCATATCCAAACAACCCTCTAGAAAATCTAGGGCCTTGCTAATTCCAAGGACATTGTACCAGGCAATTTTTGACATATATGAAATGTAAGTTCCATCTAAGGTTTCCTAAGGGAAAAAAATTTAAATACAAATATATCAAATGATAACTGAGGTTTTTCAAAATTATATTGTAGGATACATATGGATACTGGTATTATCTGGGCAACAGTAAGTCCTAGGAATAACTTAGCTCAGGTGTCCTCAGGACAAAAAGACCATTAGAGGAATCTTTGTCGTGTTCAAAGTATGCGTGTGCATGTGAAGATGACAGAATAAGTGTGCTAAAATGATTGTGATGGCCCTGGCCACACAGCACTAAGAAGGAAGACATCTGTCTTCACAAGCTACACTTTCATGACACTATCTACCTCCTAGTACCCCCATCCAAGGATACTCCTGAATGAATTGTCAAGCCCACTAATGTATGATATCAGGGATTTTATAATAAATTATTTATGCTGATAAAAAGTATTCTGAATACAAGCAACAATAGGTGTTGGAGAGGATGTGGGGAAAAAGGTACACTTATGTACTGCTGGTGGGGATGCAAATTAGTGCAGCCACTCTGGAAAACAGTGTGGAGATTCCTTAGAAAATTTGGAATGGAACCACCATTTTACTCAGCTATCCCACTCCTCAGCCTATACCCAAAGGACTTAAAATCAGCATACTACAGAGATATAGCCACATCAATGTTCATAGCTGCTCAATTCACAATAGCCAGACTGTGGAAACAACCTAGATGTCCTTCAATTGATGAATGGATAAAGAAACTGTGGTATATATATACAATGGAATATTACTCAGCTATAAAGAATAATAAAATTATGACATTTGCAGGCAAATGGATGAAATTGGAGAATATCATGCTAAGTGAGATAAGCAGATCTCAAAAATCCAAAAGATGAATGATCTCACTGGTAAGCAGATGAGGACACATAATGTGGGGTGGGGGGGGGCAAGAATGGAGGAAGGAGGGACTGTATAGAGGGAAAAGAGGGGTGGGAGGGGTGGGGGGAAGGAAAAAATAAGGGAATGAATCAAACATCATTACCCTATGTAAATGTATGATTACACAAATGGTATGCTGTTACTCCATGTACAAACAGAAACAACATGTATCCCATTTGTTTACAATAAAAATAAATTAATTAATTAAATAAAATAAATAAATACTTCTTTAAAAAAAAAGTATTCTGAAGTATTCTGATGGCACAAATCAGAATCATTTATTCTTTATACTTTTATGTACTTTCCCAAAATTTTACTGACAACATACTTACAACCACAGTTCTAAAATGTGAATTATGAGAACAAATTAAGGTCAAGAATTGTCTTTCTGTTGAGAATGGTGGTACCTACCTATAATCCCATGACTCAGGAGGCTGAGGCAGGAAGATCACAAGTTCAAGGTCAACCTCAGCTACTTAGTGAGGCCCTAAGCAACTTAGCAAGACCCTGTCTTAAAATAAAAATAAAAATGACTGGGGATGTGGCTAAGTGGTAATGCACTCCTGAGTTCAACCCCCTGTACCCCACCCCTCTCCAAAATTGTCTTTCTTCTGAAAAAAAAAAAGAAAGCGAAAAATCCTCCCTGCTTTTTGTTGACGTCACATTGACAATATTTCCTAACAGAAAGTTGAGAGCATGGTCAGAAGAGGACAAACACCAACAAATAAAAGAGAATACTTGAAATTAAAGAGTATATTTGAAAACTCAAATAAAAGAATTCCAGCCCTGATAAACGTGATCTGTTAAGGTTCAGCAACTGATGCAAGATTGAAACCTAAAGGAAGTTCTTAAGTCATGTCATAAGCCACTATTGAATTTCCTCTGCAAGTCATGTGTCTGTGTGTACATATACACATGTATATTTTCTATTTCAGGACTCAGAAGTTAAATCTAGTAATTACAAAGGAAAAAAGGCATTAAAACTTTGGGTCCAAAAGAAGAAAAGTGAAAATGACCCTCAAGAACTAACAAAAAGAGAAACTTCCTTATTAATTCAAGGAAATAGAAGTTAAGATTTCTCTGAATTTGAATGCAAATATAAATTTCTTCAGAGGTTGCTTTAAAAAACACACAGCTAAAAATATAAGCTAAGAAGACAGGGTAAAGTCTCCCTGGCATTAATTCCAATTCTTCTTTCATTGCTCATTTTTGATCTGGAGGCCCAGCTTTCAATATTTGTGCCCTAGATGCTGTATTTTGAAAAGGGGACAAATAGGAATAATACCATATCTTCTTGCTATGTTATCAGGAATAAATAAAGCTTCCCTACTGGACCTGGGGGTGTGGGTTAAATATAAAATTCAATATTTCCTCTAATTAAGTAAAGTATGCAGCTGTGGGAAAAGTGAAATTTTATAAAAGAATGAAAGCAAAAAAATAATATTTAAGAGCATAGACTTCTATGGTGGTCTTTTTAGCAACTGTTTGCAAGGAAGTTTTCTTTTGCATACAAAACACAGAGCTAGAATAATTTGAATTCTAAGAGATTGGGGAGGGGTGCTCCAGCATCCACAGAAATAGATCAGATTGCTGAGAATCAGAACAAACTGAGGTCAGGGGAGCAGCAGAGTAGACTACAAACCAGTGTGCTGCTTGCCAGTGGTGAGGGCCAGGAGAGACTAGTGTGAAGTCGTTGATATGTGGCCAGGTCGCTGCCAAGACTGAGAAGATGGAGTCCTGTTCTTAAGGACAACCTACCATAGAGGAAGCACTTGCAAAACCCACGTCAGGAGGAAGTTCAGAACTGGTCAATCCAAAACCCAGTAGTCAAGCACCTCAACTTGTCAAGCTCTGGGTTGGGTCTTCAAACTAGAGAGAAAATAAACCAGGCTCTATCCCCATGGGAACCATGGTCTAAAACAGACAGAACTAGCCAATTTCAAAAGGAGGTGGGTCAAATTTATGTTAGGAAAAAATATGAAATCCTTAAGGAGGATCAAGTCACTTAGACAGGGTTGGAAGAGCTCAGGGAAGACTCCTAGGGACAGATACTGCAACTGAAATTTGAAAGTAAATTAAGAGGTCACTAGGCAAAGGAACCAATCCCAAAGAAGTTAACTTAAGGAGATTAGGTGAGCAAAGCTCATCCTAACTAAGTACCTCTCTGGGCTGCAGCTCAGTGGTAGAGCATGCTTAACAAGCATAATGCATTCTACTGAAATGCGCAACTAATTAGAACACATAAATAAGATAATTTTTTAAAATAAAGATATAGTACAGATGGAAAAAAACTACAGGTCTACAGTAAAAGGTGGAAAAGAAACAAGAGAATTTTAATAAAGTAACATTTTCCTGAGGAGAATGTGAAGCTTCCTTTACCCGGAAAGCACAGCAGACAGCAGGAGAGCTGAGAACCACTGACTCCTTCCATCAAGCCAGCCCCTTTGGCCTGGAAACTTGCCCCCATTCTGCCATCCTTCCCTTTGCTGTTTTTTTCTAGAATATGCAATCCCTATTCATTGCACCACCAATGTGGGCAGAAAGCAGTTCCAGGCTAAGCAACTTGAGAAGTGATAAGAATACACCTGCTTCTCTTAAAACACCCAGAAAATTAAGATTTTGGAGGACTCAAATCACGAGTCCTCCACATTTAGTCAGTCCCCATTTGTTCTCCACATGGCTGAAGGTCCAGATGTGGACTGAGAGGGAACTATCCCACCAAGTTATCTTCATTCAGAAATTACAGGATTGTAGCAGAAGGAATTTCAAAGAAACAAATCCACTTAAGGAACTCTATTAAAATATGTGTGAGAAATGTAAGGTCATGCAGCAGGTGACAACTTCAAATAATGCATTCTGAAGATTAACAAGTTAAAAGCAGACCAGACTTTGCTGAAGTAGCTATAACAGAGATTTGTTTAATTTTTTTAAAGATGAAATTAAATCATAGAAATTATTTTTGGAAGAAAAATAATGAGGAGATTCAAAATCTTAGATGGACACTACAAATGCCTTGTCTTGTCTACTGGGTTTTAAACAAGGATGTCACTCTTATTCATCATTTAATCTGATTCCTTTATTATTTAACCAAACATCTTGTATGGTTTCATCATTTGGTAATAGTAAATTTAATTTAATTTAATTACCATTTTTAAATTTTGATGAATATTTTCTATACTCCAATTATTTTTTCACTGGTAATTTTGTGAAAGATACAAGCCTCTGAGAGGTTTATATAAATGCTTGTGGATGAATATTTATTTTTTCTTATAAGACTCCTAGTTTCATATAGTCATATAGTCAGATTGTAATTTCTTATAGTTCCTGTGCATATGCTCCACGATGGATCAAATTTCAAAACAACAATTTTTTTTTTTTTTTTTTTAATTATAGCTATGATGGTCCTTAGAATTCCTGTGCTGCCCATCTTGCTCAAGATGGTAGATGGAAACACAAATTAGTTTCACTGCAATTCTCGGTCAGCCTTAGGAAAGTACTCAACTTGGTCAAATGTGTCAACTTTGAGAGTTGGTGAGAAAATGAGCAGCTAGTGCTGAGACAGAGACTACTCCTGGGGACAGGTTAACGGCTTCCCCTGTTCTGTGTCTGCATCAGTTAATGACGTGTGGACTCTTCTGCTTCTGAGTCATGCTAACCCTGAGGAAACCTAGTGTCAACACCAAGTGTAAGGTGATCCAATTATATAAAATTACTATTTATATCTTGTGGTCCCTCAGGCAAATTGACTTCCATGATAAAATTATCACAAAAGACCAACTAGCAATAGGCTGATAGAGTTCTAATTTCCATCATTCAATTTGCTAATAAACTATTACTCTGTCATAAACTGGAATCCACCCTGTCAACAGATTTCAGTAGATCACAATATGTCTCATCACAGACCTCAGGGGTCCAGCCTCAATAAAGAGCAAGATCATAACTTCTATTATTTCCTGCAGATAAAGAAGAAGTCTTTCAGTATTACTTTAAAGAATGAAAAGTTCACATTTGTTTTTACATAGTATTTAACTATTTAGCAATATGAATGTTTCAATCACAAATGACTTTTTCTCAAAAAGCACTACCTCAAGAACACAATTTCTGTTTATACTCCGTATTCTGCTGGTGGATCACAGCAAGCCTTTCCAGGTTCAAGCCATCGGGGCATGGCGGACACATGGATGAGTGCAGACCCCAGCCACCCCTTGTGCCTTGACAGACTGCACAAAGGTCTCCTAGACCTCTTCCCTGGCCAGTGCTCCAGAAAGCCACTATCCATAATCAGAGTCAGCACAAGATGGAGCCATTCTCCACCCATCCTTGACACATCTCTGTTTGTGTACACTGCCCAGCCCCTGTGGTGATTCCAGTCCTTCTGGCCAGGGGTGTACACCATAGCCCAGTTCTGCACATTCCATACCATGGCCTGTGTTGCTGCTTTGCCTATGTCTGAGCAAAACAAGTTGCCTGGCCATACAGTACAGTCACAGGGAAAACATTAGGTCAAGCCACCAACACCCCTTTCCATTTTCTGCCCAGCCGCTTAATCTGAACTTACACTAGGGAATTTCTTCCAAAGTATTAATCTGCTGTCTCAGTATAAGGTAGGATTCCACTTATAAATTTTTACTTCCATGTAAAAAGTCCGTAAAAATTATTTACAGATTAAATAAAAGAATAAATGAGGGCTGGGGACATAGCTCAGTTGGTAGAGTTCTTGCCTAGCATGTATGAGTCCATGGGTTCAATCCCCAGCATCACCAGAAAAAATAAATAAATTAATTAATTAATTAATTTACTACGGGCCTCAATGAGTTCCTTTTTTTCCATCAACTTTCCCTGATTCTGTTTATTATGAAACTGGGGCCAAAATATGTGGGAAGTCATAGCCATTCATTTTTCTTTCTCATAATATGACCAAATTTGGTAAATCATTAAGATCTCACTATTCAGTCCTTCTTCAAAATGCTTCTGAAATTCAACTCATGGCATCATTGCCATTATCATCCTAGTAAAGACTTTTCATCATTCACACTTTTGGAATCATAACTTCACTATATACACCTATATGCACATAGACACATGTGTATACAGAGATGAATGTATATTATATCCACAGATGTATATACATGTATGCAAATATGTGATATATACATACATGTATACATTTATCATACATATATACATATTATGTGTGTGGGTATATATATAATATCAAAAGACAAACACTGCCAATTATGAGGACATTATCTTTTTCTCAGGTATCAAATTTAGGAATGAAATAATTCAATGTGCACACACCAAAAAACAAAATGTAAAACTTACTGGTTGACCTCCCCACCATCTATGATTAAATTTCTCTCGTCCTCGAAGATGGAAAGTGGCATCAAATACAGGATCATACATTGAATTGCCAACAATTCCATGAGATTCTGGATACAGACCCTTTGTATAGAAGCAAATTTATTACTAAGACAATAATACAATAATCCACATATATGAGTTCTATATTGTTTTCTTATCACAGAAGGTTTTTAATGATATTTAATTTTCAAAATCATATGAGGTACTTTTAACCTTTACTGTGTGTCTGCCTGAGCAAACAGGCATCAAGGCTAATTACTAGCCATTTGAGAAACTTAACATGACTATAAGAATTTCAATATCTGGATTTTTAACTATTATAACCTGATAGAATTTTTATTACTTTAGTTTGAAATTTATACATGTGCCCCCAAAGAAGGCACATGCATACATTTCTAACATTCTTTTCCATTTTTCTTAGTTCTATTTCTTCCTCCCAGTCAACAAAAAACAATAATAACAGAATGATAAGTAAACTGTGTAATTAAAACAGAAAACAAGATTGAATTTGGAGTACCCAAAACTTAAAACAGTGCAGCTCTGAAATCAAGATTTTTATTTGCAAATTCAAAAAGTAAATACAAAACTCTCAGGTATTTGAGAGAAATTTAAGGTATGTGTTTAGATAGAACTGAGACTGAAGAAAGGCTTTAGTTTTAAAGTTGCAATGAAGCTCAGGCCCTACAAAGTTGTAAAAGGCATTTGCTGCGAATTACTGAGGCAGATAAGATGGCAAACAGTCTCTGAACACTGAGGAACATGTTTAAAAAATCTCCCCTTGAAACCATACCAAGATTTAATCAAGACCTTTGAATACGTATCATTAGAAAAAACACTTACGGTGGCCAAAGTGTATAAGTTAGGGAAGGTTTTTGTCGGGTACACAGGCCTCATGTAGGGAGAATGTGTCCCACAGGACCCTGGAAAGAAAATTTCAGATTTTTGGACAAGAGAACCAACAGGAATCACTTCATATAAAATCCACTTTACAAACAAAGAGATGTGTTACTTTCATTTTTTTTTTTTATTTCAGATAATAAAATACATTTAAAACAATGCATTTATAGACCTCAAAGCCCACAGCAGAACAGATACAGCAGAGATGAGACCATGCAGTCGGGAAATCACTTACTTAGTTTTTCGATGTTAGGCATGACCTTGCTCCCTTTCTTCATGTAGGATGCACGGAAGCCATCCACAGAGAATATGATTAATGGAGGACGAACAAACCTTAAACAGAAATATGTTAAGGCTAGAAAAATTATTTCCACGGGGCATTACTTCTACTCACTTTCAGTAACTGAAACCAGTAACTTCCAGGAAGAATCTGTACGGGAGGATGCCTGGATGAACCTGAGCTTCCAGCCACATAACACCTGAGGTCACTAAAGTCCAAGGTCAAATGACCAGCCTCACAAGGACCAAAGGAAGGGACTTAACACCCAATTTCCCTTAATGTACTTCTCCACTGCTACTTCTCACCTCACAAACAGGGTTATTACATAATATAAGAACACAGCTACATACTTTACATTACATATAAAAAAGCAGGTTTATTTGCATCAGATATGTAGTCTCCCATTTACCACCTGGAAAACTCCTATTCATTCTTTAAAACCTGGCTCAGTTTCCTCTTCTATAATGTTAGTTGTTCACACTTCTGAGTTCCTTTAATATTATTAATTCCTACCTCTTTCTTCATTCATATATACATTATTGTACATGATATTGCAATGATCTGTTAATAGATTTCTCTTCCTTGCTAGTTCCAAAGCACAGTTGTATCTTATTCCTCTTCCTATTTTGTGGGCCCAAAGTAAATAGTTATTAAATACTTTAATGAATGAATGTAAAATCAACAGCAGTAGCACTCCTACTACTATATCTAAGCACTTATAAAAATTCCTTTAAGTTAAATTATAATTTCAGAATAGTTCAAATTATGAAAACCTCTAAAAGGTATCGGAGTAAAGGAGTAGACTACTCATCTACCCAGGGTCGTATCTTATGAAATGGTTCTTTATCAAACTTGAGAATACTAAATAAAATTTTGCAGAATTATTGGTAATAGTTTAAAACTCGTTGAGCAAGTATAAGTTTGTGTTTACTTGAAGTCACATCATAAAGAAGACATAGTTCAAATGAGTCAACATACAAAGCACTTAGAATAGTGCTACATAAACAGGGTTCACTGTTATCATTTACTAACAGACTGCTCTTTGCTCAAAAATAACGGAACACATTTTAAACAGTCAAAGAACCGTTGCCATGTATTCTATAAACCCAAAGATGTTCAAATGTCTCACTAAGGTTAAAAAAAGAGGAAAAAGTAAAAACATCTAAACTCTTAAATTCTATGTCCCAGGCTGTGCCGCCCAAAACAAAACCATATTTAAAAACCAAATGCATTTTAGTGCCTTTCTTGGAAATGTATTGTCTGCTAAGCATGTTAAAGGTGTGTGAACTCTCCGTGGTTTCCTGGAAGGTGCCCCAAGGTGGGCAAGCTTGAGCTGAAGGTGTCACCTGGGATGGCTGTCCCCCAGCAAGGCCATACTGCCATAGTTCATCAAATCTCTGCCTCACCTGCTAGGACACCTTCCAGGGTGATCCTTTTAGAAGCTATATATTTTCCCTCTTTCTTCCCCCTTCCCTACTCCCAGGAAAGGGCAAAACCAGAACTTGAGGGGAAAATACTGAAAAAAAAAAAAAAATTCCTGCCTGAAATATTTCCTTTTTCAGTGATATTCAGGTGACTTTGTCAAACTTTCAGCTGAGGGGGAGGTAGGGGATAGACAGACTCCATACAAGTGACAAGAAATATATCAAAACTTCCCTTAAGCAGTATGAAATGACCTTCTTTATCCCTTCTGACTAACTTTGGCTTGAAGTCCACATTATCTGAAATAAGGATGGATACTCCAGCTTTTTTGCTGAGTCCATGTGCATGGTATGTTTTTCCCCATCCTTTCACCTTTAGTCTATGGGTATCTTTTTCTATGAGGTGAGTCTCTTGCAGGCAACATATTGTTGGATCTTTCTTTTTAATCCAATCTGCCAGTCTATGTCTTTTGATCGATGAATTCAGGCCATTAACATTCAGGGTTATTATAGAGATATGATTTGGTTTCCCGGTCATTTGGTTCATTTTTTAAATTTTATTTATTTATTTGTTTGACACAACTTGTTTCCTCCTTTATTTGACAATTCCTTTAGGATAATTCCTCCCTTTGCTGATTTGCTTCTTTGTTTTTCATCTCTTCCTCATGGAATATTTTGCTGAGAATGTTCTGTAATGCCGGCTTTCTTTTTGTAAATTCTTTTAGCTTTTGTTTATCATGGAAGGATTTTATTTCATCGTCAAATTTGAAGGTAAGTTTTGCTGGGTATAAGATTCTTGGTTGGCATCCATTTTCTTTCAGGGCTTGAAAAATGTTGTTCCAGGCCCTTCTAGCTTTTAGGGTCTGGATTTTCATACTGCTTAAGGGAAGCATAAATCAGCAAGATATAACAATCATAAACATCTATGCCCCAAACAGTGGCTCATCCATGTATGTCAAACAAATCCTTCTCAATTTCAGAAACCAAATAGACCATAACACAATAATACTAGGTGATTTTAACACACCTCTCTCACCACTGGACAGATCTTCCAAACAAAAATTGAACAAAGAAACCATAGATCTCAATAACACAATCAATAATTTAGACTTAACGGACATTTATAGAATATACCATCCAATCAAGAGCGAATACACTTTCTTCTCAGCAGCACATGGATCCTTCTCTAAAATAGACCATATATTATGCCACAAAGCTAATGTTAGCAAATACAAGAAGATAGAGACACTACCATGTATTCTATCAGATCATAATGGATTGAAGTTAGAAATAAATGAAAGAGTAAAACACAGAAACTATTCCAACATCTGGAGATTAAACAATATGCTATTATATGATGAATGGATAACAGAAGATATTAGGAAGGAAATTAAAAAAGTCTTAGAGGTAAATGAGAACAAAGAAACATCATATCAAAATCTCTGGGACACTATGAAAGCAGTACTTAGAGGGAAATTTATTTCCTGGAGCGCATTTAATAAAAGAAGTAAAACTCAACAAATAAACGACCTAACACTACAGCTCAAAGCCCTAGAAAAAGAAGAACAGAACAGCACCAAAAGTAGTAGAAGACAGGAAATAGTTAAACTCAGAGCTGAAATCAATGAAATTGAAACAAAAGAAACAACACAAAAAATTGACAAAATAAATAGTTGGTTCTTCGAAAAAATAAACAAAATTGATAAACCTTTAGCCACACTAACAAAGAGAAGACGAGAGAAAACCCAAATCACTAAAATTCGGAATGAACAAGGAAATATCACAACAAACAGGATTGAAATACAAAACATAATTAGAAGCTATTTTGAAAATCTATACTCCAACAAAATAGAAAACTTTGAAGGCATCAACAGGTTTCTAGAGACATATGAATTGCCTAAACTGAACGAGGAGGACATAAACAATTTAAATAGACCAATTTCAAGTACTGAAATAGAAGAAGTCATCAAAAGCCTACCAACAAAGAAAAGTCCGGGACCAGATGGGTTCTCAGCCGAGTTCTACAAAACCTTTAAAGAAGAGCTCATTCCAATACTTCTCAAAGTATTCCATAAAATAGAAGAGGAGGGAACCCTCCCAAACTCATTCTATGAAGCCAATATCACACTGATACCTAAACCAGACAGAGACTCATCAAGGAAAGAAAATTTCAGACCAATATCCTTAATGAACATCGATGCAAAAATTCTCAACAAAATTTTAGCAAATCGCATACAAAAACATATTAAAAAGATAGTGCACCATGATCAAGTTGGTTTCATCCCAGGGATGCAAGGTTGGTTCAACATCAGGAAATCAATAAATGTAATTCACCACATTAATAGACTTAAAGTCAAGAATCACATGATTATTTCAATAGATGCAGAAAAAGCATTTGATAAAATACAGCACCCCTTCATGCTCAAAACACTAGAAAAAATAGGGATAGTGGGAACATTCCTTAACATTGTAAAGGCCATCTATGCTAAGCCCATGGCTAATATCATTCTAAATGGTGAAAAACTGAAAGCATTCCCCCTAAAAACTGGAACAAGGCAGGGATGCCCTCTTTCACCACTTCTATTCAACATCGTTCTTGAGATTCTGGCCAGAGCAATTAGACAAACCAAAGAGATTAAAGGGATACGAATTGGGAAAGAAGAACTCAAACTATCCCTGTTCGCTGATGACATGATTATATATTTAGAGGAACCTGGAAATTCCACCAGAAAACTCTTAGAACTCATAAGTGAATTCAGTAAAGTAGCAGGTTACAAGATCAATGCCCATAAATCCAACGCATTTTTATACATAAGTGATGAATCTTCATAAAGAGAAATTAGGAAAACTACCCCATTCACAATAGCCTCAAAAAAAATAAAATACTTGGGAATCAATCTCACAAAAGAGGTGAAAGACCTCTACAATGAGAACTATACAACACTAAAGAAAGAAATTAAAGAACACCTTAGAAGATGGAAAGATCTTCCATGTTCTTGGATAGGAAGAATTAATATTGTCAAAATGGCCATACTACCTAAAGTGCTATACAAATTCAATGCAATTCCAATTAAAATCCCAATGACATACCTTACAGAAATAGAGCAAGCAATTATGAAATTCATCTGGAAGAATAAGAAACCCAGAATAGCTAAAGCAATACTTAGCAGGAAGAGTGAAACAGGGGGTATTGCAATACCAGATCTTCAACTCTACTACAAAGCAATAGTAATAAAAACGGCATGGTATTGGTACCAAAATAGAAAGGTAGATCAATGGTATAGAATAGAGGACACGGACACAAACCCAAATAAATACAATTTTCTCATACTAGACAAAGGTGTCAAAAATATGCAATGGAGAAAAGATAGCCTCTTCAACAAATGGTGCTGGGAGAATTGGAAATCCATATGCAACAGAATGAAACTAAACCCATATCTCTCACCATGCACGAAACTAAACTCAAAATGGATTAAGGACCTCGGAATCAGACCAGAGACCCTGCAGATTATAGAAGAAAAAGTAGGTCCAAATCTTCACCTTGTTGGTCTAGGATCAGACTTCCTTAACAGGACTCCCATAGCACAAGAAATAAAAGCTAGAATCAACCACTGGGATAGATTCAAACTAAAAAGCTTTCTCTCAGCAAAGGAAACTATCAGCAATGCGAAGAAAGAGCCTACAGAGTGGGAAAATATCTTTGCCAATCATACTTCAGATAGAGCACTAATCTCCAGAATCTATAAAGAACTCAAAAAACTCTACTCCAAGAATTCAAATAATCCAGTCGACAAATGGGCTAAGGAAATGAATAGACACTTCACAGAAGAAGATCTACAAGCAATCAACAAACATATGGAAAAATGTTCAACGTCTCTAGTAATAAGAGAAATGCAAATCAAAACCACCCTAAGATTCCATCTCACCCCAATTAGAATGGCGATTATCAAGAATACGAGCAACAACAGGTGTTGGCGAGGATGTGGGGAGAAAGGTACACTCATACATTGCTGGTGGGGCTGCAAATTAGTGCAGCCACTCTGGAAAGCAGTGTGGAGATTCCTTAGAAAGCTTGGAATGGAAGCACCATTTGACCCAGCTATCCCACTCCTTGGCCTATACCCAAAGGACTTAAAATCAGCATACTACAGAGATACAGCCACATCAATGTTCATAGCTGCTCAATTCACAATAGCCAGACTGTGGAACCAACCTAGATGCCCTTCAATTGATGAGTGGATAAAGAAACTGTGGTATATATATACAATGGAATATTACTCAGCCATAAAGAATGATAAAATTATGGCATTTGCAGGCAAATGGATGAAATTGGAGAATATCATGCTAAGTGAGATAAGCCAATCTCAAAAAGCCAAAGGACGAATGATATCGCTAATAAGTGGAGGATGACACATAATGGGGGGAGGGAAGGGTTAGTGTTAGGGTTAGAGTTAGGGTTAGGGAGGGGGGCAAGTATGGAGGAAGGAAGGACTGTATAGAGGGTAAAGAGGGGTGGGAGGGGTGGGGGGAAGGAAAAAAATAACAGAATGAATCAAACAACATTACGTAAATTTATGATTACACAAATGGTATGCCTTTACGCCATGTACAAACAGAGAAACAACATGTATCCCATTTGTTTACAATAAAAAAAAAAAAAAGAAATATATCAAAACTTCAAGATAGCTTTTGACTAATAGATTATTTGTAAGTACTCACAAGTTTGTAGGGAAAGATTTCAGTTTTATGGTGTGTATATCCATTAACCCTTTATTCTCTGTGATGTGTTACCAGTAATACATAAAATTTTACAATATTCATAAAATACACTTACCCTGCAGGACATTCTGGGGCCTTTATTTCTTCGCAGTCATCATCTACCCAATGTGATTCTCCTATAAGGAAAAGTGTTGTATGTTTTTCATGGAGTCTAGTTACGTGTGTCATCCAAAGCCTTGAAGCACACAGTCCCAGGATCTGTGTCCTGTGACTGGACACTTGCTTATGAAATACCATTTAAAATGAAATTCTGAAATAAAGTGTAATCTGGTTTGGCTTTTAAAGTACACCCATACATGGTGGGAAAGCTAAGATTTAATAACCTCAAGTGGTGTTTATTTGAGCCTTCAGAGTCTAAATGGTTTGTAGATTAAAAAAAAAAAGTCAGTGAACAAAATTTCATGTTTGTATCCCTCCAGAAATAAACTGTTTGGTCATTAGATGGAACATTCTTTTCTCTTCCACTGAAGATCTCAAAGCCATAAAAAGCATGACATAGTTCCCTTAAGATGGGGGAAGAGGCTTAGAATATACAGGGATGATAGATGGGAAATGATAATATAGGGATTATTTGCCAATGGATCTGTATATGACCTTGATTTTAGAGATGAAAACCAGTTTCACTCTTATCTTGCACCAGGATCTGACAGTATAAACCTAAGTCTTTCCTGAGTTATCCCTATCAAGAACAGAGAACAGAAAAGGGCTCATATTGAAAAACAAAAAACCTAGTCTTCTGTTTGTCCCCAGAGATTCATGGGGCTTGGTCTTAAAGGGGGTAGTGTTGAAGTGGTAGAACCTTTAAAATGTAGAGCTTAGTGGAAAGTAATTATGGGAGCACCAGCCTCAGAGAAAATGAATACAGGTCTCATAGGACTGGGTTAATTCCCACAAGAATGGGTCATCATAAGGAGCCCGGTGCTCCCCTGGTAGCACTTGTACCTACCATGTGATATGGTCCATCACTCGTGTTGTGATATAGCTAGAAAGACCCTACCAGAGGTCAAATGAGGGGACTGCCCAACTTTGAACTTTCAACCTCCAACACTGTGAGTTAAATAAACTTCTTATCCATATAAAGTATCCAGCCTCAGGTAGTTTGCTCTAGACACACACACACACACACACACACACACACACACACACACACACTAAAAAAAAAAAAAAGATTAAAAAAACTTTCTTTGGAGAAAATGAAATTAAAAAAAATAATTTGCCTTAAATTATTCTAAGACAAACAAAAATTGTATGTCTTAAAATTTGCAACCACTAGTACAGAAACATTGGAAATCTCCCTTGGTCAATAAGAATCTAACTACCAAACTACTGGGTAACTACTGTGCTTCTTAAAATGGGGAAGATTTACTAAACATGTAGTAAGCCAGGGCACCCATGTGGGCCTCATAAAAGTACTAAAACTAGAATATTAAACCAGCAAAAGCTTCTTTAATATTTAATAATTCAAAAATCAATAATACCTATGACTTTTTTTTTCCTTCATTTTTCTTCTACAAGCCTTTGTGGCTTACTGATACACTTACTGCATACCTAAAATTTCAAATTTCCCTTTTAAAGAAAGGGATATAAGGTCTTAATTCATCTAACACTTAAAAATAAAAGCATAATTGTTAGGGTAGTAGAAATTCATAATACAATAATTGCTGGGGTACGGGAAATTTTCCACATAATACCACTTTCTCACAACTACACCGCTAACACATTTTAGCACTGAATTGCTTCTTCCCTGAAAACTTTTAACAAAAACTCTTCATAAATGTTCCATATAAGTGACAGGGGAAAAGGATTTTGTTGAGAAACTAAAAAGAAACTTAAAAGCTATAGGTAAAGATTCTTGGGTCTTCCCATTAACATCTACAAGTGCTTGGCATGGTGCCTTAAATTTCTTAAAGACAAAAAGTGCATCTTTTATATTTTCTGTAGTCATTGATAGTTAATTATTATAATAAAAGGATAATATTCTGCCATCAACCATACCAAGAAAATACACATTCACGTAAGACTTTGGTATTTAACAGAGGCTGTGGGTGCCCTTGTTGTCTTTATCAGCTAGTACTCCCATCCCTAAGATCCATACAAAAGCCACTCCCTTGTGTCCCAAGAGTGAGACTCTGGGATTTAATTTTCAGAGCCATCAGTGGAACCGGCCAAGGTGAGCTCTACCTGTGTTCTCACTTCCGTCTCCTACCCCCACCTCCTGAACCTTGTTTCCCTTGCTCTTTCACATGGTTTTTTTACAAGGCCTACCCTCAATCAACTTCATGTCCCCAATTCCTATCTCAGGTTCTGCTTCTAGAAAAACATACCCAAAACCAACATGGAAAGATGAACAATCTCCTCATTATTGTAGTTCTAATTATGGAATTGTGTTTTATTTCCTTGCTACAAAAGAAAGAAAGAAAACTAAAAAATCTTTTAAAAAGCATAAAAATTTAAAAGGACAACTCCATTCCCTCCATTCCCACACCCATGACCCAGGTATATTCTGCAGCATTCAGAGGACCCTGGGGTATCTCCCGTTTTCATTCTTCTAGATCTCCAGCAGATCCCAAGACATGTACCTTTGCAAACTACTTGGTAATTAGTACAGCAGTCTCCCCTGAGCAGGCAGTCCTCCGAGCAGTGACAGGCGTTTTCCTCATTTCGGACTTCTCCACATCTGTCCTTAGTACACTCCCAGCCCCGAGCTGAAATCATCACAATAAAACACTTTCACTGCTGCATACAAACCAAATTAAAGAGGCCACAATTGCTTATGCGTTTCCAACAAAAAAAGAGCTCAAATCCCACATCATTTAATCTGCTTGTGAAATGTGAGTCAGCTTCAGGCCTAGAAGGTATTTGGAGGACTTACAGATCAGATGAATTTCTAGCATTTCAAGGCGGGGGACAAACTCAAAGTACAATTGACCTCCTTTGGAAAAAATGGAACCTGGAAAGGAAAGCAAAATCTCTCTCCCATTCCCCTATTGTCCTTAGGGACCCAACAAAATGCATGGTTTAAAGGTTAGTGATAGGGGTATCTATCATGGTAGAGATGATCTCTATAGCTCTGCTCGTTTATTTTCAGAAGTAGCTTTACTTAACTTTGATCAACTTAATTTAAATACAAGTAATAAGGCTGGGAATGTAACGTAGTGGTAGGTAGACTATTCCTAGCATGTGTGAGGCCTGCCTGTGATCTCCAGTACTGAAAAAATATTTTTTAAAATAAAAGCATCCAATGCTGAAAGGTCCTGGGAACCTCTGAAAGAAATATGAGCTTTCAGAGCCTAATTTTATACTATGTGTTTAGATTTTGCAAATGTGTATACACTTTGATCCAGAAATTTGTTGTTAGGAATTCATCTTAAGGGAAATAGAAAAAAGTATGAATGTACAAGTGGTATTCATTGATAAATTATTCTTAGAAGCAAAAGTTGGAGAAATATAAATGTTGATTACTCAATAACTTAAGTCGCAACACTTCATAGAACATAGACATTCAAAAGGATGATGTGGGGGCTGGGAAGATAACTCAGCTGGTAGAGTGCTTGCCTCGCAAGCACAAGGCCCTGAGTTCGATCCCCAGTACTGCAAAAAAAAAAAAAAAAAAAAAAGGATGATGTGGAGAAAGGTTTATGGGTATGGATACTCCAACACATGTGTTTACAAATGTATACCTGTATCAGTGCAAATATACACACACATATATGCCAAACACGTGCAGAGACAGAGAGTAATCAAGGTTTGTGCTGAACCATTGTACTTGTTTCTAGAACATGCTTGCGTCAGCAGTGAAGAATCTCAGAGGTTTTCTCCCTTGACTTTTTATTGTTATTTGATATTCTATCCTGCCATAATCAACATATATTGTATTTGTAGACAGGAGAATAAACTATTTTACAAAATGCTATTATAGTTCATCTTTATTACACCTGAGAGAACGGCATGAGTGACATTTAGAGAGAGCTAAGTTAGAGTCAGGGAATCCTTTAAACTTTGCAAGAAACTCTATAAGACTTTAGAAAGTTGACATAGCATGCCAAGGACAAAATACTCAAGGTAGGGTAAGCATTAGTAAAATCCTTAGTGCCAAGCAAACACAGACTGCTTATTTTAAATAATGTTTTGGAGCCAAAGAACTCTTCTGAAACATCTGTTTCATCCATACACTCCATTTACAATGGTCTCAGCATTTAAGTTTGCAGACCCACAACTAAGGAACCTGGGAAAAGTTCCAGAGGAAAGCAACAACAACAAAAAGAGGTGGCTATGTGCTTGGAAATGTATTATGAAAAGAATTAGCCTAATGAAACTCTTCTTATTTTGCAGGGGTGGAGGGGCACAAATCTGAATGAGTAAGGGAGCTGACGTTGATTTTCATATAAATCAAGGGCTATGGCTTAAGTAAAAGGGAACAGTGTCTCTGTTTCTAACAATATCGTTGAAAAGATAATCAATAACAGAGATATTATGAGTCAGACTTTTGAAAGGGTCATCCGTGCATAAAATTCTGAAAACAAGTAATAACTTGTCAAGAGAGCTGGGGAATACCTTTCTAGAGGTGTTCAGAACAGGGCTGACCACTGTCTTTCTTAGGTAGTTTGGGGTTCTTTGTCTGGAGGCATGGTGTTGAGCCCATAAAGTATCTCAAAAGTCCATCTGAAATGTTTACCTTTGAAAACACAGCAAGTAGGATGGAAAAAGTCCCCAAAGGTGCTTTTTCTCAACTAATGTGCACTCATGTGATAGCCTGTAGCTCTAGTGACTGTTCCACTATATGAGAAATAGAAAGAAATTTAGGAAGACTTAGAGGAAGATCTGAAAACGATCCAGGCACAAGACGCCAAATGGAATTCCATGACAGATTTGCATTTGTTCAGAAAACAGGGAATGACACCAGGGCAGATCAGCAGTCACTATATTAGAGGAGAGAAAACAAATGCTAGAAATCAGGCAGGTAAACAAAATTTTTTTAAACCCAAAATTTTAAGGAGGTGCACAATGTTGTCCCATGTACAAAGCCATCCACAAACACTTCTAAAACAAGCCTATGATGCCTACAGCTATAAAGAGCCTTTTTTGGCCAGGCCCAGTGTGCAAACAAATCATTCACACGGGATGTGTTCATCACGTGACTAACAGTCATTCAAGACACAGAACTGAAATCCACAGCTCAGATAAGCCAAAGCAGGGGTAACTCCAGGGTATCCAACATTACCCAGCCTCTAGGCCATCTAATGGAGAGAGAGAGGACACCAAAGCAACATACCTGTCTTCAAACAGAGCTCATCAAAATCGTGACAGCAACTGCTGTAACTCTTACACAAGTTGTCGCACCGACAATCAGGAGGTCCAACCTCTTGAAGTTCAAAGCATCTTCCCTTGCAAGATCCAGAGGTGTTGGTCCAGGGAGAGTCTGACAACACTGCAAGGGTCAAGAGGTAAAACAATGACTTAGGAAGGGGTTCATGACACTCGAAGAACAGCCCTGGGAAGCCATGCAGGATGGGGCTGTAGGCAGACCCTAGAGGAGAAGTCTGGCCCCATCGCCTGCCATGTGTGTACCCTGGACACATTGACACATTGCTGAACTTGCTGTGCCACTGTTTCCTCATCTGTCAAGTGAGAGGATCCATAAAAGTAACTCCAGATTGAAATGAGAGTTGAACAACCAAAGGAAAACATTTAGCAGAGTATCAAACCTATAGAAACAATAAAAACTGTTAGCTATTGGTTTCATTACTGTATATTATTATAAAATGTATGAGATTAGTTCCCCTGTAGAAATAATAAGGAAAATGAAGCCCAAATGTTCTGAAGACAGTCTGACTATATGTGATGGAATAGAACACTTTTACCATCTCTTCTCACCAAAAATCTATGCCACAGCCAGTGTTATACAAACCACAAGCTCCACAATCTCATCTTGTCAAGAACAAACCCTCTTATCAATATTTTCATGTGATAAAATTATAGTCTGAGCTGGGTGCAGTGACACAGGCCTGTAATTCTAGCAACTCAGGAGGCTGAGGTAGGAGGATCACAAGTTCAAAGCCAGCCTCAGCAACTTAGCAAGGCACTTAGCAACTCAGTGAGACCTTTTCTCCAAAAATATTTTTAAAAAGGACCTGGGATGTGGATCAGTGATTAAGCACCCCTGGGTTCAATCCTCAGTACCAAAAAAAAAAAAAAAAAAATTATAGTCCAAGAAACCTCAAATTTGGAAAAAAGAAAGAATTCAGTAAGATGAAAATTTCACAAATCATAATATACAAGAAAGATAAGTTTAAAAATTAAATGATAATTTCATTCACTGTAGTCCCTAAAAGATAAAATGTCTAGGTACAAATTTAATAACATGTGGAGCCTACATAAAGAATACTTTAAAGCTTTACAAAAAGACATTTCAAAGGGTCTAATTACATCAAAATTCATACCATCTTATATGTAAAAATATCAATATAAAATTATTAAATTAATATAAAAATATTAAGTTTTCCTAATATAACTAAAGGTTCAATGCAATCACAATAAAAATATCTAGAGTTCTTGAAACTTGAGAGGATAAAAAAGGTATATTTAAAAATAAATATATGAAAATAGAAAAACACCAAAGAGGAAAAGTAATTTGGTAACTAGACAGAAAAATATATTCTGAAGTTAAATAATTAAAATAGCTTGGTACTAGAAAATAAGTACATCAGTGTTATGTATAGGTCCCAGGAATAGTTCTAAATAGATGAGAATGTATTTTATATTAAAATAACATTTTAAGTAAGAGAAAGACAAAAGGATTAATCAGTAAATTGTGACTGGAGAAAAGTAAGCTGGATCCTCACCTCAGTTTATAAAATAATTCATTTATGGTGAATATAAAATATAAGCTGATAACTGTTTTTAAGAATGCAAATTTTTTTAAAATAGAATACAATTTAGAAATAGCTATCAACATTTTAAAATGTGCATGCTTCTTCCAGAAATTTCATTACTAGTTTATCTTTCATATATATTTGCAAAAGTTCTCCAAATTACATGCACAAAAAAATGACCATTATTCACTTCCTTCTTTTTTTAATGTGCAGGAGGAGGGGTTCCTGGAGTCAATCAAAGGGGTTTTACCCACCGGGAAAGAAAGAATACTTATATTCCTAAGTGGAATGTTGCTTGCTCTTAGAAGAATGAGTTAGATCTGTATAGGCTAATGTTGAAAAAGTCTACAAAACATATAAACAAGTTTTTAAAAAAGAACAAAGTACCAATAAATGAATGGAACTGGAAATTAGCATGCTAAGTAAAATAAACTAATCCCAAAAAAACAGTGTTCTCTCTGATATGTGGATGCTAACTCACAACAAGGAATGGGGTAAAAGAATAAGTTCATTGGAGTAGACATGGGGAATGAAGGGAAGGGAGGGAGGATAGGAATAGAAAAGACAGTAGAATGAATCAGACATAACTTTCCTATGTTCATACATGAATACACAACCAGTGAAACTCCACATCATGTACAACCACGAGCGTGGGATCCTAATTAGAATGAGTTATACTCCCTGTATGCATCACATGTCAAAATACACTCTACTGTCATGTCTATCTAAAAAGAATAAATAAAAAAAGAACAAAGTACATAAATAGTGTTATAGTATTAAAGCTTATATATTAGATTTTGTGGTTAAAAAAAGAGAGAGAGCTAAAAAAAGCATTAAGGACAGAGATAAGAATGGAAATAACAGAGTCAGAGCTAGAGAGAGTAGACAGAGAAGGAGGTAGTGAGAAAAAGTAAAGGGATTAGGAAAATGTGCAGGTGTGAATAAACCTTTTTCCTCCCTGTAAGAAACTGTTTATAGGGCTGGGGTTGAGGCTCAGTGGTAGAGTGCTCACCTAGCACGTGTGAGGCCCTGGGTTCAACCCTCAGCACCACATAAAAATGAAATGACAGTATCATGTCCACCTACAACTAAAAAATATATTAAAAAAAAAAGAAACTGTTTATAGGAACTACATTTGTAGAAAATGAGAAAGAGGGAGGAAGAGACTTTTTACTGTTCTGTAATTTGGAATTTCTAACATTTTACAAATTTGTGGGTAGTTCTGTTTTTTTTTGTTTGTTTGTTTGCTCACTTACTTACTTTCTCCTCTTTATCACATATGTATATAAACATGTGTGTGTATAAAATATGTCATACAATATATAGCATATGTAGATACATTAATGAGTATTATTTATGACATGCTATTTATAATTTTATTTCCATGTTTATGAATTTTTCATTTTTTTAATAAACTACATGTATCACTTTTAAAAATCAAGAAGTGAAAAAGCAGGAAGAACGATGTTAAATGACAGTTCCCAGTTCATCCACACCATTTTTTGAACATCCTGCCATCCCTTAGTCCTTTGTCTTCTTTACAATCAGAATCCCCCAATTCTAGCCTTTATGGCATCAGATCAGTGAACTAAAGCAAACAGATGCACTAGACCATGAAATGTGAAATACTTTCGCATGGTTGATTCTGCGATGTTGAAATACAGACAAACCACATCAGCTCAGTTTAGGGAATAATGTCAGTTTCCACTGTAGCGCCTTACCTCTGGTCTATAAACCACATTTTTCTATTGACTTTGGCCAACCTATAAACAGTGTATGCTGAACCACAGGAAACCATGGCAAGGAGGAGGAATTGAGAAAGGGGAAAAGGAAAACAAGGGAAGATGGTCCTATAGTTAAAAAAAAAAAAAAAAAAAAGATAAGGAAAAACTTATAGTTGAATATTTCTTTTTTTAGGCTAGTGGTTATATAGAATCATTCCATTAGCAGCTCATAAATGGTGAGCAGTACTCACTCCAATAAGCTGCATACAGAACACTGCTCAGCTCTGTGGAGAGAGGAAGAGGCATACAGGCAAACCATTTACAGGTGTTCTCTTGCCCTGCCTTATTTTCTTTATGGGCTCCCAGCAAGCATTTGAAATTTTCCTGCACTTATGCCCTTTGTATTCCCCTCATCTTAATCTATTCCCTATTTCTTTTTTGCTTTCAAAATATCTGTGTGGGCCAGGCGTGGTGGTGCGCACCTGTAACCCCAGCAGCTCAGGAGGCTGAGGCAGGAGAATCATAAGTTCAAAGCCAGCCTCAGCAATTTAGTGAGGCCCTAACAAACTCAGCAAGACCGTCTCTAAATAAATAAAATATCTTAAAAAGGACTTGGGATGGGGCTCAGTGGTTAAGCATGCCTAGGTTCAATCCCCAGTACTATGAATGAATGAATGAATGAATAAATAAATAAATCTGAACAAATTTTTCATCATTTTGTGATCTTTCTTCATCCATGGTAGCAACATGATTTTTACTACTTTCTTCTGTTAATCATTCTCTCACTTTGTGCCTTGCTTTGTTTTTAAACGTAAGTGACTCTCACTCAAAGATTGAGCCTTATCACAGCTCTCCTTGCTAAGCTTTAGACTAAAGACAGTTTTGTTAGAGAAGCATTTACATTCATAATGCAAAGATACATCTCACAAAAAATACTCTACCCAAGATTGTGTTATCAACAGCTTCAAATAGGAGAGAATCACTGAGCCTGCCTGGATTAGGGGTATCTGTGCCAAAATTCACTCTGGGCTGACTTGAACTGAGGCAGGAATGCCAGGAGCAGAAAAATGCAAAGATAGTTTGAGCCATACAAAACCTCTTCTAACCCCAAGAAATTTAAGCTGCCATCCCCTTTTCAGTAAAAGAGAATGACAAGGAGCAGGAGAATGTTCACTTTGCCTCCGTTGCATTCCAGCTACCAGCTTTCATGACAAGTTTTGGCCCTATTCATTTTCTAGGAGTTCTGTATCTCATCCTCTCCATTCTAGCTACCTTTTTTTTTTTTTTTTTTTAATTCCTGGCCCAGGTTCCATGTCTTTCTTCCAATACCATAGGACATATTTAGGGGACTTTTCTTTTTACTGTGCCTAGTCCAACACCAAATATGGAAAGATTAGTTTATCGTACGTTTGAGTTTTAAATTCCAAATCCCCCTTTACTTGACCTAAATCAAGAGAACATGGACGTGAGCACTTCAGTTCTTTAACTCAATGAGAGGGTGGGGGAAATGCAAGGATCCGTGAACTTGTGGATTTTCCTGAGATCCCCACAAAAGCTCAAAACTAAAGGAGATAACAAAATCTAAAAAGCAAACAAACAAAAAGTACTCAGAGGTATTAAAGTTAGAAATATGTAGTAAGTGGGATAGGGCCTCCAAATTTCTCAGGAGACATTTGCCAATACTTGTATGTAATTAAAAGTACATTGCTGCCTTTAAAATCACAGATTTAAATGATGTTATTTCAGTTCAACAAAAAAATCAGTTCTAGAATCTTGAACAACAAATGTTACAGACCCTTATAAATATATTATTTTTTTAAAAAGACATTGGATTTTTAAATTAAATATATATACATATGTATACAATATACATACCAACAGTGCTGTACATTGTTTTTCACAGAAGCATAATTTCATGACTTAAAGGAAAATCTATGAATCATAATCTATTTCATTTAAATTTGTAATTCAGATAGGTGAAATTATTTTAACTTGGTTAAGTAAAAACCTTTTCCTAGAATATCCCATCTTACTATACACATACACAGGCAGGATTGAAGAATTCTGATGTCATTTATTCCATAAATACACAGAAAAAAATACTGAAAATTTATAGCCTCTTGGGAAAAGCCTAATTGACGATAAGAGTTGTGACCAAGATGTAAATTCATCCTGGGCTCCCCATCATATTTCCCTCGAAATTCTCCCACAAAAGGAAAATTTTCAAATCTGAATGATGACCGATAAGGGAGAAGTCTTTAAATTTGAAAACATTGAACTTAGCCTAAAGCTGGAAGGTGTTTTCTTTTCAACTTCTAAGAGGCTGCTCCTGTTTTCAGGGTTTGGGATTCTGCTCCCTATCTGTCCCTCCCATTCATTCTGGTTCTCAGCCCAGGTGTTTCCTGAAAGTGAAAAGAAAGCCCTGAATTGGATTTCAAGTTGTGGTTGTGCCTTTTCTCAAGAGCTTTAAAACAGAAAGGGTTCCCCTCGATTTTCCTGTTTGAAGTACAACCCAGGGAAAGCCCAAGGGCATCTTGCCACTCAAGATGCCACTCAAGCGGTAGAATTTAATATTCTCTTATGCCTTTTCTGGAGTATCTGATTCATCTTTTAGGGTAATCATTTCTTGTATTGAAGTTGCCTCTTTTTTTTTTTTTGGTGGTTCTTTCATCCTTCAGCAAGCAGCTCTGTATATCTGCCTGCTATCTACCTCTGCTCTTCCTCACATCACTTTCTATAAATACCCCTTCTTGGGGTATCACTCTTTCCTCCTCTTTCCAGCTTCTGGGCTAGATTTCATAAGTTTTTTCTTTTTTTTAAATATAAATAGGTCCACCTGGGAAGTTTTCAAACACTACTTCCAAAGAATTTATCCATACAATGTCCTACTATAGAAAGATTTCATGAACTACAACAAAAAAGCTTCCTATGCGATTTAAAAGTTAAAAATATAATAAATGTCTAACCTATTCATATAGCCTTAAAGGTAGTGAGTAGCATGAATCTGAATGATTTGCAAATCTGCTAGCAAACAATGAAACACTGTCACCTTAAATCATGGTTGTATTAATTCTAGGTATACATGTAGAAACTGGTCTTACAAGTGAAGATTAATTCATTGTATCAAATTATTCTTAATGAGATTCCTAAAATTTTCAAATGAAAATGAACCTTCTCACCCCCAAAACCATTTCTGTTTTCTCTGTGATTCACACAAAAAAAATTTTACTCATAAGATTATTTATAACAAATTACATTTCATATTTACCCATACATTTCAGTCATATATTTTGAAATTTTCCTGTTAAGCCACTGAAAAGGATAATAAATTGGACTGAGCTTCCAGGTTTCAATTAGCCAAGTATTCAGGAGCTCACAAGTTTCCCTTTGTCTTTCAAGTATTGAGCTGCATATATTTCAAATATATAGGTGGATATTCCATTTCCACCTGGGGACTGAAATAATATGTAGGTCATAAGCTTCACTAAAGTAGACTTCCCCCATACCACCATAAACACACACACAAATACA
Source organism: Sciurus vulgaris (assembly GCF_902686455.1). Lineage (NCBI taxonomy): Eukaryota > Metazoa > Chordata > Mammalia > Rodentia > Sciuridae > Sciurus > Sciurus vulgaris. The sequence continues at coordinate 192,140,396 of NC_136461.1, forward strand.
GGTGTACATGAGAACATGAACACCTGTTCACTCATAAATTTTCTTGCAGTCTTTTTAAAACCAAACCAAGGGAGCTTCATTAGATGTTCAGGACAAAGATGTCAAACTGGATTGCAGTTGTTACATTTTCTTTGAAAATTGATACCTGCCATCTTGCTTACCCTGAGTGCCCTTTATATTTATCCAAATGAATTATCATTTGCTTTGCTCATTTCATACCTCCTAATAAATCTGTAGATCTTTTATGATCTGGTAAAAGAAATCTTATTCCCCCATTACTTCCAATAGAGCACTAGTTCCTAACAATAAATCCGCTAACAAGTGTGCTAGTTAATTAATTATAAGTTTGTTTACTCTGCCACAACCTTGAAACTATTGCCTCCGTCCATAGTACAGCAGTAAGGGGTCTGCATGCATGTGGAACATTCTCCGTTGTTGCTGATAGTTACTAAACGAGAGGCTGGATGTTTTTGAACAGTGGATCTTGCTTTAATCAGTCCAGAGTAGGCCATATATGAATACCTTTTGTGTTCCTCCTGTTTGTTTTTTAAAAAAAAAAAAAAAAAAAAAAAAACCTTGAAGCACTGAGCTTTATAGAATTTCTTTGGAATCCAAAAGGATTTTTTGAAAATGGGCATAGGTGCTTTGCCTTCTGGTGTCTTATCTTAATCCACATACAAAACTTCACCCAATGTTTTGTAATGTGAAAGCTTTACTAACAGTAATCAATTACATGTATCATTTGAAAAATGTCCCTTCTAGGCACATGTGGCATTTAAAAAGACATGTACTATGCTTTCACCCAGTTTCCAAAGTACATCTTTGGTCTTTTCTCTGGAGAAATCAACCACAGTGCCTAAACAGCAGGTAAGCTACATCAGAAGAAAAATTAAAAATAAAAAGTATTCAGGCATAACAAAACCCTTAAACTCAGACTTAAATTGTACTGTATCCCAGGACAAAGCTTCTCACTTCTCACTCATAGGTAGAAGTTTAACTAATAAATTATTTTAGATGCTATCATAAAGCCTAAAACAATCAGTAATTTAAATTCAATAAGCAAATGTTTGTAGTGTATTTAAACTATTTAATTTATAGATTATAATGTAGACCATACTGCTTTTCCAAAAGTAACATTGATTTGTTAGTTATTGTAGTTGTTTCTTATAACATTTGGAAATAATTTAATATGTATAAAGTTATTTTAGAGGTCTAATAAATCCAACCTACATTTTACATTTCTCATTGTAGGTTGAGAACATACAAGTCTAAGGGACATGGAAGCAAAATGGATATACTCAGGAACTTTTTTTTAAAATCCAGAAGGAAATTAGAGATCACCCAAGTCAGTTTCTTATTGTGCAGCAAGGGAAGGGACTTCACACATGACTTGCCTAAGACCTCACTACCTGCTATATGGACTGAGGTGTCAGTCTAGGACTTTCAAGACCATTTCCCAAAAGAGTCAACTTCAAAAATAATGGATGTCTTGATTTTATACATGTATTAAGGAAAGAGCATTCAATTCCTTCAAAATCAGTTTTAACCAAAAGTGATATATGAAGAGAAAAAAAGAATGTCCCTTTCTGAGTGCATTGGAAAAAAACCAGCTGTTGGCTGTCAAGTTGCAAGCTGATCCACGTGACCATTATAGGGGTCGGATCCCCCTGTCTGTTAGTGACACTCGAAGAGGCCTTTGAAGAGAGCATTTGCTACCAATAAAAACAGTATTCTCATCTAGCCCAGAGACGCCTCACCTCCCTCCTCAACAGAAGACAGCTCCTTCTGTCCTTTTGGCTTCCCGGGGCCGCAATTTTTATGATGTATTTTCTCAGTCTTCACCCAAACCACACCCCACTTCAATTCACTAACCCTCTTCTAATATTATTCTTTCAACCTTCTGGCATGACTCAAAAGCAACTTACTTAATGTAAGGAAAATTTAGTATTTCATCAAGGCACGTATCACAACTTGGTTAATAATAAAAAGTTCATGCTGGCTAAACAGAGACAGGTGAGAGTCTTTCATTGTGGTCAGATCAAGAAATACAGAGAAACACAAAACTCATAGAAAGACAGACAAACACTCTAGGATCTCAGGAAAAAGTGAAGAAAATATTGCCCCCTAGAGTACCTATTACTTCAAATGTAATTTTTATTTCTAAAACCATCAGCAGCTCCAATTTCCAGGAAATTAACCAACTCATTGCTTAAGACCTGGTCAGTTAAGCCCACTCCGTCTGCACAAGGAGCTCCTTCATGAGAATTCCCACTTTGCTTTTGGTGCAGCATATTGTAAAAGGAAACTCTTTCACTTTGGTTCGATTAGTTAAGTCAGGGTACACATTTAAAACTCACCTTTCCTTATGCAAAAGAAAACATGATGAGAAAATCCATCCCATGAGTTCTTTTAAGCACCTCTTCTGTCTTATGTTTTTCCTGTTTTAGGTAAATCTTAATCTTAAAATTCTAAATCTCTGAAGCTTCAAGAAGACAAATCACCACCTTTTTTACCTTCATTCCTTTTTCCTGGATCAAAATTATCTGGTAGCAAATACTATATTTTATATCACATGATAACAAATCATGTTTGTCTATCTCCAGGACTAATCCAACACCTGTTCTCACCACATCTGCATTAGCCTTGGCTGTTTTACTTTTATCTCAACATTTATAAGCTTCAGAGTACGTAGATTTAAAGGTTCAGTTTTACAAAGCAATCATAAATGTGCTCTAAATAAAACCACATTTTTTTCACCTGAATTTATATATATATAGTTGGTTTCATCCCAGAGGAATCCAGGACTAAATTATCCTGCCAGATCCTTGAAGATGGATTTCTAAAGGAGTTTATGTTGATTACTAGAGAATAATATTTTAAAAGAACTGAAATGCAAACAGCTGTTACTCTTACCTGTGGGAGGGCCTTCATCCCATCCTTCTGCCCTCTTAATTCGACTCGCCGTGAATCCAAAGCAGATATTAACACCAATGGCAAAAGTGAACAAGGATATTACCTAAGGGAATAAAGAGATTGAGTTGTCAAACACAGCTAGACAGAACTAAATCATATACATGAAGCAATTCAAGTCCCTGCACCATCCTCAATCCTACAACTTCCAAAATGCATCCTAAGGTGCTGTTTCAATCTGAACAACAAACAGAGAAATTCAAATTCAGAAGGCAGTGGTTCTGAGGAGCGAGCCTTTGCCCTGCTGTTCCATCCTTCTCCTACCTGGTAGGACTGGAAGGAGCCTCTTCTTGCCATGTCAGGATTCTTGGAAAGCTTTCTGCAGCGTGTTCTCTGCCTACATGGAATGCACTGCTTTGGGGCTCCGCGTTCAGTCTATTAACTACAAGCAATCCCACCTGGGAAGTTGACAGGCTCATCTGATTTGTCCAGAGCTTGATTTCATCACAGTTTGTTCAAATTGCAGCTCTGAGCACAAGAGGCTTAAAGCATCATCATCCTTGTCCCCACCCCCTTATCGGTCCCTCCCCTAACACAAACCCTTTCATGTGGTATCCTCTGGCAACATGAAGATTTCTTATGTAGCTGGAGCCAATAACAGCGCACGTTCATTTTCCTTCCCTCACAAAAACATGGTTTGTCAAAAAGAAACCAAATGTATTTCATCCGATAAAAATGAAACAGAGCGGCACAGGGCTTTCTACCAGCTTCAAGCTTTTAAGGTTTACAGTGTAGTTATTCAGTGTCGTCAACATCGCGGTTTTTTTTTTTTTTTTTTTTTTTTTTTTTTTTTTAAGGAGGCAAGTTTTATAATTTGTAAGCGTGATAACTCTCCCTGTCTTTTCCGTGTATTTATTTGCTGGCAGTTTGAACGACCCTGTCCTTATTACTCCATTCTCGGCTACTTCTGATGCCTCGGATGTTTCTCACGATGAAATCTCCCGAAATTGCAACTTGCACAAGAGATAGCATTCTTTTCCCCATGTCATTGTTATATTTTAGAGAAGAAACTTTTATCAAAATACTGAGAATGCCAGCTAAGCAGCGTGAAGTCCTCCTGCCCCGTGAGGAAAGACAAAATAACTCCAGGCTCTTGCCATTCCTGCCAAAAGTCAGCTGGCTTTGGGGCATTTGGGAGGTAAGGAGCAGAAGGGGTGGGGAGGAGGGTAAGCTTTATTAGCAAGTGAATTTCGGATGGAAATCTCAATGGCAGCAAGAATTTAGATTTAAAGAATTGTTTTTCTAGGTATTTTGCACTTAAGTTACCATCTAGCACCCGTCTAGAACCATCTAGTGCCCTTTGAGGTTATTGTGAGTGTAAAAGTTCCTTTACTGAGCACTTTGGAAATCACAGCACGTTTAGAGGAGAAATCAAGCCCCTAAATCTGAAAGTCGTTTAAATATTGTGTGCCTTTAGGATTCAAATGAGGGGTGGTTTGTTTGTGGCTTTCCCCAGCCAGGCCCAGGGACTGTCTTTCTTGCACAGCACATATGTGCATACGTAAACAAACAGGGACTCACAGCGCAACCAATTACTCACGGAGCAGTGGCTCTGTGCAAATAAAACATGATAGCACAAAAGCAAGAACTTGTTTATAGTGGATTGTATAGTAGGCCTGGGTTTCATTATAAATTCTAGAGTTTAGTAACAGCTAATTGAAAAAAAGAAAGAAAGAAAATACACTGCCTTTCTAGAATTCTTTTAGTTTGCACTGTTACCAGAGATGACAGGCTTATGAATTTTTCTGTGTAAGTCTCTTGCTTTAGTCTGTCTGCCATACTGAACTGATTTAGAGTTGGGTATTTAGCAAGACTTATAAAAGATGTTAACCCCATGTAATATTTTTCTACTATTTATGTTAAATTTCAAGATGCAAGCCCATCATTTTAGGGGGAAACTATACACCAAAGAGGAGAATATCAAGGCCATCCTGTTATTTCAGTGTATGCTACAGTGCTCCAATGTTCTAAAAACCAAGTCCCCTCTATTCTCCAGACTCTCCATGTTTTGCCAGAGTCTGACATTTGATTGCTCAAAGCCAGCGTGAAGACAATGACTGTTGTCCTTGGGAAAGAACAGAGTTCGGAAGCTGAACATCAACCACTATTTTATTTTATTTTAAACACTCTGAATAACCATACAGGAGGGAAACGCTGGTCAGTATAAAAGCCAAGTTGAGGCATAATTGACTTCTGTGCACCATTTGGCACTCATTTCCAAAACAAGTGAGCTTGGTCACTATTGCTACTAACTGTTCTGCCAGAACACTTTATCTTCTACTGGGTCATTGTGCATCAGGAAATTTTTCATACACATACATCACCATCATCATCATCATTACCACCTAGGCATAGATAAACAGAATTTTACATCAAGATTATCATAAATTAACTGCCAGGAAGATGGTCAAAGTCCCTTTGTTGGACATCAAATCAACTGCACATTCCAGTACCCCTCATTATCTAAAGCTGAGAAAATCAAAAAACCTGGGAATGCAAAGTGAGTTGAGAAATTCAACCAAAATGACTGGAATATAGTCCCAAATCTTTTTTTTATAAGAAAACCCAATTAAGAAAGTTCACCTGCTGTGGTGTCTAAGATTTTGGTAGAAAATGACACATGGTTGGCTCAGTAAACAAGAAAGAGTATGAGAGAGACTGAAAAATGAACAGTTTATTCACCTAGCCACGTTTCAGAGAACACTGCCCCCTGGCAGAAGGAAACCTAGAACTCTAAACTCATCCTTCATCAGTCTCAGCCCCAAAAATCACTCCCGAGATTCTCAAACTTTATTAGGCATAAGAGTCACCTTGGGGATTCGAAATGTTGTTTATGCCCTACTCCCTGAGATTCTGATTCAATAGTCTACAGGTGGGGGAGGAGAAAGGGGTGCTTAGAGGCCAGACAAGAATGGAACAATAGGTTATTCTGATGCAAGTCATACAAGGACCACATTTAGAAAAACAGAACATTAGAATAAATTACTCTGAATTAATTTACTTATGCCCTCATACTGGATTGCTTGGGTTAAGTCATAACATAATTTTTAATACATTCACTATTAATTGAACTTTAAGTTTCCATCTCTTCAAGACAAGCTATGGCTGTCCCTCCAGGGGACTCATCTCCAAACTTTAAGCAGCAGAGTAGCATTTTATTTACTTTGCTGATGGTACACAGCAGCAGTGTGTGTGTTGCTTAATTGCAATACAGTGGTTGCATTTATACAAATGCACAGTCTATCTTTTCATGAAATAATTCTATGAATCCTTGTTCCCAAGTCCTGATTTAAGATAAGAGGGTTTGAGGTTAACAGCGAGATTTGAAAGATATGAAACTGAGTGTTGTCATTCTTGCTTCCTGCAGTAATTATGAAATTGTCATGAAATGATTAAAACTTTAACTACATCTAGTTTCTCAATATGCAGAACTGACATGACTTGACTTGGCTTAACATTATTCCAAGAATAATTATAAGATGATGTGTAATGTTGGACAATTACTAACCACATCATTTAGAAATAACTGCAGCATGTATACTATGAAAGTAATGAAACAGTACCAATCTATATTCTTCCTATTCTATTTTCAAACTCTTCAAGTCTTGTTTTTACATTCTGCTGTGGAAGAGAAGTATTAGAAAATTAAGAAAAAAGTTGGACAACAATCTTAGTAAAAGGGACTTACCAATCTAAATCCAGCTGAAATTTTTGACATCTAATAGGGGAACAAGCTGGCTTAATTGCTTCCACAATCCAGAACTACAGATATTTATTTAAAGTAGATACCACTTAAGATGCTAAACCAAAGAAGCAAAATTTTATGGGTTATGTGTGGTCCCTGGAGTTCTCCAGTGGAGAAATAGCATATGCCTGTTCAAATGCAAACAGAACTTATTCTATTAGTTATTGCATAATTGAAAGCTGAAATCAACACTGTCACATCTTAAAGTGACTTTAACTTATATTACAAACTTACGTGCATTACATTTACTCCCAAAGGCATCTAAGCATGAATCCCTCACTGGAACAATCTCTGCCCTTTAGGAATATTCATTCATTCACTGCACAGATATTCTTTAGCTGCTACCATGTACTAAGCACTGTTCTGGGTACCAGTAGTACTACCTAGGGAGATAAACCAGAGATTGCCCTGCCCTCCACGTTAATCAAATAGACACAGAAATGAATGTGCAGTTGCAACTGTGGAAATGCAGACGTGTAGAGGTAAATGGTCCTATGAGAAACATATAATCCAGATTTGGCCTAGTCAGAGAGGTCACAGATAACTTTATAGGGTAGATGTTAACTGAGCTGTGATTTGAGGGATAGGTGAGAGCAATTAGATTCAGAGAGGAGAAAAGAATTCTAGACAGAGGGAAGAATGTGTGGACGTTTTGTTTAGGATAGAGGCACAATATACCCATGGGACAAAAAGACAGTCAGTTTGACAAGAGTCAGAAGAGCAAAAGTGAATGCAGAGTGAAGTGAGACTGGAGAGGGTAGGAGAGACTGGGCATGTGGCTTCTCACAGTTCATCTTAGTGGTATTGTCCTTATCCTGAAGCAGTGGAAAGGCCCTGAGAAGGCTTAAGACAGGTGGAGTTTAATCAGATTGTGAAGAATTCATCTCCTTGCAGTGTGGATATAAATTAGAGGGAATTTAGAATGGATACAGTGGTCAGTTTGGAAACCAGGGCAGTAATTCAGACAAAAGATAATAGCAATTTGCCTCTAAGAGGTTCTAACGGTGGTGGAGAGGAAGAAAAGCATGAGTAGTAGGGAGAAGATTTGCTAAAGACCTGGGTAGAGGAGGCAAGGGGCAGGCAGGTATTAGCATGACTTCTGAGTTAAGAAACACTTAGACATTACGATGATCAAATATATGCTCAATAAAATCACTTCTTGTGTTTTCATTGGACCGTAAGAAAGAAATAGAGATATATATCTTTCTGCAAACACCCTAAAATTAAAGTTAAAATAAAGGACATGGCTAATGGTCTTAAAACATTTGTCAATCATTTTAAAGATCATCTAAGACAGTTGATTTAGAGTAATGTTACATTGGGCTTTGAACACGAAAAATACATTCATAAGGTTTTTAAAGAATTTCCCCCAGGAAATAGCTCAGGTTTGTTCCTAACTCTAGCTTATAATAAAACACTTTAAAATGCAAGACTCAATTTAACTATTTCATTCTAGCTACTCTGAAATCTGTGTGCTAAATATTCAGTTTGGAGGGATGGTCACCTGCATGTCCATGAGGCTCAGGAAGGTTTTCATCTTTGAGTCTACTTTGTAATGTAACTGTATGATCGATGAGCATGAACAGGTGGGTAGATAACTAGAAATAATTGTCTTACCACAGGGCTGAAGACGCCCATTCTTCCCTCCAGTCTCACATAGGCAGACTAAGATGTTATCGTCGACTCCTCTTGCAGTTGAAATAATGGAAGTTACTTCTGAAACCCAGGTCTCCTAAGCCAGTCCAGACCTCTGTCCTCTAGAGCATGATGTCTGTTACACCATCTGAGAGCCTGAACTCAACAGTCCAAAATGCTACTACCTAAACTACTAGTTCACCCTCCCAACTTCATTTCTTTTGGTGAAAACCTTAAAACCACTTTTTGTTCTACTACAATCCTTTCACCTCTTGTTTTTCATCAGATACTATGTTATTCATTCAAGTTATTAAATACAACTATTTCCATCATTTATCAGAGCTTGCTGAGTGCTGTCAGTTCCTAAATTATCTTTCCATGTGATGATTTTCTTTCATCCCTTCTTCCTCTCCTACAGTTCTTCCTGTGTGCACTCTGCCCTCTCTATACACTGCTTCACTGAGTCTTCTTCTATTCAACTTGTAATTCATTCCCATTAATTACCCAGAGAACCTACACAAAATGCCTATCTGTTGACTTTTTTCCCCAGTTAAAATCTTTCAGTGGTTCTCTATCATAACAGATCTCAAAGTGTAGGGCTGGGGAGATAGCTCAGTCGATAGAGTGCTTGCCTTGCAAGCACAAGGCCCTGGGTTCAATCCCCAGCACCACAAAAAAACAAAACAAAAACAGATCTCAAAGTGTGATTTTTGGACCAGGAGGGTCAGAAACACCTAGAAACTTATTAGAAATACACATCCTTGGAGCCTACCTCAGATCAACCCAGATCAGTTCTGGGGGTGGAGTTCATGATTAGTGTGGCAAGAAGCCCACCAGTTGATTCTGAGGCAAGTTTGAAAACCACTGACCTAGAGAATAATTACCAAATTGCTTAGCAGGGTACCCAGGCTCCACATCCAAAACTAAGCTTTCTGGATTCAAATCCCAGCTGTGCCACTGTTTAACTGAGAGACCTTACATGACCCTCCTAGGGAAATTACTTCTCCACCCCAAGACTCAGTTTTCTCATCTGTATCCACCTTGGGATTCATAAGAGTATTACCTCAAAAATAATCCATGCAAATCACCAAACACGATGCCTGGCACAGAATAATGCTTAATAAGTGGTGGTTTTCTTAATTAGAGAAATATTTGCTATTGCTTAAGTCATGCTCCTTCACACTTTCATTCCTTCATATATGTTGTAGTTTTAGCCTAGAATACCCTCTTCACTTAATCTCCCTGGAAAACCCCACCATATTTAGGAAAAGTCAAGTCATGTGTCAGTTCACTGGGAAAGCAAAATCAGGGGAGGTTTTTGCTTTCCCTGTGCACAGCAATGAGCTGCCCTTGTTCTGTTCCTATATAGTCTGCAGACTCTTAGTTCAATTCCTTGTGATCTCTTCAGATGCAGAGACCAGTCATCCTACACTTCACAGGACTTTGCAGCCTACTGGGGACATAGTAGGCAGATGAGAAATGTCAGCTGAATGAACCACTTGGCACCAAGAACCTTGAATTGCAGTCTTGCTCTGTTACTAACTAGATGTGTTGTGTTTCTGCAAAACAGGGTTATTGGGCTAATTCAGTAGATTTAAGTCACTTTTTAAATATTTAAACTTTGTTTTCAAATAAAACCTTAAAATGAATACTATCATCTAAATTTGGAATTGCTCTTCTTGTAGTTGAGATGGAAGCCTAGAATCACATCTAACCAGCCACCACTTCCCTATGAACCTCCTCAGTAATGTAGAGATTTGAGACAAATAATTTGCAAAAAACAAACAAGCAAATATCAATAACTAAGTTAATTCTCATTATTTAAATAATGTTACTAATATAATCCTTTCCCTGAGATATTCTGATAGTCATGCATGTGCACATGTACACCCCAAAATCTGATGCCCAGGTCGGATTTTCATTGACAATGACAGAAACTCTTACTCTGGGCAGGTCCTTCTGCAAGGAGTCCAAGTTCATTCCTGCCTCTACAGTTTTGCTCATACTATTTCCCAGCCCTGAGGTCCTCCTCTTCCCACAGTGTTTCTCCAAATCTTAGTCTATAATCTTCCTCAAGTCTCAGCAACTTCACAAGTAACCTTTCACAATTGCAAAGCCCACTGTACCATCTTCATTTCAAGAACCTAGAGATCTACCCAAGACATTTGTCTCTCTTCTGCCTAGAGTTCCCTGTTTGGTTTTGTTATTGTTTTGGTCATTTCTTATTTCAACAATAAGAGCATAAGCTCCTAGAGAAGAGGAGAAATAAACAACATGGTGTAGAGGCTAAGAGTCTGGGTTCTGAGGTCCAACAGACTAGGTTCTGCTCTTTTTGAGCATGGGACTTCACTTAACTCCTCTGAAATATGTTTTTTTTTAATAGCTCTTATCACACAGGATTAATATGAAGAACAAATTATATAATGTATGTTAGGAAAATAGCTCCGTGCTCAAATCAAAGAAACAAGTATTAGCCATTACTATATATAGAAGAACAAGATCTGCATCATCTTTTATCATTTCTCAGCATCTTACAAAGTGTTGAACAGAAAATAGTAGTAACATACGTTCCAGGAAAATCCCTTTACTTATGGAGAGAATATATTAAAGTTAATAATGTTACAAACCACCCTGTTCACATTCTCTCTAACCTCAAGAGAAAATAAACAGCCCTTACTTGGCAAAGTGTAGAATGAGTATAGCTTTGAAAGTACAGATTTCAACCAAAGTAACATCAACCCTCTTCTTAGACTTGCAAGCCCTGAGAAGGTGAGCTTCAACTCAAGAAATGTGTTTGAGTTCAAAACTAATAGAAAGTGAGCTGGGTTTGTAGCTCAGTGGTAGAGCACTTGCCTAGCACATGTGAGGCACTGGGTTCAATTCTCAGCACCATATAAAAATAAATAAATAAAATAAAGACATTGTGTTCATTTACAACTAAAAATATATATTTGAGAAAACTAACTGGAAGTTTATACTTGCTCCTAGAATGGCATCATCACATGCTTACCAGCAACATGGTATTCTCTCAGGGAGGAAGCAAAAACTGTCCTGTGATTCCCCTTTCAAATAGCAGTCAGTGATACTCAGTAAATTGGTATAGAAGAGAATACCCTCTTCCTCATCAAAAGCTTTTATGAACAACTCACACTAACATCATCAGACCTGATAGTGAAAGACTGCATGCCTTTCTCCTAAGTTTGGAAGCAAGAGAAGGATGTCTGCTCTTGCCATTTCTATTCAACATTGTATGTCTAGCCAGAACAATTAGGTAAATAAATAAATAAATAAATAAATAAATGGCATCCAAATCAGAAAGAAAGAAATAAAACTATCTGTATTCACGGGTAATATGATTCTGTATGTGGAAAACCTAATGAATTTACGCACATAAAAAAAAATGGTACTAATAAATTAGTTCAGGAAAGTTGCTTGATATAAGACAAATATACAAAGTCTTTGTATTTTAATGTATTACAATTACAATATAAAGTGAAATTATGAAAAATTGCATTTACAATGGTATTGGAAAGTCTAAAATACTTAGGAGTCAAACTAACAAAAGAAGTGTGAGAGTGAGACACCAAAAACTAGAGAGAATCATTAAAATACATTAAAGAAGACCTAAATAACTGGAAAATACATTCACATTCTTGGATTGAAGGGCATGATCGTTAAGCTGTCAAGAAAGCAAAAGATGACCTATTGAATGAAAGAAAATATTTTCAAATCGTATTTGTGACAAGAACCTAGTATCCAGAATATATAAAGAATATATAAGCAACTCCTAAATCCATCCATAAGGAGACATACAACCAAATTATTAAAAACAGTGAAAGAGGGCTGGGCTTGTACTCAGTGGTAGAGTGCTTGCCTAACATGCGTGAGGTACTGGGTTCAATTCTCGGTACCACATATAAATAAAAAATAAAGGTCCACTGACGACTAAAAAAAATAAAAAGTCAAAGAATTAGAATAGTCATTTCTCCAAAAAAGGTATACAAATGGACCATAAACACATCACTATTCACAAAGGAAATACAAATCAAAACTACTAAACACAATGTCATACCCACTAGGATGGCTAAATTTAAAAAGCAGATAATAACAAACATCAGAAATGATGTGGGAAAAAATACATAAATGAATGAATAAATAGTAATCCTGATGAACAAAAAAAAAAAAAAAAAAAAAGAAATGATGTGGGAAACTTGAAGCTCTCATACATTTTTGGTAAGATTATAAAATGGTACTGTCACTTTGGAAAACAGTTGACAGTTCCACAAAATTTAGACATAAGGTTTATCTATCTTGTGCCCACCTATGTACACACAAGAGAAATTAAACCTACTTCTGCACAATACTTAAACACAAATGTTTGCAGCAGAATTATCAATGGATGAATAAACAAAATGAGTTATATCCATACAATGGAATATTATTCAGCAATAAAAGGGATTGAATTCTGATATATGCCACAATATGAATGAACCTTGAAAACACATTAAGTGAAGAAATCAGTTACAAAAAAGCACACATTGTATGATTACATTATGAAACATCTAGAATAAGCAAACCTTGAGAGAAAGAAAGTAGATTAGTTGCTGGGCAATAGGGAAGTGACTGCCATTGGATGTGAGTTTTTGTTTGAGTGTTGAAATATTCCAAAATTATATAATCACAATGTTTGCACATCTCTATGAATATATTAAAAACCACTGAAATGTATAGCTCAAGACTGAATTCCAGCACAACCATGGAAACGAAAGTTGTACTCTATTTGTGTACAATGAACCAAACTGCAGTTTGTAAAAATAAAAAATTTTAAAAAGACTGAATTTCGTGGCATACAAATTATATTTCAATAAAGCTGCTATTTTTAAAAAAGATGGGGAGATTTTTATCTGCAGAGGGGCAAATTCCAAAACATCTGGATCCCCATGAAAAGATGTTAACCCTGATCTTCAGTTCTTAGGGCCAGACACTCAAAGTCATCTCCAGAGCCACTCCAGTTACCCTCCAAATTTGACAATGCAGAGAAGGACTGAAACATTTCGGTCATGGTGTGGGCCTCTTTCAACCATCCACAGTGTGTAATCAATCTCTTCACCCTTCACATTGCAACAATAAAACTGAAGGGCTGTGCATAGGCAGAGTCCCAGAGCTTAAGTATCTCAGGTTAGAAGATCAATATAGCTCATGTGGCAGACAGGCATTGGATACAGGGGTTAAACTAAAGATAAAATTTTTATGTGGATAAATAGGAAAATGATACTGTAGGCAGATGAAATTCCAAGAGCAAAGACTCGAAAATTTCAGAAAAAGTGAAAAGAAAGGGACTGTATATATTCTACATAACTGGCAGAGAGCAGATGCTCTCTTACGTGGTAGATAGTCTTTAGTGAGTACTTGTACTTTGCCAGACAATATGCAGGAGACATTCACATATATTTCCTCATTTAACATTCAAAAACTTTTACAATATTATCATTGTCAATATAGTTGAAAACAACCTCAAATATATCAGACAACTTTTCCAAGTTCATTTATATTAGATAGAGAAGTCATCTTTTCTCCAGTTTCCCAGTAAGGATTACAAACTGGCAAGATCTAGAAGAAATGGGGATTTATATTATCTGTAGAAGAAACCCAAGTCTACCAAAAGCAAAGACTCTAATAAATGTTTGATAAGTCTAGATAATGTTACCTGATTTAGAAGATAACAGAAGTCAGAGATTGACCCATGTTATAGGCTGACCTTGTTGTAACAACAACAACAACAACAAAAATCTGTGCCAAAAGTGTACTAGAAAACGTCCCTCAAAAAACTAAGAATGGAACCACCATATGACCCAGCTAACCCACTCCTTGGTATATATTCAAAAGATTTTAAATCAGCATAATATGGCAAACAGCCACATCAATGTTTATAGCAACACAATTCACAACTGCCATGCTATAGAATCAACCTGGATGCCCTTCAATAGATGAATGGATAAAGAAAAGGTGGTATACATACACAATGGAACTTTACTCAGCCATAAAGAAGAATGGCTTTCTGACATTTGCCGGTAAATGGATAGAACTGGAGACTATCATGTTAAGTGAAATAAGTAAGTCCCCAAATGTCAAAGGTTGAATGTTTTCTCTGATATGTGGAACTAATCCAAAATAAGTGCAGTATGGGCGGGGGAACAAAAAAAGAATACAAGAAAGATCAGTGGAGTAAACCAAAGGGAATGAAGGGAAGGAAAGAAAAATGGTACAGGGAAAGGCAGTGGAATGTATGTTACCTAATTTTCCTACGTACATATATGAATATACCACAGTGAATCTCAGTATCATGTACATCCACAAGATACTAATTTTTTTAAAAAAGTAAATAGAAAGATCAGTAGAATAGAGGGAATGGGACCGGAGAGAGGAAGGGAAAGGAAAGGGTAAGTACTGGGTAATGAATTAGAACAAATTATATTCCATGCTTTTATAATTATGTTAAAGTGAATCCTAATGTTATGTATAACTAATAACAGACAATAAAAAAAGCAGTCAACGACCACAAGAATGGGAAGTTATACTTCACATATGTATAATATGTCAAAATATATTCAACTGTCATGTATAACTAAAAAGAACAAATAAAAATTTTAAAAAATCTATGCTTTTAATACAGGCACTAATCCATTCATGGCCAGATTTCTCTTATGCACTTATAGAAAACACTGGTCATTGTCAGACAACTCCCCTACACTTTAGAAAAACAGAATTCATGAATTTTACAAATTCATGTAGTAGTGGTACAACACAAATTTAGTAAACACCCACCACAATATTAGCTAATGCTTATTGAAAGCTTCATCTGTACCAAGTACTATCTGAGACAGTGAGGCAAAAGACACATTTTGATTGGAAAATGAAGTGTATTAGTCTATTCAGAGTGCCATCACAAAGCAACATTAAGTGGATAATTTGTGTATAAAAGAAATATATTTCTCACAGTTCTGGGGGTCCTTGATTAATACTCAGGCAGACTCAGTGTCTGGTAAGAGCACCACCTTTTCACAGAAAACTGTCTTCTTGCTGTACCTCACATTACAGAAGGGGCGAATCTCTCCGGGGTTTCTTTTACAAGAGTACTAATCCATTCATGGCAAATCCACCCCCATAACCTAATCATCTCCCCACTTCCTAATATCATTGCCTTGTGGGTTAGTATAGCAGTGTCTCAAGTTTGGGGAGAACATAAACATTCAGATCATAGTAGGAAGTCAACAGTTTGTTTAAACATACTATCATAGAGGTGTTCAACAGACATGTGCAGGATGTACTGCCAATTGTCTTCCTCAATCTCTATTTTAGCTTGCTCCCAGGATGCTCTCCTTCCCTGCCAATGTTTTAGAATGGTGTTATGGTTTGGATATAGGTGTCACCCAAAAGCGCCTATGTTAATGCAGGAATGTTCTGAGGTAAATGATTGGATTTTGAGAGCTATAACCTAATCAGTTCATCCTAGTCTGAATGAACTAACTGGGTGCTAACTATAAGCAGATGGGGTGTGGCTGGAGGGGGTGTGTCACTGGGAGCATGCCCTGGAAAGGTTCGACTTCCTTCCCTCTTCTCCTCTCTCTCTGCTTCCTAGCTGCCATGAATAGAGCAGTATTCCTCCACCATGTCCTTCTGCCATGACATTCTTCCTTACCTAAGTCCGAGAGCAATGGAGTCAGCCCACTATGGACTATATCTCTGAAACCATGAAACAAAATAAACTCTTCCTTTTGTAAGTTGTTCATGTCGGGTATTTTGGTCTCAGCATTTCAAAGCTGACTAATACAGAAATTGGTATTGAAAGTGGGTCATTGCTGTGACTAACCTGACCACGTGGTTCAGAAGTTTTTGGAGTTGGTTTGTGGGAGGAGTTTGGAAAATTTTGGAGATGCAGGCTGGAGAAGTTTTAAATGATGTAAGTGGAGCTAAATGGATGATTTGGGTGGGAGTTCAGAAGACCTAAATGCAGAAAGTAACAACTGTGCTCATGTGGTTTCGGAGGGAAATGATGACTCTATGGGAATTGGATTAGAGGCCATTTGTGTTACATTCTGGCAAGGAAATTGAATATTTTTTGCCCATGCCCTGAGATTTTTTGTGAAGCTGAATTTAAAGATAATGGACTAGTTAATTTGTGAAGAAAATTTCAATGCAGCATAGCATTCAGTTAGTGGCATTAATTTTGATGGCAGCTTTTAGCCAGGTTTACTGTGAGGAAACAGAAAGTAGAAATGAAGGATTTTATAAATTTACAGTTTGGCCAGAATAGTGCCTGTAAAACTGGGGCCAAGAGAGATGTGGTTGTTGAAGATACTACTTCTACTAAAAAGATGCTAAGTACTTTGCACAGAGACAATAGGGAAAATGGCTTGAGGGTACCTCAGGAATTGGCAAGACTACATCCATCATAGGCTCAAGGGTGGAAAAGAGGAAATTCTTTTGAGAAGAGATCATGAGAGCACCCTGCTTGCACAGGGTCCTAGGAAGTCATTTCACCATACTTATACATTCAGGTGTTCAAAAACTGCGGCAGCCATTATCCCAGGGGGCCCAATTACTGAAAGAGCTGGTGGCAGATCTTAGCATCATCCCCATGATGATAGTTCTGCAGGATATAGGATGCTAAAGTTAGAGTTAAGGAGTCATGTAGGCTTCCACCAACATTCAAAAGAAGGCCTGGGAGGCCAGGAAAAGTGTTGCAGTTTTGGAGTTCTGCAGGCTGTCCCTCAGAGAGCATGAAGCTGTGAAGGTTATGCCAAAGCTGAAATGGAGCCCCTAGGAATGAAGAGATGCCAGTGACATCTCTGAGGCAATAAAATGGCTGCGGAGAGAGCCAGGCTAAGAGACCCTGAGCACTGCAACCAACAATACCAAAGGGGCAGGACTGTGCAAGCCCATTGAAGAGACCATCTTACCACCATGTGCCCCAGATGCTGGAGGAGGAGTTATAGGAAATGTTTGCCCACCTGGGTTTAGGTCTTATTTTGGTCCCATCCTTTTGTTCAATGCCTATATTTCTCCCTTTTGAAAAGGAATGTTTACTGTTTACCACTGTATATTAGATATATGTAACATGATTTTGATTTTTATAAGGACTCATAGTAAAGTGTTTGCTTTGAGTCTCAGAAGAGACTTTAGATGAACTTTCAAGCAATGTTGGAACCGTAAAGATTATGGTATTCTTGGAGACAAACTAATGTATTTTTGCACTATGAGATGAGAGACCTGAGTTTTTGGAGATGAGGGACAGAATGTTCTGGTTTAGTTATAAAATATCTTCCCAAGAGCTCCTATGTTAATGCAGGAATAGTTAGAGGTGAAGCGATTATATGGTGAGTTGCTATCTAATCAGTCCATTCTAGTTTGAGTGGACTAACTGCATGGTAATTGTAGGCAGGTGGGGCATGACTGAAGGAGGCATGCCGTGAATGGGTAATCTTCCCTGTAGACCCTTCCCTTCTATGTTTCCTGGCTGCCATGAGTTGAGCAGATTTCCTTCATAACACCCTTTCATGATGATAGTATGCCTCCCTTTGGGTCTGTAGCAATGAAATGGCCTACCACGGACTGAACCTCTGAAACTGAGTCAAAAGAAATTTTTCCTCCTTTTTCTCGTCAGGTATTTTGGTCACAGTGACAAAAAACTAACACAACCATGTACCATGTACTCAATCAAAATTCAAATATATCTTGACAAGCTGTAGTCAAATGTTTAAATGAAAGAGAAACAAAGAAAGATATCAATCTAATCAGTGTGTCTGGGATAACATTCTTGAATAGAATTCGGAAATCAGTTACACAACTTGACAAGCATTTGACAATAATTCTTGTAAAAGAAACCAGGGAGTTTTTGCTACCTGCAAGTTCTGCAGGAGTCCATGCTTGATCAGATCTCATTGAATATTAGGCTCCCTTAATAAAGGATTACTGTCCAGCTCCAGGAAAGAAAACATCCCACTGAGCCTGGCACTACCCTAACTCCATCGGATTGTGTTCACCTCTGCATATCTCATTTTAGGAGGCTACTGTAAAACTAGAATTACAAAGAGAGGGATGAAGAGGATGATGAGGGGCTCTTGTCACCCAGTCCATTCATAAATTACTCATTTACTTGTTTACTCAACAAACTTTTATTGAGCACTTGTTATGTGTCAGGTATTAGAGATGCAGCTCTGCTCTGTGGATCCCATTTTAGGGGAGAAGAAATATAATGCCTAGTAGTTGATAAATGATAAGAAAAATAGAGCAGAGCGGAAGAGAGGAGTGGTGGGAGAGCTACAGTCACTTAGGCAGCAGCATGGATCCCTCCAAAAATATGACATTTGAGGGGCTGAGGCTATAGCTCAGTGGTAGAGTGCTTGCCTACCATGTGTGAGGCACTAGGTCCGATCCTCAGCCACCACACATAAATATATACAAGAAAGGTATTGTGTCCATCTAAAACTAAATCTATATTTTAAAAAAGATGATATTTGAACAGAAACCTGGATGAAGTGAGAGAGGATCCAGTGTCTCCTGGAAGGAATAATAAATGCAGAGGCCCTGGCAGGAGCAGCCAAGTGTGTTCATGGAGGTCAGAGAGGATGGGTGGAGTGAGAAGTGGTGGGGGAGCAGCAAGAGTCAATGCAAAGAAGCAATTTGGTGCAGGTCCATCTAATAATTCTAGGTCATTGGTTCAGCTTCACATGTCATGTTGGTTGTGATAAAATCAAAATTCAAATATATCTTGGCAAGAGATTTGAGATTTGCCACCATAGAGATTTGAGTCCGGCAATGACACGATCTGGTTTACATTTGGAAAGGTTCCCCGTGACTGCTGTCAGTGGCTCCGTATCAAATAAAGCAGCCCTGTGATGCAATACCCAGGTATTGCAGCCTGGATATCCCCATAGGTAAGGGAAGGGTGGGTGTGGCTGTCTTCCTCAGACATTCAAAGGGCGACACAGGATGGACAAGTTTTCTTTTGCATACCTCCTTAGCCAAAACTAGACATTGCAGAGAAGCACATTTCAACTCAGAATAAGAAAAAAATGTCTTGCAATCCGTGTTATTAGATAGGGAAATAAGCTAGTTTATAAAAATGAACTCATAGGCACTATTAGCAGAGGCCAGGTGATATCAGGCAGAAATTCTTATACAGTATCTGAAGGCAAAGGAAGCTTGACTATACAACATCTAAAGTACAAAACTTTCTTGGGAGCAAATTTCTTTCTCTGTGGTGACCAGCAAAGAGCTATTCAAACTAAATAACCAGAATTTAGTTTTGTTCTTTCTAGATAAGTAAAACTAAAGATCCCTCTAAGCATTGTGTTCTTAGTGTTTCATCTCCTAAAGGAAATATATACAAAGAAAGTGTAGCTAGGTATAAATAAAGAAAAGCAGAAAGAAATAACTTTCACAAAATCATTGGAAGGACTTAAGCAAGAAGTGAAGGAACATACTTCTGAATTGATCTAAAAGACACATAAGACCAGCTGACCTGACATTGCCTACCCCAAACTTCTAAGTCTCTCATTATCCCTTGTAAACAGAAAGCCACTGCATTTTTGGAATTCAAAAACTTCAGATTGCCACCAGTATATAATGCAAGATTGCAGAAGTTCTGGACCCTACTTTGTCCAGCTAAGCTTCTGTTGCTCTTGAGAGAGATGTTATACAACTTGTTAATCCCTCAAATCCGGGACTCTCAGGCTTGGTTAGAAACATTATTGCTTGCTAGTCCTGTAGCGTGAGTGAGTTGCGAAACCTCTCTAGACCTCCAATTCCTCACAGAAAATGGGAATAATCTCATTCCCTTCTTCATAGGGCTATTGTGGGGATAAAATAAAATAATCCACATAGTATTAATTGTTAATTACACTAGATACCATCTATTGAGCACCTAGAATGTGCCAGAGACTATACAGAAATGATCTCACTGAATTCTCTCAGTGATCTTGGTTCATCTTTTTTATAAAAGCTCACAAGAATTTGAGTAACTTACCCCATTTCATACACTCAGCAAGAGACAAAGCTGTCTTTCAAATTCAGGTGTTCAGGTCTGCCTAACTTCTAAGTATTTCTTGCTATAGTACACTATGCTACGGTACATTATGTTTTATTATCTTTAAAAGAAATTCCTCCAGTCTCTCATTTGGAAGCAGTTGAGGAGTAATTCTCTAGTGATTCTCAGTTTAGAAGCAGGACAGATTCCATAAAAGACAGTTTCTTGTTTTGCCACCAGCAACAGGTTGAAGTCATTACACCAACACGCTCTTTTTGTTTCATCTGACATATGGCAGCTGGTTTACAGGCCTTCTAGGTTTGGGCTGGGTAAATCTCCATCGTAGACTGGCAGCCTATAGCCTCATGTGACCAAACATTTTGCAAAAGGTGCTGTTTCTCTCTTTTTTCCAGTCTCCCCCTTCCTCTCTGCAGCTGTTTCCCTTTCTTCCTGAAAACCGATAAAAATTCCGACACCCTAATTTTTGCAGTTACTATCACATGATATTACTATTGACAATGACCTGATTGTTTCACTAATCGACAGAACAGTTGATGAGATGACAGTGCTAAGAACAAGGATCGCCGACAGACAGAGCTGGGAGTGACCTCGCAGGATTGGTTCCTCTATGGCACACATCATGTTCTCAACACCACAGTGACACTAAACAGTAACAACCAACATGTGCCAGGAATCTACTACTTGCTGATGAGTTAATTTAGGATTTAGAATTCATTCATGTGTGCGTTCACTCATTTATAGAGCAAATACCTTATTGAGAACCTACCGTGTTCCAGGTACTGTACTATACCAGCAACTCACAAAAGGACCTAACTACATGGTCATGGAGCATGAAAAAAAGTAAACATATAAGTACATCAATCAGTGATGAGAATTGTGAACAAAGAGTATGACATGTGGTAAGAGTGATGAAGAGACTGCAGTTAACTCTTGCACCCCATCAATAAGACGGTTCGAATTATCCTATTTTACAGATCCAGAGTTTGAATAATCTGCCCAGTCACTCAATGATAGAAATTTGCTATATTCTTATAATAACAACAATAACCACAGCAACAATGACTATAATAGTTGCCATATATTAAGGTAATTACAAGAAGGAGTCATATAATCCCATTTTATGAGTGAAAAAAACTAAGACTCATAAAGATGATATAATTTGATTAAGGTCACATAGTCAGTGGTAGAATAAGGATTTAAACCCCACCTAAATTGTTCAAAGTCCAAGACCTTTCCACCCTACCATGCCTCCTCTGCTGAATTTGTTATGTTGGAAATTCTTCTTCCTAAAAAAAGTTTTCCAAGAACAGGGACTATGTCTCCAAAATCTCTGAAAAGTCCTAAGGTATTGAACTTTTTGTGCCCAGACCAGTCTCATTCCCTGATAGAAATTTAAACAGATTAAAAAAAAAGATGGCTGCCAATTCTCACTTTCAGATCTTCTCATCTTCCCTTGGCAGTGGGTTGCAGTATGTCATTAGCACTGCAGTCAATACTACTCTAGAACAACAGAGTGCTGAATGATTTCCAGAGCTCACAATACAATGGCAACTAGCTAGCAGTATCAGCCTAACCTCCCAGACATACCCACATTCCCAAGAAACTTGTGACCTGGGCAGACATGTTTGCCTTTTTATTAGACTTGTGTTTGTCTAGGAATGAAAGGAATCAACAAGTGGGATGTGCATGCCCTGCATTTTAATGAATGCTGTAATCTTCTGGAGTAAAGGGGGGTATTGTGAGGAATTTGAAGGGCATCTGGACTCCTGCATTACCCCAACTCCAGCTTAACAATGCTTTTCTCAATGTTCCTCGGCCCTGCTGCTCGCAGCTGCACCCGACTTTGCATTTTTCGTTTACATACACATCCTGGCTAACCTGTAGTAAATGATCAGAACTGGTGAATGATTTTCTTACCATTGTTGATGAAGGAATTGTACAGCTAAACATAAATGTTTGAGAGCCAATATAATCGCTTAAGACTTAAGAAGAAGTAGACACTTCTTAGAGTTAGACAAATCTAGGTTCACACTTCAGGACTGCTAACTTGGACCTGACTAAACTTGGAAACTAACTTGGTGGGCTTCTCCTGGTGCCACTGAGGCCTCAGTTCTCAGCTCAGAGAAAAGCCTTCCCTTACCACCCTGAGCCCTCTCCCATCATTGTTCTCCTTCTCTTCCCCTCTGTTCATGCGGTGCAGCACTTACCCAACTCCTAACATTAGTACCTCCCCCACTGGACTGTAAAGAGCAAGTCGATGGCCTTCCCCGTGTCCCCAGAGCCTGGCACGAGGACACTCAATTAACATCCATTGAATAAAGTAAGGAAAGAAGTGCCTGCTAGGAAAATAAGACCCAAGCATGGATCGTTGAGGCAGAAGAGAAAAGCCATCAGGCAACTGCCTGCAGGTTTCCTCCTGCGGAATGGCTGCAGGTGGCCCAGGCCTTCACCCTCCATGCCCCCCAGTCTGGGCCGCCCAAGATACGAGCTCGCTAGAATTTTCTAGATTCTGGAGGAGTGCTTATCCCTAGTTCTGGAAAAATAATACCATATTCTCGCTTCTATGCCTAGGCATCTAAGACATGCTGGGAAAATTTCAAAACCCTGCAGAGAGGTCCACACACTCTTGCTGCATTGCTTCAGGCAAGCCTCCGGACATCACACCACTGCGATTTGATTTGCTCCCTCTTAGCTACCATAGAAAGGTTAATAGACGCTATACCACACCTTCTAGACCCATCGCACCAAGGAACCAACTTTTCCCCTCAGAAGATCAAGGTCGTTCCAATGACTTAATGCACACTACTATTCCTAGTACTTTGAAGGTTGAGGATTACTAGTAAAAACTGATTGTTATTCTTGTTTTTACCTAAGGATCAAATTACAGATTGAGGTGCTCCTGAGGGAAATAGCTAGTCTTGTACTATTCAGGAAGGTCATTCTCTGACAGCCCTGATGAGGTTTCAAGCCAGTGTGGAGCTAGTGGGCATCAGTATCAGGACTAAAAATATCAGGGATAACAGCTCTGACAGATCTAGAACCAGTGAGCACCACATGAATGTCTGGGAGCCTCTCACAACAGGCTTTTCCCAGGCACGAGGCCACCAAGGGACGAGGAGATGGTGCAGGCCAAAGTCATCTTTGATTAAAAAAAAAAAGGCCGCAAAGTCTTCTTTCCTAGCTGGTATCTGAGAAGTCAGAGCCACCGTGCTCAGTGAGTCCCGGGTAGGGAGGCTGTGACAGCCAGCTGCGGAGGTGCTCTGCACAGCACCCTCTCCACACACATTGTTTCTACTTCCACAGACTCTCTATTTCAAAATACTAGTGATTTCAAATAAAAATAACAAATGTCTTGCAGACCACATGCCCAGGGCTCATGCAATTTCTCTATAGACATGATCTCATTTAATCATGTTAATAGGTACTATCATTATCTGTAATTTATGGGGGTGGAAGTAGGAACAGAGAAATGCAGTGATAGAGCTGGGGCTTACAGCAGTGTGACTCCAGAGCCTGGGCGCTCAGCCCCTGCACCATCTTTGGGACGGAGAGATACGTAACAGAAATCACAAGACCACTTCCCCATTGTTAAATCCAGGGAGGACAAATGCAATTAACAATCAGTCTCTCAGATCAGCTGAGTATGAGTTGAAGCTTTGGAATTCAGCCGACCTCGGTTTGGATTATGAGAGTTTTTGAGAACTTTCAGAAGTTACTTACCCTCGTCAGGCCTTCATTTTGTTATCTAAAAATAGGAATAACAGTAACTCCTTCCAAGGGTGATTTTGGGCACATGTAACAAACTTTCTGTAAAAGTCCAGAAAATAAATCTGTTGGGTCTTGTGGGCCATAGGAGGATCTCTGTCCCGATTCAACTTGCTGCTGTACTATGAAAGCAGTCACAGACCATATGGGGGGTAAGCAAATGGGGAGTTGGCTCTGTTCCAAGAAAATCTTATTTACAAAAACACATGGATACTGTATAGCAAAGAAAACAAGAGAATGAAGAGAAGACCTACAGAAAATACCTGCAAACTATATATCTGATAAGGGATTAATATCCAAAATACACAAGGAACCCAGCCCAATAACCTTATTTAAAAACGAGCAAATAACCTGAGTTAACATTTCTCAAAAAAACACATACAAAAGATCATAGGCATATGAAAAGATGTTCGACATCACTTATGACAGAAAATGAATATTAAAACCATGATATGTCACCTCACACTATTGGAATATTAAAGATAAGCATTGGTGAGGATGTGAAGAAAAGAGAACCTTCTAATGCTATTGTTGGCAGTATAAGGGGGCACAACCAGTATAGAGGCACCCCAAAATATTAAAAACAGAACTACCATATGATGGAAAAATTCCACCACTAGGTATATATCCAAAGAAAATGAAATCAGAAGGTCAGAGAGGTATGTGTCCTTCCACAATTATCACAGAATTACTTACAAGAGCCAATATCTGGAATTAACCTAACAGTCCATCACCTGGTGGATGAATAAAGAAAATGTGATATATACACACAGTATAATACTATTCAGTTTTTAAAAATGAGCTCTTATAATTTGCAACAACATGGATGAAACTGAAGGACATTATGCTTAGTGAAATAAGCCAGGCACAGAAAGACAAATACTGCATGATCTCCCTTATTTATGGAACACACACATACACACACACATACACACACACACACACACACATATAAAATTGAACCCATAGAAGCAGACAGCAGGAGGGTAGATTGGTGGATACTGAGGGCTGAGGTAGGAGATAATGGCATATGTCAATCAAAAAGTTTCAGTTAGACAGGAGGAATAAGTTCTGGAGACCTGTTGTACAACATGGGAACTGATTAATCAAATACATGTTATATACTTGAAAAATCACAATTTGAATAGACAAGCTATGAAATGAGCCTAGTGTCAATCAATAGAGTAATGGATAAGGAAAATGTATCTATACACAATGAAGTTTAACTCAGTCATGAAGAACAAAAGCATATCATTTGCAGGAAAATGGATATAGTTGGAGTTCATAATTTTGAGTAAAATAAATCAGATTCAGAAAGAAAAGCATTGTGTGCTTTCTCTCACATGTGAAAGCTGGAGGAGAAAAACAACAACAAGAAAAGGGATGCCATGAAAATAGAAGGAAGGCCATTAGGGCACAGGAGAGAATCAGTGGGAGAGAGGAGGGAAAGGGGAAAGGAATGGGGTGTGAAATCGATCAAATTGCACTTTTTATGTGTACACGAATATGCCACAATGGAAGCCACTAATGACTGTCACTGATATGCACCAATGAAAAATAAACAGGCACTAAGAAAAAGACAATGTCTAAGAGTAGCTTTAAATGTTCTCATCACCAATGATAAGTATATGAGGTGATGTATATGTTAATGAGCTTGTCTTAATCATTCCAAAATATATACACATATGGAAACTTCATGTTTATACAATCAATATATGTGATTTCACATTTGTCATCTAAACAAACAAATTGCATAAGTGTGCAGATAAATAGATAAACTTTATTTAGAATCTGTACCAATGTTCTCAAACTATGATCCCCAGACCATAGTGTGAGCATCACCTGAAAACTACTTAGAAAGGGCTGGGGATATAGCTCAGTTGGTAGAGTGCTTGCCTCGCATGCACAAGGCCCTGGGTTCAGTTCTCAGCACTACGCATACACACAAACAACTTAGAAATGTGACCTCTCAGAACCACTGAGTCAGAAGTTCCATGTGGAGCACCCAGCACTGGGTATTTAAACGCATCCTCCAAGTGACTGTGTGGCAGCCAGTGCACCGATCTAGACATTCCTTTCTCTTTCTGAAGGAGCCCTTTCCTGAGTCTGTTTGTGAACAAGCTCTTTTTCTTTTGTTGTATTTTGTTCTGCAAGTATAAAATAAAACTTTGACATGTGCTCAAGAAAACAAAACAAACAAAAGACAGGTGGGACAAGGTTTGTCATGCAAGTTACAGTTTGCCACCAATGGGTTTTGAGGATTGCATGAGACAATGTTAAGTGCTTTACAAAATTCCTAGAATACAAGTCATCAAAAAAGGGAGTACAATTGTGGTTCCAACAGGAAATGATCAGTGCTTTGGAGATAAATTTTTTTTAAAACTTCCAACCAAAATCAAGGAAATTTAACATTATCAATAACCTCTGAAGGCTTACTTGGGTAAATGTACAATTTTCATAGACTTCTGAAATATGGAATGTATTATCAACAAAAATTTCCATCTCTCTTATAGACAGGACTGCTATATACCATAATTTGTAGTTTTTCAGCATTGAGGAAATATTTATACCAAAATAATATTCATTGTTTAAACTGAACTTTAACTGAGACATCCTGAGATTTTGTTGTTGTTATTGTCTATTGTATTTGGTTTGGTTTTGCTCAATCAGTCCTACCTGTAGATCAGTATGGCTTCACAATTTGGGAACCCCTGGTTTTATCGCATAGCAAGGATAACCCAACACAAGCAACATTTTGTTCTTTCAGGGAGGAAAAGAATTGCATTCTTATGGAATTATCCCCAAGGTTCAAAACTAATAACTCCCCTGGGTAGAAGCCACTGAAACACTCAGACAACCCAGTGCTCTATGCTCACGGGTGCCAAGAACAAGCTTAGGTCACCCAAGGAAAAAGTGCAATAATCTTGCATTTGTTCCCGCTGATTAAAGTCAAGCAGTTTCCAGGAAAATGTTAGGCGCCCCTCGTTTCACTATGTTGAATTAATATCTGAACAGTATTAATGATGGAAAAACTCAATTATATCCAACATGTCCAAAGTTTTGCAGTTGAATTTGTCAGTAATCAAACAGTGTATGGAGAAAGCCTATTTTGTCAGTAAACAAAGCTTCTGAGTGGAGGAGACATATTCTGTGCACATAAACAGAGAGGCCTAACTCAAGGATTCCTGGTAAACATTTGATAATGAAGATGTGGGTGGAGTAGGTGGCTTCAGGCTTCTGATACATTCCAGCAAGTGGGCTAATAAAACCATTCTCCAGGGAGTTATATAAAAAGAGGAAATGTGGCTCAGCATGCCACAATCCATGTCCTTTCACTTTAAAGAAGGGAGATGATATGTTAATCATGTTTTTTATTTAAAAAACAGTATTTCGTGTCAGAAGACCCATGCTTGAATTTCAAACTGTAAAAACTTAAACAATTCACTTAGTGTCTTTGATACTTCATTTCCTATATCTAAAACAGAGATGATAAAAACTCTCATTTCACATACTTTGGTCAGGGTTAAAGGGGACCATAGATATGAAAATGCTTTGTAAATTGTGAATTGCAAAACACTGTCACCTAATGTTCCTATGAGCCACAGCAGACTCTCTGGTGACAAGAGAATAAAATAACGACACGTTGAGTGCCACCTGCTAAATCCATGCTAAGGAAATTTGTGTTAGGCATCTCAGGCTACCATAACATAGTGCCACAGACTGTGGTTTAACCAACAGAAATGTATTGGTTCACGTTCTGAAGGCCAGAAGTCCAAAATATCAATCAGTGGGGTTGCTTTCTTCTGAGTCCTGCCTCCTTGGCTTATAGACATTTATAGACTCATTTTCCCTGAGTCACTTCACATCATCTTCCCTCCACGCATGTCTCTGTAGCCACATTTCCTCTTTTTATAAGAATTCCAGTCATATGAGTTAGGAACCATTTTGGTGACCTGCTTTAATGTGATTACCTCTGTGAAGACCTTATCTCCACATAAGGTCACATTCTAAGGTCTCAGGGATTATGACTTCAACATACGAATTTGGAGGGGGATACAATTCAAGCCATAACATCTTTCGCTTATTCTGTTGAAAAGTGACTGAAGAGACACACACTGTTTCCCCAGTCAATGCCTGGTTCTCCTCAGACAAAAACATTCTCCTCTACAATGGAGACCTTCCTGCTCATTGATATCTAAGTTGATAAATTATTTACCTTAGAATAAGGATACAAGTCCATGGTCTCATACTTTCTCTAAACACCAAAACACCCTCTTTTCAGAGGACTATCTTTATTCTGTAGCAAGCATGACCTCACTTTCCTGTATATTCAGCTTATAATTTGTCTCACATTGATATGAAGACACTGACATTTTTAGATTTCAAACTTGATTCTTTGTCTAGGTATTCTATTTGTCAGTTATCAATCACTTCTTTACTGAGCTTACAGGTTATTCACACATTTAACATCAGATGCCTTCATTAAATTATAGAACTAAAATTATGTTGCACAAGTAAACTTTTATGTATGATATTTGTAGCATAAAGTAAAAATAAAATTTTTTAAGTAAAATTATACCTTTTTAAAAAAAATGTTTTAGTATGATGCACTATTTTGCCATTTTAGAACATGTAAATATACCATAGAGAATGGAGGCATAAATGTATATCTGAGAGGGCCAGTTATCATAGCACTTAACATCAAAAAAGTGGAAATAGCCTATTGTACAGCAATAAAGAAATCATAAGGCAGCATAGAATGGAATGCAATTGCAATTACACTCATTGAAGATCATGTTTGTGAAAAATATATAACGACATGCAGTGATACTTTTGGTGTGTTATTAAGTGAAGACAGATTACAGAAAAATAGGTATGACTCTAATTTTAAGAATACATGTGCAGAAGAAGAAATACAAATCAACAAATATATGAAAAGTGTTCAACATCTCTAGCAATTAAGAGAAATGCAAATTAAAACCACTGAGATTCTATCCTACTCCAGTCAGATTGGCAATTATTAAGAATACAAGAAACAACAGGTGTTTTTCCATCATTAATACTATTCAGATATTAATTCAACATAGTGAAACAGGTGTTGGTGAGGATGTGAAGGAAAAGATACTCTCATACATCACTGGTGGGGCTGCAAATTTGTACAACCGCTCTGGAAAGCAGGATGGAGATTCCTCAGAAAACCTGGAATGGAACCACCATTTGACCCAGCTTCCCACTCCTTGGTTTATACTCAAAGGACTTAAAACCAGCATACTACAGAGACGCGGCCACATCAATGTTTACAGTAGCTCAATTCACAATAACTAAGCTATGGAACCAACCTAGATGGCCTTCACCAGATGAATGGATTTTAAAAATGTAGTATATAGACACCATGGAATATTACTCAGCCATAAAAAGAATGACTTTATGACTTTTGTCCGTAAATGGATGGATCTAGAGACTATCATGATAAGTAAAATAAGCCAGTCCCAAAAATCCAAAGGTCAAATGTTCTCTCTGATATGCAGATGTTAACACACAAAAAGGTGGTGAGGGGAAGAAGAGAAATTTAGTGATTAGACAAAGGGGAATTGAGGGAAGGGAGTTGTATAGAAATAGGAAAGACAGTATCAGACATAGCCCTCCTATGTTCATATATGAATACACAACCAATGAAACTCCACATCATGTACAACCATAAGAATGGGATCCCAATTAGAATAAGTTTACTCCATGTACATATAATATGTCAAAATACACTCTTCTATCATATATATCTAAAAAGAACAAAAAATAAGAATACATGTGAATAAAAGACTATACAAGGAGGATTAACCCAGGTGTTAATGCTTATCTCTAGGTAGTGAGATAATAGACAATTATTTTCTTTGTGCTTTTCTTTATTTAATATTTTCTACAAAATGCATGTATCACTTACATAATAAAAATGACTTTTTAAAAAAAAATAAAAACTTCTCCCTGAAAAGGGGACATTGCCTTAAACAAAGTACCATTCGAGTCCACTGAGTTACTGTGGAAGTTTTCACAGATCTTAGGACTGGACTAATAGGAAATGGTCATTTAGAAAAGGGATTCAAAAGAGAATAAAAATAGTCACTCAGCAATATAATGCAAACTATCATATTGTAAAAAGGCTTAATTTCTTAAAAAAAAAAAAAGACAAAGGAAAGGCTTAATGAAGGAGGCAGTGTTGACTGAGCTTAGGACTTGAGGAAATGGTATATTTTCGGTGAAGGTTTTAGAATGTGGAGAGGAGGGGTATTGCTGGTGTGGGAAATGGCATAAATAAACAAAACTTACAATCAAATGCTGGGTCTGCCCCAGGGCAACAAACCCTTCAGCAGGAGAAGTTCATGGCATTTCTAAAATGATGATGGGGGATGAGGCAGGAAAGTTAAGCTGGGGGAAATCAATGACTATAAAATTCATTGTTCAAACTGGAATGCTTTTGAGTGTGAAAGAGGATGCTCTTAATAGCTACTTTGACATAACCTCGGCCTGCACCAGGAAGCCAGGACGCAGGGCCGCCAGCAAAGCTGCCTCATGCTGGGACGTAAACACCAAGCTTAGATACTTGAACTTCATACACGGAAGCCTGGAATCTTGGAGTTGAAAGGAAATGTCGATGCCCTCCAGTCTGGCCAGCCCTTCCCCAGCCGCTCCAGCTTTTCAAACAGATATCAAGCCAGTGCTTAAAAATCTCTGTGACAAAGAACTCATTGCCTTGGAACAGCTGTTAGGATACTCTTCATTGTATTGAGCTGAAATTTATCTCCCTGTTTCCCACCCCAGTGGTCCTGCCACCTGAGAGACGGCAAGCGCAATGTGAACCTCCTTTCCACATCAGAACGAAAGCTGTAAAGACAGACGTCATGACTCTCAAATCTTATATTTTGCACAGAAGAGTCTGCCCATCCTTTCTAAGGCATTCCGTCCTCTCTCGCTCTTCACTTTGCATCTACTCATTTTTCGCCTTTGAATTAATACACTCTTGTCATCTTCGTGCTACCATCCTGGTTGGGGCCACCATCTTTTCTTGGTTATGTCACCACAGTGCCTCCTAAGTGGTCTTTCTCATCAATCATCCCCCAACACACTGTCCACACTGCAGCCAGAATGATCTTTGCAAAACACGAAACTGCTCATGACACACCCCTGCCACAACCTCCCGTGGTTCCCCTTCTCCTAAGGATTAATTACAGCCCCATGATTACTAATCACCACTCCAGTTTGGTCTCTCTCATCCCCTGCCCTCTGAATTGCTTCCTGCAGTTTCTCGAGCAGCCTCCTTGCCTCGGCCTACTGAGGGGACCATCACCAAACCTCCTCCCTCCACCAGCTTCATCTAGCTCATCCCTACTCAGCCTGAGTCTAAATTTAGAAATTAATTCCTGTAGAAAACTTACCTTGTACCCACTAGGTCTGGATTAAATACCCCTTCTTAGGTGTTCTATGGGGCCTAAGCTTCTCCTGGCAAAGCAAGTATAACAGTAAATTAAAGTCGCCTGGTTCCTGGTCTAGCCCCTCTCTTACACTGTAAACTCCATGAGATTAGGTCTTTTTGAGCTCTGCCTTCAACATCTAGCACAGTGGTTGGCGTATAATAATAATTGCTATTAAGTTAATGTGCAGCACCCAGATCTTGATAAAATTGTTCTAAAGTTGGTCTAAACAATGCAGATTAGGGGCCTGGGGTTGTGGCTCAGTGGTAGAGCGCTTGCCTAGCATGTGTGAGGCACTGGGTTTGATCCTCAGCACCACATAAAAATAATGAACAAAATAGAGTTATAAAAAATATATTTAAAGAAACAAAGCAAATTAGAATGGCTCTCACCTTTTGTGTTCTATACTGTAAACAACCTTTTTTTTATAAAACCAAACTTTATTTTAGAATAACTCACTGTTGATTTTATTGTCTGTTTAGACCCCAAACCTTAACCCTTTGAAGTTATCACATCTCTAACTTTTCTTCTGTCTCTTCCTTTCTCAATCTCCCTCTCCCCGTTTTTCTCCCTCTCCTTTTCCCTCTCAAACTCATTCTCTCTCTCTTCTTCCCACTCACTTCTCTCACCACATACATACCCAATCATTTGCAACTGATTTTAAAGGCCCTTGCATAAGACATTTTATGTGTCTCTGCACATACACACACACACACACACACACACTGCAAAAATAAAGTCAAAATAGACTACAATATATTGATAACATTTGGACTCCTAATCCTCATGCCTCTTTCCTGAGCTAATATGATCCATTCACAGATATCAGTGATAAATAATCAGTAGTGAGCACAGGGCCCAGTAGCATACCAGTAAAGACGTCCATCTGCCAATGCATCTGCTAATCAGCTCTTCTTTAACACATGCACTCAGTTATTAATGCAGCCCATATGCACCCTTCTGATCCAAAAGAATGTCATAGGATTTGGGCCTTCCTGAAATCAAGGTTTTGAAATAATGTTTATTAAGTATAACCATGTTCTAGGTACTTTCACATAATTTATTTTAGTTAAAACTCCCAACGCTCATTATCCCTTTTCTATAGACAATGAAATAATCACTCAGAGAGAAAATACTCACATAGTGATTGCCAGAGCAGGGACATGAGCCCAGGTCCCATGACTCCAAGTTCATGGTCATTAGCACTCATTACACTGGGATCCTCTCAAGAGAGAAAACATGCATAATTTGAGTTATGCTTGCTCCTAATCACCACCTACTTCCTTTTCCAAACATCTACTGAATTAATTAATCCTTTGATTAGAAATTCTTAACTGGAGATTCATAACAACTCAAGGGAATCCCAGGGTAGACTGGTAGGAACCCTTTGGAAGTTAAAGTGCTGTGTTGTATAGTGTGCTCTCTCTTTTTTTTTTTTTTTTTCTGAAAAGGGTAGCATGCATCCAAGTCTCAAAAGGACCATGGTTGCAAACAGTTTAAGAACAACTTGAAGTTTAAGTCCCTGTGGAATACAATCACTATTCACTTCTCTGTCTAGAATTTCAGAATATATACAGTGTCTCTTTTTTACAAAATCAGAATGCACTTTCTCATTCCTAATCTTGCAAAGGCTCCATCACTCTCTCGAGAGTCTTAGAGATTTTACTCGCTGGTCTACTCTGAGGACCTGGATGCCTTGTCTGAGTCAATTTAATAAGAGTCTCGTTAAGCCTTCAATGTCCCACACCAGGTTCCAGTTTGAAGATTCCTTTGCCTTCATGAAGTCATCAGAGGCAAAATTGCAAAGGCCTTTCATATAGTTCTTCTTGGCCTTGGGTAAGGTTAGGGTAGAAGCTGGAAGTAATAAAAGGAACTGGAAGTAACAGGAAGAAACCCCTAGTGGAGATGTGAATTATAGGGCAAGTTGGTAGAACCAGAGACTTGGATCATTTTCTCAAACACCCAGAAAGTCTAAATCCTTCCTATTTTAAGTAAGCAGAAGAGTGTGCCTCCTGATTAATCATGGTTGATTTTTGTTCTTTGCCATATTGTAGCACAGATATTTTCAGAGGCCCTTTTGTATCTCTGTCATCTAATTCTATACCTGAACATAATATTCATTCACAAGAATTACGTAAGAATTCATGAGAATTCATGAAGCATCCCAATTGAGTACTGGCAGAAAGTTCTAAAGACACTAAGACAAAAAGACTAGTTCTCTGTCCTGCAGGAGTTTATAGTCCAACAGAGGTTAGACAGATAGTTGCAATAAACAATAAGTGCTCTGGTAGCAGAAGTAGAGGAAGCTCTGGGAGAGTATGGGAGGGTTGCCTAACCCATTTTGGACGATGGGATGCAGATGTTCTGGAGAGTTTCCAAGAGAAAGTGGCTTTCAGTTGAATCTTGAAAGAAAAATAAAGGTCAGGCACTGACCTAGGAGAAGTACAAGGTGCAAAGTCATATTTAGGAAGCAGTTTATTATGCCTAAATTTGTATACAGTGTGCATAAAATGTGTGTAAATGTGCAAAGTAGTGCATAAGATGTGCAGAGTGATAAACTATGAGACCGATGAGGAAGTAAAAGGTGACTGTGGAGAACTTTTATACATCAATGGAATTCTCAAAAGAATAAATTAGGAATCCATTAAAGATGTTTTACAAAGGATCTGCATGATCACATTGCATTTTTAGGCAGACCATGTGACACAGCATGGAGATAAGATGGGGACAGAGAGTAAGCAGGACTGGTCCCAAGTGAAATTAAGGAGAAATTTTGACTAGAATGGCCTGAATTAAAACAGAGGTAGGAGAGGACACACAGATGTCCCTATGAACTGTATTCAGCAGGTAGAGTAGAAAAAGTTTGATGACTTTGTAGTGAATAGAAAAGAGGAAGTCACCTAGGTTGATTCTGTGTGTTTGGCTTGGTCAACTGGAGATGCAAGTTGATTAGCAGAAAACAGAAGAAAACCAGGTTTGGGAGGAGGAGAAACAAGCATGTTGATTTAAACACATTCAAAGCATATCTATGGGACACCCAAGTGGAGCTGGCGTTTAGTGCTAGTGTTTAGGAAAAAGATGAACATAAGCTACAGATTTGGGGTGACACCATATCAAGTGTCATGATAGTGACCAAATCATGTGTCACCATATCATGAAGCCATTGGAGTGGGTGAGATTATCTGGGGGCCTGCAGGACAACCAAGGGAAGAGAGTCCAGGAGGGAACTGTAGGGCACACCATGGGTACAAAGTGAGGCCTTAAGGCATTAAACAGTAACTCAAAAGGGCAGAAGGGAACTGGGATGACATGTGTGTGATATCCCAGAATCCAGGACAGAGTCCAAAAAGTATAAAGGGAGTTGACCAACTGTTCCAAATGACACAGAGACTGGGGGAAAGCCTTTAAAATGCTCTATGGTTTGCCTTCAAAGAGCCCGTGGGTGGCCCTGACAGAGACTGGTCTTCAGAGGTGAGGGGCAGATGCCAGTGGCCTGGGTGCGAAGGGGCAAATGGATAGTAAGGACCCAGAGATAGCGAATGTCACCCACTCTTTCAAGAAAGTTATGGGGAAAGAAGAGAAAACCAACTGGCAGCTGGAGGTGGCCCCAAAGGAGAAGAGCAGAAGCTCAATAAATACCTGGTGAACACAAGTGTTAGAAAACTATCCTCGGTGGAACTGGATATGAGATAGATAAACAAATACCAGAAGCGGTTGCCTCCATCCCGCTGAGTGCT
Organism: Sciurus vulgaris; assembly: GCF_902686455.1. NCBI lineage: Eukaryota > Metazoa > Chordata > Mammalia > Rodentia > Sciuridae > Sciurus > Sciurus vulgaris. The sequence goes on from NC_136461.1 coordinate 192,175,760, forward strand.
AGAGAGACTTTTGTTTTCATTCCCTTTATCAGTGAGCAATGGCTCCGTATTTAACCTGTTAAAATGAAACTAGAGTTTCAGCAATCCCCTTTGACCCTCCGCTCCACACCTGAAGACTGGGGCCCCCACCAATGCTCCCCACCTGCTCTGTTTGCCCTTGGAGATTTCCAAGTCCAGATCAAAAGCACCCATAATCAGTTGAGACCCCAGGCTCCCTCTATTCTTAGCCAAAGTGAGCCATATCCATTTGAAAAGCTTGTTCAAATAGGAAAGTACAAAAGGCCAGAGACTGGCTGCCCCGGATCTGTGCAGTCAATCAACGTCTTTCCTTTGTGGAGCCTGCGAGGGGATCGGTGGTGGGGAAGGGGCTCCCTCCATCACGAAGATGATTCTATTTCTTTGGGACAAGTGTAGGAGACCAGAGAACGTTACTGAAATAGATGTCTTTAAAAATCCCCATCCTTCTTGCCAAGCCTTGCCCAACAGGTAATAAAGAAGGAGCCTAGCGGTCTCGCTGCCCGAGGCGGACAAACTCGGTCCCCACTGAGGCTGGTAACGGCCAAAGGGGCTCACCCTGTTGCCACGGGCTGGAGCGGTGTTGAGCCGACGTCCCCAGCCCCTCTGCAAGTCCTACCGGCTCGTTTTCCAGAAACAAGATACGTATTTACAAATCCAAACATTCTCTGGCAAAGACAACTCGAAATTAGTTAAGCTCCGCGTTTGCGCGCCTGGAAATCTCTCCAGCTGAGAGCAAGGGAACGCAGACCAACAGAGACCGTTTTCCGGCAAATCCGGAGGCCCTTTGCAAGGTTTTTCGGCTTGACAGAACAGCCGCTTTGACCCGGGAGCCCACGCAATGGAGGACGTGCAGAGAAAAGCGCCTACCGTACCCGATCGGCGTGGCGGGCCATGCTGCGGGCGTCGGTGCCTGCTTCAGGCCCGGGCGCTGGGACGCGGCCTCGGCTGGGGCCGGGGACCTGGGAGCGGTGCCCAGGACGGCTGCTCCGGACTGCTCTTGTTTGCGCTGGGCCGTTTGCTTTTGGGATTTCTCCAATGCAGATGTAGTCAGGGGGCCGCTATCCCGGGGGACAGTGATTCCATTGGAAGCTGGCCTTTGACAAGACACACACATGACCTTTGACTAAAATGGCTTTGGGGAAGGAAAGTGTCCGGAGGCTGAAGACGGGGCGTCCGGCACAGCCATTCCGTTCCCACCCCCAACAGTGCCTAGTTAATTTTTCATCTTTCAAGGAGTCTCTGAGGTTTGGTTTGCCATCTCCTTTATTCTGCCGGGTTCATTCCCTGTTTCCATAGGATTTTGCTGCAGAAGTTTCCTACGGCGGCGTTGTTGATGTGTTCCCCGAACTAGCATTTCCAGGTTAAGCAGGGCCAAGGGGACACTGTGTAAGTTCCTCTAACACTCTCAGGAATACTACCACCATTCTTTTCCCTGAACATGCTACAGCTTATAGAGAGTTTTCCGCAGTCATGCTGTCATCTGGCCTCCCAAACGATGCCTGGGGAACTCTCCTATTACTATTTTACACATAAGGAAATAGAAGGTGGGAAAAAAATATGTGCCCAATCCCCCAAGCAGAAGGCGAAATCTAGGTCCTCCTGTTCCTTGTCCACCCCACATTGACTATGATATCCACCTCCCCGCTGGGTGAACGCCCTGACTTAATCATATTGCAATTCACAAAAGATAATTAACTTTTCATTATGAAATTATTAGAAATTATTTTTACTATAATAGTTGTTTTGGTCATTGATATTTTTGAATACTTTGAATTTATTGACCTTATTAGTAGTAGTAGTAATAGTAGTAGTATCTGCATTCTTCTCTTTGCCAGCTGCTGCAGGTATGTTGCAGGAACCCGTCTGGATCCTCAGAGGTCCAAATCAAGGGTTCATAAGGTGACTACCAAAGTCTGTCACTAAACACTATCACACCTTTTTCTGGGTCCTTCCAGACTTCCAGATGGTGAAACACTAAACCAAAGAGGAAGGAACTGTGGAGCTGTGAAAGGAGCGCTAGACAAACAGCTGGCATCACAGAACTTCAGGAGAACTTGAGAAGAGCTATGGTAGAGGCCTGTAGAGATGAAAGGCCCCAGTGCCCCCCGCCTTTTTTCCCAGCTTACAGAAGGCCTTACTCACTCTCAGTTTTGAAGGGCTTGAAGGAGTCAGCCAGGAGAAGAGGAGGAAGGACATTACCAGTCCAGACAACACCATGCACGAAAGCTGTCGTGGTGCACCCAGCAAACTGAAAACAGTCAGGGCTGGCAGGAGCCGCAGGTGTGAGAGCTTGCCTCCAGAGAGGACAGTGTGGGTTTGGACTATGACCTCCCTCATGTGTCACTGGAGGAAATCTGGACTTCATCCTGTAGTGACCAAGCCCTGAGTTATCAGCTCACAAGAAAAGGATGCAGAGGTCACATGGTATTCTACAACATGAGAAAAATATACATCAATAGAGCTTGGTGGTTATGGGTATTAGCTTCATCAGACAGATTGTTTCTTCTTCCTAGCTACAAAACGTGAGCCATATATTTAGCCTCACTAAGTCTCAGTTTTCTCACCAGTATAATGGGGACTGTGATGCATGCTGTGAAGATTAAATGAAATTAAGAACCTTGGTTGTTATCTTTGGGGATAGCTGTGCTCAATAAAATGTAGCTATTATGCTTTAAAGTGTTTTCATGTGTGTAATGTAGGCAATGCCCACCGTGGAGTAACAGGGAACTCCCTTTTCTTTCATTTTTCTCGCTCTCTTCTTCCCACCATACTTTCGGCTCCTGACTCATTAGAAGTTGGTCCCTTCCTCTTATCTTTGAGTTCATTCTTGACATTATTTTCTTTTTGTCCCAGGCTAGACTTAATGTCAGTTTAAGTCCTTCCCTCCTTCCACCTCCGTTTGTTCACTTCCTTGTCCTATCACTGCCACTTCCATCTGCCACCCAGGATGCTATCTGTGAGAGCAAGACTTCATTATATCCTGTCCCCTGGCACCGCTGTGGCTGCGTGGTCTGCCTCTGCCCTGGGCCCTCAATACCTCTGTGATCCCTGCAAGTATGCCTCCCAAGGATCCTTGCAAGCAGGGTCTCTCTGATTATGCAGAGCCACTCCCACCACGCTGCGGCGCCCTGAGCCACGCCCCCAGGCTTCCCTTCAGCAAACAACCCCTCCCCCAAACAAGAACACAAGAGGAGGGGAGTGAAAAGAGAATACTGGAGACTCAAGTGGAGCAAATCATATTCCAGGCTCCTACAACTGTGTCAAGATGAACCTCAATATTACATATAATTGTAATGCACTTATAAAAATATCAAAAAAGAAAAAGAACACAGTAGCTATCAGGAGGGATCTCCATTTCCTTTTTCTGTTAGTGCGACAAACCTCTATTCTTAACTCCTCTTCTCCCACATTGGAAGTGCTTCTCCTTTTTGTGTGCTCTGGATTTCCTCTCTGGAACATTCTTTCTTCAAACCCTCTCCTTCACTTTCTTCTCTACTAATTTCATTAGCTCATTTATTCAATATACATTTATAAAACAATGATTATATGCCACTTGGCACCCTTGGTTCTGGTTATACAAGGGTAAATAAAATACCACCGCATAGAAACACATTCATCATGTGCCTCCCACAATAATGAACTGCATTTTTCTTAATGCGGTCTAAATATGTGCCTGCCCCTTGCAAAGATAACAACACCACCACACACTCCCACTGCCAAGAACATTCTTATGGACTTCCAAGGCCAGTTCCTGTTCAAACTGCAGGTCTTAACTTACTGACACTTTCTTAAATAGACTTCGCCTAGCCAGCCACGTAAGGGAGCTTCATGATGGTCTGTTAACCTTCATTGTTTCCTTTGTATCATTTATCCCAGATCAAAATGAAAGACTTCTCAGTCTACTTCCTTGCTTAAATTCTGTTGCTTCTACTAGTTGGAAGTTTCATGAGGCATGGAACTCTTATCTTACTCGGGGCTGTGTCTCCAGTATTCTGGTATGCCTAAAAAGTTCTCTAAGAACATGTGCTGATTGTGTTCTCCCAAACACCAGGACCATTTTGGCCTACTTTTTCCCTCTTTTTAAAAATTTTTTCTCTAAATCCATCATAAAACCTACCGATTTTTTACATTGACAGCAATTTGAATCTCCAAAGGAGTTTAAAAAGTCCTGATGCCCAAAGTACACTGAGACCAGTTGTCTCTGGATAGGATCTAGGTAATTCCAAAAGCCAAGCTTTAGCAGGACTGACAGCCTCCACATGACACTGGTGATGTCAATGAAGGAATGAATGGATGGATAAATAACTCAAAGAACAGAGGAATTAGTGCCTGCTTATCTTGCAAACCCCAATGCGCCCTGCCTTCTCCTTTCTCTAAGCTTTCACCTGCTGTTATCTCTCCCCAAAACAACCACATCCCATCTTGGCTATCTAAGGGGTTTCCTGCTGGACTCCCCCGTAAACTCTGGGCTTAACAAAACCTCCTCTGCCAGGCTCTGGCCTCTTCTCTGCTTGCACACATCATGTTGTGAGAGCATCCTGGCTGCTTTGTACTGCTGTGTCATGTTTGTCTTGACCTGGAGCTCTCTTCTCACTGTATCCTATGTGTAGCGACTGCTTAGCCAGGAAGGGCATTCCATCGGTACTGTGGAATTAATTAATAAGTTAATGGAAGAATGAATAAATTTTTGAAGAGATGCCCTGCTTTTATTTTTGAGGGTTTTTTTGGTTTGTTTTAATAGCTTTATTGAGATCTAGTCACATGACATATAATTTACTAATTGAAAATTGTGTAACTCAATGTTTTTAGTAGATCCAAAGAGCTATGTAACCATCACACAATCGATTTTCAAACATTTCATCACTCCAAAAAAGAAACCCCATACCCATTAACTGTACACTCCCCAGTCTCCCAGCCCTACATAATCATCAATAGAGAATTATGTCTTTATAGATTTGCCTATTGTGGTTATTTCCTACCAATGGAATACCTGCTCTTTTGTGATTGGCATCAACTGCCCCATGTAAAGATTCATTTGGCCATGAACATTCATTTCATACGGAGTGTATGTGACAGAACACAGCTTCTGCTAGAGACCTAGAAGGAAAAATCAAGGCAGTATTTCTTAGACAGTGTTATTACACAGAAGCCTGCAGAATTACCCAAATTCCTGAGCTCCAAGCTGAGAGAGAGGATACAGGGGAAAGAGGAGAAAGAAACTTAGCTACACCTGTCACCAAAGAAAAGCAGGAAAGAGGATATGGATGACAGTAGGGTTCCGCTCTGCCTCACCAGCCCTCACCTCCAGCCAAAGTCTTTTGGGCAGGATCTCCTGTATCATCGGGACCCCACACTGAGGCCAAACTTCCTGGGTCTAGCTTTGCCACACATCAGCTGTAACTCTTTATGTCCCATGTCCTCAAATCTAAGAAGGGGATGAGAATCATTCCTACCTCAGGCACAGCATCATAGAATTCTCGCAAGGATTACATGAGGGGATGCACACACAAGTGCACAGCGGGGCACCTGGGATGTTGTAAATGCTCCAAGCATGATTATGTTTCTTCTTGTTGTTGCTTGACTACAACTATTTGTAATTGACCTTCTAAGCAAAATTTAATAGAAAAAAAGGAATTCTGGTCCTTAAAAAAAAAAATTGCAAAACATTATCTTAAGAAAACTTCACACACCACACAGCTATCCACGGCTGGATGGTTAGTGATTCTCCTCTCCCTTTCTATTAACAATTACTCTTTGTCTTCAGTTAAATCTTCTAAATAGTCAGCTGATTTAGCTGAAGCCAGAGAGTAATTGTTAACAGAAAGGGAGAGGAGAGCTGGGTTAGATCCATTCTCTGCAGAGTTGATGGAAGGAACCTAGTTCCCTCCACCAACTACTCATGAGCACCACTAGCAGGCAGAATATGTCAGCTTCATGGACCTTGCGGTGTCCTTTCACCTCATCTCCTCTCCTACGATTTCTTTCCTTTCCTTTTACTATTCTGAGGTGTCAGACCTGCATATGACACTTTCTGCTAAGCCTTCCTGGGTGTCTCTTAAAGACAACTAAAATCAGCACTTGAGTGGCTAGCCCTCAGTAGACAATCCAGTGCTTGGACAGGACCATCTGTCTGCACTGGGGCATGAGGTCAGAGAATATGCTGATTTTGCCACCAACTTTCAGACAATTATCCTGCAAGCCCCAGCAGAGCTGCCCTTGCAAGTAAGCATCAAGTGTCTATCTTGAGTTAGGGAAGGCAATCCTGGACCTTCTGGCTTCCATAGCTTTGAGGGATCTTTCCTGCACATCTGGCAAACCTTTGTTCAGTTTCAGCTCTGCTGTTCCTCTTGCCTTTCTCTCGTGTGTGATTCCCCAGCTAGGACAGCACTGAGTACAGTATCAGTGACTGTCTCTGCTGCTGCACTGTGAATGACCATACCATAAGGACCCTTTCATTTATCTTGGTGTCTCCCATTCTATCCCTAGGACAATACATGCTCACTCTTCTATTTGACGCACATCCATGGAGAACCTTGTGTGTGCCGACACTTCAGGATGCAAACATCTCATAGAAACATGGCGTTTCAATTCTGAAATGAATTCTGAGAGGAGGAAACGAGGTCCAAGAAGGGAATTTCTTGTTAGGTGTCCCAAAGAATGAGTAGGGAAAACTCGACTGATAAACCTTGTTCTTTTATGATAAGAATTTCTCCTTTGGTTAAAATAAGAGATTGAGGGCCGGGGCTGTAACTCAGTGGTAGAGCACTTGTGTCGCATGTGTGAGGCACTTGGTTTGATCCTCTACACCACATAAAAATAAAAGATATATTTTTTATAACGGAATGAATCAAACATCATTACTCTATGTAAATGTATGAATATGCAAATGACATGCTGTTACTCCATGTACAAACAGAAACAACATGTATCCCATTTGTTTACAATAAAAAATAAATAAATTAATTAAAAAATCATAAAAAATATATATTTTTTAAAAATAAGAGATTATTGAAACACCACTAGAAAACTAGAGACAATCTAAATGCTTATTTTGTTCATTACTACTTTTCCCAGCTCAAGGGCTAGCCTAAACTGGAGGTTAAAGATATTCACACACAGACCAATGCAAATTTACAATGTGACTAATTCCACTATTGTCTTACTCTCTGCATTTCTTGCACCCCCACCCTACTGGCTCATGTCTCACCCTGTCCAGGCCAGGCCAGGCCTGTGAAAATTTAACCTGGTAGGGTTGCACAACCTCAAGAGTCCGAATTGCTTTTTTGGGGTAATGAATGAGATTCTTCAATAGCCTTGTGAAAATGTTTCTAATAGGAGGAAAAATAGAACAAAATGCCACAATCTGTTCCTCATCAGGCTCAGGTGAGTCATTACACAACTCAGGTAGGTTGGGACACTCATCTAAGCCAACCTGGGGACTCATCTTGTTCTGTGTCCTTCCTGTCTGTGGAATTTCTATGGTTAAGGATCTACTTCCTTTTGGAGATGATGGATGTATTTGCTAACTTGATTGTCAGATGGTTTCCTAGTTTGCATATGTTCAAACATAACAAATTGTGTACATTGTGTGTGGTGTTTTTGTTTTTTGTTTTTGTATATTGATTATAACTCAGTAAAGCTTTTATAAAAAAAATAAAAACCTATTTCCTGAGTGAGATCATGGTCCATCAAATGCAGTGTTGTGTCTTACATCAAGGCAAGCTTTTGGTGAGAAAGTACAAAACTAATTCCTGCCCTGTTCCTTGAAGACTTCTGCTGAATCTCCTTTAACTAGTCATGATGGTGCTAATGCCAATAAATGTCACTACTTTAGTTCAGACCACCATTTTCTTTCCTCTGGACTGCTGAACATGTCTCCTAACTATCCTTTACTCCAAATTGAAGTTGTCTAGGAAACTTTCCATGCTGCAGTCCGAAATATCTAAAATTCTAATCTGACCACCTAATTCCTCTGCTTAATGCCCTGCAGGATTTCCCATTGTCCTGAGGATAAAGCACCAACTCCTTCATACAAGTTAGCAGCCACCTGGTCAAAGTTGCTATGTACAGATAAGTGCCTCTAGCTAAGAGTAGAATGAGGCTGGAAACCAGTCCATGTTCCACATGCCAAGCCATGAGTTCAGGCCTAAGACCCAGTGAAGGCTAGAGGTGCCTATTGAAAGTTCTGTCCAACCATCCCTGGCTTCTATCCTAATTTCAGCATCACAATCCCACTCTATTAGCCCCATAGAACTCCACTTTCTCTTCCCTCTGACCCTCTGGCCACATTCCCCCTCTGCTCGAACTTCTTTCCCCACTGTTTCCTAGGTAAGTCACATTCTTCTTCCTGCTCTCCACGTAAGCATCTCCTTCCCTGAGCCTCTTGGACTGGGTTAGGTGCCCCTCGAAGTACGTTCCCAAAGCACGGTGTGTTTTTCATAATAGAGTGCTCATCCTAGAGTCTTATAATTGCCTAATCTGTCTCCCCTTGAAAGCAGGACTGCCCTAAATTACTTTGTAATCTCTTTGTCTAGATATTGAATAGATACCTACTGATCAAAGAAGCAAATGGATGGATACATAAATATGTTAAGAACTTGGAACTCATGTTTCTTATTACCTACTCCCTGTTTTTATCTTAAGTGGTTTTTTATCTGCCTTCACAGAATGCACTTGAAGAGGTAAAGTTCTAGGAATTGGTAATTTATCTTAGTTCTTCCAAAACCACAGTCTTTTAGATTTTATAGACTAAAAATGCCAGACTTCTTTCCTTTGAGTCCTGATGTTCCCAAATGAAAAGATGCTGGTTTCTCTCAGGTGTCTTCGCTCACGATGGGAGGCCATGTTGTCTTGGTGAGAAGTTTAGTATTCAGCCTATGGTAAATGAGTCCATTTAGAACGTTAAAAAGGGAGTGACAAGTTCGTATGTAACTGTGTTTTGTGTCGTCTCTCTGGTACAATAAGGAATAGGAGAACCTGGGGCCAGAGAAATCAGAGAGAAAGCCAACAGTCCAGGAAAGAAATGATGAAAGCCTGGAGCAAAGAAAGGATTACGGCAGGGAAGATGGAGATGCAGAATCAAGAGACATCCAGGAGGTCAAAATACCTTGGACTTGATTAAACATGGATGCAAATTACCAGAGGGAGGGAAATCAGGGATGATTCCAGAGTTTCTAGTTTCAGCAACTGGGTCCCTGGTGGTACTATCATCTGAGCTCAAGACTGTGGAAGAGGCAGTAGGTTTGCTTTAAGATGTATTCAGTATGAGAAATAAAGGTATTCAACACATCTGTTACCCAGCTTCCACACGCCTTACACACAGAAGGTGCTCAAAATGTTTTTTTGAGTTGAAAGTACAGTACATCCTACTTGCAGGATTTTTCAACATCTCCAATTTATACTGTCACTGGTGTATCTTTTGTAAAATGAAGGACCCATCCAACCATACTGCTCTAATATAATATTTATCCATATGACAAGCTAAGAAATTTCAACCCCCTGGAAACTATGACTAAGAAATTTTACAGCAATAATAATTTTCACCAAGTGGTTGAAGGAATCGGGAAAAGGAATAGTTATTATAACAACCACAAATTGGTTCAGACCTACATTTGGCTTCCAATTTCACTACAAATTTCAGAGAAGCCATAAAAGATTCAAGTGAAATCTGGTTGGTTGATTAGAAACATGTGAAGGAACCCCAAACAGGCACGTGTTTCACATTCCCACTCCCAAGTTCGCCAAGAATTAATCATCATCTGCCCTGTGATATTCCAGAAAACAGAATCACCCCAGCTGGCCCTTGGAAGGATAGGGCCTGGGTCAGCAGAATGCCTAACAAATCCAGGATGTCCACAGGCAGGAAGTTAACACATGCCATACAGAATGAAGATGCCACACTCAACTTGCTCATTGTCCCTTCCCAACTGTTAACATGGCCCTGCATGCCCCACCCTAGGCCTCCTCCATACTCACCTCTGTATCAGAAGAGAAGAGGAAGTTTTGGGGAGTAGCCTCTCCTATGAAAGCACTGTTGCCTCATCCTGAACCTCCCTCCCTCCTGCTCCAGAACACAAATTCCAGAACAGAACAGGCACAGACTTTGGAGCCAGAAAATCCCAAACTTTAAATCAAACTCCATTACTTTGAAGAATTCACTTAACCCCTTTGAGCCTGAGTTTTCCTCACTCATCAACAAGGCAAGGCCTACTTTGAAAGGGTATTATGAAGACTGAATGCGACAAGTGATGTGCAATACGTACATGTGTATGGTGTTAGCAAAAGCATTGGGACCTTTTTGCCCCCTTACTTCTGATGAAGTGTTCTGAGCAAGCCGGAGCACAACAGTTTTGAGCACAACTGTCACAAACACAGGATCCCCTCAAGGAAACACCCAGGGAATGTTCACAGCAAGTGGAGACTTGATCAGGGTTCACTATAGTTGCATCTTATCCTCATTGGACTAAGACTGAGCAAGAGGACAATAAATCCAGCCTGTCTCCCATTATAGTGCTATGAGAGCAAGGAGGTAGAAAAGTCTGGACTAGTCAGGTCAGACCTCATAGATGAGGCCGCATTCGAATTGGGTCTCAATGGATGAGTAACATAATCTGGGAGGGAATAAGGGACATTTCACACATAAGGGGTGGATAAATAAAGACATTGAGACCATGGTGTGCTCAAGAAACTGTTATATATGACTAGAGGTGAGGTGAGAAGGAGAGATGCAGGGAGGCAACGTTACTAGACTACTTTACCAAGAGCAGAGGCAGAGATTCTTAATGCTATAAATAATGCAAGCTCATTAAAGAGATTTGAGAATTTCTTCTTTGAATGTTATTGTATTTTTTCTGGCAATAACTGCATTATGAGAATCATAGAGAGATGGTAAAAAATATTCAAACAGTATAAATCACATAATAATTTTTAAAATCTCTTTTTTCCAGACCATGAGTCTACTGCTCAGAAATAACTAGTGTCAAATCTTTATTCTCTTCTTCCAGAAATGTCCATGTCTAAATGTTCTTGTAAGACTTTCGGTGAATGAATAAGTATCTCCTTTACTGCACTCACTTCTTTTTCCCTTCACAATGTCTAATGAAATCTTTCCATTTCAGCATATATAATTTTACCTCATTATTTTAAATAGCTGGATGGCATTTCACACATTAGATTGTTGCATCATCTTGTGTTTTACTAGTCCCTGGTGACAGATTTTTAGGCTGTTCCCAATTGTTTATTATTATAACTTGGCAAGTATCTGAGAGTATCCCTGTAGGAAAAACTCCTCAGCACAGAATTGCTGGAAGAAAGGGTATGTGCTTTTAAAATCTGAGAGCTATTTTCAACTTTCCCATTTAAAAAGTACCTATTTATACTTCACTCTCTAGAGGATGACTATATTTGTTTCCACATACCCTTTCTGCTATCAAACTTTTAAATCTTAGCCAATCTGATAAGTGAACATTATTTCCTTGTTTAAACTTGCATCTCTTTAACTGAATAAAGATGAACAAGTACTCATCTGTTTACCAATCATTTGTACTTTTTTTTTCTTTTAGAGCAGCTTTTTTAATGTCCATTGCCAATTTTTCTATTTGTTTGTGCTTTTTACTGATTTATAAGAGCTCTTTATATATTTAGAAAATGGGCAAATTGACCACTATTTTGTTTATGCTTCTGAGTTCTATCCAATACCTAGAAAAGTCTCTACCGCTCCAATATTATTTTAAAATTCACTCGTTTTCCTTCACATTTTTATTACTTCCTATTTCATGTGTATGATTTTGACATTGAGAATTTGTTTTGCTATAGGGTATGTGATTACATGCTTTATTTTATGTTTCATATGTTTTCTTTTAAAAGATCTTTTATTTCCAGGTAAATTTATTGACATTTCCTGTGTTTTGATGCCTGGTCTGCCTTTATCTTCCCAGATATAGTTGCGTTTCTTTCCCCTTTTATAGAGAACTGTTTGATGGAAGAGTTAGGAGATCTACCTGAGACATAATGGAGTCCCATACATCACAAGTGCTGTGTGTGTGTGTGTGTGTGTGTGTGTGTGTGTGTGTGTGTGTGTGCGCGCGCGCGCGTGCGTGCGCACTATGTTAATCAGTTGACTCTACATGACTCCACACACCGTCTGACAGGACATGTGATCATGTTGAGAATTCCTGTAAGGAGGGCATGCTTGCAGATTTCTCTTTGGGCTCCATTTCCCCTGGTGCGCCACAGCGTGAAATGAGGATGTGGATGTTCACCTAGTCCATTACTATTTGGGACACAATTAGCTCCTGTGATCTGCTGCCTCCTTTTGGAATCCTGTATGGAAAAGTGGACTTACTGTCAATGTCCTTCCCCCATTAGATCCAAATTTTACTGTCTAGTAAATACTCTTCAGAGTTTGGGGATGGTAGGCATTTCCATTTCTTCTTTCTCCCTTTCTTTTATTTTTCTTCCCTTTCTTTCTTTCTTTCTTTCTTTCTTTCTTTTCTTTCTTTTTTCATTTCTCCATTTCTTTCTTTCTGTTTTAGAAGATAGAATTGAAGTAGAAATGGCTTTACTCTCTGTTTTCAACCAGAATTTCTCCATTTCAGATAAACAGGGGAAACTATATTGATTGTGATTTTGACAGAAGAACTGGAAGAAAAAAAAAAAAGAATGGAGATGGAAAAGTAAATAGGAAGCTGGTGTGGACATCAAAAATAGAACAGAGGTGAAGCAAACCTAGTGGAATAATAATGGGGAGGAAGAAAAGTCTGTAGGTCAAACTGACAGAACTTTATAGATCACTTAAAAAGATTAGTTCAAGAGAAAAAAAAGAGATAATTTGCTAGACAGTCATAAATTAATTGAGGCAAGAAATAAAGCAGAGGGAAAGAGTTAACTTTAATATGTTTTGGTGCCTGGAATATTCAGAGGATGATATCAAGTAGACTGTTATAAATATTGAACTGAGATTCAGGAAAGAGCCAGGGCAATGGGTATGAATTTAAAAGTCACTATTAGATTGAAAGTTGTGGTGGCTGGACCAATGACATAGCTTAATTTGCCAAGAGAGCAGTATAAAGAAGGGAGTGAAGACAGAGCCTAAAGAATGCCAGTCTATAAAGGGCTGGAGGGAGGAATGAAACTGTAAAGATGGGAAGGAAACACTGAGACCACGAAGTCGTGAAAAAATAACATGAGAGGGAGGAGCAAGGAAGGGCTTAGAGTTGGTGAGGTCACTGTCAATAAAACAAGCACTGAACGTTGTCCTCTGAATTTGGCAATTGACCAGACAACTTTGGGAAAAAGGAAGAAGCGTGGAGGGGAAGATGACAAACTAATGATCTAATATATGCCAGGCAACACACTGGTGTTGGCCTGTTATTCCACTTAGTCTTCATAAAAATCCCCCAGAAGAGGAAAGAGGGGCTTCCAGTCATTAATTAATCCTCTCAGGATCATCCAGATGCTCAGGGAAGCAGCTGAATTTATACACAAGCCTGCCCCATTTTCAAAGGATTATCTTGTTTCCACTAAGTTATCTTTCAAGTAAGATTATATTAAATTAACTAATGTCTTTAAATTAACTAATGTCTCAAAAAGGTAGTATATTTTCATATCACAGTTTCCTAAGTGACTCCTATTCGAAAAATTTTGCTTGATTGCTTCTACAAATTCTGACATAATCACCAGGGCAATCACTGGGACTAGAGGCATAATGTGGGTTAATCCACCTTCCTCCTGGAAATCAGCCAGTTTTCATTCCTGGAAATGAAGTGCACAATAGATGGTAACTAAATCAATGGTGTCACAAAATTAGTGACAAAAGGATAACAATCACCAAAGTAAATATGTTTTCCCTGGCTCTTTTTTTTTGTACCAGGGATTGAACCTAGGGGCATTTAACCACTGAGCCACATCACCTGCCATTCTCACTTTTTATTTTGATAAAGGTTCTCACTACGTGGCTTAGGACCTCACTAAGTTACTGAGGCTGGCTTTGAACTTGCGATTCTCCTGCGTTAGCTTCCAGAGTCACTGGGATTACAAGCATGCTCTACCCCTCCTAGTTCCCTGCATGTTCTTTAAAAGCAAAATTTCCCTACTGAATTGCTTGTTCATCTCCAAAGATGTTGGAGATAGATGTATATACAAACTTTCTTGACCTGAGAAATGACACTATGATCACTCTCTGAAGGTATTTTCTCATCTCTTGGATTCCTTTTCCACATTTCTGTCTCTGCCACAAGACATCAGGAATCTTCTTTGCTCAATGCAGTGCCCACTACAAAGGAGCGTTTCAACAAATGTTTGTTCTACTGAGCTGTTTCGTCTCCTTCCCCAGGCTGAAGACAGTGCAGGTGGTTCTCTAACCAACTTCCCTTCTGAGAAATATATATATATATATATGGAGAGAGAGAGAGAGGGAGAGAAAGAAAGAAGAAGAAGAAGGAGCAGGAGGAGGAGGAGGAGAGGGAAGAAGGAGAGGGAGGGACAGGCTAAAACACATTGACAGCAGGGTACACGATTAGTCTCAACTTCATTACTCAATTGTTTCAAAACCCATCAACTGATGATATTGGTTGAAGGTAGTACCAATAATTTTAGTTTTCCTGAATGGAGGGAAAGATAAGTTTTATGAACAAATTTATAATGGGAAGATATTAAAGATTCTAGAATTCCTCCTTGTTATTTCTATCCAGAGAACCTCACCCCCATATACAGAGAATCCTATGAGAAATGAGATTTTTTAATGGGGCCATAGGACCAGGATTTGTATATCGCCTATAGAATATTCACAGTAATTGATTCCCAAACCAACTTAACTAAAAGGAAAGAAAAACTCCTTGACTTTGCGCTGTAGTGACTGCAGCTTGTAAAGCATGAAACCTCTAACTAATTGGATAGTACTTCTTTTAGTGGATGTGTTTTGGGGTACACATTTATTCAACAGGGAAATTGAGAACAAAATTAACAATGCACTCATCATTTATTGAATACTGTATACTTTCCAGGGACTGTGGCTTAATTCTTTAACCCTGTATGTCTTTACCTTAACCAAAGTCACACACATGAAGTCACTGGCAAAACCAGGGCACAACCAGATCTGTTTATTATAAAATCTATAATCTTATTTATAAGACTAAAGACCCACCTTTTAATTAAGAAAATACTCTAATAACAACTGAACCCTTGATATTTAGATGGCCTTATTACTTCCCAGAAAAAAAGAGACATTTCCCAGCCTTTGTTGCAGCTAGTTAAGGCCATGACTACGTTTTGACTAATGTTATAGAAGCAATTATATACACAATTTCTGAAAATTATTCTAAAGGAAGGAAGCACATCAGTCTTCATCACATCTTCCTTCCCACTGGTATTAGAACAATTCCTAACCTTGCAGTCTCCTTAGGGATACAATATGCCCTTCATTCATTCTACGTGGACTGAGTTCAAAAGAGAGGATGTTAAAAGAAGGAAAACAAAGCCCCAAAAGTTGCTGGCACTTGTATAGATGGATCAGGACTCTTAATGTTCTGATACCTATTTTCAAATCATTTTAGCTTTGCAAATTAGTTTTGTTCTTCCACTAACACTATGTATTATATGTAACTGCTATAGTTCCTATGGTCATTTTGGTATAGAAACTATTTTAGATCATTCTTCGTTGTTATAAAAGCATACCTGAGTCCGGGTAATATGCTTTTTTAAAAAAAGAAATTTATTTTTCAGAGTTCTGGAGTTCAGGAAACCTAATATACCAAGATACAAGCATCTCTTGAGGGTCTTCTTACTGTGTCATAACATGGTGAAGGGTATCACATGAGGGGAGTTCAAGAATTATCATCTCAGGTCCTTCTTCTTTTCATATGAAATCGCTAATCTGATCATGGGGCCCCACCCTCAAGACATCATCTAACTCTAATTACCTCCCAAAGGTAATTAATTTCCAAATACTCAACATATTAATTTGGGGATTAAGTTTCCAACACACGGAGTTTTAGGAGACACATCCAAACCATAGCAGAAGCAATAGGGAAAAAACTGTCTGGGTCCCATGCACCATAAAGTACTGGCTACCACCTACAGACATCTTGGACGTGGGGACATCATTCCTACTTGTTTAAGTAACTCTGTTTATTTCTTGTTCCCCATGGTTGGATCTAATTCTAGCCCATACAGGTGTCTTATGATATCTCATGTATAATGATATATTAATGTTGAATGTGAGTTTACAACATTAATAAGCTATTTTTGGAAGTACTAAGTCCTGAAGATAAAAATGACTAAGATATAGGCTTTCTTCAATGAGATTTTAATTTAGAATAGGAGAGGAGGTAAACCAATGAGACCACAATAAAGGGAATACCTGGTATGTGAGTAGAATATTTCTACACAGCATTTATTTTTAGGTATGTTTTGAAATGTTTTATATCTGGTTTCCCTTATGGACAAGGGAGAGAGCACAGTATAAGTCTTAATTTGGAGGGGGATGTTTGTTTTTTACACTTGCCTACCAGCAACTACTCAATAGTTGACCAACTGATAAATATGTCATTTAAATGATTCATTGCACTTCAGAGAAACTGCAACCATGGCTTGTTTCTTGATGAAATTTCTAATTTCTGTCTCATCTTCCTTAGTGTGAAAGAAAGGCATATATTCTAAGAAAAAGAACTCCAAACTCTATACTCCCTTCCCTTCTAAGACAAAGAACACAAGGTCCAGAGTCCCTTCTACTAGTTTTGCACTCAGTCTCGATTCAGAATATCCTTGGAGAAATCCTGGGGGAAGGGTTTCAGGCACCTGGTGAATAAGATGCAGGTTTCAGTTTCTGGCCTTCCTGGTCCTCAAGTCCTTAATAACAGTTAATGACCTAATGAATTATGAGGGTTGGACTTGATGACCTTGGAGGTCTCATGTAGCACAAATGCTCTGTGACTACATGGCTGGAACAAGCCCAAAACGGATTTAGGGAAATTTGGGTGAGTGCTATGGACTGAATGTATCCTCCCAGATTCATATGTTGAAACCTTGTTCCAGTGTTATGGTATTTGGAGATGGGCCTTTGGGAAGAATTAGGTCATGAAGTTGGGCCCCTCATGATGAGATAAGTGCCCTTATGAGAAAAGATTAAAGAAAAGGAGAAGGTTTGTTCCCTTCCCCCCATCTCTCTCTCTCTTTTTGCCATGTGAAGACATACCAAGAAGATGTCCATTTGCAAAACCAGAAAGGATGTCTTCACCAGAATTCCACCATGTTGGCACCCCAAAATCAGATTTCCTACTTTCAGAACTTTAAGAAAGAAATTTCTGTTGTTTAAGTCCCCCAATTTATGGTATTTTTGTTATAACAGAATTAATTAAGTTAGGTCACATCTGGTTCTTCCACTAATGTACATGATGATTTTGAAAGAGGTATGCAAGTCTGCTAACCCATAAGATGAGGCAGGTGAACAAGATGCCTTTTACTATGAGAGTTCACTTATTCTATGAATACCTTATGAAAAATTATTCTTTCTTGATAGAATAAAAATCAAGGTAGTATTTTAAAGTATAAGGGTTGTAGCATTTAAAATAACTCTAATCTAGTATTCCACTCATAAACCAAAGATTACTTTTTAATTACTGCCCTGTGATAATAGCAAAATTGGAAGAGAAAATGGAATTTTGCATTATCTTTCATCATTTCACATGGGCTCATACAGATCACAGCCGAGGTCAGAAATGAAAAATGCCTCTATGGGGAAAGAAGTATCTTGAAAAGGCATGTAGGTCCATGTGGATGGCCACGACCAACAATCTTAATATCCTGTCATTCCCCTTGATCCCAAATCACAGTTTCCTCTTATCTAGGTCCAAGCAATTCATCTATATCCATTAGAAGAAAATTATTCAGCATCCATCCCCTTTTTAATACCCTTGAAATCCTCCCTTATAATAAATCTCAGCCTAAGGCCAGTATTGTGTTGTTTTTTTTTTTTTTTTTTTTTTTTTTTTTTTCCTTTTAGAACTTGTACAATGTGTACACATTTGCAGAGCAAGACATTCTAAGTCAACTTCAGGCTGTAACTAAGGACTTAGTAAACAAAACAGTCAGGGGTAGTTAACATAGCTCAGTGCCAAAAAATTGAAAAATCACTATCTTTATCAAACAACAAAATCCTGAGTGAATGGAAAATTTTATTGCTCTTTTTTGTATTTTTTTAAGGTGGTTTTCAATTTGTCAGAAGAGTATCAGTTTATTTACCTATTAAAACTAGAAAAAAACAACTTGAATAAAATATACCAATCTCCCCTTCCTGAATTGAGGCTCAAGTTTTGAAACTTTGCATTATGAACTGAAGTTGTTCCCCCAAAACTGTTATGTTGAATTTCTAATTCCCAGTATCTCAGAATGTGACCATATTTGAAATATAGGTCCTTACTTTAAAGAGTTAAGGTAAAATGAGGTCACATAGGTGGGCCCTAATCCAAGATGACTGATGTCCTTATGAGAAAGAACACGGACACCACACTGAGAAAGTGTTTGTGAGGAGAGCAGAAAATCCTCTACAAACCACAGAGACAGAGACCTCAGAAGAAAATAATACTGTGGACATCTTGATGCCAGAGTTCTAGGTTTTAGAATGGTGAAAAAATAAACTGCCATTGTTTAAGTCTCCCACTCTGTGATACTTTTGTTATTGCAGCTCTAGCAAACTTATACCCTTTGCATATTATGTCTCAGATTTACACAAATAGTGAGTCTCTGGGGTCTCTGAGAGTTTATCCCAGTGCCTTGGACATCATAAGCAACACAAATGAATGGATAATTTTGTAATGGAATCATATCTCACCTAGACTTCTCATGCTTAATTTGTTACGAAATGATAAACAACCAGCCCATTTTTCTTTTAGCCTCCTCTCTCATTTCACTTCAGGCCAGCATTTCTGTTATAATTCTTGTCCCATCTGTGATGGGAACCAATGCTCTTATTTCATGGCTTGCATATGTATTCTGCATTCTTCTAGTATTAGATACACTTCTCTCCGTAAGTGAGGAAGTGATCTTAGTGTACCTTACATAGCCTTTTAAAATGCCAGAACAATGGAAGAAATTTAAGAGACAACACCTAAGGCCTAAGAAAACTGACTCACCTTGAGAACTGAGGAACAGATAGGACAAAAACAATTCATCTAGGTATTTGGGATTGTATGTGACCATTCTGCCTTCTCTTTGAGGCTTTATGAGTTGTAAAGTTGCTTGAACTCTTTTCTCTGGTGCTTCCGAATGAGCAGAGTGTCAATTAAAAATTTTTCCCCTTGTACTTTGCATATCAGATATTTATGAATGGGTCTGTGGAGCAATATGATAAGCCAACATAGCTTCAATTTTTACATGTAGTACTTAATCCCACAAAGTGTTCAATAGGTTGTGGTTATAGTTTTGGGTGGAGGGTGTTTTTGTGGTAATGGGGATTGAACCCAGGGCCTTGTGTATGCTACTGCTGAACTATATTCTCAGTCCCTATGTTTTGTTTTTTTAACGAATGAATAAATATCTCAAACTATGACAAATTTATTCAACCAATTGTTTATTTAATGCATCATCAATGTAGACACCCTACCAAGAATGGAGATATGGAAGTGTTGACAAGGAATTTAAGACCAAATGAAAGAACCACAAATGAATGGTGATGATGCAGTGTGATGTTACATACAATCTGTGTGAAATGGTAATGGGAACACAGTAAAGTGAAAACCATCCTATTCTAGGGTAAGGGCTTCCCTAAAAACCTTTGTTCCTATTTAAGCCCTAAATATCCTAGCTGTCTTCAATTTCATATACTCCTGTAGTTCCTGACTTATTATAAAATTATTATAAAATTTTTGTAAGTCCAGTGGGACTGAACTTTTAAAAGGCCCAGCTTAAGTTTGGGGAAATCTTTTCAGCTGGTACCTGTGTTGTTACCTGTCCATCTTCCTCACAGTTAAAATCCATTCATCAATGACTCTAAGACCATCTTAAGAGATTCCTCAATTATTCACTTAAACTTCTACTTGTGACTTACATTGCTGGTACCTTCATACCTGTTTGATGCTGGAAGCACCTTGAAGGCAGGAACCACAGATACTAATATAATGTCAGAAACTCAAGAAATTTAATGGCCTTTTAATCTAACTTCATGTTTTACAGGTGAGACAACCCAGAATCAAGGGCATTGTCACTTACCCATCAGAACATAGTGTTAGTGGAAGAACAAAACTAAATTGCAAAGCTAAAATGATTTGAAAATAGGTATCAGAACATCAAGAGTCCTGATCCATCTTTACAAGTGCCAGCAACTTTTGGGGCTTTGTCTTCCTTCTTTTAACATCCTCTCTTTTGAACTCAGTCCACACAGAATGAATGAAGGGCATATTGTATCCCTAAGGAGACTGCAAGGTTAGGAATTGTGTTAATACCATAGATTTTGAAATGAGATGGTTTTGTTTCAAATCACAAATCTTCCTTTTCTCCCCCCCCCCTTTGTGTATCTCCAAATCTGTTTCTGTATCTATAAAATAAAAATTAGACTGGGGGTGACTAGCATGTGCAAGTCAGTGGGTGCAGTACCCAGTACCGAACAAATACACGTTAGAATACCTACCTTTTTTTGTTTTCTTACAAGATCAGACTTGTAAAGTTGTAATATAATGCCATGTGATCATTATGAAATTAAATGCACATCTTTTAATATGATCTTGATTTGATTAAAATTAAAAGTCCAGGTAAAAGCTGTAGAAAAGGCTCACGATGCATAAAAACATCATGTAAATTCTTTATAAGCAGTTAAACACTTAAAACCTCAGCATATAAAGATTACCACTTTTCTTAAAAAAAAAAAAAAAAAAAAAAAATCCTTCCTTTCCAGTCAGAAACAAAGACCACCAGAGATGCCCTACACTTATGTAAACTGCTTCCTTCAGAAAACGCTTGGGGCACTTACTCTTGTTGTTTGCAAGTTGGAAGACAAGCGTCAAGGTCACAGTGGCTACTCATTATTTGTAATCCCCTTTCCACTGTCAAACGAAAACAGGAATCAATTAATTTCCTTCAGATGCTTTTCAGTTGGGACCCACTGGCATTGCTGGCTGTTTCTAAGGACTCTCCTCAATGATACCATCAAGGGCCTTGAGAGTTTCCTTCCTCTCTGCACGCGTCTCTCCTAAAAGAATATTCCATTTACTACTTTTTTTTTTTTCCTGGTGGATAATTAACAATTTATGGTAAAAGTATAAAAAATTACCCCCATTGTAGTTTTCCTTCAGCTCTGCCAAAACAAAAACAAAACAAAACAGAAGGTTGCCACAGAACTTACAGAATATGTAAACCATTCCTACAAAATTGGAAAGGGAGTTTCTGAGATACAGCAGATTGTGTTAATGCTCTAGCAGGAGGTCTTTTTGACCTCTGCTGACCTTGTAGGAAGCTGCAAATGCCTTTGCTCTCCTCCTTAAATCTACAAAAAAAAAAAAAAAAAAAAGATTCAGATCTACTGAACACAACTGAGATTAAAGGACATGTGCATTTCTGCCTGGTAGTAATTAATGTCTTTGTGAAGATAGAATAAGTGGGTGTGGAGGAAATAAAAAAGGGCATCCTCCCTTCTGCTCCTGCCTCTCAATCTGTCAGTTGCTGTGGGCACTCCTAACAAGTAGCATGAGAATGTCTCCACTAAAATGGAGGAGTACAACCCAAGGGTTTTGTTTTCAGAGCCAACCATGTAAACAAATGTATCCTATATCTGTCTGCTTGAAACTGCACATGGTTCACTCCATTCCTAGGATGCCTATACCAGGGACTCAAAATCACTGTGATCAGATCTCCCGAGGAGCTTCCTCCACACCCCCACTTTGGTACTGAGGATTGAATCCAGGGATGCTCTACCACTGAGCTACATCCCCAGTCCTTTTTATTTTTTAGTTTGAGACACAATCTCACCAAGTTGCCCAGACTGGTCTTGAACTTGTGATCTTCCTGCCTCAGCCTCCCAAGTCATGGGGATTATAGGTGTGTGCCACCATAGTGGGCCACATGCAAATTCCCAGATCTCACACCCCTGAGATATGGTGAAACAGTGGTGATACCCAGAAATTTTAATTTTTAAGAAGAGGCTCAGGTAGGTGCTCAGATCACATTTTTGCAGTTATTTTGGCAGTTCTGGGGATGGAACCCAGGGCCTCCTGCATGCTATGCAAGTGCTCTACCCCTGAGCTGCATTCTCAGCCAAGACAGTACTTACTGAAAGATTTCTCAGACTGGTGTGGCAGGAGCCAGATGGTTCCTCTTCTAGAGCTCACTAGCTTCCTGTCCTCAACTACCTGTCTCACTAGAAATCAGAAATCTGACACAGCAAAGGTGGTAATAACTAGAAAACTTTTCTCTCCTTAGAAACATTTTTTATTTTAATGAGAAAGAAAAGGAGTGGCTGGTTTAGAAAAACACTTTCACATGAAGGGAAGATGGATGCTCAAGGTATCTGCTCAGTAAACCTGGCCCTGTGGCATTTCTACTTATCCATGCAGAAATTCTCAAACTTCTCTTTCTTAATTCTCATGACATGTAAGCCCACCCTGAAGTCATCTTCTGTCTGACTTTCTCCCTACTATTCTTGTGAATCAAACCTGACTTGTTTGGCATCACCAATTATGGATTTCCTTTACAGCTTTTTAAAAAATTTTGCCCTCTTCTAATATGAATTATCATTGATCATAGGAAAGCCTGGAAAGTTAAAAAGGCGAGATCCTCAGTTCTCTGTTGGATTTGTTCCCCAGCTCTGCGGTGTCATAGGAAAATTAATGAAGACTGCTCCTTCTGCACGGAAGAACCTAATGCATGCTTTGCTGATTCAGTCTGCACAGATGTTATTTGTTATTTTTGTTCATCAGGGTGTCAGAGAGTAAAGAATGGTGACGTGGTGTTCAGAACGCCTACTAAATCCTAGATACCGAGGTAGGTCCTCAACATACATTAGGAAGTTTAAACCTCCATTAGGTTTAAACTTAGCCCTGCCCTGGAAGATGCTATCATGACCACTTAACAGATTGAGAGATTGAAGTGATTTGTCAAAGTCACACACCTGGAGAGCTGGAATTTGTCCTTCTGACTTCAAACTCCATACTCTTCTCATTACACCACACTGCTTCCCTCTATTAAGCCTGTTACAATTATTTAATTGTAAGTGATTAATTGTAAGCACCAATGCCCTGAATTGAGTATGTCGTTTTAGGTACCAAAAGCCCATACTATGTGCCAGGGACAACATTTCCCCAGAATTGTGACTATAATTCAATTAAAATCATATTGTACCCAAATAGCCAACAGATACCCATAAAGCGTTTCATACTCTAGAGAAGCTATGCTACAACATAAAACACATCCAGGCAACATGGTCAGCACTGACTGCATCTGCAAATTGCCTTCTCTATTCAGAGGCAGGATGACTTTTTAATTCCAGGGCATTAGTTCAAATCTGTTCTAGATTTGAATTGATGGAAAATTGTTCCCTCCTGACAGCCATTCGGCAGTCCATGCTCACTCTCAATAAACTGGTGTTCCCAGAGGGCAGAGTTGCTTGTACACAAACTCTGAATGCCATTGTCTTCTGTTAAACCACATGGTAGAGTTGGGGAAAACCTGAGGAAAAGATCAACTTCCTTTAAAAACATTTCCTAAAGGGACCCTGTGTTTAAGGCAAAACAGATGCTCCTGAGAAACAACATCGACTGAGGGGGCCTTGTGCTCTGCCAGGAATCATCCCAAAATTCAGATCAGCCCTTGATCATGGTTCCTCTTTTCCCAATCCTCTTCTTTTTTTGTCTTCCAAGCACATTCACACGTGTGCATGCACAGTGATCAGAAGTCAGGTTGTAGATTTCCTTAACGTAAAATCTCAGGACAATGAGAAATCATCCAGCGTTGCAACAAACTATTTTGGGGTGACCCTAGTCAACAGTGGTGCAAACATCTATAATTTATTGAGCACATAATGTACCAGACCCTGGGCCAAGTGATTCCTGTGGATGTAGCAGATGAGGAAATGCAGGATTACAGAAGCTGTTATTTCCAAGATCATGCATCTAACCAATGGTGGTGCTGGGATGCATACCAGGTCAATCTGACTCTGAAATTCTCAAATTGCATAAATTCTCAGTCACCCCTATAAAGTTCAGCTGTAAAATGGGTATGTTGGACATATTTTAGATTTTAGAAGATCAAAAAAGGAGCCCACAGGCATTGTGGAACATTTTTATTTCTTTGAGTTACTGTAATTTTTCACCACAATATTTTTTTCAGTCTTAACTTGATTGTTTTTTGTTGGGATAGTCACACTCCTGTTCATCCAGTGCCCACCTGTCTTCCCACTTTAGGCTCTACTCTTTGCCTACTACCTGCTGGTCCTCTCTAGGCATTAACATTTTCAACTCCTTAATGCTCTGTAAATACTTCTTTAGCTTGACCATCTATATGGAGCCCTGAAAGCAGGGCAGATACAAAGTAGCTGCTAGTGAAGTCAGAGTGAGAGATGTGGAAATTAACAATGGCTATGTGAGGAGGTGCCAAGTTTGGGTTTACATAAGGAATGGAAGATATTATTTATCTGTATGTCAATTCTGATTGGTTTTTAGTAGAAGAATGGAATTAGGTGTTAAGGATTCTAAGGCTGCACCCAGACACAACGGAAGAGAGTACCAAGTCTGATTCTTAAAATGTTTTAGCCACAGAACATTCTCCTTAAACAGAAGCTTGTCAAAACTTCATTAATAAGACACAAGTGGAGTTGTTTGAAGCTTCATGAAACAGATAAAATTTAAGTACCATCCTGCAAGTTTCCTTTAATCCTCTGTAATTACTGACTTACTACCTTCATAGAGATCCTCTGGCTCTAAAGAGAATAATTTAAAAATTATTGGCAAAGATGTTCTCAAAGTATCCTTCATACTCAGAGATATTTGGATTCCTTGAGACATCAAGAGCCTCTACATAATCAGGCACTTCCTAAGGAAAATGGAAGTTCTCACTTAAACACCTTTAATCAACCTAAACACAGGGTCAACCTCCTCGGGCAGATAGGTTGTCATTTAGATCATTTCCAAGGGTATTTATCTGACAAGCCAATCCACTTCCATCATGTCCTCTGTGGTCTTCCACGGTCTCTAGACTGCCTCCCAGCTGGCCTCTCTGTCTCACCCCACCCCTCGCACTTATTCACCACAGACACAGAGAGCCAACCTTATAAACATTAGATAACCACATGTCTCCACTCAAGCTTACAGATTCTTCCCATTCAACCTAGGGAAAATCCCAAAGTCATCACCACCACCTGCAGGTTGCTCCAGGCATTCTCTAGTGACATCTCCACCCATCCGTTCCTACTGTGCTCCAGGGCAGCAGCTCTTAAATTCAGTTCCTGACACTCTTTCAGAAGTCTAAGGGGTCACAATTACTTTTATTCTAATACTTAGATATTATTTTCCTCCTTATTTTCTCATAGCACAAATAGTTTATTGATATGAACTCTGATTGTACATTGTGTTTACCCCTTAAAAAACTAGCACTTGGGCTGGGGATATAGCTCAGTTGGTAGAGTGCTTGTCTTGCAAGCACAAGGCCCTGGGTTCAATCCTCAGCACCACAAAAAAAGACTAGTACTTTTTGAGTTTTGATGTAGTATTAAAGAAGAATAACTACACATATCTAAAAAGTCTATTAAAATATTCTCCCATCATCCAGTTCACAGACCTTTGTGAAGCCAGATTCTCTTCACATTGGTAAGCCTGGAATGGGCAGGCATGGTCAGACAGATCTTCCCAGAGAGTTGTATATAAGTGATGCAAGAGAAGACCCTTTTGTTCTGGGGCTGCTAAGCTGGGAATTGGTGAATCAAGGGCCACTGACATTGTCTCACTTCAGTTACATGAAATAAGATTTATCTGCAATAGGAGGGAACAAGGTCAACACATAAAGACAAACAGATCCACAGTATGAGGAAATGACATCATTTGTCTTTTGAGTGAGATGGACCTGAAACCTAATGTCTCAGTTATGAGATCCAGTAAATTCTGAGTTGAGTTGGGCTTGAGTTGGTTTTTGTTGGACGTCTGTCACATGTATTTGAAATTCCTGACCAAAATTTATGTCACTAGTGTGTTTACTTTAAAAATTGTTTTAAGGCCAGATATGGTGGTGTACCCCTGCAATCCCAGCAGCTCAGGAGATTGAGGCAGGAGGATCACAAATTCAAAGCCAGCCAAAGCAATTTAGCAAGGCCCTAAGCAACTCAGCAAGACCTTGTCTCAAAATAAAAAATAAAAGAGCTGGGGATGTGGCTCAGTGATGGAGTGCTCCTGGGTTCAATCCCTGGTAACTCCCCCCAAAAAAGTTTCAAAATGTTATTTACTCTTAAATAAAGTTTAGTTTCTAACATGAAAGGAGAAAATGTATGTACATTTCTGCTTCAACATCTTTGAAGTCTGGGTTACCTGCTTTGAAAAGCCCTTGCTGATCCACCCTTCTTTTCCATTTTTCCTGCCCACCTGTGCTGGCTGGATGCCTCCTCTTCGCCACAGAACACCTAGGCCTCTTCTTAGCATAGCACTGAATTGTATTGAAATGCCCGGTTTCTAGGATTACTTGTCCCTCTAGATTACAATCTCTCTGAGGACCAGGATACCTTCACATCCTCAGTACTTACACTCACAGTTGTGTATTAAAGTGACTACATTAAACCTAGAGCTGCAAATGTGTACCCACAACTTATCATCACCACCTTGTGGTAGAGGTCTAAACTACTCTTTCATTTCCTTTGGAATATATCAATTAACCAAGTACCTTGGAAGGGAAAACCATAGAACATACCTATTCAGCTTACTATATTACAATAAAATTGCCAAATACAGAATCACTGAAAAGGTTTCTAAATCAAAACTACCCAAAAATAGTAGACCAGTCCTGTTAATTTTAAATAAATCTTAAGAAAGTTCAAATCATAGGAACATATTTTGGCAGAGAGCTTGATTTATGGTTGTAAAATTTTGCCATATTGTGTTCAAGGATTTTTAAAAAACAGATTCATTTTTGCGTAAAAATGGTCAGAGGCCAGTAAGTTTCCAGTAGTTTCTCTCCGTGAGGTGAAAAGCAAGGTCTGGTGCAATCACAAATCTTCAGCAATCAATGATTCCAGCTGGCTGCATTTCAGTGTCAAAAATAAGTTTGTCCTCTGGGACATGAATAGACAATAAATCAAATATGAAATTTTCCACTTTGCCAAGAGGAAAACATACAATTAAAATCATTGCTAGTAGATGAACATTTGCAAGTGCTATCTTCTGCATTTCCTTAAATTCCTAATATCTGCAAGCCCCCCACATTTTACCACTGAACTCTATGGATACTTGTGAAATTTCCATCCTGTTGATTCTCTGGTAATAAACAATCTACCCTCCATGTAACTAAACATCCTTTCCTAAATGGTGATACCACTTCCTGACAGACTTCTCTAGTACTTTCCTATGATTGCCTCTGCCATCTAACAGGCATGTGTCTCTTAGGGATCCCCCAAGATTAATAACAGCTTGAGACATATTCACATACCATAAAATTCATCCATTTAAAGTGTGAATTTCAATGTTTTTTAAAGATACACGCAGAAAAAAATTGATTTTGAACATTTTCTTCACCCCAGAAAGAAACCCTGTACCCATCAGCAGTGACTCTCCCCATTCCCCTCTCAACCCTAGGCAATCAACAATCAACTTTTTCTCCAGATAGATTTGCCTCTTCTGAATACTTAACTGATATTATACAATATGTGGTCTTTTGGAACAATATCTTTAAAAGGTTTATCAATGTCCTAGAGTGTATTGGTACTTTCTTTTTATTACTGAATAATATTCTGCTGTATTGATATACCACATTTTATTTATTAATTTATCAGCTGATAGACATTTGGGCTGCATCCACTTTTTGGTTTTTATAAATAAAGCTTTTAAGAAAGTTTGTGTTAAAGTTTTCGAAAAACAGATTTTCATTTCGTTTGAATACATTTCCTAGGATTATAACTGCAGGCTTATACGTTTAATCTTTCAATGAACTGAGAAACTATTTTCCAAAGTGGCTATCCCATTTTATATGAGTAGTGTAGGAGGGTTCCTTATCCATATTTATATATTTATTTATCCCATTTAAAATTGGGTTGTCTTTTTATTATAGAGTTGTAAGAGTTCTTTATATGTTCCCGATACAATCCCTTTTGCAAAATATTTATTCCTGATTTTGTATGTTGTTTTTCATTTTCCTGATGTCCTTTGTGGTTGTTAATTTTGATCAAGTCCAATGTATCTATTTTTTCTTTTTTTAACCTCATGATTTTATCATATAAGTGTCAAATCAAGGTCGCAAAGATTTAAATGTATGTTTTTTTAAAAAAGTTTTATAGTTGTAGCTCTTATATTTAAATCTGATCCAATTTGAATTAACTTTTTGCATGTGGTTGGAAATAGGGATCCAACTTCATTACTTTGTATGTGGTTACTGTGGTTATCCAGTTGTTCCAGCACCATTTGTTTATAGACTGTTCTTTTCCCATTTAATTATCTTGCCATCTTTGTTGAAAATCAACTTCCTGTGAATGTAAGGGTTCGTTTCTGGATTCTTGATTTTATTCCACTGAATAAATATGTCTACGCTTATGCTGATACCCCATTGCCCTAATTGCTACAGCTTTGTAGAACATTCTGAAACTGAGAAGTGAGGATCATCCAATTTTGTTCTTATTTTTCAAGAACATTTTTGTAGACTCTATCCCCTTCCATTTCATATGAGTTTTGGGGCCAACTTACTAATTTCTACAAAGAAATTAGCTGGAATTTTGAAAAAGATTATATTGTTATCTGTCAATCAATTTGGAGGATATTGCCATCTTAACAACATTAATCTTTCAACAGTAAAGTTTTGTAAGTTTTCAGCATGTATATTTTATACTTTTGCTTAAAATATTCACAGGTATTTTACTTGTTTTTAACATTATAAATGGAATTTCTTAATATCTTCAAATTATTCACTGCAAGCATATACAAAAACCTTTTTAAGTCTTTTATGTGATCTTACATACTTCAATTTCATTTACTAACTCCAACATTATTTAATGAATTGAGTTTCCTGTATACTTATAGCTCATATGATCTGCAAATAGAAGCAGTTTCTTTTTTTTCTTTCAATCTAGATATCTTTTATTTCATTTTCCTGTCTAGTGATTCTAGACAGGAATGTTGAATAGGATTGGATAGAGTGGACATCTTTTTCTGAGTATTAGTAGGGGAAGTTTTAGTCTTTAAGCATTAAATATGATATTAAGGGGTTTGTTTCTTTTTAAAAATGTGTTCTCAGCTATTTTTTTTTCTTTTTTTCTTTTTTTTAGATGTTGGTAGACTTTTGTTTTACTTGCTTATTTATATGTGGTGCTGAGAATCGAACCCAGTGCCTCACACATGCTAGGCATATGCTCTACCACTGAGCCATAATCCCAGACCATTTTTCTCATTAATTTTTTATTTGTTCTAATTAGTTGTACATGACAGTAGAGTGCATTTATACATCTTAATAAATCATACATAAATGGAGTATAATTTCACATTTTTCTGACCATACATATTGTAGGTTCACATCGATCATGCAGTCATATATATACACGAGGTGACTGTTTCACTCTACTATCCTTCCTATCACCATATCCCTTCACCTCCCTTCACTCCCCTCTACCTAATTTAAAGTAACTCTATTCCTCCCTAGCACCACATCCCCTTGTGAATTAGCATCTGCATATCAGAGAAAACATTTGGCCTTTGGTTTTTTGGGTTTGGCTTATCTCGCTTAGCATGATATTCTTCAACTCCATCCATTTAACCACAAATGCCATAATTTCGTTCTTCTTTAAAGTTGAGTAATATTCCATCATGTATATATATGTGTGTGTGTATCACAGTTTCTTTATCCATTCATATGTTGAAGGGCACCTAGGTTGTTTCCATATGTGGCTGTATCACTGTAATATGCTGTTTTTAAGTTTCTTGGGTATAAATTAAGGACTGAGATAGCTGGGGGTATAAAGTAAGGACTGAGATAGCTGGGTCAAATGGTGGTTCCATTCCAAGTTTTCTGAGGAATTTCTACAATGCTTTCCAGTCATTGTACCATTTTGCATTCCCACCAGCAATGTATGAGTGAACCTTCCCCCACCCCATCCTTGCCAACACTTATTGTTGCTTGTATTCTTGATAATTGCCATTCTAATTGGGGTGAGATAAAGTCTCAGAGTAGTTTTGATTCACATTTCTCTAATTGCAAGAGATTATGAACACTTTTTCATTTGTTGATCAATTGTATTTCTTCTTCAATGAAGTGTCTGTTCAGTTCCTTAGACCATTTGATTAGGTTTTTTTTTTTTTTAGTGTTAAGTTTTTTGAGTTCTTTATATATCCTGGAGATTAATGTTTTATCTTGGGTGCATGTGGTAAAGATTTTCTCCCATTCTGTAGACTCTCTCTTCACATTATTGATTGTTTCTTTTGCTGAGAAGATTTTTAGTTTGAATCCATCCCATTTATTATCTCTTGACTTAACTTCTTGTGCTTTAGGGATCTTGTTAAGGAGGTCAGATCCCAGGCTGAAATGGTGAAGATATGGGTCTACTTTTTCTTCTAGTAGGTGCAGGGTCTCTGTTATAGTGCCTAAGTCTTTGACCCATTTTGAATTGAGTTTTGTAGCTTTTCATTTTTCCCAGCACCATTTGTTAAATAGGCTATCCTTTCTCCAATGAATGTTTTTGATGCCTTTGTCTAGTATGAGATAACTGTATTTATGTGGATTTCTCTTTGTGTCTTCTATTTTGTACCATTGGTCTACATGTCTGTTTTGGTGTCAATACTATGCTGTTTTTATTACTATAGCTCTGTAGTATAGTTTCAGGTCTCCTGCCTCACTCTTCTTGCTAAGGATTGCTTTGGCTATTCTAATTTTTCCAAATGAATTTCATGATTGCTTTTTCTAGTTCTATGAAGAATGTCATTGGAATTTTAATAGGAATTGCGCTAAATTTGTATGACACTTTTGGTAGTATGGCCATTTTGACAATATTATTTCTGCCTATCCAGGAGCATGGGAGATCTTTCCATCTTCTAAGTTCTTCAATTTCTTTCTTTAGTGTTCTGTAGTTTTCATTGTACAGATCTTTTACCTCTTTTGTTAGATTGATTCCCAAGTAGTTTTATTTTTTTGAGGCTACTGTGAATGGGGTAGTTTTGTTTTGTTTCTCTTTCAGTGAATTCATGACTAATCAGTAGTGAACATGTTTGATTTATGGGTATCGATTTTATATCCTGCTACTTTGCTGAATTCATTTATCAGTTCTAGAAGTTTCGGGTGGAATTTTTGGAACCTCTAAATATAGAATCATGTTGTCACCAAATAGTGATAGTTTGTGTGCTTCTTTTCCTATTCATATCCCTCTAATTTCTTTCATCTGACTGATTGCTCTGGCTAGAGTTTCAAGGACTATGTTGAATAGAAGTGGTAAGAGGGCATCCTTGTCTTGTTCCAGTTTTTAGAGGGAATGCTTTCAATTATTCTCCATTTAGAATGATGTTGGCCTTGGGCTTAGTGTAGATACCTTTTACAATGTTGAGGTATGTTTCTACTATGCCTAGTTTTTCTAGTGTTTTGAACAGGATTTTTTTCAAAAAATCCTGCTGTATTTTTTCAAATGCTTTTTTGACATCAATTGAGATAATCATATGATTCTTGTTTTTAACTCTACTGATACAATGAATTACGTTTATTGATTTTGGTATGTTGAATCAACCCTGCATCCCTGGGATAAACCCCACTTAATAATGGTGCACTATCTTTTTAAATATGTTTTTGTATGTGATTTGTGTTCATCAGGAATATTGGTCTGAAGTTTTCTTTCCTTGATGTGTCTTTGTCTGGTTTTGGAATCAGGGTGATACTAGCCTCATAGAATGAGTTTGGAAGGGTTTCCTCCTTTTCTATTTCATGGAATAATTTGAGGAGTATTGGTGTTAGTTCTTCTTTGAAGGTCTTGTAGAACTCAGCTGAGAATCCATTTGGTCCTGAGGTTTTCTTGATTGGTAGGCTTTTGAAGGTGTTTTCTATTTCATTACTTGAAATTGATCTGTTTAAAGTGTTTATGACCTCCTGATTTAGTTTATGTAGCTCACATGTCTCTAGAAATTTGTCAATGTCTTCAATATTTTCTATTTTATTGGAGTATAAATTTTCAAAATGGTTTCTAATTATCTTCTGTATTCCAGTTGTGTTTGTTGTGATATTTCCTTTTTTATCACATATTTTAGTAATTTGGGTTTTCTTCTTCTCTTCATTAGTGGGGCTAGGGGTTTATCAATTTTATTGATTTTTTCAAAGAACCAGCTTTTGGTTTTTGTCAATTTTTCCAATTGTTTCTTTTGTTTCAATTTCATTGATTTCAGCTCTGATTTTAATTATTTTCTGTCTTCTACTGTTTTTGGTGTTAATTTGTTCTTTTTCTAGGACTTTGAGATGTAATGTTAGGTCATTTATTCATTGAGTCTTTATTCTTCTAATAAATGATCTCAAGGCAATAAACTTTCCTCTTAGTACTGCCTTCAGAGTGTCCCAAAGATTTTGATATGTTGCATTGGTATTCTCATTTACCTCTAAGTATTTTTTTATTGCATCCTTGATTTCTTCTACTATCCATTCATCATTCAATAGTGTATTATTTACTCTCCACATTAGAATAGCTTCTATTTTTTGTTTTACCTTTGGTTTCTAATTTTAGTCCATTATGATCTGATAGAAGGCAGGGCATTATCTCCATTTTTTGGTATATACTAAGAGTTGCTTCATGGCATAACATATGGTCTATTTTAGAGGATTCATGTGCTGCCAAGAAAGAAGTGTATTCACTCATTGATGGATGAAATACTCCATATATGTCTGTTAAGTCTAAATTATTGATTATATTATTTAGTTTTATAGTTTCTTTATTTAGTTTTTGTTTAGAAGATCTGTTCAGTAGTGAGAGAGGTATGTTAAAGTCACCCAACATTATTGTGTTGTGGTCTATTTGATTCTTGAAATTGAGAAGGGTTTGTTTGATGTACATAGATGCTCCATTGTTTGGGTGATAAATATTTACAACTGTTATGTCTTGCTGATGTATAATTCCCTTCAGTAGAATGATATGTCCTTCTTTATCCCTCTGACTAACTTTGGCTTGAAGTCCGCTTTCTCTGATATGAAGATGAAAACCCCTGCTTGTTTACGCAATCCATATGAGTGACATGTTTTTTCCCATCGTTTCACGTTCCGTCTGTAGATGTCTTTGCCTATGAGGTAAGTTTCTTGGAAACAGCATATTGTTGGGTCTTATTTTTTAATCCAATCTGCATGTCTATGTCTTTTGATTGATGACTTATGGCCATTAACATTCAAGGTTGTTATTGATATATGATTTGTATTTCTGGTCATTTTGTTTTATTTCTGGTTTTTAATTTGATTTAATTTCTCCTTTGATTGACTATTCCTTTAGTGTAGTTCCTCCCTTTGCTGGTTTTCACTTTTTTTTTCACCTCATCCTCCTGGATTATTTCATTGAGAATGTTCTGTAGTGCAGGCCTTCTAATTGTGAACTCTTCTAACTTTTTTAAAACTATTTTTTAGTTGTAGATGGACACAATACCTTTATTTTATTTATTTATTTTTATGTTGTGCTGAGGATTGAACCCAGAGTCTCACACATGATAGTCAAGCACTCTACCACTGAGCCAAAACCCCAACCCTCTTTTAACTTTTAATATGTGCCCTTTATCAGACCAACCATTTCTCTTCTGCTCTTGGGTTTCTTGAGTGCTTTTATCTTGAGGTGTTAAATCTTGTCAAATGCTTCACCCTTTTTGTCCTCTATTCTAGTGATGTGGTGTATTACATTAGTTGATCTTTGGATGTTTAATAAATTTTATATTCCTGGAATAAATTCCACTTGATCTTGATGTAGAACTTATTTTATATGTTGTATTCAGCTTATTAGTATTTTGTTGAAGATTTTTGTATCTCTATTAATACAAGTATTGGCTTGGAGTTTGTTCCCCGCCCCCATCATGTCTTTGTGTGTATTTTGTGTGTATACTTGTGTTTGAAAAACACTGGCCTCAGAGAGTAAGTTGTGAAACATTCCCGCTCCTATTTTGGAAGAGTTTTTTGAAGATTGGTATTAATTGCTTTTTAAACAATTTCTTAGAATTCACCTGTGGAGCCACCTAGGCCTGGGTGTGTGTGTGTGTGCGCACATGTGTGCATGTGTTTTTATTGTGAATTCAACCTCTTATTATAATCTATTCATATTTCTGTTTCTTTTGTGCCAGTTTGGTAGATAAATTCTTTCTAGGAATTTATCCATTTCTTCTTGGTTATTTAATTTGTTGACATATAGTTTTTCATAGTATAGTTTTTCATAGTATACTAAACATAGTATAGTTTTTCATAGTATTTCATAGTATTTTTATTTCTGAAATGTTGGCAATAATGTCTCCTTTTTCATTTCTGATTTTAGTATTTTTTCAATTTAGCTAAAGGTTTAAGAACTTTATTGATCTCAAAGAAACAACTTCTGATTTTATTGATATTTCTCTATTGTTTTTCCATTTTCCACTTCATTAATGTCTGTTCTTTATTTCCTTATTTATTCTTGATTTGGGTTTGTTTTTCTTTCTCCATTGTCTTAAGTTGGAAATTTAGGTTAATGATCTGAAATCTTCTTTCATTTTTGTGTAGATATTTATAGGTACAATTTTCCTCTAAATGATGTTTAGCTATATCTCCTAAGTTTTGGCATATGAGTCTTCAGTTTCATTCACTTCATAGTATTTCCTGATTTTCCTTATTCTTTCTTCCTTGATCCATTGGTTATCTGGGTGCATGTGATTTAATTTCCACTTATTTGTGAACTTTTCACATTTCTTTCTGTTATTTAATTCTTCACTCCATTCTTTCCAGAGGACATACATTGTATTATTTCAATCCTTATAAATTTACTGAGGCTCTTTTATATCTATCATAAGGTCTATCCTGGAGAATGTCACTGTGACTTGAATGTGTATTCTGCTTGTGTTGGGTGAAGTGTCCTGAACGTGTCTAATTGTTAGCTCTAGGTGGTTTACAGTATTACATAAGTCATTTGTCTTACTGATCTTCTGCCTAGCAGATTTATTCATTATTGAAAGTGGGTTATTTATCTCCAACTGTTATTGTTGAAGTGTCCCTTCAATTCTTACTTCATGTATTTTTGGATTTTATTTTTAGGTACTTACATGGTTGTATCTTTCCATTAGATTGAAAAATACTGCTAAAGATAATTAGTACACTTTATTACTATGAAAGATTCCTCTTTAGTAAGTTTATTTTCATTTTTTTTTTTTTGGCTTTAAAATCTCCTTTGCCTAATATTAGTATAGCCAATCTAGCTGTTTTAAAAAAATCATGGTGTTTACAATATATATCCATCTCCATCCTTTTACTTTCTTGTTTTCTGTACCAAGGATTAAACCCAAGGGCACTTAACCAATGAGCCACATCCCAGTCCTTTTCATATTTTATTTTATTTTATTTATATAGGCTAACTTGCTTGGCTTTGAACTTGCAATACTCCTGCCTTAGCCTCCGGAGTCTCTGGGATTGTAGGAGTGTACCACCATGCCTGGCTCCTTTTACTTTCAGTCTACTTGTGCTTGTGAATCTAAACTATGTCTACTGTAGACAGCACATAGCTAGGGATAATATTTTATATCTAGCTTCATATCTCTGCCTTTTGGTTGGATTAATATATTCATATTTAATTGTTATTGGAATAATTGGATTCACATCTGCCATTTCACTTTGTGTTTTCTATATTTCCAATATCTTTTCTGTTTATTCTTCCTTTACATTTTTCCTTTCATATCAGGTGTATAATACTATACTTCCTTTAATAATTTTTTTACTACATTTTTGTGAGCCATTTTTTTAGGGGTTGCTCTAGAGTTTACCATCTACATTGTAACTTGCCAAAATGTAGGTTAGAATTACACTAACTTAAATTCAGTGACATACAAAAATATCATTTGTATACATATCTGTTTCCTCTTTTGTGCTTTTATTTTTATACAGATTGCATCCCTATATATAAACCCAACAATACAATGCAACAATTGTGATGTAAGATAGTTCTATGTGAATTAAAGAAACTGAAAAAAGAAAGGAGAGCAAGTATATAGTAATAGTTTGTTAACATTCTTACTTAGCATTTCTGCTTCTCTTCATTTGTTTCTGTGAATTCAAGAGCCCAGCTGGTGTCATTATCTCATTTCACTGCAGCTTTGTCCCTCTCCATTTTCATTGTGCATATGACAAATATATACATTTCTCTATGTTTTAGGCCTGACAGTACAATTTTCTTCCTATTGTTTATACAATTGCTTTTTAAATTAAGAGGAGAGGAGAAATCCACGACGGCGGACTAGAGGGAGGCTATGTTCCTTTTCGCTCAGTAACTCCAGTTTCAAGCAGAGGATATCTGTTTCTTGATTGTTCACTATCAAGCGCCTATCATCCGCTATTTGCCTGCCTCTCACCTATCCATTGCCTGCCTTATACCTGTCCATCACCCAACACGAGAGGTTAACCTCCTGATCGTCCGACGACAGTCAGCAAACTGATCGCCGACCGCCAGTGGAGCACCAGCTGCCTATTGTTGCCTGGAAGTTCACTGTTACAGTACCTGCAGGTTTGATTACACGTGGCTGCCGCCATTTTGAGAAAACAGCCAGGCCCCATAGGACCCCTGACCGGACTGACTGAACTCCCTCTCCAGGATCTCTCAGCCCGACTGATCACTCCCTGCCTCTGGGGCACTCATATCGACTGACTGCTCCTTGCCACCAGGACCCCCAGACCAACTGACTGCGCCCTATCACCAGGACCCCAGACCAACTGATTGCACCTGGCCCCCGGATCCCGCAACCACACCAAACACACCCGACCTCCAGGACCCCTGCCTGACCAACTACACCCCGACTCCAGGACCTCCAGCTGACCACATCCACACCCTGAGCTGCAGCTCCCCATTTGCCAACACATTTCGAAGCCAGAGCAGCCATCTTGGATAATCCTGGAAGCCTTAGCTCCAAGCTTTGGGTGGGGCAAATCCCATCCTGCTACACCTGCTGGAGGCTTGAAGCTCATTGTCAGGTACCTCTCATGCATCAGGCTACTGAACAGTGGAAGGTTTCACTACTATATGACTGTTATACTGTAGATTTTCTTTTTTCTCCTTATTGAAAAATTTTAAGTTTTTATTTCTTTACTTTTCTTGCTCTCTTTTCCTTTTGTTTACATGTTCCCTCAGAGTCTCTTTCTCCCTTTTTTGCATGCTGACCTCCAATTTCTTTTGATTACACTCTCACCCTTTCTATTATCTAGAACTTCTGTATATTCTTTTCTTATCCCATTAACAGCTACATTCTACATCCCTCTGCATCCTCTTTGTCCTCCATTAGAAACTGCAGACCTTAAAAAAAGGATTTTGGAAACCTGTAGGGCCACTATAAGCCTACAGGGGGAAATCTGCAATACCCCAGATCTGCACTGCTAGAGGGGAAGATACATGAACAACATGAAAAAACAAGGGAAGAAAATGATCCAAACAAATCTAGATTCTATATTAATAGAATCCAATGAAAGTATGGTAGAAAAATGTCAGAAAAGGACTTCAGATTATACATGATTAAGATGATTCGCGAAGCAAAGGATGAGATAAGAGAGCAAATGCAGGCAATGAATGATAATACCAATAAGCTGAAAGAGCAACTGCAGGAAGCAAATGATCATTTCAACAAAGAGATAAAGATTCTCAAAAAAAAACCAGACGGAAATCCTTGAAATGAAGGAAACAATAAACCAAATAAAACACTCAATCGAAAGCATCACCAAAAGACTAGACCACTTGGAAGACAGAACCTCAGACAATGAAGACAAAATATTTAATCTTGAAAATAAAGTTGCCCAAACAGAGAAGATGGTAAGAAATTATGAACAGAATCTCCAAGAACTATGGGACATCATGAAAAGACCAAATTTAAGAATTATTGGGATTGAGGAAGGCACAGAGAAAAAAACCCAAGGAATGAACAACTAGAAAATTTCCCAAACCTGAAGAATGAAATGGAAAATCAAATACAAGAGGCTTACAGAACACCAAATGCACAAAATCACAACAGATCCACACCAAGGCACATTATAATGAAAATGCCTAACATTCAAATAACGATAGGATTTTGAAGGCCGCAAGAGAAAAGTATCAGATTACATATAGGGGGAGACCAATACGGATAGCAGCCGACTTCTCAACCCAGACT
The DNA here is from genome assembly GCF_902686455.1 of Sciurus vulgaris. NCBI lineage: Eukaryota > Metazoa > Chordata > Mammalia > Rodentia > Sciuridae > Sciurus > Sciurus vulgaris. The sequence continues at coordinate 192,214,240 of NC_136461.1, forward strand.
CTAAAAGCTAGAAGGGCCTGGAACAACATATGTCAAGCTCTGAAAGAACATGGTTGCCAACCAAGAATCCTATACCCAGAAAAACTAACCTTCAGATTTGAAGATGAAATAAAATCCTTCCATGATAAACAAAAGTTAAAACAATTTACAAATAGAAAGCCTGAGCTACAGAATGTTCTCAACAAAATATTCCATGAGGAGGAAATAAAAAACAACAATGTAGGTCAGCAAAGGGAGGAACTACCTTAGAGAAAAAACCACTCAAAGGAGAAACTGAGCCAAGTTAAAAACCAAAAATAAGCCCAAATGACTGGAAATACAAATCATATGTCAATAATAACCCTGAACTTTAATGGCCTAATTTCATCAATCAAAAGACACAGACTGGCAGAATGGATTAAAAAGAAAGACCCAACAATATGCTGTCTGCAAGAGACTCATCTCATAGAAAAAGACATCCACAGACTAAAGGTGAAAGGATGGGTAAAAACCTACCACGCACATGGACTCAGTAAAAAAGCGGGGGTTTCCAACCTTGTATCAGATAAAGTGGACTTCAAGCCAAAGTTAGTCAGAAGGGATAAAGAAGGACATTTCATACTGCTTAAGGGAACCAAAAATCAGGAAGACATAATGATAGTAAATATTTATGCCCCAAACAATGATGCATCCCTGTACATCAAACCACTCCTTTTCAATTTCAGGAATCAAATAGACCACAACACAATAATTCTGGGTGACTTTAACACACTGCTGTCACCACTAGATAGATCTTCCAAACAAAAACCAACCAAAGAAACCATAGAACTCAGTAACACAATAAATAACCTAGACTTAATAGACATATATGGAATATTCCATCCATCAATGAGCAGATTCACTTTCTTCTCAGCAGCACATGGAACCCTCTCGAAAATAGACCATATGTTATGCCAAAAAGCAGCCCTTAGGAAATGCAAAAAACAGAGATACTGCTTGTGTTCTATCAGATCATAATGGACTGAGAGTAGAAATCGATGACAAAATAAAAAACAGAAATTACTTCAACACCTGGAGACTAAATAATATGCTATTGAATGAAACACGGATAACAGAAAACATCAGGGAGGAGATAAAAAAAATTCTTAGAGGTCAATGAGAATGACGATACAACATATCAAAATCTCTGGGACATTATGAAAGCAGTACTAAGAGGAAAATTCATTGCATGGAGCACATTCCAGAAAAGAATGAAAAGTCAACAACTAAATGACCTAACATTACAGCTCAAAGCCCTAGAAAAAGAAAAACAGAATAACAACAAAAGTAGCAGAAGACAGGAAATAATTAAAATCAGAGCTGAAATCAATGAAATTGAAACAAAAGAAACTATTCAAAAAATTGACAAAACAAAAAGTTGGTTCTTTGAGAATGTAAACAAAATAGACAAACCCTTAGCCACACTAACAAAGAGAAGGAGAGAGAAGACTCAAATTACTAAAATTCATGATGAAAAAGGAAATATCACGACAGACACCACTGAGATACAGAATATAATGAGAAGCTACTTTGAAAATCTGTATTCCAACAAAACAGAAACTACGGAAGACATTGACAAATTTCTAGAGACATATGCTCCTCCAAAACTGAACCAGGAGGACATACACAATTTAAACAGATCAATATCAAGCAATGAAGTAGAAGAAGCCATTAAAAACTTACCATCCAAGAAAAGCCCAGGACCAAACAGATTCTCAGCCGAGTTCTACAAGACATTCAAAGAAGAACTCATTCCAATACTTCTCAAAGTATTCCAGGAAATAGAAAAGGAGGGTACACTGCCGAACTCATTCTATGAAGCTAATATAACCCTCATACCCAAACCAGTCAAAGACACATCAAGGAAAGAAAATTTTAGACCAATATCCTTGATGAATATAGATGCAAAGATCCTTAACAAAATATTGGCAAACCGTATCCAAAATCATATTAAGAAAATTGTGCACTTCGATCAAGTGGGGTTCATCCCTGGATTGCAAGAATGGTTTAACATCCGTAAATCAATAAATGTAATCCACCATGTCAATAGAATTAAGGATAAGAATCATATGGTTATTTCAATTGACACAGAAAAAGCATTTGACAAAATACAACACCCCTTCATGCTCGAAACACTAAAAAAATAGAGATAGTAGGAACATACCTGAACATTGTAAAGGCTATTTATGCTAAGCCCATGGCTAACATCATTTTTAATGGAGAAAAACTGAAACCATTCCCTTTAAAAATGGGAACACAACAGGGATGTTCTCTTTCACCACTTCTATTCAACTTTGTCCTCAAAACTCTAGCCAGAGCAATTAGACAGACTAAAGAAATTAAAGGGATACGAATAGGAAAAGAGGAATTTAAGCTGTCACTATTTGCTGATGACATGATTCTATATTTAGAGGATCCAAAAAACTCCTCCAGAAAACTTCTAGACCTCATCAATGAATTCAGCAAAATAGCAGGCTATAAAATCAACACGCATAAATCTAAAGCATTTTTATACGCAAGTGACAAAACAGCTGAAAGGGAAATGAGGAAAACAACTCCATTTGCAATAGCCTCAAAAAAGAAAAATAAAATACTTGGGAATCAATCTAACCAAAGAGGTAAAAGATCTCTACAATGAAAACTACAAACACTGAAGAAAGAAATTAAGGAAGACCTTAGAAGATGGAAAGATTTCCCATGTTCTTGGATAGGCAGAATTAATATTGTCAAAATGGCCATACTACCAAAAGTGCTATACAGATTCAATGCAATTCCAATTAAAATCCCAATGACATACCTTACAGAAATAGAGCAAGCAATCATGAAATTCATCTGGAAGAATAAGAAACCCAGAATAGCTAAAGCAATCCTTAGCAGGAAGAATGAAATGGGGGTATCACAATACCAGAACTTCAACTATACTACAAAGCAATAGTAACAAAAACAACATGGTATTGGCACCAAAGCAGACAGGGTGATCAATGGTACAGAATAGAGGACATGGACACAAACCCAAATAAATACAATTTTCTCATACTAGACAAAGGTGCCAAAAATATGCAATGGAAAAAAGGTAGCCTCTTCAACAAATGGTGCTGGGAAAACTGGAAATCCATATGCAACAGAATGAAACTAAATCCCTATCTCTCACCCTGCACAAAACTCAACTCACAATGGATCAAGGACCTCGAAATCAGACCACAGACCCTGCATCTTATAGAAGAAAAGTAGGTCCAAATCTTCAACGTATTGGCTTAGGATCAGATTTCCTTAACAGGACTCCCATAGCACAAGAAATAAAAGCAAGAATCAATAACTGGGACAGATTCAAACTAAATAGCTTTCTCTCAGGAAAGGAAACTATCAGCAATGTGAAGAGAGAGCCTACAGAGTGGGAGAAAATCTTTGCCACTCATATTTCAGATAGAGCACTAATTTCCAGAATATATAAAGAACTCAAAAAACTCTACACCAGGAATACAAATAACCCAATCAACAAATGGGCTAAGGATATGAATAGACACTTCACAGAAGAAGATCTACAATAAATTGACAAACATATGAAAAAATGTTCACCATCTTTAGTAATAAGAGAAATGCAAATCAAAACTACACTAAGATTCCATCTCATCCCAATTAGATGGCAATTATCAAGAATACAAGCAACAATAGGCGTTGGAGAGGTTGTGGGGAAAAAGGTACACTCATACATTGCTGGTGGGGCTCCAAATTAGTGCAGCCACTCTGGAAAGCAGTGTGGAGATTCCTTAGAAAACTTGGAATGGAACCACCATTTGACCCAGCTATCCCACTCCTTGGCCTATACCCAAAGGACTTAAAATCAGCATACTACAGAGATACAGCCACATCAATGTTCATAGCTACTCAATTCACAAGAGCCAGATTGTGGAACCAACCTAGATGTCCTTCAGTTGATGAATGGATAAAGAAACTGTGGTGTATATATATATATATATATATATATATATATATATATACACAATGGAATATTACTCAGCCATAAAGAATAATAAAATTATGGCATTTGCAGGTAAATGGATGAAATTGGAGAATATCACGCTAAGTGAGATAAGCCAATCTCAAAAAACCAAAGGACGAATGATCTCGCTGATAAGCGGATGATGACACATAATAGGGGGTGGGAGGGGGGGCAAGAATGGAGGGAGGAGGGACTGTATAGAGGGAAAAGAAGGGTGGGTGGGATGGGGAGGAAGGAAAAAGTAACAGAATGAATCAAACATCATTACCCTATGTAAATGTATGACTACGCAAATGGTATGCTGTTACTCCATGCACAAACAGAAACATTTGTTTACAATAAAAATAAATTTAAATGAAAAAATAAAATAAATTAAGAAGAGAAATATATGTTTGTATAAATAGCCTTTTGAAATTACATAATTATCTTTCCCAGTGTTTGTTTTTGTTCTGCAAGGGCCCATCTTACGTTCATTTGACTTTGTGTTTGGTGTGAGGAATTTCCTTTACTGTTTTCTAGAAAAGTGGGTCTGAGAGAACAAATTCTGTTTTTATTTATCTGGAAATGTCTTTATTTTGCCTTCATGTGTGAAAGAGATTTGCTGTACAAAATACTCTTCGTTGATGTTTTTCTTTCAATACTTTGTCATTTCAGTGCAACAAGGCTTCTTGCCTTATTTCTGAAGTAGGTATTTGTCTTAGTGGGTTCCTTTACATGTGATGAGTCCTTTTTCTCCTGCTGCTTTCATTTTTTTCTTTTTGTCTTTATATTTCAACATTTTTAATGTCATATATCTCTTGGGGATCTCAGCATTTATCCTGCTTACAATTCTTACAATTCATTGAGCTTATGGCATGTGTAGATTGATTTTCATTGAGTTTAGGATATTTCCAATCATTTCTTCTGGAACTTTTTTTAAGGCTCTTTTCACTGTCCTGCTCTTCTGTCACTCCCATTATGTATATTTTGGCATGCATGATGGTGTTCCACATTTCTCTGAGGCTCTCTTCATTGTTTTCTGCAGAGTCTCTCTTACTCTAACTTCTAATTCTCTGATTCTTTCAAATTTCTCTCCTCCTCTTCTGGCACTTGCTTTGTTTTGTTTACTGACTTGGCTAATCATTTTATTGAGAGCTAATAGCCCTTCATCTACTCACACAGAGGAAAGATGACAGAGGCTCTAGTAGGACTCTTTATCTCTTCCTTGGTCTCCATGTTTAGTCGCCCATCTCTATTACTTCACACCTATCCATGAGGCTCTACTAGCTGCCTGCTGATTGTTGTATTCTTTCCAATAATTAAATTGCTGTACAATTTGATCTAATCAAATTCAAGCCAGGTAGTTTTTGAGTCTTTGAGACTTGTTTTTAATTGTTGTCACTTCAGGAATGCTCTTAGTAGCTATCTCTTTTCTCTGTTCTATGGTTTAACTTGCCCTTGAAGGAAGCCCTGTCACTCACTCAAACAACTCCATTTTGTCCCTCTCTGACTTCATTTGACTCCTGAACATTTTTTCTCTAAACCATTTCCTTCTGTAGTTACCCTGGATTCCAGGAACAACAGGTCTGGTTCATAAGCATCTTTAGGAGGACTAGGGACTGAAACTACCCCCAAGTAATAGTGAGCCTCACAGGGCAGATCACCCCCTGATGAGATTGCCCCATTGAAGTGAAGCAATTATCTCCTGAGAAAACTAAGGCTGCCCGCAGAGCAGAAGCAATTATTTCACAGTGGGAACTGAAGCGCCCCCCCTCAAGCAATAATGACCTCAATAGAACCAGTCCTGAGATAATGACCAACCAGACCATGGCCTGAGCAGGATGACCTACTCTGCCAGCTGTGCTAACTAACCCCACAGCAATGCAAAACCCCAACCTGGTCTTAGTTCTTTCTATAAAACCTCAAGTTTGTGTCAGTCTCTCGCAGACTTATCTTTGGTCACTGAACGCCTACATCCATTTTTCCCAACATAGCCATGAGGATTAAAGCTCTTTTCCTGCCCTTTGTCAGTGCTGGTCTCTTTGATTGGGATATGGGGATGGGGGCTAACCCTGGACTGTTTGGATCACTAAGTTCAGGGTCATCACCCAAGGCCTCTGGTAACATTCTCATAAGGTGCCAGCTCCCTCTTAATTTCTTACAACTAAAGCTGCATTGTTATACAAGACCCTTAGGCTTGAACTTCCCCTTATTCTGTTTCAAATAAAGTTGATTTCTTTGTGTGGAGGATCAAAATTCTACTATGAGGTAATGCAAATTATTACCCTTTCTATCTTATAGATAAGAAAGAGGTGCACTGAGAGGTTAAGTCATTTGCCTAATTTCACATAGCTCAACAGTCTGTGGTGGAGGCTAGATTTGAACCTAGGTAGTCTAGTTTCCAGAATTCCCACGGAACTTCTTAACTATGCTAATAGATAACAAAAGTTCTGCTTCCTTATCAAAAATGCATATAGTAATTTTCTAAGACTAATGCCTAGAAAATTTTCTTTAAGAGAATCATTCATTCACTCATTTGACAAACTTACCAAGCATCTACTATATCATTAAGCTTGAATATTTGATTAAGAAACCAAATGCCAATGTCTTAGGATAAAAGTTAGCTCTTCTCAGAATGGAAAATAGAAATCAAAACCTGGAAGAACATTGTTAAGAGTTAACATGGAGTGGTAATTATGAGAGAAACCTTAACATTTCAATACAAACATGTTCCACATACCAGGTGCCAAATAAATAAGCTAGAGACCTTCAAGAAATTTCACTTTATCCTTCAAGTACCACAAGATAAATGATTAAGAATTCAGAGTCTGAAGACAGCTTGTGAGATCAGAAATCCAATTCTATCACTAACTAGGTGAGTAAATCGAAATATTTAACATCTCTGAGCTTCAGTTTCTATATCTGGAGACTGGAGATAATAATGGTACTTATTAATGTGGTAGTTAAGAATGGGTTCACCTGCAAGTAAAGGAATACCTGACAAAAGTGGTTTAAGCAAGTGGCTTCAGGAGCACAAATGGTTGCTGCAAATCTGCACATCATGTCAACAAGGTGGGCAGCAAGAGGGGCAGAACTGGGTACTAGCAAGAGGGTCCCCACTTAAGCAGTAAAGCCAAGGCAGAAAACCACAGATTTCTGCTTATGCCTTTATGGCCAGACTGTGTCATACACAGCCACTTGAGATATATGTAGGAGACATTCCTCACCCACCGAAAACCTCTAAGCAAGTGAGGAGAAGAATTACTGTTGGATAAGCACCTAAACAGTATCAGTCACATTATTCTATGAGGCTAGGGTATTTGAGGGAATTCATGCTCTTCTGGAACACATTCCAGGTTCTCATCTACTGCCAATAGAGGTTATCTGGGTTTTTAAAAATATTTATTTATTTGTTTATTTGTTTGTTTGTTTGTTTGTTTGTTTATTTGGCAGATGAAGAGGTTGAACAACTTATCCCAAACACAGTTTCTATACAAGAGACAAGATTCAAAGGCAGCCCCATGGCCTCTAAAGCCTAAGCATTAATAATGTGAAAAGTCATTAGAGCACCCAGGTAGGAGCTCTTTAAAATATTCCTTTGCCCCTGTATTCCTCTATACACTCTAAGACTCACACATTGTTTTTCGTTCATAGATATACTAAAGTATACCTCTGCTGGAGCCCCTTCAGGAATTAATGGAACAAGAAGTGAAGAACAACTCCAGTGTTTAGTCTTCTGAATCACCAGGCAACCACCTATAAAGCAGCAAAAAGACATGTGCATTTAACAGAAAACCTTGTATTTAACAGAAAAATTGTCACGAAGCTCAATTGTTCAATTAAGCATAGAAACCAAACACTGACCTTTTGGGATAATAGTTGGCTTCTCTCAGAATGGAAAATGACTGTAGGAGAATCAAAACCTGCTGTGTGAACTATCCCCTCAAAGCAAAACATTCAAAAGATGTTAGAAGCTTTTGCCAAGAAAACAGATATCTTTATTTTTCATTTAAAATTTACCATCACTAATTAAAACCACAACATTTAAAGACTGATGTCTCCCCTACCCCCATCCTAGTCACTGCATGAAAGGATTAGGTTCATATTTGCAAGGTGTAAGGAACATGTAAGTCCTGGTGACTTCATGCAGAATAACTCAGTGCATATAATTACTGTGTAGAGAGGTGTCTGGAGAGCAGATTTTCATCAAAGACAGAACAAGCCTGTATTACATTAATAGAAATGGAGAACACGTGGTTCCAAGTCTGTTGCTTAAGCATAAAATGAGCAGACTATTTGTAGCTCTATTTCCTTGCAGAGGGTAAAAGAGAAGCTCCATAAAGACACAAGCTTCGTCTATAAAGCATTGATGGCAGTGGTGATGAGACTTGGGAAATTCCAAAACTGTCAACTTTTACCTTGCCAAATAAAAACAATTTTAACAACCACCAACCAATCAGCAAAGGAACCACCCACCACCACCACTTCTTCCTCTTCCTCCTCCTCCTCATCATTTCATAGGACTTTTTAACACCAAGCAATAACAACAGACAAGCTTATTCTCAAAGTAACAGGCAATATTTAAGTGCAATGAGTTTCTTTAAAATCTATTTTTTTTATTATTGGGTATGAACAGATTAGCATTTGAGAATCACAGGGTCAGTCTCTGCATTGTTCTTTCTGTTCTGGATCCACTTTCCAGGGACTAGATTTCAAACGATAAGAGGGCTCTCTGGTATAAGATTATAAGCAGGACCCACAATTTTCAAGATGCAAACAATGAAAAATTGTCATTAGGTGTTTTTAGAGTATATTTTTTTACTGGAGCAAAGAACTTGACAAGACTTATATTCCCCACATGGTCTTCCTTAAAGTATGTCATTACTTTTAAGACTGAGTTTAGACTAAAGGTTCAAGTTCCTGTTATTGCTATTTTATGCAAACATCTTTACCATCTAACTAGCCTCCCTGAAGGCAGAGGCCTTCTATTCTTCACAGGATCTCCCTCCCAGCAGGAGTCTAATGGTGCCTACCTACTCCAAGTGACCCTGTATGGTGATGGAGTTTGTTAAAGATCTAGAGGGCAATCAGCAGCTGGTGAACATCACTGCGAGCTAGTCTTAGGGGAAAAATAAATCTGTTCAAATAACTAAGAAAACAATTTACAGTAAATTGAAAACTTTCATGCTCACTCACATATCTTAGTTACATAGTTTTTTGTCCATATGTACAAAGTACATGCAGATGGTCTGAGGCTGAAATGTTAGTCTTTAGAAAACTCAAATAAAATCAATCAGGGATATATTTAAAACCTGAAAGATTTTATAATCTAGATTTTTTCTATATATTTACTACATAGTAGGAAAACAGAATAATCATAGATGTCTTGTGACAATCTTATCATTTTTCATTCTTCAAGGACACCAGTCTCAGTGAGGGCGGGTGACTTTTTTATTAGTGCATTATAATTGCACCTAATAGTGGGATTCATTATGACATATTCATACATGCACATAATATAATTTGATCAATTTCATTCCCTAGTTTCTTCCCTTTCCCTCCCCTCCACCCAACCCCATCCACTTGCTCTATACTACTGATCTCCCTTCTATTATTACTGTTATTTAATTAGTGTTGTAATTATATATGTGTAATTATATCTATATATTAGTGTTGTCATAATATATAATTATATGTATGCATGCATGTGTGTGTGTATATGGTTCACTGTGGTATATTCATGCATGGACACAGCATAGTTTGGTAGATTTCATTCACTGAGTGACTTTTTTAAGGTCCATACCACAAGGTTCTCAGAGTTGTGACACAGAACCCAGGTTCTGTTTTCCAGAACCATGGTCTCTCTACATTGATCTCTCTACTTTCTGACTGATATTTAACAAAACCAGAGTCCATGTTAAGTGCAAATAGTGACTTGCAGTGGTGCTAAATGGTTAAGAGAGTATAAGCATCTTCAACAGGATAAGGACATGGTCTGTGAGCTCAGTGACTTAAGATCAAATGGGAAGGCTCCTCAGATAACCAAGTAATATGTTTTGGGATAGTTTATCTTCACAAAAAATAAAACTTTTCAACCTTTTTGATACATCTAATTTACTCACCACATTTCACTTTCTCACTTTCTCACCACATTCGTAATATCTAACATATTACACAGAATATCTGCTGCAGTCAACTAGGTATCCCTATTGGAGAGGGAAATAAAAGCCCTCCCCCTGGAAGCTGCACCTCAATGCGTGTGAGTAGGAAAATGAAATAATATATTTTATGGAGTGCTCCTTTGCACATAACCCTGCACATTAAGCCTACACACTGATATGCAAACTTGCAATTATCACATTAAGAATGTTACTTAAGTAAATGTACATCAGTGTTAACCTAATCAATGTTCCAAACAACCATCATAGTAACTCAAGAACACAATAATGAACAAATACAATGAAGAAGTGAGTGAGAGATTAGTTCTGATTGGTATGATTCTTGAGGACAAGGTCTATCTGTCTTACTGTTTTAGAACAAGGAAAATAGTGGGTATTCAAAATGCTGCATGTATGAGTGAAAGGAACAAAGAAGGAAGAGGAGCGAAGGAGAAAGAAGAAAAGGAAGGGAGAAAAAACAATGTTTAGTTAGTTGGAACCTGAAAAACTCATGTCAGAGGAGGTCTGAGTGGGGTCTCTGAGCAGGTCAAGATGCTGGGAAAGGAGGGGTGGGCTATGCCCTATGATACTCCAGAGTAACTACTTACATAAGACCCTGGCATTCCTAAGGAAGATTGAAATCTATCCATAGTAGTGGATATTCCCTAAATGTATTTACAGCTCACCAATCATGATCAATTTGACTTTTTCTTTCAGAGTATAATTTAGCCAAAGGTAACATGAGGTGATATGCTGTTCTAGAAAAGATAAATATGAGTTAAAAATTTGACCCTTCTTATTTAGCTGTGCAGAAAGCTCCTTGAGAACAAAAATGGAGTCTGTCTTGTTCATGAATTGACCTCAGTACCTAGCACATATAGTCTATAGCTAACAAATACTGGATGATAAATTTTAATCACAAATTAAACACTTGTTATGCAATCTATAAAACAAGGATATTGACACTCATTTTACATGGTACACTGAGTATGAAACAACAATGCACATAAAGCAGAGTGTCAGGCACAGCATGGATGGTAATTATTAGAAACAATATGAATTTAATTTTGGAAATGGAAATGTCTTATCCAATTTTAAATAATGAAACTGAGTAATTTTCTGTCTTGTAAGATAACAGATACTAATGAGAATCTGGAGAGAGTATTGTTAGTTAGCCCAAAAGTTCTGAACTTGAGCAGCAATTTCACTAGGGGATGGTAATATAAAGATGGGCAAGGAGTTTATAATTGTTCCAGTGACTGGGCATGCTACTGTCATTCAGTGGGCAAGGACCAGAGATGCTAAATGTTCAATAAAGCATAGGGTAATCCTACATAAAATACCCAACAAGCACAATCATGCTGTCACTGAAAAGCACCACATTCTTTTGAGATAATGATGTCTACTGGTTTCCTACCATCTTTTAATTTAAAATACTACATCCAGAACAGGAAATATGTTTTTTTTTAAAGATTAAAGTAATGTTTAATTAATACCATAAAAAGCTCATAATTACATTTTCCACAGCTTTTTAAACTTATGGAACCCTCATAAAAAGCAGAGCTCAAACACTTAAGATTTGATTTTTCCAAAATATGATAGAATTTCACATTAATGAGCCGTATTTTACAGCTGATGTCTTTATATAAAGCTAGGAAATATAACAGTGATACATTTTAACATTTTACAAGCATATTCCAAATAATACCATACAAATATAGAATGAGGAGACTCATAATCTTACAGTAGTTTGTACTTGGTGTATGATAACTGGAAAACAAGTTTATACAATTATATTAATTAATTTTACATTACGTTGTTAATGTACAGGTTTCTGTCATGTAAGCTTGATGTAAAATTATATCCTTTATTTTTTTAACTAGGCACAGAAGTCACAGACAACAGTTTCTCATGACATTCCTTTTGGTCAGAAAACTTCCCTTAGTCTATGCAATCTAAGAGCCTATTTGCCTCTGAAGATGTTTATGTGGCCTCTGGAAATAGCATAAACATCTTTATACTGCAGGGCAGATTTGCCCAAATCTATCTGGCCCTTTTCACTGACCTCAAGGGTCAAGTCAATAAAGGGAAGTATGTTTTTAGCACTTGCAAATCAAATTTCCATTTTGTTGTCTCACACACTGAAAAAATAAACATTGAGTCCCATAATATAATAAAATAAATTCAATTAAAATATCAAAATTGCCAGGAGTGACGGCATACACCAGTAATCCCAACTGCTTGGTAGGCTGAGGCAAGAGGACTACAACATCAAGGACAGTCTTGGAAATTTAGTTCAAAATAAAATAAATTTATTTAAAATTCATTACAAAATAAAATAATGCTGTGCCTGGTGGGACACACCTATAATTCCAGAGGCTTGGAAGGCTAAGGTAGGAGGATTACAAGTTCAAATCCAGTCTCAGCAACTTAACTTGGTGAGGCCCTAAGCAACTTAGTGAGACCCTATCTCAAAATAAAAAACAAAAAGGGCTAGGGATGTGGTTCAGTGGTTAAACAACCCTGGGTTCAATCCATGGCACAAAATAAAATAAATATAATAAAATAAAAATAAAAAGGGCTAGGAGTGTATTTTGGTAATAGAGCACTTGCCTAGCACGTGCAAGGCCTTGTGTTCAACCTATACTACTATTAAAAAAAAAAAAAAGTCGTAATATTCTTATGAAAGCATAAAGAGTTCTAGTGAAAAAAAAAAAAGATAAAATGTGGCACTATAAGAAGAAAATATATCTGCAAAAACCATTACGAAGAATTTCATCTCATCACAGAAGCCACCAAGACATTTTTTTTCTGAAGAAAATCAAATAAAAGCAACTTTGAAGAACTCCTATCTTTTATCCTTTCATTTACTGTCTCCTTCTGGCCCTATATCTCACATAGTAAATATTTGTGTGCCCTTAAGATGGGATTCTTCTGAGGGATGGGCTAGCTGGTGAATGTCAACCCAGGGCCTTGTACTTGCAAGGCAAGTGCTCTACCAACTGAGTTATATCCTCAGCCCCCAACATTATTCTGAATGGAGAGAATTGAAAACATTTCCTCTAAAAGAGGAACAAGACAAGAATGCCCACTTTCATCACTTCTATTCGTCATAGCCCTTGAAACTCTAGCCAGAACAATCAGGTAAGAGAAGGAAATTAAAAGGATATGAATAGGAAAAGAAGAGTTCGAATTATCTGTTTGCTGATAACATAATTCTATATTAAGAAGACCCAAAAAACTCCACCAAAAGAGAGCTAGAGCTCATAAGTGAATTAAGCAAAGTAGGAGGATACAAGATCAACACTTAAATCAATCACATTCCTATACTCCAATGATGAATCCACTGAAAAAGAAACCAGGAAAACCATCCCATTCACAATAGTTTAAAAAAAAATTGGGGCAATCCATCTAACAAAAGAGCTTGAAAAGGTAATAGAGCAGTGTAGAGGTACACTGACAACTATAGAATACTAAAGAAAGAAACTGAAGACCTTAGAAGAGGGAAAAAAAAACCCAAGTTCTTGGATAGGCAGAACTGATATTGTCAAAATGGCCATATTATAAAAAGCACTATTATAGATTCAATGTAATTCCAATCAAAATTCCAATGATGTTCTTCACAGAACTAGAAAAAGTTGTTATGAAATTCATTTGGAAAAATAAAAGACCCAAAATAGTCAAAGCAATCCTTAGTAAGAAAAGTGAAGCAGTAGGCATCACAATATAGGACCTCAAATTATATTACATTACTAGCACCAAAACAGGCATGAAGATCAATGGAATAGAAGACACAAGAGAGAAGCCCACATAGTTATCTCATACTAGACAAAGGTGCCAAAACATACAATGATGCTGGGAAAATCAGATATCCATATGTAGTTGAATGAAATTTAACCCCGATTTCTCACCCTGAACAAGACTCAACTCAAAGTGGATCAAAAACCTAGGAATAAGGCCATTAACCCTGCAACTGCTAGAAAAAAATGTAGGCCCAACATTCCAACATGTTGGCTCAGAACTGACTTCCTTAAGACTCCTAAGGAAGTAAAATAAAAAAATCAACAAGTGGGATGGCATCAAATTAAAAAGTTTCTTCACAGCAAAGGAAACAATCAAGAGCATGAAGAAAGAACCTACAGAATGGAAGAAAATATTTGCGACCTCTTTCTCAAATAAGGCATTAATATCCAGGACATATAAAGAACTGAAAAATTTTAACAAAAAGAAAAAAATCAACTAATGGGCAAAGGAACTAAACAGACACTTCTCCAGAAAAAGAAAAAAAAGAAAAAAAAAAGAAAGAAAAGAAAGAAAGTAAAACAAATGGTCAATAAATACATGAAATGCTCAGCATCTCTAACAATGAAGAGAAATGCAAATTAAAACTACACTGAGATTCCATCTCACTCCATTCAAAATGGCATTTATCAAGAACACAAGTCATAATAAATGCTGGCAAGGGTCTGGGCAGAAAGGTACATACATTGTTGGTGGGACTGCAAATTAGTAAAACCATTCTGGAAAGCAGTATGTAAATTCCTCAAAAAATTAGGAATGGAACCACCATATGACCTGGCTATCCTACTCCATGGTATATATCCAAAAGATTTTAAATCAGCACACTACAGTGACACAGCAACATCAATTTTTAAAGCAGCACAATTCACAACAGCCATGCTATGGAATCACCCAAGTGCCCTTCAACAGATGATTAAAAAAATGTGGTATAAAAAAATGTGGTATATATACCCAAGAGAGTATTAGTCATAAAAAAGAATGACTTTATGGCATCTACTAGTAAATGCATGGAGCCAAAGGACGAATGATATCGCTAATAAGTGGAGGATGACACATAATGGGGGGGAGGGAAGGGTTAGTGTTAGGGTTAGAGTTAGGGTTAGGGAGGGGGGCAAGTATGGAGGAAGGAAGTACTGTATAGAGGGTAAAGAGGGGTGGGAGGGGTGGGGGGAAGGGAAAAAATAACAGAATGAATCAAACAACATTACTCTATGTAAATTTATGATTACACAAATGGTATGCCTTTACGCCATGTACAAACAGAGAAACAACATGTATCCCATTTGTTTACAATAAAAAAAAAAAAGAAGAAAAAAAGAAAAAAAATAATAAAAAAAACAACAACAACAAAAAAGTAAATGCATGGAACTGGAAACTATCATGCTAAGTGAAATAAGCCAGTCCCAAAAAGTCAAAGGTCAAATGTTTTTCTCTTTTATTTTGGAAGCTAATCCAAAATAAAGAGTTGGTGGTGGAAAAAAAGAGAATAGAAGAAAGATCAGTGGAATAAACCAAAGGGAATGAAGGGAAGGAAAGAGAAATGGGATAGGGAAAACAGTGGAATGAATCTCACCTACTTTTCCCATGTACATACATGAATATGCTACAAATGGTGAATCTCACCATCTTGTACATCCACAAGACATTAATTAAATGACAAAACTATAAGTAAATAGCAAAAAGATCAGCAGAGGGAAGGGAACAGGTGGAAGAAGGAGAGGGTTAGGGTAAGTACTGGGGACTAAATTAAGACAAATACTATTCCATTTAATGTCAAAATGAATTCCATTGTTAGGTATAACTAAAAAGAACCAATAAAAAAGAAAATGAAAATTAGTTTGTTAAGTAAGTGTTTGGTGCTCATGGATATTATATTTGTTCTATTTTAGTTTGGCTTGTAGCCACTTATTTGTGGTAGAGTCCACTTTGTTTATTTTAAAATTCTGCCTAGGTATAAGACAAACCTAAATGTTCAAGTATCAACAGCAGAATGATATTCAGATACAGCTAAATATTTTTACTGAGGAAAAAGAAATGATGTAGGCTATTATCAAGAACTTGTTTTAATGTAAGCAAGCCCAATAGAATAGAGGAAGGGGATCAGGGGAAGGGAGGAGGGAAGGACAAGCAGAGGTACCAGGAATGAATTGATCAAAGATGTTAGGTACAGGTACAGATATGCCACAGTGAAACTCGCTCTTCTGTATACTTATTATGCACCGACAAAAACAAAACAAAACAAAACAAAAACTTATTTCAACCAGCCACAGGGTACTTGTAATTCCAGCTATTCAGGAAACTGGGGCAAGGGGGGTCACAGGTTTGAGATCAGCCAGGGTGGCCTGGGCCCTGTCTTAAAATAAGGAGGGATGGAGGTGTAGCTCAGTGGTAGAGTGCATGCGTGAAACCCAGGGTTTAATCCCCAGTACTGAAGAGAAAAAATATTTGCATTCTGAAAATTACCTAGGGTAGCTATTACCCATTTACCAAGTCATCCATTAAAATAACCTCAGCAATGGCATTTGTGGAATCATCTGATTTTAAGTACTGTATCCTAATCAGTCTGTCAGAATAAGTTATCTAGCAATTTATCAATGACCAGAGTAAGTTCCAGTTCTGTGCCAGTAATTAGCTCTATGGGATTAGTCAAATCTTCAACTTCCTTATGACTTAGTTTCTTTAAATCTATAAAAGTAAGTGATTTTTGCTATCCTGTTCAGCACATAGTACATTATTGTGAAAATTTTTTGCTTATGTCTATAAAATATAAAGGTTTTACTTTTTAGTGTAGTTGATTCTGATTTACCTGTTCCTTTTCTAAGAATTATTTTAAGGAAGTTTTTGGCCAAAGGTTTGGAAGACTCTTTTGTTCTTGCAGGGACCATATTCATTATTTTTACAAGGCTTTGAATAAACACTTCAGAATTCTTGAGATAGCCATCACTCATAAACATTTTTTTTTCAAAAAAATCTTTTTATTTCCAACTCAAATTAAAAACTAGTAAGTGCCAGGCACCATGGCATGCCTGTAATCCCAGCAGCTAACTCAGTAAGACCCTGTCTCTAAATAAAATATAAAAAGAGTTTGGCATGTGGCTCAGTGGTTAAGTGCCCCTAGGTTCAATCCCTGGTACCAAAAGCAAAAGCAAAAACAAAAACAAAAGCAAAAAAGTAGCAATCAGGTATTACTTGTGTGTCTTGGTCCTCTGCTGCTCAGTTGCTACCATTCAATCAATGGATTAAAAGACATTTTGCCTGGCCAAGTACCATAGAATTCACCTAATCATTGCTTTTGTATCTGGAACTTCACCTATATCCTCCTTTCTATTTCAAAACATGATGATCAACAGTGTTGACATCAGTTTACAATTTCCCCTCTATCATATGCATTGCTCAGAGGCAATTATCTAAGTAGCATACAGGAGAAATTCTCATGAGAGAACCAAAGGACACATTCTCCCTTCTCCTTGCTGTAATTAATGAAAATTGGCTCTTGTCAATGAAAAGCCAAAACCTTGCAGTACCAGGTCCTAATATTCAATTTCGACTAGACTAACGTTTTCACACATGAAAGAAGCTTTGTGACATGGCGAATAGCCAAATAACAACCCCAGTCTGGTGGGCAGCATTGTACAAGGGTCCCCTTACTAATGAAAAGTCCAGCTATTTCATATTGTTTTGTTTTTGTTTTGTTTGTACTGGGGCTTGAACACAGGGGTGCTTTGCACACCATGGCCCTGGGGTCAATTCCTAACACTAATCTTCCCTCACCCCCCCGCAAAAAAAATATATATATACATAAACTTATATGTAGCCATATTACCTCTTTGTATTTAACATTTTTTTTAGTTGTAGATGGACACAATTCCTTTATTATACTTATTTATTTTTATGTTGTGCTGAGGATGAGGATTGAACCCAGGGCCTCACATGTGCCAGGCAAGCACTCTGCCACTAAGCCACAATCCCAGCCCCCACATTACCTCTTTAAAAGATGTACTGCCTTTTTATTTTAATTTTTTCAGTGCTGAATGTTGGACACTCGGGACCAAAAGCCAGGGCCTCCACATGTTGGACTGGTGCTGTACCACTGAGTTAAAATCTCACCTCCAGCTTACCGATTTTTAGTTCTATCAGGGAAAAGTGCCTATTGTCCCTTACCGCAACCACCTTTGTGATTTTTGTTGTTAATAGTGAATGGTGATCCCTATCAAATAGGATAAAAGTGGTATCTTTTAAAAATGTTCATTTCTTTGATCACTAATGAGATTTAATATTTTTATGTTTATTTGCTGACTGTTAATACTTCTCATTTATAAATTTACCTATTTTCTATAAAAAAATTTGAGTTTTTCTGTTGAGTATTAGTCCAGCTGGTTGGTCTCTTGCCCTAAGATCTGCCTATTCTTTTGCAAAGATGGAGATGGAGAAAAAACGATGATGTAACATTAAGGCACTGGAGAAGCAGGAAATAGGTTAAGGATATAAAATCAAAAGTCTAGAATAGTGGCTTCCAAAGCAGAGTGCTTGTACTTTTGGCTTATATTTATTTACATAATTGATAATCTATCATGCAGAGTATCATATTGTGTCTTTTAAAGTTTCTAAGCTGTGAATATTCCAGTGGTTTATACAAGCTGTGTGACCTCTGGTTTAACCTTCCTGTGCCTCAATTTCTTCTCAATCATTTGCCTATCTCAAATGGTTATGGTTCAAGTTAAATTAGTAACACTTGAAAAATACTTAAAATATTGCAAGTTTTTATGATCTCCTATTCAGATTCTGAGAAAGAAAAAAACAGAAGTAAATTAGTAAAATAATATGAAATATTAACAAATTCTTATTACCAGTAAACCTGAACTAAGTTTACATGTTGTTAGTATGAAGTCATCACAAGCATCAAGAGATTTACAAATAATTTAGTCATCTTTATTTTAGCCTCATATATTTTATAATAAACATATAAGATTTATAAAAATAAACATATTGGTCATGCACACTAGATTTTTCTTAAAAAGTAAATGGAATAAACAATCAAAAATGTTTAGAAATCACTGTGATATCAAGGAAAGTTTGTTTCAGCAAGAAACAGTGCTAGGTATATAAGGATTCAGTTACTGTTTTAAAGTCAAGTAGATCATTATTGAGTTAAAAAATGTTTGCACACAGAACATTTATTACTCAGAAACTTTAAAAAGCCACAATGTAAATTACAAGAACAGTGGAGGCTCTCAGTAATTATGCCCCTTTATTAAATATTAAAGATATTTTTAAGTAAGTCCTGATAATTGGCAAAATTTCTAAAATGAAGGACCATGTAACTGATTGAGAAAAAATATATTTTGGTCTTGAAAATAGTTCAAATAGCATAAATTATCAGGATAATAATGAAAATTATGTCAGACAAGTAGACATTAAGTCAAAAACTATAAAATGAAACAGTAAAAGGACATTGTATAATGATAAAGGAGTTAATTCATCAAGAGGCTATAACAAATGTTGGAGTATCTAATATATAGAACAAATACTAAAGGATCTGAAAGGAGAGAAACTTCAGTACAAAAACAGCAGGGGACTTCAATAACAAATGAATTATCCATTAGAAAACTAATATAAAAACATTGAATTTGAACAGCATTTTAGGCTAAATGGACCTAATAAGACATATACAGAATATTCCATGCAAAAACAACAGAACGTGTATTCTTCTCAAGCACACACTGAATGTTCTCTAGATCATGTCAGGGCACAAAATGAGCCTAAGGAAAATTAAGAAGATTGAAATCTTTTATCTTTTCCAAACCCAATGATATGAAACTAGAAATCAAGTATAAGGAATTTCAGAAAATTCACAAATACATGCAAACTAACATGACCAACCCTGAACAACCAGTGGGTTACTATGGGATACAACAAAATCAATTCTAAGAGGGAAGTTTACAGCAATAAGTACATTAAAAAGGAAGATCTCAAATAAACAACTTACTGTTACTCTTTAAGGAACAAGAAAAAAATTAAAACCAAAATTATCAGATATAAGAAAATAATAAAGATTAGAGCAAAAATAAATAAGACTAGAAAAACAACAAAACTAGGAGTTGAATTTTCAAAAAAGATAAAGCAAGATAAACAAGACTTCTAGTTAGACAAAGAAAACAGAAGACTCAAAATCAGAAATGTAAAAAGGAGACAATAAAATTGTTGGCAAACAAATAGAATCATAAGAGATAATGATGAACAATCATATGCAAACAAACTGAACATCTTAGAGGAAGTGAATAGATTCCTAGATACATACATACATCATACCAAGACTGACTCATGAAGGAAGAGAACTCTGAACAGACCAATGGGTAAGGAGACGAATTAGTAATAAAGACTCCATTCAAAGAAAAGCCAGGACCTGATGGCTTCACTGCTGAATACTACCAATTTTTTTTTTCATTTTTTGAAATTGTTCCATTATAATTAAATCAAATATTTAAAGAAAAGGTAATGTCAATCTTTTTCAAACTCTTCTAAAAGACTAAAGAGGAGGGAAGACTACCTAACTCTTTTTACAAGGTCATCATTATCCTAATACCAAAACCAGACAGGGACATTACAAGGGAAGAAAAGTACAAGGCAATATCACTTATGAACACAAATTCAAAATTCCCTAACAAAAATACTAGCAAACCAAATTTGACAACCTATTTAAAGGATCACGCACCATAATAAAGGGGGTTTATCCCTATTTGTGATACACCACATTTACAGAGGAAGGATTAAAAACCTTATGATCATCTCAACAGATGCAGGAAAATTATTTTATAAAATTCAATACCTTTTCATGATAAAGACTCATAGTAAGCAAATTAGGTATAGAAGAAATATATCTCAGCATGGTAAATGCCACACATGGGGATCCCACAGCTAACATGATGCTCTATGGTGAAAAACTACCTTCCCTCTAAGATATGGAACAAGACAAGGATACCCACTTTTCTTTATCTTTCTTCATCAAAGTATTTGAAGTCCTTGCTGGAGCAATTAAGCAAGAGAAATAGAAGGTATCCAAATTGGAAAGAAAAAAGAATTGTCACTCTTTGCTGTCTACATGATCCTATTTTAAATAAAATCCTAAAACCCCCACTCCCCCCAAAAAAGAACTCGTGATACAGTAAAGTTGAAGGATAAAAAAAATCAACACGGGGGGTGGGAGGGGGGCAAGAATGGAGGAAGGAGGGACTGTATAGAGGGAAAAGAGGGATGGGAAGGGTGGGGGGGGGAAGGAAAAAAATAACTGAATGAATCAAACACCATTACCCTATGTAAATGTATGATTACACAAATGGTATGCCTTTACTTCATGTACAAACAGAAACAACATGTATCCCACTTGTTTACAATAAAAATAAATTTAAAAAAGAGTATACAACTAACATCACAATCCTGTTTTAGAATAATCCTCCCCCCCCAAAAAATGGTCTCTCATGTATTTTTGCAAACAATTTTTTTAATATACCCACAATTTCTAGCCAAAAAAAAAAAAATCAACACACACAGACAAAATAGTTTCTATACCCTAACAAGAAACTATTTGAAAAAGAAATCAAGAGATCAGTCTCATTTATAAATCACCAAAAAATAAATAAAATAAAAAAATAAAACCTTAGGAATAAATTTAACCAAGGAGATGAAGGACCTGTACATTAAAAACTATGAAATACTGATGAAAGAAACTACAGACACAGATAAATGAGAAGATCCATGTTTGTGGACTGAGGAATCAATATTGCTGATATGTTTATATTATCCAAATTCATCTACATATTTAATGTAGTTAAGATTTAATGCAGTTCTTATCAAAATACCAATAAAATTTTTCATAGAAATAGAAAAAATCCTAAATTTCATATGGAATCATAAAAGAAACAGAATATCCAGGACAATCATGAAGAAAAACAACAAAGCTGGGAGCATCTGGGGAGGCATCACACAACCTGATTTCAATCTGTACTGCAATGCTAGAATAATTAAAACATCATGGTACTGGAAAACAAAAAGAGACACAACCAATCAATGGAACAGAAGAGAAAGACCAAAAATAAACTCATACACGTATGGCCAAATAATTTTCAACAAAGGTGCTAAGAATATACAATGAGAAAAGAATGTCTTTTTAATAAAGGATATTGGGAAAAATGGGCATTTATGTGCAGAGGAATGAAATAGGGCCATTACTCACATCATATATACAAATCAAATAAACTCAAAATGGACTAAAGACCTAACTACCTGAAAAAAAACAGTAGAAAAACATATGACATTGGTCTGTGCAATCTTTTTAATTTGACCCCAAGAGCACATGCAACAAAAGCAAAATTAGACAAATGGGATTACATAAAACTAACAAGGAAAGAACAATGTGAAGAGACAAACTATGGATTCAGAGAAAATACTGGCAAGCCATAAACCAAATAAAGGGATAATAGCCAAAATGCATAGGAATTCACACAACTCAACAGCATGAAAACAAAACACCCAATTAAAAAACAGGCATGGAACCTAGACATTGCTCAACAGAAGACATACAAGCAGTCAACCGATATATGACAAAATACTCAATATCTCTAGCTGTTTTAGTCAGCTTTTCTGCTGCTGTGACCAAAGACCTGACAACAACTTTAGAGGAGGAAAAGTTCATTTTGGGGCTTATGGTTTTAGAGGTCTCAGTCCATACTGAGACAGCCCCATTCCTCAGGGCGCAATATGAAGCAGAAATGATGGCAGAATAGTATGGTGAAGGAAAGCAGCTCAGGACATGACAATCAGGAAGCACAGAGTGAATTCACCTCACCATAACAAAATATAAATCCCCAGGGCACACCCATAATGACTCATCTTCTCCAGGCACACCCTACCTGCTTTCAGTTACCACTCAGTTAACTCCTATCAGGAGATTAACACACTGATTGGGTTAAGGCTCACATAACCCAATAGTCCCCTCTAAATCTCCTTGCATTGTCTCACACATGAGCTTTCCAGGGGACACCACACATATCTAAACCATAATACCAGTCATTAGGAAAATGTTAATCAAAATCACAATGACATAGCATCTTATATATTTTAGTATGGCTATAATCAAAAGGATAAAAGTTAGTGCTGGCAAGGATACCAAGAAAAGAGTACCCTTATACACAGTGTAGAAATGTAAACTAGTACAGTCATTATGTAATATTGTATTGAGTTTCCTCAAAACCTAAAACTAGAATTACCATATGATCCAGCAATCCTACTTCTAAGATCTGAAATCAGTTTGTCAAAGAAATACCTGTATTTCCATATTCACTGCAGCACTATTTATAATGCCCAATTCATGGAATCAACCTGGTGTCCATCAATAACTGCATGGATAAAGAAAATGTGGTACATATGCATAATGGAATAACAGTTAATTTTAAAAAGGAAGGAAATTCTGTCACTTGTAACAAGAATTAGAGAACATTAAGCTACATGAAATAAAGTACATGAAATAACTGAATGTGAAACACATTCTCACATGAATCTAAATCAACTGAACTCGTAGAAGCAGAAAGAATAGTGGTTACAAAGGCTGGAGGATGGGAGGTATGGAGAGTTGATGATCAAACGGTATAAAACTTCAGTAAGACAGAAGGAATAAGGATTTTTAAAAATTCCATTGCAAAATTATGAAGAACAGTGAGTTGTGTACTATATATTACAAAATTGGTAAAACTAAATTTCAAATATTCTCACCACAAAAAAATAAGTATTTGAAGGAACGGATACACTAATCATTCTGCATCATATTCATAAGTCATATCATCAATTATCCCACAAACATGTACAATTATAAATTATTAACTTATAATAATAAAAAAGACTACTTACTTCCTCAGCCTTTTCATTTCTTCCTTGGAAGAAATTCTTTCACTTTTTACCTTTCTCCAAATGTACTTCCATTAAGTGTATAAAATTTTCTTGTAAATCCTGAATTGAAGAAAATGAATTTTTATCTGTTCATAAGGTGTTGGGGGCTGTGTTATGTTGGCGGCGCCGGGATGGCGCCTGATTACATCGGCAGCGAGGAGGTTAATTGACATAAGCACACTCAGGTGATTTTCTCGTCCATGCATACAATGTATGTGCATGTGTTCTCGAGCACTAATTGCCTGCTCCCAGCATCTCGCCTAATCTTTGCGTAAGAGGCGTGGCCCTGCTCTCCGCCTCCTGGAGGTGATATAAGCGTAGGCGGAGAGAGACAGAGACACAGCAGCCATTAGCAGGAAAACAGCAGAAGAAGACACACGCGCAGCAGTGAGTAGGGGCAGCGGCGGAAAGCAGATCGCGGAACGGAGAACTGAGACGCATCACTAGGGCACCTTGGGTGGACGTACCCTTAGTTCACAGGATGCAGGACTTTAAGGTGTAGCAAGTCTCTTCCTCTAAGCTCTAAGCAAAGCTTGTCTTTCTCTCAAAGTTTCTCTCTTAAGCAAAGTCTCTTTCTCTCTGATAAGTGGGCTCTCTCTCTCTCTCTCCTCTCAAAGCAAGTAAACCTCATTTCCTCTATCCTCTATAAACACGCAAGAAAGCAGTGCCCTAAAGAGAAAGATAGAAGTGCCTCAGTTTCCACTCCACCACCCATAAGACCCGTGCAAGTTGTTGCTGCAAGCGGTCACAAATATCCATGGATTTGGAACCGCAAAGAGCCAGCGACAATAAGGTAAGTAATTTGGGTTATAAAAACGAGCAAAATACACTCATATTTTAGGATTATAATTTTACTAGCAACCCTTACTTCTTAGTATTCCTATATACTATTCATCCAGTTTCCGTTCCCCTGTTGTTAACATCTTACACTACCATAGTAGGTTTGCCAAATCTAAAAAACCAAGTATCCTACTCCAGGCAGGTGGCTGGATGAGGTATACTTAAACTAGATGGTTTATAAAAAACAAAAATTGATATCTCAGTTCTGGAACCTGGGAAGTCTAAGATTAAGTAGGATGCCAGCAGATTCAGTGTCTGGTGAGGCCCTTCTAGTGTCCTCCTCTGTCTGAAGAAGCAAGCTAGCTCTCTTGGGTTTCTTCTATAACGGTACTAATCTCATTCATGAGGACTCTACCCGCATGACCTAAATACCTCTCAGTTTCCACCGCCTAATACCATCACCTTGGGGGAAAGATTTCTAATATCAATTTGGGGGCAGGGTGCAAAAACACTCAGACCATAATAGCAACATCAGTATATTAATAAAACTTTGAAATGCACTCGAATTTCACTTATTCTTCCACTAAAGTCATTTTTTCCTTGCAGAATACAATCCAGGTTATCACATTGCATTGTTGTTATGGTCTCTTTAGCCTCCTCTGCTCTGTGAATTTCCCAGCACTGCCTTTTTCCAAATTATGTGAAAGCTTTGAGATTAATGGCCAGCTATTTTCTAGTGTCCCTCGGTTTAGGTTTATCTCCTACATCTCTTATAATAAGCATGATTAGACTGGGGAGATCAAGACTATAGGTTTTTATACCCATAGATAAGTGCCCTTCCCATCATATCACACTAAGAATTCTGTATATCATAGTAACATGACTTGTCCCTATGATTACTTGGTTAAGATAGTGTCTGTCACTTTCTTAACAGTAAAGTTCCTATTTTTCCCTTTACCTACTCAATTATTTGGAAGCAAGTCTAGCCCACAACTCAAAAGGGAAGGTGCCAGGAGTTTAATTTTGAAATAAAGTTCTGCTTGGACTGGTAGGCATTTGATCTGAAGGAATTTCATTTATTTATAGTAAAAAGCTGAAGACAGAAAAGGTGAGTGAAGAGGATGGGAAAACTAGTAGCTTTCCAGTCATTTCCCAGACAAGGATTTCAACCTAAGGATGATATTTCGATCAAAATTGTCTTCTTATGAAGTTGTATGACTTTGGTGGTAGATAAGTAGCTTCTCCAGTCTCTAAGAAAGCAACCAAAAGAAACACAAAGAAGCAGCAGGAAAACTGCAAATTTTTGCTTCCAAGGAACTAGAAGAAATGTGAATCTCAACCCATGACACATGAGGAAGGGCTGCCAAACTTAGAGAAAGTACACAGGATGCAGGAAGACAATGAGAGAGGATGCCCGTCCCCACAGCTCTCAGGTAAATTTAGCAAGAGAAAAGATATCATATGAAAGGCAAAATTAGAAAACTAGTTTATGAAAATTAAAAAAGAGGTAATACAATTTCCACCATTTACAGATGTAATTATTTTCAATGGCAATTGAAGAAATGCATTAAAATGTTGCAAATAATGAGAATTCAGTAAGATAGTTAAGCATAAATTTAGCATAAAGGAATAAATAATCTGATAGTGAAAAAAGACAATTTATATAATATCAAATGATAACATGATTTTAAAAACTATTATTTAATAGTAATATTGATATTCCTAGTACAAATAATCAATAGCAGGATATCGATTCTAAGTTACTTCCTGATTTAACATATAACCGCAAAGTACAAAAATAATTTTGAGGAGAGACAAGAAAAACTGATTTCATATTTATACAGAAAAATAAATCTACAAAAAGGCAAGATTATAGGGATGGGAAACTGATGAGTGGTACACGACAGGGAGCAGATTTTACTACATAAGTTAGAAGATAAATCAAAGGGAAAAAGAAAATAGCCCACAAGAAGAGACAAACATTCTGAAAATGAAAAGTAATAAAGGAAATTAGTTATATCAAAACACAGTTCTATAATAATCTAAACAGTATGATACTGGTAGGATGAGACAACAGATCCATGAAATCAGCCACAAATTCCAAAATATACCCAAATTTATAAAATAATTTAGTAAATAATATTTGAAATGTGGAGATTAAAGACAAGTTTTAAATACATGCTGTTGGGTAGGACTCTGGAAGGGGGAAAAAAAAGCGTTTCCCCATCAATCTTTTATCAAAACAAATTCAAGATGGATTCTAGTCCATCTCAAGAATATAAACTTGAAACATTTTTTAAAACTCTAAAATAAAAAAGGGGGAAATTCTTTTATAGTCATTGAATAAGAAAACTCTTATAACTATGACACAAAAATGTGGAAGCCATAAAAGATAAACCATCAATACAAAAATAAAAATCTATCTGTGTAAACTTAAAAGCTATTTGTGTAAATAATGTATCATATGCTACCAATTAATTTAAAAAACTATATAAATAAGTTTACATGATAGAGATTTGGGTCTACTTTTTCTTGTAATAGGCACAGGGTCTAATGACTAGATCCTTGTTCCACTTTGAGTTTTGTGCAGGGTGAGAAAGATAAGGGTTTAATTTCATTTTGCTACATATGGACTTATAGTTTTCCCAGGACCATTTGTTGAAGAGGTTATTTTTTTCTCTAATATATGTTTTTGGCACCCTTCTCTAGTATGAGAGGACTATATTTATGTAAGTGCAAGAAGTAAAATCAAGAACCAATAAATGGGATGATATCAAACTAAAAAGCTTCCTTATAGCAAAGGAAACAATCGAGAAATGGGAGCATTAATCACTAGGAAATATAAAGAACTCAAAAAACATTAAAAAACAAATAGCTCAATAAACAAATGGGCAAAGAAAACTGAACAGGTACTTCACAGAAGAAATATAATTTGTCAACAAATACATGAAAAAATGTTTAACATCTCCAGCAATTAAAGAAATGCAAATTAAAACTAAACTGAGATTTCATCTCGCTCCAGCCAGAATGGAACACAAGAAAGAATAAATGTTGATGAGGATGTGGGGAAAAGGGTACACTCATATATTGCTGGTGGGACTGCAAATTGGTGCAACCACTCTGGAATGCAATATGGAGATTCCTCAGAACACTTGGAATGGAACCACCATTTGACACAGTTATCCAACTCCTCAGCATATATCCAAGGGACTTAAAAAAATCAGCATACTGCAGTGACATGACTATGACATGGCCACATTAATGTTTATAGCTATGGAACCAACCTAGGTGCCCTTCAGCAGATGAACTGATAAAGAAAATGTGGTATACATACACAATGAATATTACTCAGCCAAAAAGAATGAAATTATGGTATTTGCCAGTAAATGGATGGAACTAGAGACTATCATGCTAAGTGAAATAAGCAGCCAATTCCAAAAAAACCAAAGGCCAAATGTTCTCTCTGATATGCAGATGCTAACACACAATGAGGGATTGGGGGAATAGAAGCTGAAGTTCACTGGATTAAAGGGGAATAAAGGGAAGGGAGGGAGGATGGGAATAGGAAAGATAGAATGAATCTGACATAGCTTTCCTATGTTCATATATGAATACATGACCAATGTAATGCCACTTCATGTAAAACTACAGGGGAGTTACACTCCATTTATGTACAATATGTCAAATACACTCTACTGTCATGTGTACCTAAAAAGAACAAATTTTAAAAAAGTAAATAAAGGCAAAAAAAGAATAGAAAAGGAGAAAACAAAATCTCTCACTTTTTTTTTACTCCATTCCAAAGATTTGAAGGCAGCAGTAGACTATATTACATGAGACCATGTCTTTGTTTTTCTATGCAACTCATTTAGACATTAGATTTCAAAAGTCTAGTAGATTTAAAGCAAATTCATAGGATGCCAGAGAGCATGAATGACATAATATCTGAACAGCAATTCTGTTCCTCTTTTGTTACCATTGTTGTTTTAATGGCTTTGCATTACAAATCTTAAAAGTAAAAAAAAAAAAAAAAAAAGAAAAGAAAAACCACCACCACCAAGAAAAAGAACTGTATAAATGTATATACTTGTAAATGTATATGGACTAGCTATAGAAAGGCACTAAATACTGCCAGCAATGACTGCTTCTGTGGAAGGAGGAAAGGAGACTGACTAGAAGTCTGCATTGTTTGTGTATAATTACCTGTTTTAAAAATTTGAATGAAATAATTTTTACATTGTCTGCTCTGAACTATTAGCCTGAATAAGCTAGCACAAACCATAAAATATGTTCCTCACAAGAAAAATATGATCCAATTTAGCAATAACACACGTAACAGATCCTAGTCCAATGCTGATACACAAAAGGTGCTTTTAATAGGAAGCTATTATTTGCCACTTTTCCTACAACACAAATAACTTTAAAAACATGTCTGTAGAATTTTCAAAGTTGGGAGTCCAACACATATGGTACCACTGTGTGCTCTATCATAAAAGATTTCACTTTCCAAAAATAATTTCGCTGGTCAACATTCAATTAATTGGAATCTTTTAAATAACTGTCATTTAAGCTGTTCAACATCTAATCATATTCTTTTGCATTTACATTCCAAGCCAACTGCACTGCTAATTCTGAAATATGTCCTTGCTTTGCTCATGCCTTTGAAGACACTATTTCTTCTGCTGAGATACCTTTACCCCACCTCTACCTATTAACTGATCCTTGCTACTTGGGCCAGCTCAAATTCTACCTATTTACAAAGTGCTCCGCAAACCATGTGGACAAGTTTATTGTACATACACAATAAGAAAGGAAACAAAAGATACAGAAAGATACAAAGGCAGAATGATTAATTTAAAAAGTTATTTATTAAACAAGTTAAATACAACTAAAAGTATACTTAAAAGTTTAACACTACTGGATCCCTTTTGAAATATCTAGGGAACAAGTATCTTGTCAAACTTTTTAATGACACGGGAAATAATAAAAAATCAAAGATACAAAAAGCATTCTTAAACAAACAATAAAGCACATGGTAAACCCAGAAGAAAAAATAAAAACACATAACCACACAGACTATTACATCATGAAATCAAAATGTTTGACATGTTTGCAAATGCTTCTGGTACACTCACATGAGGACTGAATTGTCCTAGTCTAATTTAATAAACAACATATAAACTCACCTTACGGTCATACTTTGTGTTATATTATTTTAGAAAGAATACGTGTTGGGTGTGTAAATTGTCCACATCTAACAAAACATTTTACATATGAACCTATTCATTTATACATAATGGAAGACAACACAAAACTTATAATTTAAGCATCTTGATTTGAGAACAACTGTAGATTTGGTAGTTCTGTTAAATTCCAACATCATAATCACCAAATGTGCTATCAAAAGATAGTTATTCCAATTTTTGTTAAAAAGAACTTCTTCCAAAAATTGTATTATTTCAGGATAAAAGGAAATACAACATATTCTTTGTTCATAAATTACGGTGCTTCGTTTCTACTGTTAACACAAAAAACAGTGCAAGAGGAAGACGCCTATAGAAAAGCCTCTGTCTTTTCAGTAGTTTCAAATGGCGTCAT
This sequence comes from Sciurus vulgaris, assembly GCF_902686455.1. Taxonomy (NCBI): domain Eukaryota; kingdom Metazoa; phylum Chordata; class Mammalia; order Rodentia; family Sciuridae; genus Sciurus; species Sciurus vulgaris. Next base: position 192,244,513 of record NC_136461.1, read on the forward strand.
ACAATATTTCACTGGAAATAGTGGTTACACCACAGATTTGGCAGTTGCTTCTGTTTAAACCATAACTCTGCCCCATAACATCCATCAAAGGCTTTCAAACATAATTGATTTTGGCAGTACACATGGAGATCATGATGTGAATGAGGACTGCCCAATGGATACGAGTGCTTTTGTAAAAAGAAGTTTGTTCTGTGTGTCTGCGTGTTTTAAGTAGGAAATGGGTGATGAAACAGTTTATTCAGAACCATAAAACACATCTTCCTAATTAAATCTCAATTGTATAAATAATATAAATCAAATGTCTAAAACTTAAATGGATTCTGAATTTATGTAAGAGAAGCAAATCTTTTCCTGCCTTTTATCATTCTCCACAGTGGATAAAGCTTTAGTTATATGCATTCTTCTGGACACAGAGGGAAAGGGCTCTTTGTCCCTTTTTCAGTCTGAAAGAGAGGAGAACGAGCAGACCTGCCACTGGCAGGGCTGGAGTAAGTGAAAGGATCCTTGTCCTTTTCTTTGCTGTCATGCTTATGCTTGTGTTTGTGCTTATGTTTGTGCTTCTTCTTCTTTTTCTTATGCTCATGGTGATGGTGGTCACTGTGTTTGGAGGATGTAGATTCCTTAGTAAATACTGAGAGTGGAGCTGTTGCCACTGGATGCATACTCATCTCCAAAGGCGATTGTTCTTTACCTTTAAGATTAAAAATACCAAATGAATTCCTGTTGATACTGAGGAAAACAAAACTAAAATAAGAGGAAGCTGATGACAGTATTATGAAAAGCAGGATTCTTAAGTACTTATCATTTCCATCAGGAATGAGAAGTATCAAGAAGACATCCAACTAATTATACAAAATGTTCAATATTTTGGACATGCAGTTGAATATTTGTTTCTTATAGTTTATACAAATTATGATATATACCAATATATTTATACTGAAAGATGACCAAATTATCTTTCAATATTTTTAAAGTATTACAAAGAAACAATAAGGATTACATGTATGTTATACTTTAGGACCTACATTGGTCAATGAAAATATAACTCCTTCTAATTCAGTTCTGCCCTAATGTATTATAGGTAGAAATGGCAGTATCTGATTTGTGCCTTTTAAAGATCCATACACACACAAACATGTTAGTTACTGACAATGATATTTTAGTGAAAACTGAACATTCTTATAGTCCCTTAACACAATTTCTGGGAATAGATGGGCAAAAGTAAACTCTTTGAGAGGATTCATAGACACAGTTTAATAAACCCAGAAAAGGCATAGTGTCAGTGAAAAAGAAAGGAACACAAGAACTGGGAGATTCTTGCTCTAGACTAGGTTACCCTGTTAGTCTTTAGTGTACTTTATCTCTCTGAGCAGTTAATACCACGTCTAAAAATCTAGACAGAACATTCTCTCCAATTCTAACAATCTACCAAACTAGGACTCTATAGTAGTAGTTCCCAGATTTTGAGTATAAGAATTTGCTTCTTGTCCTTAGACCATGCTCTAAAAAACAATTACCTCTCATGTTGCTTCAGGTTAATGACACTGCATTACATGCAGCCAACTAAGGAAAAAGTCCAGATTCATCTCAGATCCCATCACTTTCAGATCTAACTGGTCACTAAGTCTTGTTCATTCTCACAAGGCTCTTTTAATCTGTCCCCAGTCCAATCCTGTCTGCAACTGTATTAATTCAGACCACCTCATCTCATCTGGATTACACCAATAATCTCCTATTAACAGATTCCTCTGCCTGAAGTATTTTACACCCTAACCATACTTTATACAGTTGCACAGTAGTGTCAATTTTGCCCTTAAGGAGGTTATTTGGCAATATCTGGAGACATTTTCTGGTTTTCACAACTGGTATGGTAATAGAAAATGTAACTTGGCATTGTAACTTGGTATTGTATGGTCAGAGAACAGGGATATTGCCAAATGTTCGATGTATAATCCTCCACCCCACAACAAAGAATAATTATGCCTGAAGTATCAATGATGTCCAGGATGGCAAACCCTGTTCCATAGTAATCTTCCTAAAAACAAAGCTGAACATGATATACACTTAAAATGTCAGCTGTTTCAACAGACAAATAAAAGCCTGGGGCTATAGTGTAGGAGTCTCCACCACTACCTCCCCCCAAAAAATCTAAGATTTTCACTAAAATAAGCTTCAGTGCAACTGTTTATATTTTAAAAAGTATTTCTCAGCACAAATTCTGATCCAAACCAGTTCTAAAACCATCATTTTCAACAAAGTAGAAAATTTTCTAAAAATTATACTGTAGCACTAATTTTACTGACAGTTCACAATGTGTCCTGAAGTTACCTTTCCAGCCTTATCTTTCACTCTCCCTCTAGGCCAGAGAGAATATTTGTAAATATTATTTCCTTCTGCTTGGAATAACCTCCCCTTATTGTCTGGCTCACATACTCATTTACCAAATATCAGAAACTACAGGGGAACTAGGAAAAATAGTCAATGGATGGATCTCAGCTCTTCTGGAGCTTACAAATCAGGAAAGAAAAAAGAAAGTACACAGGAGTTAAAGAAACAGGAGCCCACAGAGGACTTAAATTAGTTTGGAAGCAGAACCAGCGAGGCAAAGTTCCCCAAGAAGTAACAGTAAAGATGTAACTTAAAGGAGGGGTTAGGATAAATAGGGCCACCTTAGTCTCTTTAATCATTTAAAACTTAGTTCAAATGTCTCTTTGGGATATTTCTCAATGTTGACAATAAATTAGTTCTCTCCATTCCCATAATACAGATAAGGAAATTAAGGCAGTGAGATTAAGAAATTTGCCCACGGTGGTACTGGCAGATCTGAGCTACAAACCCAAAGAGCATGATTTCAAAGTTTCCTCTCTTATCCTTTATGATATGGTGCCTACCTGCATGCACCATATTTCTAGAGTATTTCTCTTTACCTATTAGTCTCTTGGATTAGACTGAAAGTTTCTTGAGGATAGGGAGGTCTTTTTCCTCTTCGTGTTCCACTGTATCTGACATCCCTTACCTGAACCCACCCCTGACAAAGCTTGCCAAACAAATTAATTAATTAATATAACGAAATTATGTAGTGTTTCTTTTCAAATAAGATGTCAGTTGAACTTAGTCGTTATATAATTTGAGGTTCACTGGTTTTGATGGGAGAAGTACAAAAACTATTATAGTAAATAAAATAAAGGTCCATTAACAACTAAACTATTAGTTTTTGCAACTAGTATTTACTCACTACTGTACGTACTTTCTTTGTAACTGGCATGGTTCCAATATTTTACAACAAATGAATAAGTGAGACAAAGTTTCTGCTTCACAGATTATTCACATTTTACTATCACAATTTTTTTTTTTAATAATTTCTTTTTGGAAAGTTAACACTAGTACAACTGAAAAAGATAAATAATTCTTTCTGGGGAGAAGCAAGTTAGGGGTATCTGTATCTTCTGTAATAACTGGTACCTAGATATTCACTAGAAAAAGAGAAAAATTCAGAGATTATCTGATTGATAGTTTTATCACTAAAATGCTATCTTAATTTCAGTTTTAAATTAGTTAAATGGATATGTTCCCAAAACTATTAATATGGGAAAACAGCTCCACGCCTAACAGAACAAAAAACCAGGCGATAATGAGAAGTAATGAGACTTGAAAGTCTCAAACAATTTAGCTTCCAGTTTATCATTTAGTTATTCTATATAACAGACTTCTGCAACTTTCTAATTTGCTGTCTGTACTTCTGGGAGACTGAGGTCCTTTTCTGGCTTGGAAAAAAGTTTCATCATCGAATTTAAGTACCTGCCAAGCTACTTGGATTGCAGAAAAGCCAGTTATTATACTGGAACCTGTAGTTCCCAGCAAAGGCAAGTTCCAATGAACAACTGAGTACTGTGGTGTATGTAGACTTTTCCAAGGAATACTTAGAACCACTTTGAAAGTGTTTCCAATCACTTATTTGCAGGTCCTAAGAGTTTACACTAAGGATACACTGATCACAAATTTTGTACTTTATTTGATTTAAATGGGGTCTATTAAATAATGGATTAGCTAGTCCAAGGATACAGGTGTTAGGAACCAAGGCTCTTAGGACAAACATCTGATTCCAAGTCTGAGGCAGAATACTTACGAGATAAGACTGAAATTTCAGGTATAGTAGGAAAGAAGTTAAAAGTCTTGCCAAACAGACTCAAGAGTCAGTTAAAGAGGGCTTTACTGTCCAAAGACAAATTGAACACTGATAAGGCTAATAATTGTAATAGTCTCAAAGGTCTGACTGAGGATGCTAGTCAACCAACTCATTATTTTAAAACTAAGTTTATCATTTTTAAAATTATTGAATAAATAGAATCAAGTATTTATTTTGACTTTTCTAAGTGATTGATACCACTGGGTATAAATGAGGAAGAATTTAGCTTTATAGTAGTAGCAGATGAGTGGATAAAGGAAATGTGTTATATATACAACATGCTAAATGAAATAAGCCAATCCCAAAAAACCAAAGGCTGAATGTTTTCCTGATATGTGGATGCTAATTCATATTAAGATCATGGGGATAGGGAAAAATAGAAGTACTTTGGATTAGACAAGGGGAATGAAGGGAAGGGAGGGGGAATGGGAATAGTAAAAGATAGCAGAGTGAATCAGATATTCCATGTACATACATGATTACATGGCATGTAATCTACATCATGTGCAATGTAATTCTACATCATGTGCAACCAGAACAACGAGAAGTAATACTCTATATATGTACAATATATCAACATTTTTAAAAAAGATGCTCTTGGGGGAGGAAAAAGGGAAATACTAGGGACTGAATTAGAGCAAATTATATTCCTTCCTTCTATAAATTGTCAAAATAAATTGTAATGTTATGTATATACAAGAAGAATTGTATTGATTTTTCTAAGAAGAATCAATAAAAAATGTGCTCTTGCTTTTTTTTTTAAAAAAAAGAAGTAGCAGATGAGGAAGAATTTTGCTTTATAGAAACAATCCAGCTTTTAAATAAAAATGGAAGATGAATTAGAGTATCACCATCTTGCAAACCCTCAAGGAACTAATGGATTTACAACCTTGAATATTTACAGTGGTTAACCTCATGAAAAAGAGTTGGCCTGATACTGTATGTTGCAAGATGGGAGAACACACCACCACCTACAAACATGAATCCAATTGTGCTCCTAGATACAACTACAAATTTACAGTAATTATAGAGAATTCTCATATGTAATTGTACCAGTTATACAAATAGCAAAATATAGACTTAAAAAAATTACAGATTAAAAGCCTGATTTCTTTAACAAAAACACTGTAAGCTACAGTGGGAAGGGGCCCTGAAGAAAGAGAGAGGGATGGGAAATTTTAGATTAGAAAGAATATATTAGCAAATTTAAATGTGGACCTTACATGGACACTGATATAATCAAATAAATTGTTAAAAACAAAAACAAGCACATCTATAAGTCAATCAAAATTCAAACAAATTAGGTATTTAATGGTATAAAAATTGCATCTGATTTCATCTAGAAGTGGATTCTGGGCATAAAATTAGACTATAGAAATAAGACAGCCCTTAAACCATGATATATCACATTTAAATTTAATAGGAAGCTTTTAGAAACCAAAAATGGTTGAATTTAGTAGTATATAATATTTTGCCTCATTTTATCACTCTAAATGATATCCAGTACTAATGAATCAAGCTTGCACTTAGAACTACATGAATAAACTTTCACTGATGATTTCACCTTACTAATTAAAGATACCAGAAAGGTGTTGACCTTTTGTGTATCGTTTCCCAAATTCAGCCATATAACTTTCTCATGGAAATGTGTTGCATAAAAACCTAGCTGAAAATCTTAAAAAATAAATAAATAAATTTTTAGGTATCATAATTTTATTGTGCTTGTGATCCTTAAAAGTTTTATCTTTTAGATACATACTAAATTGTGAGTGAAATGACAGGATTTACTTCAAAATAGTTCAGAAGGGTATAAATGAGTAAGAGTACAGATTAAACAAGACTGAACATGAAATAATCATTGTCAAAACTAAGTTAAAAGATAAATGGAGTTCATTAAACTAGTCTGATTACTTTGCAATTTTCCATAAAAAATTGTTTCTTAAGAAAAAGTGGGGGGAAGGGGAAAAAATAACAGAACAAATCAAACAACATATGAATTTACAAATCATATGTAAATTTATGATTTTTAATTAAAAGAAAAAAAAGAAAAAAAAGTAATTAGGGTAATTAAGCAATATATATGAAAATGTTAAACGGTCATATCTTTGATCTAGAAAAGTTCATTTATAGAAATTTATACAATTAATATGTTCATGCATATGTGCAAAAAAGACATGAACATGGAGAAATTGTTTTTAATAGCAAAACATCTGACAACATGTTATACTATCACTACAAAAAAAGGTTAGCTCTTTGTTCTTCAATTTTTCATTTGTTATAGACAATGCATACTTCTTATTTGCTTTTTCTCTATCCCTTCTGAAAAACTTCTTTTACCAGGTCTAATTCAAGGTGATAAGAAGTACAATTTCCTTCCCATGTGGATAAAGAAACTGTGGTATAATACACAATGGAATATTATTCAGTCATAAAGAAGAATACTATGGCATTTGCAAATAAATGGATGGAACTGGAGAATGCTAAGTGAAATAAGCCAAGCCCAAAATACCAAAGGCCAAATGTTTTCCCTGGTAAGTGGAAAATGATATATAATGGGGTGGGGGGTGGGGAGAGATAGAAGAATGGAGGAACTTTAGATTATGTACAAAGAAATGAGAGGGGTATGAAAAATGGTGAAATGAGACAGATATCACCACTACCCTATGTACATGTATGATTATATGAATAGTTTAAATCTACATCGTGTACAACCATAGAAAGGAAATGATGTACCCCGTTTGTGTACAATGAATCAAAATGCAGTCTGTAAAAAATGAAAAATGAAAAAAAAAAAAAAAAGAAAAACCAATTAGATTTAGGACACATGAATTTACTTTCACAACAGTAGACCCAAGGACTCTCTCTGATGAATATTAATCATTCCCTGGACAAAAATTTACACATGATTTTAGGGGTTTACAAGACGCTTAGAAATTTGAGGCCTGCCCAGTTAGGCATCACTCATTTTTATGCTAATGAAAATCCATTTAGTGACCTAAAATATGTATTTCTATTTAAGATAGCAGACAAATCAAAAGAAAAAAATACACACAATTCAAAATACAACAGTTTTCCTATTTCATGTTATAAAGACAGAACAAAAGACATATTCAGAGTTTTATTGTTCTGAAAAATCTTTCCCAAAGACCAAATAAAATATACCACGGATAAGGGTTATTGCAGTAAATTTAACAATTACAAAACAACCTCTTTGAGGCACTTACTGTAAGTTTAATGTGGAAGATTTTCAGCTTACTTGATAAAAGTGCTGCAGAGAAACAGTGAATAATCTGCTAATTAATCTATTAAATCAGTTCACATTAAGTATGTGTTTAAATTAATTCAAAACCTTCAGGTTCTATTAGGAAAGGTATGAAGTTTTATTTTTTAAAATGCTTTCACACAATATAAAAGTAAAGTGTTTGATTATATCATTAAGATTTAAGGATAAAAAGATCAAAGTTGTTTCCCTATAGGGAAATTTTCCAAGCTTTAAAAAAAAAAGTTTTAACTTAAAAAATTCGAGCACTAGAATTGTGTTCTGATTTACACAAGAAGCATTGCATAATAATATAGCAAAGTTAAGCAGCTGCAGGAACTTCTCTTCCCCACAGAAACCACTAGGAAATTCCCTTGCTCCTTGTTTCCCTCAGCTTCCTCTCCGCTTCATCACTATAAACCCTACAGCAATCTGGACATAGTCCTGTCACCTCGCCTTTGTAGTGGTGGAGAAGAAGCTGCAGTGAACGTAAGGGAGGGGCTTTAGTAGGTTCGGCCTATTATCAAGAGGACCATACAGCCCCTTGCCACCTCTCTGTTCTAACCCCAATGGCTAAACCAACCACCCACACAGTAAACCATTACTGTCCTCTACTTAATAGTTTTCATTTCCTCTTATTTTACCTAAACCCTCACTCCTTTTCTCTTTCTTCTAGATGAACTCTGCAACATATTCCAGTTCTTAGTTACGAATTGGTTCCCTGGTTCTAAGTCTAAGACATCTGAGACTTCATCTCAGCTCAGGAACAAAGGAGGCAGGGATCCAACACAAAAGCCTTGAACCCAAGGAAAAGTATAAATGAGTAAGTAGACTTCGAGGTACCGCATAGGAAAAGGGTGAACTGGAAAGCACATACCCTGCCTACGAAGGCCTCTCAGTTAAATCTTCAAGAGAAACTGGAAATCTACATTTTTTTATGTGTGATATCTTTTATTTTAAGTCAACCATTTCAAAAATTTTTGCAAGAATTACCCAGACTGAATAAAAGACATCTCACCTGGATGAGCAGAATATGCCTCCCCAAACCCATGTGCCCTTAATCTAGATTCCAAAGACTGAAGGGAGATCATTTTATTGCTGCTCTACCTTTCTCTTATGAGCCTCTCACATGACTCTCAGTCTCAGACCAAGGTGGGCTCTCACAGCAGAAGATCCCCAGCTATCGCTGGGAGGCAGGAAGAGAAGAAACCCCCCCCCCCCCCCTTTTTTTTTTTAGGAACGTCACTTGACTTTACTCAGGTTAGGCTGAAGTTGTGCTTCTGACCTCCCAAAGATGAAGCTGAGCGCCTTCTCTCAAAGAAACATTGTTATACACAATGGCTAGGTTTGATACTTCTATTCTCCATCTGTGATATGCCTTCAAAGGGCTTTTGGTAGGCTAGTTTGGTAACGTTACACTATCCAATATTATTAACAATGTGTTTATGGAAAAACTACATTTAAAATTCTAAAATCAATACACATAAAAATAAACTTTTGGAATACCACCCTTTGTAAAATGCATGTTTTCTAAAATCTAAATATTGCTGTTGAGTTTTAAGAGGTATTCATTAGTTTTAGGGTACTGAATAGCCTAAATATATTTAAAGGAAATTATAAAGGCATATTAAAGAGTACATTTAAAATTAAAGTTTAATAGATCAGTCCACATAACTGGTATATACTTCTACATGAATACCAATGAAAGTTAAAATTTTAATGTTTTACTATTTCCTACCACTAGCCTGTATCTGTCTCTCCCAAGTCTTCCCATATGATGCCATGACATACAACAAAGATTGAGGGCATAAAAAGGTATTAAAATTTGCTTCTACACAGGTTTGTGGGCCACATCATAAAGGAAATCCAAATAATGTATTCAACTTCTTTTTGAAATAGAAATTAATTTGACTCTTGGAAGTTCAGACAGAATTATTTTTTCATAGACAATGAAGACAGGCAGAAGCATCATAAACTATATCAGTAAGTTTTAATCACATATGCTTTGTAATTTTTAAAAACTGTAGAAAATTATTCATTTCTAGTAAGTTTAATACATTGATGTTCAGGCAAAATTATACCAAAATGAAAACTAAAACCAAGTTAATACATGGCCTGAGTGGCAGAGTGCTTTGCTTGCCTAGCATGTGTCAGGTTCAATCTCCAGCACCAAAAGAAAAACAAACCAAACCCCACAAATTAATAACAAAAGCAAAAAAAAAACCAAAAAAACAAAAACAAAACCAAAAAAAAACCAAAAAAACAAAAAACAAAAAACCCAAACAACTATAGAATAAGAAATCAGCAGGGGCCAAGAAATGTGAAAACTCATTCATCAGAGTAAATGTCGAAGTGCAATAGTCTGGAGTCTCAACATCAAAATATTTGAGGTGTCACTTTTGTTTGAAGTCTCAATCACAGTGACACCTAAGCTCTTCAAATCAATAAACAGTACTCCACTGTTTATATCAGAAAATTCTGGTTACATATCTTGTTTTTCCACTCTGTTTCTTGAAAATATGAAGACTTAATCTTTGTTTCATGGTATTTACCAGTAATTAATGTTTATTACTCTTTATTTGGATTGTAATCTCTTAGTGAGCAACAAAAGAACAGAATAAGCAGAAAAATATGTAAAACCATGGAAAAGGTAACAAGCACATCTAAATTAAATTACCTTTCATAAACTTAAGCCTAATTAGTATGCAATAATTTATAAAGATAAAACATGCTAGAAATGAATCATGAACACTGAGTATGTGGAGGAAAATAAATGGTTAGCTTTCATATTTTATAAAGCTATAATGTTTCTACCTAAGTTAGCATTTGTCGTAACAATTAGAAAATATAATGAGAGGAAGGAGCAAAATGTTAATTTAATGGGTATATGTAATGGTAGAATGTGGAATGATTTTTATTCTCATTTATTTTTCTGTTATTTTCAAGTTTCCTGCAACAGAAGTGCATTTCTTTTGAAATAGAAAAAAGTCTAATTTAAAAGTCTTTAAAGTTAAATAAAGTCAATGTACTATAAAGAAAGCAACTCCTAAGATCTATATTTTAAAAGTATTTTTCCAAGTTGATAAAGTAACTCTGTAGTTTACAGATTTGTTCTTGAGGGGGAAAAAAAAAGGAAATTATTTAATTCGTTTTACCTGCTCCCTTACGTGTAAGTTCCATACTCCACTGGGGTTTTGTGGCGGCTGTGCTATCGCAACCTGATGAATGTTGGGGCATTAAAGCAGAACGAGAGCTAGCTGGTCGATATTTGGAGAGTCCTAAAATGCCAAACAAGAGGGAAAGGATGGATTTATTTCCTTGTTTCCTAAAAGTTGAAAAAAAAGCCTGACCAGTTTTTATGAGTTACCCTTAAAATTAGAGATAGTTGAACCACAGTAAAATTCTGATAATAAAAAGAATACCCTTTAAAAACTACCAAAGATCCCACTTAATTTAACCTTTTGTCCCAGGTCCTATTTAAATCTGAGTTTAAATCTGAAAATAATACACATTTAACAGAGACAATAAGGTGGAATGACTTGGTAAACATATTAATTAGACTCTATATTCTGTCACAGGAACCACTTCAAAAAATTTTTTTCTAATGTGAAACTCTGCACATAGTAAAATTTGCCTACTCTTCCCAAAATCCACTGATAAATTACATTATAAACTTTATTAAAAATAGATAAAAATCCCTAAAAATTATTTATGGATTACAGAAGACATTTAAGACAGGAAGTGAGCAAGGCATGGCTGCTCACATCTATAATCCCAGTGGCTGGGGAAGCTGAAGCAGGAGGATTTCAAGCCTGAGGCTGGCCTCAGCAACCTAGTAAGGCCCTAAGCAAGTTGGTAAGACCCTATCTCAAAATAGAAAATAAAAAGGATTGGGGATGTAGCTCAGTGATAAAGTGCTTCTGAGTTCAATCTCCAATGCCAAACAAAAACAAACAATGGATAGTGGTTTAATGGCATAACATGAACAGATTCCAAAGGATCAGTTTCTGATACCAAAGTTACCAACAAATATTTATTTGTTTGTTAATTCCCTCACTTATAAAATGGAAAAGTCCAAAGATTAGGGTCTAGCTGGCCATTACTTATGTGTGTCACTTCAGGCAAGGCACTGAAATATCTCTGCTCAAGTTTACTACTTACTGAGCAGAACAAATAATTATTAAGATCTCTTACAATTATAAAAGCAAAAGAATTCAGGACCAATTAGTTTCCAATTATATCTTAGGCTCATATTCTATCTGAAACCTGTTCTCCAATTCTGTAGTTCATCATAGATTACCAGACAATAAAATATAATTTAGGTCTCATAAATAAAAAGACAAACAAGCAAACCAAGATGAGTAGTGGGGACAGTAGAACATGTTTAAAAAAAAGTAAAAACAGCCAGGGCCCTAGGACCCCTGGCCAGACTGACTGAGCCCTGTCTCCAAGATCCCTCAGCCCAACCAAACATTCCCTGCCTCTGGGTCCCTCACATCTACTGACTGCTCCCTGCCCCCAACACCAAGACCAGCTGACTGCGCCCTATCACCGGGACCCCAACCGACTGATTGCACCCAGCCTCCAGGATCCCACAAACACACCAAACACACTGGACCTCCAGGACCCCTGCCTGACCAACCACATCCCGTCTCCAGGACCTCCAGCTGACCACGTCCACACCCTGAGCTGCAGCTCCCCATTTGCCAACACATTATGAAGCCAGAGCGGCCATCTTGGATAATCCTGGAAGCCTTAGCTCCGAGCTTTGGGTGGGGCAAATCCCATCCTGCTACACCTGCTGGAGGCTTAAAGCTCATTGTCAGGAACCTCTCATGCATCAGGCTACTGAACACTGGGAGGTTTCATTAGTATATGACTGTTATACAGAAGATTTTCTTTTTTCTCCTTTTTAAAAAAATTTAAGTTTTTATTTCTTTACTTTCTTGCTTTCTTTTCCTTTTGTTTACCTGTTCCCTCAGAGTCTCTTTCTCCCTTTTTTGCATGCTAACATCCAATTTCTTTTGATTACACTCTCGCCCTTTCTATTTTCTAGAACTTCTGTATATTCTTTTCTTATCCCATTAACAGCTACATTCTACATCCCTCTGCATCCTCTTTGTCCTCCATTAGAAACTGCAGACCTTACTGCAAACCTGTTTGTTTTACCAAAGATAATATTCGAACTCATTTTGTTCATTACGACAATTTTGTTATTGTCCCCATAGGGGCTATTTGGTCTAGGATTGCATAGTGTCTGATTTGGGCACTGCTAATATTGATCTCCCCTTAAAGAAAGGGTTTTGGAAACCTACAGGGCCCCTATAAGCCTATAGGGGGAAATCTGCAGTACCCCAGATCTGCACTGCTAGAGGGGAAGATACATGAACAACATGAAAAAACAAGGGAAGAAAATGATCCAAACAAATCTAGATTCTATAGTAATAGAATCCAATGACAGTGTGGTAGAAGAAATGTAAGAAAAGGACTTCAGTTTATACATGATTAAGATGATTCGCAAAGCAAAGGATGAGATAAGAGAGCAAATGCAGGCAATGAATGATAATACCAATAAGCTGAAAGACCACCTGCAAGAAGCAAAAGATCATTTCAACAAAGAGATAGAGATTCTCAAAAAAAACCAAACAGAAATCCTTGAAATGAAGGAGATAATAAAACAAAAAACTCAATGGAAATCATCACCAAAAGACTAGACCACTTGGAAGACAGAACCTCAGACAATGAAGACAAAATATTTAATCTTGAAAATGAAGTTGCCCAAGCAGAGAAATTGGTAAGAAATCATGAACAGAACTAAATCATGAACAGAACTGGTAAGAAATAAGAACTATGGGACATCATGAAAAGACCAAATTTAAGAATTATTGGGATTGAGGAAGGCACAGAGAAAAAAACCCAAGGAATGAACAACCTATTCAATGAAATAATATCAGAAAATTTCCCAAACCTGAAGAATGAAATGGAAAATCAAATACAAGAGGCTTACAGAACACCAAATGCACAAAATCACAACAGATCCACACCAAGGCACATTATAATGAAAATGCCTAACATTCAAATAACGATAGGATTTTGAAGGCCGCAAGAGAAAAGTATCAGATTACATATAGGGGGAGACCAATACGGATAGCAGCCGACTTCTCAACCCAGACTCTAAAAGCTAGAAGGGCCTGGAACAACATATGTCAAGCTCTGAAAGAACATGGTTGCCAACCAAGAATCCTATACCCAGAAAAACTAACCTTCAGATTTGAAGATGAAATAAAATCCTTCCATGATAAACAAAAGTTAAAACAATTTACAAATAGAAAGCCTGAGCTACAGAATGTTCTCAACAAAATATTCCATGAGGAGGAAATAAAAAACAACAATGTAGGTCAGCAAAGGGAGGAACTACCTTAGAGAAAAAACCACTCAAAGGAGAAACTGAGCCAAGTTAAAAACCAAAAATAAGCCCAAATGACTGGAAATACAAATCATATGTCAATAATAACCCTGAACTTTAATGGCCTAATTTCATCAATCAAAAGACACAGACTGGCAGAATGGATTAAAAAGAAAGACCCAACAATATGCTGTCTGCAAGAGACTCATCTCATAGAAAAAGACATCCACAGACTAAAGGTGAAAGGATGGGTAAAAACCTACCACGCACATGGACTCAGTAAAAAAGCGGGGGTTTCCATCCTTATATCAGATAAAGTGGACTTCAAGCCAAAGTTAGTCAGAAGGGATAAAGAAGGACATTTCATACTGCTTAAGGGAACCATAAATCAGGAAGACATAATGATAGTAAATATTTATGCCCCAAACAATGATGCATCCCTGTACATCAAACAACTCCTTCTCAATTTCAGGAATCATATAGACCACAACACAATAATTCTGGGCGATTTTAACGCACCGCTATCACCACTAGATAGATCTTCCAAACAAAATCCAACCAAAGAAACCATAGAACTCAATAACACAATAAATAACCTAGACTTAATAGACATATATAGAATATTCCATCCATCAATGAGCAGATTCCCTTTCTTCTCAGCAGCACATGGAACCTTCTCGAAAATAGACCATATGTTATGCCAAAAAGCAGCCCTTAGGAAATGCAAAAAACAGAGATACTGCTTGTGTTCTATCAGTTCATAATGGACTGAGAGTAGAAATCAATGACAAAATAAAAAAGGGAAATTACTCCAACACCTGGAGACTAAATAATATGCTATTGAATGAAACATGGATAACAAAAAACATCAGGGAGGAGATAAAAAAATTCTTAGAGGTCAATGAGAATGATGATATAACATATCAAAATCTCTGGAACACTATGAAAGCAGTACTAAAAGGAAAATTCATTGCATGGAGCGCATTCCAGAAAAGAATGAAAAGTCAACAACTAAATGACCTAACATTACAGCTCACAGCCCTAGAAAAAGAAGAATGGAATAACAGAAAAAGTAGTAGAAGACAGGAAATAATTAAAATCAGAGCTGAAATCAATGAAATTGAAACAAAAGAAACTATTCAAAAAATTGACAAAACAAAAAGTTGGTTCTTTGAGAATGTAAACAAAATAGACAAACCCTTAGCCACACTAACAAAGAGAAGGAGAGAGAAGACTCAAATTACTAAAATTCATGATGAAAAAGGAAATATCACGACAGACACCACTGAGATACAGAATATAATGAGAAGCTACTTTGAAAATCTGTATTCCAACAAAATAGAAACTACGGAAGACATTGACAAATTTCTAGAGACATATGCCCCTCCCAAACTGAACCAGGAGGACATACACGATTTAAACAGATCAATATCAAGCAATGAAGTAGAAGAAGCCATTAAAAACCTACCATCCAAGAAAAGCCCAGGACCAAACAGATTCTCAGCCGAGTTCTACAAGACATTCAAAGAAGAACTCATTCCAATACTTCTCAAAGTATTCCAGGAAATAGAAAAGGAGGGTACACTGCCGAACTCATTCTATGAAGCTAATATCACCCTCATACCCAATCCAGGAAAAGACACATCAAGGAAAGAAAATTTTAGACCAATATCCTTGATGAATATAGATGCAAAGATCCTTAACAAAATATTGGCAAACCGTATCCAAAAACATATTAAGAAAATTGTGCACCTTGATCAAGTGGGGTTCATCCCTGGAATGCAAGGATGGTTTAAGATTCGTAAATCAATCAATGTAATCCACCATGTCAATAGAATTAAGGATAAGAATCATATGGTTATTTCAATTGACACAGAAAAAGCGTTCGACAAAATACAACACCCCTTCATGCTCTAAACACTAGAAAATATAGGGATAGTAGGAACATACCTGAACATTGTAAAGGCTATTTATGCTACGCCCATGGCCAACATCATTTTTAATGGAGAAAAACTGAAACCATTCCCTTTAAAAATGGGAAGAAGACAGGGATGTCCTCTTTCACCACTTCTATTCAACATTGTCCTAGAAACTCTAGCCAGAGCAATTAGGCAGACTAAAGCAATTAAAGGGATACGAATAGGAAAAGAGGAACTTAAGTTGTCACCATTTGCTGATGACATGATTCTATATTTAGAGGATCCAAAACCTCCTCCAGAAACCTTCTAGACCTCATCAATGAATTCAGCAAAATAGCAGGCTATAAAATCAACACGCATAAATCTAAAGCATTTTTATACGCAAGTGACGAAATAGCTGAAAGGGAAGTGAGGAAAACAACTCCATCTGCAATAGCCTCAAAAAAAAAAAAATACTTGGGCATCAATCTAACCAAAGAGGTAAAGGATCTCTATAATGAAAACTACAAAACATTGAAGAAAGAAATTAAGGAAGACCTTAGAAGATGGAAAGATCTCCCATGTTCTTGGATAGGCTGAACTGATATTGTCAAAATGGCCATACTACCAAAAGTGCTATACAGATTCAATGCAATTCCAATTAAAATCCCAATGATGTACCTTACAGAAATAGAGCAAGCAATCATGAAATTCATCTGGAAGAATAAGAAACCCAGAATAGCTAAAGCAGTCCTTAGCAGGAAGAATCAAACAGGGGGGGTATCTCAATACCAGAACTTCAACTATACTACAAAGCAATAGTAACAAAAACAGCATGGTATTGGCACCAAAATAGAAAGGTAGATCAATGGTACAGAATAGAGGACATGGACACAAACCCAAATAAATACAATTTTCTAATAGTAGACAAAGGTGCCAAAAATATGCAATGGAAAAAAGGTAGCCTCTTCAACAAATGGTGCTGGGAAAACTGGAAATCCATATGCAACAGAATGAAATTAAACCCCTATCTCTCACCCTGCACAAAACTCAACTCTCAATGGATCAAGGACCTTGAAATCAGACCACAGACCCTGCATCTTATAGAAGAAAAGTAGGTCCAAATCTTCACCTTGTTGGCTTAGGATCAGACTTCCTTAACAGGACTCCCATAGCACAAGAAATAAAAGCAAGAATCAATAACTGGGACAGATTCAAACTAAATAGCTTTCTCTCAGGAAAGGAAACTATCAGCAATGTGAAGAGAGAGCCTACAGAGTGGGAGAAAATCTTTGCCACTCATATTTCAGATAGAGCACTAATTTCCAGAATATATAAAGAACTCAAAAAACTCTACACCAGGAATACAAATAACCCAATCAACAAATGGGCTAAGGATATGAATAGACACTTCACAGAAGAAGATCTACAATAAATTGACAAACATATGAAAAAATGTTCACCATCTTTAGTAATAAGAGAAATGCAAATCAAAACTACACTAAGATTCCATCTCACCCCAATTAGAATGGCAATTATCAAGAATACAAGCAACAATAGGTGTTGGAGAGGATGTGGGGAAAAAGGTACACTCATACATTGCTGGTGGGGCTCCAAATTAGTGCAGCCACTCTGGAAAGCAGTGTAGAGATTCCTTAGAAAACATGGAATGGACCTACCATTTGACCCAGCTATCCCACTCCTTAGCCTATACCCAAAGGACTTAAAATCAGCATACTACAGAGATACAGCCACATCAATGTTCATAGCTGCTCAATTCACAATAGCCAGACTATGGAACCAACCTAGATGCCCTTCAATTGATGAATGGATAAAGAAACTGTGGTATATATATACAATGGAATATTAGTCAGCTTTAAAGAATAATAAAATTATGGCATTTGCAGGCAAATGGATGAAATTGGAGAATATCATGTTAAGTGAGATAAGCCAATCTCAAATATCCAAAAGACAAATGATCTCACTGATAAGCGGATGATGACACGTATTGGGGGGTGGGAGGAGGTCAGGAATGGAGGAAGAAGGGACTGTATAGAGGGAAAAGAGAGGTGGGAGGGGTGGGCGGGAAGGAAAAAAAATAACGGAATGAATCAAACATCATTATTCTATGTAAATGTATGAATATGCAAATGATATATTGTTACTCCATGTACAAACAGAAACAACATGTATTCCATTTGTTTACAATAAAAATAAATTTAAAAAAACAGTAAAATAAAAAAACCTCACTCAAATGTAAAGATCATAAATTACAACTACATGGAGGATATTAGGATGTTCAAATAAGAACATAAAGAAGAAACTACTTAGGAACGACAAAAAGAAAAAGAAGTCATTCATAATAGAAAAATGCATTAAAAAGTAAACCTGAGTAATAACAACAACAATTATTATTATTATTATTGGTACTGGGGATTGAACCCAGGTGTACTTAACCACTGAGCCATATCCCCAACCCTTTTCATTTTTTGAGACAGGGTCTCAGTTGCTGGGATTATAGTTTTACCACCACACCCAGCAGTAACCTGAAGTAATCATTTTAAAGTTATTATATAAGAATCTTAATACACTAAGGATAATAAAACGGATAATAAAAATGATGATACATGTAAATTAAAGGATTATACCTTATGTATCCATATGAATTTTAGAAACATTGAGTGAAAAAAGCAAGTCATATATTACCATACTATTTTCATAAAAATTCAAAAATAAGAGCAAGTGAACATACAGAATCATACATCTGTGCTATACACTATAAAGAAAAGCAACAAAACTAAAGTTAGAAAAAGAAAATTCAAAATGTAATTAACTACAGTGCAAAGTAAAAAGAACAGGACTAGGATAGAAACCTTATAAGAAGGTCCATGCTTGGAATATGATGTATAGGTTAAGTGAGGATCAAGTTCACAGATACTTGTTCTATTACTGTATTTCATGACTTACGTGCAAGTCATATCAAAGACTTTACCTCTGCCTTAAAAATTAAAACAAAAAATGTTTATGACATAGATTGATATAATCTTCAAAAGCATTATGGCCATACACAAAGCAATAGGTTAAATTTCCAGCACTGTTAAAAATAAATAAATAAATAAAAACACCATGGCAACAAATAACAAGAGGTTAAAAAAAGAGTGTCTTGTGCCATGTGCCTATAGTGCTAGTTACTTGGGAGGCTGAGGTAGCTATCCCTTGATCTCAGTAGTTCAAAATCAACCTGCGCTACATAGTGAAGTGAGATCACTCTTCACAAAAGAAGCTAAATGAAAATCTTCTTAAGATGAATATCTCACAATATAGCTAATATTCTTTTCAAGAATAATAAATTTTCAGGAATTTATCCTAAGAACATAATTTAACAGAAAAAGTATCAAAAGTTTTTTTGTGAAGATATTCAGTTCAGAACTGCCTATAAACAAGAAGGACTAGAAACAATCTAAATACCTGCATGCCAACAGGAAACAATAAGGTAAATTATAAGCAATATCAATTCAATAGTGTCCTAGATAGTATTTCCAAAAGAAAACTTGCTTTGAGAGATACATGAAAAGTCTAGTATATATTACACAAAATAGGCAGGCATAAAGAGAAAGTAGTGTTATAGGCAGCAATAACTTTAGTTTCAAACAAATTAATGTAAATATAGTTACATTATTAAAAAATAAATAAGACATAATATTTCATTTCAAAGTTGAGTCTACCACACATGCACACACACACACACATTTAAGAAATTAAAGCTATTGTAAAGAATCTAAACAGGCTTTACAAAAACAAGTTCAAAACCACACAAAATGTTTTAAAAGAATTAAAACAAAATCAAAAGAAATACTTTTAAATTTTTTTATTCTGCTAATGTGCTTTAAAATCTGATATAATCTAATATTTTATACTGGCTGCCTTTTATTTTCATTTGAAAATAAAGCAACAGACCTTAGAATGGAGATATGATGTGAACTCCTCCTCAGTGACAGTAGTATACTAATCTTACCTGGAGTTGATGGTCTTTCAAGCATGTTCAGATGATGGGAGATGAAGGCCTGACTATCATGAACAGTATCCATATCAATCTCCTCTTCATCTTGAGAATTTGAAAACTAAAACACAGGCACACAAAACAAACAAAAAGAAACAAAATAGAGTCATTACATCACTTTATATTTAGATCTTATCTTTTAGGAAAAGTGTCAGAAGCAATAGAATATATACCCCCTTATAATCTTAAAAGGAAAGGTAGTCTCTTTTCCTCAAAAGGTATTAAGAGAGAGAAAGGATTATGTGGTCCAGCCTCCAAAAGATGCTGATTAGAAATTACTGGAAATGTAATAGCAACTAAAATCTACTCCTATATTGTGGGAAGAAGTAGTGAGTTGTGGTGGAACGTGCACACATAGTTCCTTCCCCAAACAGAGAAGAAATATGAGATAATAGAAGTTAAATAATTGGATGGAGTGACTTAGAAGGACATTTGGATTCTTTTATGGATTTAGTCTGTTCCATATGTTCCTGCTAAGGAAAAACCATTCCAAGTATTCAAAAAGATATGAGAATGTGAATACCCTACACTGTTAATACAGGTTGAACCTGTATTTCTTACTCTGATTTTGAGTTTGACTTTACTGCTATCCTCATTCTTCTCCAGTATTTGACCAGGTTCTAGTGGGGACCCCAGTGGTGTATCAGCCTTCCTCTTCACTCCCTGCTGATGAGCTGATACATTACATGATGCTTCCTTGGCAAGGTGATCATCTTCCTGTGGCAATATTTAAGATCAAAATTAGACTTGTAAAGACAAGTAGCTCATATTATAGCTGAAAACTAATAGCTATAACAACCATGCATATTAAAGCATGCCCAAAGGCTAATAAGTTATCAGCAATGGGCTTAAAAATGTAACCTTTTTCTGTGTGTTTAACTTTTGGGGGGAGAATATAAGTATTAAAGTGAACTTCCAGAGCTTTTCCAAAAGAATTTATCTCTTAGTGTCACTTTTTTCACTTATCCTAAAGTGTAAATGTGCACAATTAACATATGGGCAAGAACAATAAACTATTTCCACAGGCTTATAAATATCTAAATATCTAAATCTGAAAGAGCTCCTTCAAATGAGACTTTTTTTTCCCCCATGTAAGAATTTGCCTTACTTCTTTAAAATCAATCTCTAAGACACATTTCAAATTTACAACAAATAAGTGTGATTACATTTCAAAAAATTTAGGTTAATAATTAAATTTAAAAATGACTTATTATCATAGAGATAATCTGAGTATCAAAATGTTAAAACACCAGTAGGGCATTGCTAGGCAAGTAATCTGGTCTAAATATTGGTGAAAAATGAAGCTTGAAGTACTAGAGACACTGTCATCAGTAAGAATACTGTTTCTGTAAAACTTTGTTTATAGTCAAATTATTAATATGTATCCTACAAATCTTTTTACAAAAAGGTTGGCAATTGTATAATGCACAATTAGAAAAGCTTTAAGGCAAACACACACAAATAAATAAAAAAATTTTAAAGACATTCTTCTTCCAAATTGGCAGCTTATTTATTTACCTGATCATTCATTCTTCAGTTTATTTTCATTCAACAAGCATTTGCCATATTTAGAATGATGCTAGGTACTACACAGAGCAACAATTTAAAAAGGGCTTTTGGGTTCAAATAACTTGGCATTAGCACATTTGGACAAAACAGGTTAATATGTAACAGGTAAACTATTCATTTTTATTTTCTACTACTCAGGAGAAATTTGATGCTCAAATATTTTTTTTTAAATGATTATGTCATCACAAAAGCAGTTAAGTGGACTGATTGTACATCACTTCTTATGTATGTTTACTTTAACTGTAAATGCTAAACAAATGTCAGCCAGAGTGAACTTTTTAGTTGCTATAAAATTTACCAGTTCACAGGAAGCAATTCTCTTTTCTGGATGGTTCTATAAAATAAAACTATATCCTCTGTATGTAATACATGTGATTCTTACAGGATTTTGAAATCCAACTAGCTGTGCATGACTGCTTGGATTACTCGCAGCTTCTTGGTTGCCTGCTACAGCCTCTGGAATTATAGTAGGATTCAAGACAGCTTTTTTCTCCTTCAGATTAAGAACCAACCCAAGCTCTGGTAAGGGTAAACAGGAAGGTCTACTGAGGCCAAAAAGTGTGAAATACAAGTCCACAGCACCACACCGCAACCTCCAGTCATGTGAAGTACCTGAGAAGTAAACAATACAGAAATTTTATTATCGTACCTTTATTCTTACAAAATGAGTATCAGACATCAACTAAAAAAAATCTAATATTCTAAAAACAATTTCTTTTTCTGGCTTTCAATCTTCTTTTACTTCTTTCTCACCAGTAATTAATTGTACCACATTCATTCATTCTCTGTCCAACTTGTCTGATTCTCTTTATTAACATACTGTCAGGCCAATATCACTCCATAAACCTTCATGTATCCTATCACAGAAACAAAATCCCCTATCTCTAAATCTTACTGTTAGGTTTTAAATATGGTGAGAAAGCACACAACTACTTGAAATAACATAATTCTAAATTTAGACTTATTCCAGAGGAGAATATCGTACTAAACTCGTTTGAATTGTGTTGTAATACTAACAGACATGTGTAAACTACAGGGATAGTAACAGGTAGTAAACACGCACTTGATCAGAAAATGACTGCCTAGGGAAGAAATTCAGTTCCAACTAGTAGAAAGACTAGAAGCAACCTCTTTTGATTTCTCTGGGTTTGTTTTTCCCAAAATAAGAGTTTTGGTCTGAGATTATACCATACACCTTGGCAATGACAGACCAAAACACTAACATCAGAGTTCTTTCTCACTTTCCTTTACTCCCCAGTAAAGCACTCCAGGTAGACACTGCCATTAACTACAACTGACTGACAAAATGAAATCTGTCACCTAGGGTTAAACAATCTCTATGCCATCTAGTTGGAATTTTAAATTATCTAGAGAATTTAAAACACATGAATAGAAGAAATAATACTGAAATTCTTCTTAATAAGAAAAATAAAAATCTATAAATGCTCAATTCTGAGAATTGTTGTCTCAAGAGAGTACCACTAATGTGTACAGAAAAAATGAAAAGGGGAGGTAGTACTGTAGCATATTTTGGACACCATAAATACTCAACTTTGTGGTTTCCAACAATGAATGTTATTAATAAATTATAGTCTAATGATTCTGATGACATGTACTCTAAAAGAAAATAACCATTTTATTAATTATGTGCAAAGGAAATCTATAATGGGAGGAGCTATAATTTTACTGAATTCACAGTATCTACTGTTACCATCTGGTGCACTGTGCTAGGCAGTTTCCATTCTACACTGCTGTGAAATAGCACTCATCATTCCTATTTGAGACATTTTCCATTTTGCTCCTGAGTGATGAGATAAGACATACACTATGGATAGAAGAGCGAGCAAGAGTTACTGATGAGGGTCAAGTTTTTATACCATAAAAACTAGAGAAACTGGAAATAGAAAAAATAGTACACAGTAAAAATAAGGCTTTTATAGTGGAAATTCATTTTCCTTCTTTGGAACAGGTATACCCACTCTTCAATGGCCTGCGATAGCTTTAATTTTTGTAGGCATTCATTATCCTCTTCCTCAAAGTATTTACATGTGTGTAAAGATTCCATAAAGGACAAGTTATCAGATTGCTGGGACTTTTATTAGCAAAAGTTGGAGAGTCTCAACCTTGTGAGGGAAGACAAAAATCCTGACGGGATAAGCAATAAATAACTAGCCCTCTATCTATCCATCCAGGAATAAAAGGAATAAATCTTAGGCATTTTATTAATAAGAAAAACTAGAGTGGTTTGGTGCACATTTATAGTTTGGAATAATACTAAATCTTGAGGAGCAATATTGCCTACTTACATATGCAGCAAATAACCATCGTGAACCTTTACATACTGTAGATGCCCCATGAAAGCATCCAGTTGTAAAGGCCTTAAAGTCCTCAAAGCTTTTTATTTTCTTTTTAATATTACTTTAATTTTAAAAACAGTGGCAATATATATTTGATGAGCTAAGGGTTTGTTTTGTTTTGGAAAATTAGTTAAAGGATAAGTAGATGACAGCAAAAGTTGCCAAATATACTGAGCTCCTAGCATATGATTTCTGCTACTTTTCCATTTTGTGTGGAATATTTGCTTTTGGTAAACCTGCAATATGGATGGGAAAATGAACATTGTTTTGTTCCTGCAGGAAGTTTTGGTAGTGATTTTTTCCTCTAAAATGGACTTATGTTCTCTATTCAAATCAGAAAATACCTCAGACAACACCGTAAAATTGTAAATCTGATACTACAATACAAATCATATATTCATTTTCTGAAGTCAATGTGAAAAAGCTACTAAGAAGAAAGCTTGCTTTGAAAGCCACTATTTTTAGGACATGCGTGAATAAACCTAGCACTCACTTTTTTTTTTTTGGGGGGGGGGTCCCTAGGGGTGCTTAACCATCAAGACACATCCCCAGCCCCTTTTTTTATATTTTATTTAGAGACAGGGTCTCACCCACTTGCTTAGGGCCTCGCTAATTTGCTGAGCCTGGCTTTGAACTCACGATCCTCCTGTCTCAGCTTCCCGAGTTGCTGGGATTTATAGGCCTGCGCCATCACACACTCTTTAGTGACCATGGAAACTTAAAAAATATGTACAAAGCTGAGCCAGAGGAATACAACTGTCCCTGGGAATTAATGTCCTGGTCTTTCTGTTCCTTTTACTTGAAGCGGAAATAGCAAATTCACTTATATTTTTATGCATGTTCACATAAATATATAATTTCCAATACAGATGAAATAATACATTTTCACTTACTTCCAACATCTCTATCCCTAATAGGTACAGTGTAACAGAAAACTTTAAAAACGTTCTCATATTATGAATACTGTTTAATTCCTTATTCTGAAACCTAACATATCCTCTCTAACTGAATTAGATACTGTTTCTCATTCTAAGCTCTAGAGTATAGCTGCAAACTTTCAAACACTAAAAATAATTATGATGTAAATAAGCAGTTAACCTTCACTGTCTTGAACAATAACATGAATGTTATATCATTCTTGAAGTAACATGCCAAACCTTGAAGAGCAAGTTGGGAGTAATGACTAAAATTTCCTTTGCAATGATAAACAGTCAGATATCCTCTCTACAATTAAGGCCTACATCTTCAGAAATGAAAACAACATTCTTAACCTGGCAATACCAGAAGAATTACTTGTGTCCTAAATATTAATCATGCATGGAAATGTCCAATTCTTCAGTTTTCATTTTTTAAATGTATTTTTAAACGTACTGTCATGGCCTATAATTCAGTACCTCACTAAAACTGTAAAAGGTAGATCTCATATGTTCTGAATTATGAGCCATGTTCCTTTGGGAAGGGAAAATCATTGTTTTTACTATGAAAAAAAAAAAAAAAAAAAACACAGAGTCAGCCAGGTCCTAACAATGCCTGCTCACTGCCCAAAGCATAAAACTCAAATTCCTGAGGTCCTTCACATTTGAGTCCCAATCTGTCATTCCGGATAACACTATTTTCTAAACACCCCTTCAGAACTTGAGGTTTTGTATATAATTCTATTTAATTTTATATATAATTCTCCTATATAACATGTCTTTTTTCTGCTGACAAAATCCTTCCCATTCCTCTAAAGCTAACTCAAATGACACCTCTCCAAATACACTCTAGCATTCCAGACAAGCTTCAGGGATCCCCAAAAGTTTGTTCTTTTAATTTTAGAAAGTATCTCCTTGTATTATAATTTATACAACGTTAATACAAAAAAAGATATTTTTGCACAAACGAAACCTCACAGTGGCAAACAGAAGGTGCTCAATAAATTACTATTGAATAAAATAATGTGTACAACTTTTAAAAAAGATTGCCAGCCGAGTATGGTGGTTCACACCTATAATCCCAGCAGCTCAGGAGTGTGAAGCAAGAAAATTGTAAGTTCAAAGCCAGCCTCAGCAACTTACTGGGGCCCCATGCAACTGAGCGAGACTCTGTCTTAAAATAAAAATAAAAAGAGCTGGGGATTTGTCTCAATGGTTAAGGGACTTTGGTATTAAAAAAAAAAAAAAAAAAAAAGACTGTCCTTGGACAATGTGATATTTTCAATAACCATGAATATCATGTCTCACTCTCAGATTTAAATATTATAAATCCTGTTTGAATGTTTCTGATCACACTTATTCCCTTTTACTGAGAAGTTCCTGAAAACACCAAAGCATTTGATTCTACATTTAATTCTTCAAAAGTACCTTATGATCCATCTTATAAGATGCTCTTTTCTTAATGACAATGACATTCTCTCCCACATATATATGTGTATTTGTAAATTTGTGTGTGTGTGTGTGTGTGTGTATTTTTGTTGTTGTTGTTGTTGTTACTGGGAATTGACTTAGTTGCCTTGCTAAGTTGCTGAGATTGGCTTCGAACTCATGATCCTCTTGCCTTAGCCTCCTAAGTCGCTGGGATTACAGGTGTGCACCACCATACCTGGCTCTCTCCCATATTTTAAAAATGGGTTCAGCCCATTTTATAACTCTGAAAAATCAACACACCTCAAATCCAGTCTGGACTAAGAAATAAGTAAACAAATGCAAGGAAATCTCTGTTGTCCATAGTTTGCTCTTCATATGTAAATTGAGATAATGCTCATCTCAAGTGACCAGATAACTCAGAAGACCCAACAAGGAGAGGCAGGCAAGGTTAGTTAGGATTTAGGAACTAGGTGGTATTCCAGCCCCTTTTGTTACTGGTGAATTATCTTTTTCTTTGGTAGTAGTGGGAAATGAACCCAGGATCTTGTGCATGCTAGGCAAGCACTCTACTACTGAGTAGTATCCCTTTACCCTTATTTTTAATTCGATACAGGATCTTGCTAAATTGTCCAGGCTAGCCTCAAACTTGCAATCCTTTTGCTTCAATCTCACAAGTACTTGAGATTACAGTTTGTGCTATGACACTAGGAATTTACTTTTCTTGAAAAATGACCATTAATAAGACAGAATGCCAATGAGAAAAATCCTCCAGATGAACTGGTATCCTAAAACCTTTGTTACAATTACAACTGTGGATAAAGCATGTAATTCATACACACAATGCCCCACACCTGACAAAAGGCAAATATACCCACATCTTTATAGTAGTGATATATAGTAGTGATATAACAAAATTATTTAATATTTTCCTTTTTTATTATTTTTTTCAGAAAAATTCTACATGATTTTATTATTTTTATCATTAAAAAAAAAAAACAAAAAACACCACTTTAGCCAGATGTAGGGGGCACACACCTATAATCCCTGCTACTCAGTAAGCAGAAGCAGGAACCCAGGAGATCTAAGTCATCCTGGGCAACATAGCAAGACTCCTTTAAAAAAAATACACACATACTTTAAAAAATTAAAGATAAGACAAAAACTGCATGGTACTGGCATAAAAACAGACAAATAGACCAATGATACAGAACAGAAGACAGAGACGAACGCATATATCTGCAGTCATCTGATCCTTAACAAAGGTACCAGAAACATACAAGGGAGAAAATACTGCCTTTTTAACAAATGGTGCTGGGAAAACTGGTTATCAACATGCAGAAGAATGAAACTAGACCCTTATCTCTCACCCTACCCCCAAATCAACTCAAAAATGGATCAAAGACCTAGGAATTAAACCAGAAACTATAAGACTCCTAGAAGAAAATGTAGAATCAACATTCCAATGTATAGGCATAGGAACATTTTTCTCAATAGGACCCCTAAAGCTCAGGAATAATGCCAAGAGTAAATAAATAGAATGGCATCAAATGAGAAAGCTTCTACACAGTAAACAATTAGAAATTTAAAGATAGAACCTAAAGAATGGGAGAAAATCTTTGTTAGCTATTCTTCTGACAGGATTAATATGTAGAATATATAAAGAACTCAAAAAACTTTATACCAAAAAAATCAAAACTACACTGAGATTTCAGTCAGAATGGCAGCCATCAAGAATGCAAATAACAATATATGTGGGAGAGGATGTAGAGGAAAAGGAACATTTTTACACTGTTGGTGGGATTGTAAATTTATACAACCTCTAGGAAATCAGCACGGAGATTTCTCAAAAGACTAGGGCATGGAATCACCATATGACCCAGCTATACCACTCCTTAGTATCATACTATAGTGGTACATGCATACCCATGTTTATAGCAGCATAATTCACAATAGCCAAACTATGGAACCAGCCTAGTTGTTCATCAATGGATGGATGGATTTAAGAAAATAAATGTGATATGTATATACCATGGAGTTTTATTCAGCCATAAAGAAAAATGAAATTGTGGCATTTGCAGGAAAATGGATGGAAGTAAAGACCATTAGGTCAAGTGAAATAAGTCAAACTCAGGTCAAGGGTCTTATGTTTTTTTCCTATGTGGAAGACAGAAAGGAAATAAGAAAAGAAAGGTGGGGGCGGATCTCATAAAAATCAAAGAGAGCTCAGTAGAGGAAAGGGACCAAGAGGTAGGAGGCTGGGAGGGAAGGGGAAGTGCTGGGAGTGATATTGGTCAAATAATATTGTTATATTGTGTACGTGTATGAATATGTAAGAACAAATCTCATAATTAAGTACAACTCTAATGCAGCAATAAAAAATGTGGAAAAATAAATTAAAAACCAAACAAAAGAAAGAGATTTCTTAGAACAGATCCATTCTACCCCAGAGGTTAAGGTTTGGAAGGGAAATGGCAATCTTTTATAATTCATCTACCTTATGTCCAATGTTGTTCAAAAACATTTTTTTTAGAATACTTCCAATTATTTATGCCATCCCCACTGTTAATACTGCTTCCGCTTATTTATAATCTGAAAAACTGACCAATAATTTGTTTATGATATTTGTTTGAGTGCAATCTCACTGATCTCACCGGTACAGACTATAGGCATAAAGAATTCCAAACCAAGGAAGCAACTTTACATTAGTTGAAGCCAATCAAAATTAAATACTAAGCATCATGAAAGACTCAATGTGTATAACAGCAACCTTCCAATGGGTTCAAACATTTTACAGAAATTGTTCCATTAATCTTAAACACCCATTTATTTTGTCCAAAATTTTTGCCTAGACAGTAATAAGAGAATTCTTCAAATTTCATTGTTTTCCTCAAATTTGTGATCTATTATGGTCAAGGAATCACAAATTCTTGTTAAAAAATATAATCAATATAGTTGAGTTTGTATCATATGCTAATGAGTGAATAGTTCTTTATAAGTTCATGAATTGTGTGATCAAATCCCGGGTCTAAATACTAGAAATAATATCTTTAAGGTAACCAGAGGTAGCAAAACATTAAGCATTATGTAAACAGCAGCAATCATTCTTCTAGAGATTAGGAAAACAATTTAGAAATATCTTAGTTTAGATAAGTTTATATGTTACTTTCTGAATATCTCAAAGACAACAGTGATCCTATTTTAAATTTTATTACATCTATTATATCTATTCTGATGACTTTACTTGGGGCTATTGAGTTATATTATGAAACTAAAAGACAGAAATTATGCAATCAGTATCTCAATGTTAGTAAAATAAATAATAAAATTAAAATATTAGAATTTGGCATTTAATTATGATTCAGTGAAGCAGCCACCAATGAGATAATCAAGATTACATTATTTTCCAATATTCTAGAGAGAAGATAAAATGACATACTCAAAATGCTTAAGTAGTAAAATGAACATGCACTGCTCTCCTACCTTCTATCTGTAGCAAATGCTTATCTATCTCTAAACAAAATACATTTCAGCCTATCTTTTGATCTAACCTTTAAACTAAAACGAATATTAGTTTCAACCTATCAGAGACCTCTTGCAAATCTGGTTAGATATATATTTAATACTTATAAACCCATAGAAAAAGACCAATAACCTGAATAAATAAAAAATGACTTAAAAAAAGACACAGGTTTGGGGTGTGCTGTGGTACAGCATTTGTATAGCATGCACGAGGGTTTAATCCCCTGCACAGGAAAAAAAAAAGGAACTACTAATACCTAAAAATATGAGCATGATAATATTATCATTATACTAGTCTAACAACATTTTTAAGTATTTAATATAAGCCAGATACTGTGCTTCACAACTACTAACTCATTTTAATTCTCAGTTTACAGGAGTCAATATCATGATCATCTACGTTTTATAAATGAAAAAAGTTTAGCAGCCACACAGTGAGAAAATAACTGAGCTAAGACTTACCTATCTGCAAACTGAGATAGTGCTCCTAAGCACTGTTATCCTACATCCTTATCTCACTCAAATAAAGTAAATTAAAACTATGAGAGACCATGAACTTCAGGGTGCAGACCAAAAACAATATGCACTTTTTAAAAATGAAAACTGTTAGTTTGCATGTAATGACTGCCCCTGGAAGGATAAGAAATTGGTTACTGATGGAAAGGACACTAGGTGGCTAAGGAAAAGAGGTGGAAAGATTAGTTTTTCACTACTATGCAACACTTTGTAGGGTCATGTTAATAGCCCTTTAAGCATCTGAAACACTTTCACATGAGTTAATCTTTTATTTCCTTAACCTCAGTGGGGAGCAAAGTGAGCATATCCTTAACCAATGTTATAATATCCACCATTGTGAAAGTATGATATTCTACTTAAAAAAAAAAAAAAAGACAAAAACTAAAAACTCAACTTCTGTTCTTAAATGCTACTGAATTGTAAGTCTGCTATAAAATGAAAATACTCTAATAAAAATTTCTTTTAAAAATCACTGTTCTCTCACCAGAATTCATAAGTTTCCAAAGCTGATCTACCAGGGCTTCATTGCACAATGGAGATTCCATGTTCTTTGTAAATGGTGGATTCTTAGTCAGCATATTTAGAATCTTATGCCTGAAAGAGTACAAAACAAATTAATTAATTTTTGCTAACCATCTGCTGACTGATAATCTGAGTCAGAAAATAGTTGAAAATTATCTGTACTTTCTCCTCCAAATTTTATCACCTTCCATTAGGCCTAGTTTTATCACCTTCCATTAAATTAGTTTTATTTCAGAAGACCTTAAATTACATCCTAAATATTTCCTACGTTTCAATTAAAAAAAAAAAAAAAAAAAAAAAAAGTCTGGTGGTTTTGCTTTTAAATCAACTAACTGTGTGATCAAAAGTTTGACTACATAATCTTAACAAATCTTAACATAATAGTTTCTGTGTGTGTGTGTGTGTGTGTGTGTGTGTGTGTGTGTGTGTGTGTGGTAGTAGGTCCTCGCATATTTTAAGCGACTACTCTACCACCAAGTTACATCACCAGCCCTTTTTATAATTTTATTTTGAGACTGGGTCTCAAATGGCTCAGGCTGGCCTCTAACTTTTCCTCCTCCTGCCTCAGATACCCCAGTAGCTGGGATTACAGACTTGGGCCACTGTGTCCAGCTACTCCCATCCTAATTTTTAAAGTAAACATTCTACTCTTCATAGAAACATGTACAAAAAAGAAAAAAAGAAAAGAAATAACTGGTCAGAGTTAAGTACATCTTAAAAATGAGGTAATAAATAAATAAATAAAACATAATAAACCACTCAAGTCTACCCTTGAGATAATAAAATGAACACAGACATCATTATTCTATCTTTGTAGAGCACAGGAATGTGAGGGAGATACGATATCTACAAAAGGTTCTTCAAATTAAGCTGAAATTAAAAAGAGCCAATTAAGAAATGTATCCTCAGAGGGGTAACTGTTAAACTCTTATTATGGAATAATTTAATCTGAAAGGCCACCTCTAATTTAGTCAAAACAGAGCATTATGATGACAAAAACATTTGAAAAAGAAGTATCTGATGGTATGAGAAGACATCATAAGAAGTATATAGAGAAAGGACAAACCCAGGTCTAAGATAAAGACAAAAATTCAAGGTTTAAGAACAACTAGATTTCTACGATTTAAGTTAGAGAGAAAGAAATTGAATTTCAATCTTTACAAAGGTTAGCAAACTTTCAGAAAAGGTTAATCTGGGAATTTTTTACATTTAATTGTTGGTGGTAAGACACCAAATTAGGCTTGAAACTGGGAAGGAGATAGGATAAAAGTTGACCTGTAAGTGGTCATTTCTTGGACATTAAATGCTTGTTGGCTATAATTTCATATTTATAATATTGAGATGTGGATTCTGTTAACACACTTTTGAGCTATGAAATTAAAGACTATAAAATAAGACTGCTAAAATACTATAAGAACAAAAAGCAAAATGTGGTTATAGATACAACTTATAAAACTATGAAAGGGGGTACACATTTTTATAGTTACCTACTTTTGTCTTTATGAATACAATTCTTGTATTCCTTTATGAATACAAGACCTATTACTCTACTTGATAGAATGTAGAACAGTATTCCTGGTATATAGCATCCTTATGATAAGAGTAAGTCCCAACCTGACTAACTATTTTGACCACCTCAGTGATGTTCTTTCATTCCTCATCAGGATTTTAAATTTCTTAAAAAATTTTAACTAATTAATTTTATTCATTGTTTGTGAGTGTGTGTGTGTGTGTGTGAGAGAGAGAGAGAGAGAGAATATGAGAATATATTCTGGCTGCACTGGTTGGTTCAGGGACATACACACATATACTTATTTCTTTTTCTTTCATTTGTAGCTTTTTAAAATATGTGATTATTTTTTCCTAGCCTATTCTTTTGAGGGTTCAAGTGTTCTAGATTGTATATTCTGATTTGGTTCTGCATTATTTTCATTTGTTTATTTCTATTTCACATTCTCTATCTTCTTCTGCAAATTGTCTTTTTTTTTTTTTTTGTACTGGGTTTTGAATCCAGGGGCCTTTAACCACTGAACCACATCCCCAGCCCTTTTTTATATTTTCATTTGGAGACAGTCTTACTGAGTTGCTTAGGGCCTCGATAACTTGAACTCAATGATTCTTGGGCCTTCCAAGCCACTGAAATTACAAGAGTGCGTAACCGTGCCTAGCCAAATTCTGTTGTTCTCTTTCCCAATACTTTGCTTCTATTTTCCCCCACCTTCCATATAAACATCACATACTACATTTATTCACTCCACTCTGTTCACTTTTTGAAACCATAAAATATTTTCTAACTTCCTAACACATTTACTTTTCACCTAATTAACTGTATTTTTATCATCTTTCAGAATTAATTGATTTCTATAACTCCTCCCCCACCATTAATTTTAATAAACTCATCACTGCTCTGGATGATATGGTTGACACCTGCCATTTGCTTCAAAGTCAGATCTAGTTCATGATTATTGTTTTTACTGTTGACAATTGCCAAACCAACTTTTCCTTTTATTGGTGGCAATTAATGTTGAAGACTTCATAATAGGCACTGGGTACTTACTTAACACTGTATATTGTTTGCTGTTTGCAACCCTGTTCTGTTGTTTATTTCACCTCATTCTGTGAGGTGCTAGGAACCTACAGGGACACTTAAAAGTTCACAGGTTAGGGACTCTGCTGCTGAACTAAACATTCCCTGACATTACTCCCACTCAAAGAAGTGAGAAGACAAAAGACCCAAACCAAAATGGACCCAGTGAGGAACAATCAGAAAGGGTACTCAGGTATGAACCCTTGGCATCTACGCATACATCAAAAACAGAGAAAAGTCCCAGAACAAAGGATACACACAATAAAAGAGGTAGAGGAATCCACCTGAATTGATGCACAAAAACAAGACTTCTGAAAATACGATAAAACAGTCAAACAAATATCCCCCCAAAATCCAGTCCCCAACAAAGGACCCCACTGATACTGATGTGGACAAAAGCCCAGAAAAAGACTGTAAAAAACTGCTCAATGAACTAAAAGGAGATCTAAGGAAGGAATTAAGAAAGCAATTACAGAAGATGAAAGAAAACTTTAATAAAGTAATAAAAAAGAGTGAAAATATCAACCAGAACTCCTAGAAATGAAAAACACAATCAATCAAATTAAAAACTCACTCGAAGGCATCACTAACACATTAGACTGCAGAGAAAATAGAACCTTAGACCTTGAAGACAGAATTTCAGGCCTTGAAGACAAGTTATATTATGATCTTGAGTACACAATAGGCAATAAAAGGGAAAAAATTATAGGACATGACCAGAATATACAGAACTCTGGGACAACATTAAAAGACCAAACCTGAGAATCACTGGGATACAAGAGAAAATGGAGATACAAACTTAAGGCATAAATAACATTTTCAATGAGATAGTTACAGAAAATTTTTTCCTGTATCAGAAATGAGATAGACGTCCACATACAGGAGGGCTTACAGGATCCCAGAGAGACCTAATCAAATGAGAGCTCACCAAGACATACCATAATCAAAATGCCTAACATAAAAATAAGGAAAGGCCTGGCGAGAAACATATGGTCAGATTTAGAGGCAAATCAATAAGGCTCACTTCTGATTTCTCAGGTCAGACCCTAAAATAAAAGAGCACTATATGAGCACTATAAAGAATACTCAAAGATAAACTTCACACAGAGGAATGGAAAAATAACTCTCAAAGACCATACGCAGAGAAAGTTCAACTGAAGAATAATCCACTAAATGAGCTCAAAACAGGACAAAATAAAGCAAAAAAAAAAAAAAAAAAAAAAAGACAGGAAAACATAAACACATATCCATACTAATGCTGAATGTTAATGGTCTCAAACTCACAACTAAAAGACACATATTATTATTATTTATGGCTTAATAGTATTCCATTGTGTATATATACCAGAGTTTCTTTATCCAATCATCTGTTGAAGGGCATCTGAGTAGGTTCCACAATCTAGCTATTGTGAACTGAGCTGCTATAAACATTGATGTGGCTGTGTTACTGTATGGCATTTGCAAATAAATGGATGGAATTGGAGAATATCATGCTAAGTGAAATAAGCCAAGACCAAAAAACCAAGGACCAAATGTTTTCCCTGATAAGTGGAGAATGGTATATAATGGGGGTGGGGGGGTTGGGAGTGAGAGAAGAATGGGGGAACTTTAGATTATGTAGAAGAAAATGAGGGGGGTTATGAAAAATGCTGGAATGAGACAGACATCATTACTGTATGTACACGTATGATTACACGAATGGTATGAATCCACAGCACAACTATAGAAATGAAATGATGTACTTCATTTGTATACAACGAATCAAAATGCAGTCTGTAAAAAATTAAAAGATAAATTTAAAAAAGACACATATTAGCAGACTTGATCAAAAAGCAAGATATACAACAATAGGCTGTTTACAAGAGACTCATCTAACCATAGGGTGAAAGTAAAAGGATGGAAAAAAATATTCCATGCACATTCAAAAAATAACATGCAGGAGTAGCAATTGTCTTATGCAACAAAGCAGATTTCAAGAGACAAAGCAGGTCACTACATTCTAGTAAAGGGAAC
This sequence comes from Sciurus vulgaris, assembly GCF_902686455.1. Taxonomy (NCBI): domain Eukaryota; kingdom Metazoa; phylum Chordata; class Mammalia; order Rodentia; family Sciuridae; genus Sciurus; species Sciurus vulgaris. The sequence continues at coordinate 192,279,750 of NC_136461.1, forward strand.
AATCCAACGAGAAGATATAATGACAGAAAATATTTATGCCCCAAATGTTGACACACCCAATTACATGGAAAAAAAAAATACTCCATGGCATTAAATCCCATGACACCAACCCTAGACAATAATGCTGGGCAATTTCAATATACTCTCATCACCAAATGATCATCAAAACATAGAATCAATAAAGATATCTCCAACTTAACACTATAAATAAAATGGACCTAATGGAACTACAGAATATTCCACTCTCAAACCACTGAATTGCTGGACGTAAACTTTTTCCAAAATAGATCATATTCTAGGCAAAAAGCAAATCTTAGCCAATACAAAAAAATGTAAGCACCCTATCATATCATAATGGAATGAGGCTAGAACTGGGCAGCAAGAAAAAAATAACAGAAATCACATAAACTATGTAGACTGAACAGTACTCTCTTAAGTGAAAAAAATGAACCAAAGAATAAATCAAGAAATTCTTAGAAACAAACAAGAACAGAGATACAACATATCAAAATCTCTGGGACAGTATGAAAGTAGTTCTAAGAGGAAAATTTATAGCACTGAGTGCCTATGTTAAAAATTGGAAATACCCCAAACAAAAAAGCTTATGCTCCACCTCAAGGCCTTAGAAAAAGAACAAATTAACCCCCAAACCAGTAGAAAACAGGAAATAATTAAGATTAGAGCCAAATTCAGTGAAATTGAGCATAAGAAAATAATACAAAGGGATCAATACAATGAAGAGTTGTTTCTTTCAAAAGATTGAAAAACCCTTAGCCAAACCCAAAACAAGGGAGGGTGGGAAGAGGAATAACAGAAATTCATTAGACTAGAAAAAGGGAAAACCTCTCAGTCAGTCACACTGCTTAGCAGTCTCTGTTGTTAGGACTGAATCTGTACCTCTACTTGATTTTTCCATTCATCTCAATTCCTATAGTTAGCTGCCTGCTCTATAATGTATACTCTTCTGCCCTGTCCACACTAAGACTTCCCCCAGTCTCCTATATCTCATTAAACAGTACTGTACAGACTACAGAACAGACTAGAAGACACAGACAATAATTCACATACCTGACATTTGATTTTTGACAAAGATGCCAAAAGTATATTTTAGGGAAAAGATAGCCTTTTCAACAAATGGTGCTGGGAAAACTAGATAGCTCTATGTAGAAAAATGAAATTAGATCCTTCTCTCTCACCCTGCACAACACTCAAATCCAAATGGATCAAAGACTTAGAAATTAAACTAAAAACTTTACAACTGCTAGAAGAAAACATAAGGTCAATAATCCATCATATAGGTGTTGGCACTGACTTCCTAAACAAGACTCCCAAAGCACAAGAAATAAAACCAAGAATAAATAAGTGGAATGTCATTGAACTAAACAGCTTTTCCACAGTAAAGGAAACAATTAACAGCATAGAGAGAAGTCAACTGAATGGGAGAAAATCTTGGCCAGTTACTCCTCCAATGGGGGATTAATATCAGAATATACAAAGAACTCAAAAAACTTAACACCAAAAAACAAAATCAAAACAAAGTAACAAAAAAAAACCAAAGAACTCAATCAAAAAATGGGCAAGAGAACTATATAGAAACTTCTCAAAAAAAGAAACACAAACAGCCAAAAACTATATGAAAAAAATGATAAACATCTCTAGCAATCAAGGAAATGCAAACCAAAACTATGCTAAGATTTCATCTCCCTCTAATCAGTACGGGAATGATCAAGAATATGAATAATAATAAAAAATGCTGGCAAGTTTATGGGGAAAAAGGTTGAGTTGTACAATGTTGGTGGGACTGCAGACTAGTACAAATACTCTGGAAAGCAGTAGGAGATTCCCCAAAAAACTAGGGATATGACCCAGCTATCCCACTCCTTGGTATTTTCCCAAAAGATCTAAAATCAGCATACCACAGTGATAGAGTCACCTCAATGTTTATAGCAGCACAATTCGCAATAGCTAAATTATGGAAATCAGATGCCCAACAATAGGCGAAGGGATTAAGAAACTGTCGGGTGAACATACACACAATGGAGTTCTGTTCAGTCAGAAAAAAGAATGAAATAATGGCATTTGCTGGTAAATGGATGGAAAATGAAGAATATCATGCTTAGTGAAATTAACCAAACTCGGAAACACAAAAGTAAAATATTTTCTCTCATATGCAAAAGCTAGAGTAAAATAAAGAAAAGGGGAAGAGAAGGATAGGATACTATAAAGAACAAATTAAATATAAATAAATGGACAAATGAAAGGAAGTCCCAGTAGAGTGAAGGAAGGAGAATGGGAGGCAAGGGAGGTCAGGAAGGAAAAGTGGGAGGAATAAGGTGGGGGGAGGATCAAGAACTGAAATTGATTTCTAGGCACGTATAAGTTAGTAAGGATAAACCCAACTACTATGCAGAACTATAAAAATGTAATTAAAAAAAAAATGCTGAGCATGATGGCACACATCTGTAATCCCAATAGCACCGGAGGCTAGGCAGGAGGATCTTGAGTGCAAAGCGCCTCAGCAAAAAAGATGGGTGCAACTCAGTGAGACCCTGTCTCTAAATAAAATACAAAATAGGGCTGGGGGTGTGGCTCAGTGATCGAGTGCTCCTGAGTTCAATCCCTGGTACTCCCCAACCAAAAAAAAAATACACACACACACACACATGAATGAGTTTGCTCTTTAGAGTATGTTAATGTTATTACACCTTTAATTTACACAAAGAAGTAAAGTCTGTTATTGCCCGGGTGCTTTTTAATTTATCATAAATGGCAACTAGGCACAAAATATTAAAACATGGTATTACAAGCTCCTCAGAACCTTGCTGATAAATTATAAAGATTGTTCTGGGGATATCACTGAAATTATCACTCAAAGAGGAATGTAGATTACATGTACAACTTCAAGTAAATTCAATGTTTCTTTGAAAATATTTTCTTTCATTAAAGTTCAGGTGCAAGAAGAACCATTTAAAAAAATATTTTTTACAATACCTTTATTTTATTTATTTATTTTCAAGTTCTGCTGAGGATCAAACCCAGTGCCTCACACATGCTAGACAAGTGCTCCACCACTGAGCCACAACCCCAGCCTCAAGAAGAATAATTTTAACAAGCAAATATATATAAATAATGATTCAAAACAATACTCAAGAAAGAGAAGAAAATGAGAATCAATGCTTAAGTTTTCAATGACTGAATACCAAGATTTGCAAGTTTATGCTTCACACATCTGGAAAAAACCTGAAGCAAATCACAAGCAAGTCAAAATTTCATGACACGTCCAGAGCAGCAAAAACATTATTATTTGAGAATTTTGGTCAAGGAGGCAGTCCCATCCCAATGCCAATCACCATAAAAAAAATGGAGCTAAATTAAAACAAAACAAAACAAAAAAAAATTCAACACTCTTTCAGGAGAAAAAGCAGTGAAGATAAGTGTGCCCCCATTTAGGAACGGGTACATTCTATTCATGAGCATGCTTAATTACAAAATAGGAGGATAATTCCATGGCACCATTAAATTAATCTAAAGCTCACATAACTATTCTTTCTACCAATGTACAAAAGGAAATATATGCATAGAAATAACTGAAAGATCCTGCTCTGTCCACCTCACTACACAGAGGATCAACGAACAGCCCGCACAGAGGACTGACCACACTGCAGCTCCCCTTCTACCAATGTGGGGCTCCCCAGGCCCACCTCCATCTTGGAACACTGCAGCTGCTGCTGTAGCTCCCTCTAAATAGTAGCCTCGGCCTGAGGACAATGAAAAAGGCCTGGAGGCAACTACTCACTGCAACAAGGCCCACCACAGTGCTGCATCTCTGAACAGGTCACCCAACAGCACTGACTGGCCTGCCCTCACAGCTCCATCTCTGAAAGCGGTCGTCTTCAACCTGAGACACCTTTGCACCATCTTGGGTTACCTCCACTGCCACCACAACCATCTTTAACTAGAGCAGCTTACATCATGGGACACCAGCTGGGGCCTGGAAGTCCAACATCAAGGTACCTACAGGTTTGAAGCTGCCACCTCTGCGAACTAGAGACATGGCCACTTCTATGTAAGGACAACAGCCAGGACCTGGAAGACCATCACCAAGGTCCCTGCAGGCTTGGTTACACCTGAGAGTGTGTTTCTCTCTTCTCTCCTGCTAACAGTCAACTTATATTGATTCCTCTTCCATTATTCCTATGATCTAATACCTTTATATTCTCATCTCCTAACTCGTAAACATCATATCCCACATACCCCCTCTCTGTCCATCATTAGAAACTGTAGACCCTACTGCAAACCTACTATTTATATTGTAGATAATAATCAAACACAGTTTCTGTTTATTGCAACAAAACTGTAAACGTCTTAATTGGGAATATTTGGTTTAGGGCTGCATACTGTTTGCATTGGGTGCTGCTAATATTGATCTCCCCTTAAAAACTCAAGAGAAAGCATCACCAACACCCTAGATCACTTGGAAGACAGAATCTCAACAAGACAAAATATATAATATTGAAAATAAAGTTCACCACACAATGAAGATGGTAATAAACCATGAATAGAACCTCCAAGAATTATGGAATAACATGAAGAGACCAAATTTAAGAATTACTGGGATAGAGGAAGGCACAGAGATACAAACCAAAGGAATGCACAATCTTTTCAACAAAATAGTATCAGAAAATTTCCCAAGCCTGAAGGATGAAATGAAAAACCAAATACAAGAGGCTTACAGGATAGCAAATGTACAAAATTACAACAAAACCACAGCAAGGCACATTATAATGAAAATGTCTAGCATACAAAAAAAGGATAGAATTTTAAAAGCCACAAGAGAAAAGTATCGGATTACATTTAGGGGAAAACCAATTCAAATCTCAGCAGATTTCTCAACCCAGATCCTCATAGCTAGGAGGTCCTGGAATAACATATACCAAGTTTTGAAAGAAAATGGATACCAACCAAGAATCATATAACCAGTACAATTAAGCGTCAGATTTGATGATGAAATAAAAACCTTCCATGATAAACAAAAGTTAAAAGGATTTACAACTAGGAAGCCTGCAACAGAGAACCACTGACAGCAAAATGTTCCATGAGGAGGAAATGAAAAACAATAATGAAAGACAGTGAAGGGAGGATCTACGCTAAAGGAAAAGCCAATCAAAGGAGAACCTAAGTCAGGATAAAAAACAAAAATAAACCAAGATGACCAGGAATACAAATCATATCTCAATAATTTTCCTGGAATGTTAATGGTCTAAACTCATTCATCAAAAGACATAGACTGGCAGATTGGATTTTTAAAAAAGACTGAACAATGGCTGCCTTCAAGAGACCTATCTAGTAGGAAAAGACCCACAGACTCAAAGTGAAAGGATAGGGAAAAAACATATTACTCTCTCACAAACTGTGTAAAAAAGCAGGGGTTTCCATCCTCATCAGATAAAGTGGACTTCAAGCCAAAGTTAATAGAAGGGATAAAGGACATTTCATACTGCTTAAGGGAATCATACCTCAACAAGACATAACAATCATAAATATTTATGCCCCCCAAAATGGAGCATCTACATACATCAAACAAACCCTTCTCAATTTCAAGAATCCAAAAGACTACCACACAATAATATTGAGTGATTTTAACACACCTCTCTCACCACTGGTTAGATTTTCTAAACAAACTAAACAAAGAAACTACAGAACTAAATAATAAAATCAATGACTTACACTTACCAGATATATATATAGAATATTCCATCCACCAACGAGCAAATACACTTTTTTCTCAGCAGTACTCTAAAACAGATCATATGTTATGCCACAAACTAACTCTTAGCAAATACAAAAAAAATAGAGATACTACCCTGAATTCCATCAGATCATAACAGAATGCAATTAGAAGTCAATGATAAAATAAAAAATAGAGAAGATACTCCAACACCTGGAGACTAAATAATATGCTACTGAATGATGAATGAATAGCAGAAAACACAGAGATATTAACAAATTCCTGGAGGTAAATGAGAATACTGATACAACATATCAAAATCTCTGGGAAACTACTAAGGCAGTAATAACAGGAAAATTCATTGCACTGAGTTCATTCATTAAGCAAATAAAAAGTCAACAAATAAATAACCTAATATTACATCTCAATGTCCTAGAAAAAAGAACAAATCAACACCAAAAACATTAGAAGACAAGAAATAATTAAAATCAGAGCTGAAATCAATGAAATTGAAACAAAAGAAACAATGAAAAAAATGACAAAACAAAAAGTTGGTTCTTTGAAAAAAAAAAAATTCAATAAAATTGATAAACCCCTAGCCCCACTAACAAAAAGAAAAAGAAAACCCAAATTACTAAAATTTGTGATAAAAAAGGAGATATCATGATGGACACTATTGAAATACAGAAGATAATTAGAACTATTTTGAAAATTTGTACTCCAACAAAATAGAAAATCTGAAGACAACAAATATCTAGAGACATATGATCTACCCAAACTGAATCAGGAGGACATATACACAATTTAAACAGATCAATTTCAAGTAACGAAACAGAAGATGCCATCAAAAGCCTACCAACCAAGAAAACCCCAGGACCAGACGGATTCTTAGTCAAGTTCTATAAGACCTCCAAAGAAGAACTAATATCAATAATCCTAAAAGTATTCCATGAAATAGAAAAGGAGAGAACCCTTCCAAACTCACTCTACGAAGCTAGTATCACCTTAATACTAAAACCAGACAAAGACACATCAAGGAAAGAAAACTTCAGACCAATATCCCTGATGAACACAGATGTAAAATTTCATCATAAAATTCAGGCAAATCACATAAGAAAACATTAAAAAGATAGTGCACTATGATCAAATGGGGTTCATCCCAGGGATGCCAGGTTGGTTCAACATACAGAAATCAATAAATGTAATTCATCACATCAATAGACTTACAGAATCATATGACCATTTCAATAGATGCAGAAAAGGCATTTGAAAAAATATAGCACTGCTCCTGTTCAAAACACCAGAAAAAGTAGGGATAGCAGGAACATACCTCAACATTGTAAAAGGTATCTACACTATGCCCAAGGCCAACATCATTCTAAATGGAGAAAAATTGAAAGCATTCCCTCTAAAAACTGGAACAAGACAGGGATGCCCTCTTACCACTTCTATTCAACATAGTCCTTGAAACTCCAGCCAGAGCAATCAGCCAGATGAAAGAAATTAGAGGGATACGAATAGGAAAAGAAGCACTCAAACTATCACTATTTGGTGACAACATGATTCTATATTTAGAGGATCCAAAGATTCCACCAGGAAACTTCTAGAATTAATAAATGAATTCAGCAAAGTAGCAGGATATAAAATCAACACCCATAAATCTTATGCACTTCTATACATCAGTGATGAACCCATGGCAAGAGAAATTAGGCAACGACCTCATTCACAAGAGCCTCAAAAAAAAAAAAAAAAAAAAACCTGGGAATCAATCTAGCAAAATAGGTGAAAGACCTCTACAATGAAAATTAGAAAACACTAAAGAAAGAAATTAAAGAAGAGCCTAGAAGATGGAAAGCTCTCCCGGGTTCTCAGATGGGTAGAATTATTATTATCCAAATGGCCATACTGTCAAGTTATACAGATTCATTGCAATTCCAATTGATATCCCAAAGTCTTTCCTCATAGAAATAGAGAAAGCAATTATGAAATCCATTTGGAAAAATAAGAGACCCAGAATAGTCAAGCAATCCTTAGCAAAAAGAGTGAAGCAGGAGGCATCTCAATATCAGACCTTAAACTATACCACACAGCGTTAGTAACAAAAATGGCATGGTTTTGGCACCAAAATAGACATGTAGCCCAATGGTACAAAATACTAGACACAGAGAGAAATCCACAAAAATATAGTTATCTCATACTAGACAAAGGCACCAAAAACATACATTGGAGAAAAGATAGCTTATTCAACAAATGGTGCTGGGAAAACTGGAAATTCATATGCAGCAAAAGGAAATTAAACCTCTATATCTCACCCTGCACAAAAATTAACTCAAAAGTGAATCAAAGACTTAGGCACTAGAACAGAGAGCCTACACCTAATAGAAGAAAAAGTGGGCCTAAATCTTCATCATGTCAGCTTAGGACCTGACTTCCTAAGAAGACTCCTTGCAAGAAGTAAAATTAAGACTCAAGGAAAGGGATGGATTCAAACTAAAAAGCTTCTCGTCAGCAAAGGAAGCAATCAATAACATAAACAGAGTAGGAGAAAATCTTTACCACATGCACATCAGATAGTGCACTAATCTCCAGGATATAAAAGAACACAAAAAACTTAACACCAAAAAAACCCACAAAACTACCCAATCAAAAAATGGGCTAAGGAACTGAGAAGACATATAATTGATCAACAAATACATGAAAAAATGTTCAATATCTCTAGCAATTAGAGAAATGCAAATCAAAACTACTCTAAGATTTCATCTCATTCCAGTCAGAATGGCAATTATTAAGAATACAAGCAACAATAAGTATTGGCAAGAATGTGGGGAAAAAAGTATTCTTGTACATTGCTGGTGGTACTGCAAGTGGTGCAATGACTCTGGAAAGCAGTACGGAGATTCCTCAGAAAACATGGAATGGAACCACCATTTGACCCAGCTATCCCACTCCTTGGTCTATACTCAAAGAACTTAAAATCAACATACTACAGTGATGCAGCCACATCAATGTTTACAGCCGCTCAATTCACAATAGATAAACAAAGGAACCCACCTAAATGCCCTTCAACAGATGAATGGATAAAGAAACTGTGGTATCTATACACAATGGAATATTACTCAGCCTTGAAGGAGAGAAAAATTATGACATTTGCCAATGAATGGATGGAGTCAGAGGATATCATACTAAGTGACATAAGCCAAACCCAAAAAAACCAAAGGCGAATGTTTTCTCTAGTGGATGCTGATCCATAATTGGGAAGCAGGGGAGGCATTCAAGAGAAGAATGGAGGAACTTTGGAATGGGGCAGAATGGAATGAGGGGAGTGAGGGGGAATGGGGGTGGGAAAGATGGTGGAATGAGATGGACATAATTACCCTAGGTGGATGTATGATCTACATCATGTACAACCAGAGAAAAACTGTGCTCCGTTCATGTACAATGAACTGAAATGCATTCTGCTGTCATGTATAACTAATAACAACAATTAAAAAAAAAGAAATTACTGAAGAACACAAACCAAAACAGTAAGCATTACTATTTTCTGATTGTAATAATTATAAGCTACTATATAGCTTTCTTCTTAATATGATTGTGTACGTTTTCAAAATTTGTATGAGTACTTTAGAAAGTCACTCTCACTGAAACTATAAATTCAAAATGTTGTTTTAATTTAAAACAAATCTAGATTTACAAGTTTACTTAAAATTAAGCATTTCAATTTTTTTCTTTTACTTTTACCAGATATGTAAAATCAAAAGTAAATTTCAAGGGAAAAAGAAGTGCTAGCAGTTTGTCAGGTGACTATAAAGGCTAACCAAAATGCATTTATTCAGTTTAAATTCAAAAATATAATGAAAAGCAGATTTAAAAATCTGAAAATTCTCTACTGAGAGAAGACAAGAAAAATGGCCATCCCTGTCACTACATTTGTGACAACAATCATACAAAAGACTGAGTACTTTCTTTTTTGTTTTGTGGTACTGGGGCTCAAACTCAGGGCCTGTGCTTGTGAGGCAAGCACTCTACCAGCTGAGCTATCTCCCCAGCCCTGAGTACTTTCTTAAACATTCCTTTATAGGTTGTTGGTACTGGGGATTGAACCCAGGGGGAGCTTAACCTCTGAGTCACTCCCCAGTCAAAAGGTGGTTGTTGTTTTTTCTTTTTTCTGAGACAGTGTCTCACTAAGCTGCTCAGGCTCACTTTGCACTTGTGATCCTCCTGCCTAAGCCTCTGGAGTTGCTGCTGGGATTATAGGTGTGTGTAATCACACCCAGCCTTAAACATTCTTATATGATTATATATTTAATTTTTTTTTTCTAACTAGTTGTCACAACAGAAAATAAATTAAGATAAAAATATATATATATATTGTGTGTGTATGTAATATATACATGATTAGAGGAAAAAGGTAAAAAACCCCATGTTTTAAACATGTTTTTAAATACGTACAAAGCAACATGTTGTGTGTCATATATACAGTGACAAAAAGAGACAAGGCCCCTGTTTTTCAGGAGTTATATTCTAGCTATCTTCCACAAATAATCAATAATCAAACTGTAAAATTAATACTTGGATAAAGAAATTGCATAAATTATGTAAATTATGGAATTATTTATGTACTTAGGCATAGTAGGATTTTATGGGAGATTATGATTTGGGGGACCCAATCTAGTCCAGAGAGTCAAGGGAAGTTCCCCTGCATTAATGATATTCTAAAGTGTCAAAAGTAATTATAGGAAAAAAAAAATCGATTTTCTTTGCTTCTGACTTTGTTTTACCCCAAATTCCTTTAGAAAATTTTGATCACAAATCAAGAACTATGGGATCCAAGTTGGCAGACTAGAGGGTGACTGCATCTCCAGTCGCTCCAGAACCCAGGATTCAAGAAGTAGAGGCATTGAGAGACTCGGACTAAAATAGAACCACAGGGTGAGTCTCCCACATCCGGTGAAGCTCAGCCTGGCGGCAGGCCCAGATTCCAACAGCTTTTTAGAGTAGGACAGGGCAGCTATAGTCTCCCCCAGGCAGCCCTGAGCACTCCCGCGGTGGGCTCCTCCCACAGGGCCAGATTCTCCAGCTTCTTGGAGCAGGCCCCCCAGTGAGAGCCTTTCTGCACATAACCAGCACCAAGTCCCTGAGCCAGTGCACAGCGAGCTCCAGCCCGCCCTGCAAGTTGCTTCACAGACCAGGACAGAGCAGCCAGGGTCTTCCCCAAGCAGCCCGGCTCCCTCTGGTGGGAAGTGCCTTTCTAGGCCAGCTTCTCCAAGCAGACCCCCCAGTGAGAGCCTTTCTACACAGAGCCAGCCACAAGTCCCCAAGCCAGCGGAGACCTCCGACCCCCAAGCAGCCTCTACAACCAAGGCACGGCAGCCAGAGACCTCTCGAGGCGGCCCTGCCCCACTCTGGCCGCAGGCTTTTTCCACAGGCGATCCAAGATGGTGGACTAGAGGATGACTGCATCTCCAGGCGCTCCAGAACCCAGGATTCAAGAAGGAGAGGCACTGAGAGACTCGGACTAAAATAGAACCACGGGGTGAGTCTCCCCCACCCGGTGAAGCTTGGCCTGGGCGGCAGGCCCGGATTGGGGGGGCTTTTTAGAGTAGGGCAGGGCAGCTAGAGTCTCCCACAGGCAGCCCTGAGCACTCTGGTGATGGGCTACTCCCACAGGGCCAGATTATCCAGCTTCTCAGAGCAGGCCCCTCAGTGAAAGCCTTTCCACACAGAGCCAGCTCCAAGCCCTGGAACCAGTAGCGGGCTAGGGACAGCTTACTTTGGAAGCACTGCATTATCAAGTTACTCCAAGACTTCAGGCTACTGAAGGCTGGGAGGTAATACACTGGAAATCTACAGGGACACTATAAGCCAATAGAGGAAATCTGCAATATCACAGAGTCCCACTGACAACTGACCAATATGAGAAAACAAGAGAAGAAAATGTTCCAAACAAACCTAGATACTATATCAATAAAACCCAATGACAGCACAGCAGAAAAAATGTCAGAAAGGGAGTTCAGAATATACATAATTCAAACAATCAGGGAAGCAAACGAGGAGATGAAAGAGCAAATGCAGGCACTGAAGGAGGAGATGAAAGAGCAAATGCAGGCATTAAATGATCGCACCAATCAACAGTTAAAAGAGCAAATACAGGAAGCAAGAGATCATTTCAATAAAGAGTTAGAGATACTGAAAAAAAAACAAAAAACAGAAATCCTTGAAATGAAGGAAACAATAAACCAAGTTAAAAACTCCATGGAAAGCATAACCAATAGGATAGAACACCTGGAAGACAGACCTCAGATATTGAAGACAAAATATTTAATATTGAAAACAAAGTTGACCAAACAGAAAAGATGGTAAGAAATCATGAACAAAATCTACAAGAATTATGGGATATCTTGAAAAGGCCAAATTTAAGAATTATTGGAATTGAGGAAGGCTTAGAGAAACAAACCAAAGGAATGAACAATCTATTCAATGAAATAATATCACAAAATTTCCCAAATCTGAAGAATTAAATGGAAAACCAAGAAAAAGAGGCTTATAGGACTCCAAATATACAAAATTACAACAGACCCACACCAAGGCACATTATTATGAAAATACCTAACATACAAAATAAAGACAGAATTTTAAAGGCTGTGAGAAAAAAGAATCAAATTACATTCAGGGGGAAACCAATAAGAATATCAGCAGATTTTTCAATCCAGACCCTAAAAGCTAGAAGGGCCTGGAACAACATTTACCAAGCCCTGAAAGAAAACGGATGTCAACCAAGAATTTTATACCCAGCAAAACTTACTTTCAGATTTGATGATAAAATAAGATCCTTCCATGATAAACAAAAGCTAAAGGAATTGACAAAAAGAAAGCCGGCATTACAGAATATTCTCAGCAAAATATTCCATGAGGAAGAGATAAAAAACAATGATGCAAATCAGCAACGGGAGGAACTAGCCTAAAGGAATAGCCAAATAAAGGAGAAACCAAATCATGTCAAAAAAACAAAAATGAGTCAGATGACTGGGAATACAAATAATATCTTAATAATACCCTGAAGGTTAATGGCCTGAACTCATCAATCAAAAGATACAGACTGGCAGATTGGATTAAAAAGAAAAATCCAACAATATGCTGCCTGCAAGAGACTCATCTCATAGAAAGAGATACCCATAGACTAAAGGTGAAAGGATGGGAAAAAACATACCATGCTACGGACACAGCAAAAAATCTGGGGTATCCATCCTCATTTCAGATAATGTGGACTTCAAGCCAAAACTAGTCAGAAGGGATAAAGAAGGACATTACATACTGCTTAAGGGAAGCATAAATCAGCAAGACATAACAATCATAAATATCTATGCCCTGAACATTGGCTCATCCATGTACGTCAAACAAATCCTTCTCAATTCCAGAAATCAAATAGACCACAACAGAATAATACTAGGCGATTTTAACACAACTCTCTCACCATTCGATAGATCTTCCAAACAAAAATTGAATAAAGAAACCATAGATCTCAATAACACAATCAACAATTTAGACTTAACCGACTTATATAGAATATACCATCCAACACAGAACGAATACACTTTCTTCTCAGCAGCACATGGATCCTTCTCTAAAATAGACCATGTTTTATGCCACAAAGCTACTGTTAGCAAATACAAGAAGATAGAGGTACTACCTTGTACTCTATCAGATCATAATGGATTGAAATTGGAAATAAATGACAGAATAAAAAACAGAAACTTCTCCAATACCTGGAGATTAAATAATACACTGTTATATGATGAATGGATAACAGAAGACATCAGGAGGGAAATAAAAAAATTCTTAGAAGTAAATGAGAAAAAAGACACATCATATGAAAACCTCTGGGACACCATGAAAGCAGTACTTAGAGGAAGATTTATATCATGGGGCGCATTCAACAAAAGAAGTAGAAATCAACAAATAAACGACTTAACATTACAGCTCAAAGCCCTAGAAAAAGAAGAGCAGACCAACACAAAAAGTAGTAGAAGACAGGAAATAGTTAAAATCAGAGCCAAAATCAACGAAATTGAAACAAAAGAAACAATCGGAAAAATTAACAAAAAAATAGTTGGTTCTTTGAAAAAATAAACAAAATTGATAAACCCTTAGCCACACTAACAAAGAGAAAGAGGGAGAAAACTCAAATTACTAAAATTCGGAATGAACAAGGAAATATCACAACAGACACGAGTGAAATACAAAACAAAATTAGAAGCTATTTTGAAAATCTGTACTCCAACAAAACAGAAAACCTCGAAGACATCAACAAGTCTCTAGAGACATATGAATTATCTGAACTGAACGAGGAGGACATACACAACTTAAATAAATCAATTTCAAGTACTGAAATAGAAGAGGTCATTAAAAGCCTACCAACAAAGAAAAGTCCAGGACCAGATGTGTTCTCAGCTGAGTTCTACAAAACCTTTAAAGAAGAGCTCATTCCAATACTCCTCAAAGTATTCCATGAAATAGAAGAGGAGGGAACCCTCCCAAATGCATTCTATGAAGCCAATATCACCCTGATACCTAAACCAGACAGAGACACATCAAGGAAAGAAAATTTCAGACCAATATCCTTAATGAACATTGACGCAAAAATTCTCAACAAAATTTCAGCAAATCGCATACAAAAATATATTAAAAAGATAGTGCACCATGATCAAGTGGGTTTTATCCCAGGGATGCAAGATTGGTTTAACATTCGGAAATCAATAAATGTCTTTCACCATATCAACAGACTAAAAGTTAAGAATCACATGATTATTTCAATAGATGCAGAAAAAGCATTTGATAAAATACAGCATCCCTTCATGCTCAAAACACTAGAAAAAAATCGGGGTAGTGGGAACATTCCTTAACATTGTAAAGGCCATCTATGCTAAGCCCATGGCCAATATCATTCTAAATGGTGAAAAACTGAAAGCATTCCCCCTAAACACTGGAACAAGGCAGGGATGCCCTCTTTCACCACTTCTATTCAATATCGTTCTTGAGACTCTAGCCAGAGCAATTAGACAAACCAAAGAAATTAAAGGGATACGAATTGGAAAAGAAGAACTCAAACTATCCCTGTTTGCTGATGACATGATTATATATTTAGAGGAACCTGGAAATTCCACCAGAAAACTCTTAGAACACATAAGTGAATTCAGTAAAGTAGCAGGTTACAAGATCAATGCTCATAAATCCAATGCATTTTTATACATAAGTGATAAATCTTCAGAAAGAGAAATTAGGAAAACTACCCCATTCATAATAGCATCAAAAAAAAAAATACTTGGGAATCAATATCACAAAAGAGGTGAAAGACCTCTACGACGAGAACTACAGAACACTAAAGAAAGAAATTGAAGAAAACCTTAGAAGATGGAAAGATCTCCCATGTTCTTGGATAGGAAGAATTAATATTGTCAAAATGGTCATACTACCAAAAGTGCTATACAGATTCAATGCACTTCCAATTAAAATCCCATTGATGTACCTTACGGAAATAGAGCAAGCAATTATGAAATTCATCTGGAAGAATAAGAAACCCAGAATAGCTAAAGCAATCCTCAGTAGAAAGAGCGAAGCAGGGGGTATCGCAATACCAGATCTTTAACTCTATTACAAAGCAATACTAACAAAAACAGCATGGTATTGGTACCAAAATAGACAGGTAGATCAATGGTACAGAATAGAGGACACGGACCCAAACCCAAATAAATACAATTTTCTAATAGTAGACAAAGGTGCCAAAAATATGCAATGGAAAAAAGGTAGCCTCTTCAACAAATAGTGCTGGGAAAACTGGAAAACCATATGCAACAGAATGAAACTAAACCCCTATCTCTCACCCTGCACAAAACTCAACTCACAATGGATCAAGGACCTCAGAATCAGACCAGAGACCCTGCATCTTATAGAAGAAAAAGTAGGTCCAAACTTTCACTTTGTTGGCTTAGGATCAGACTTCCTTAACAGGACTCCCATAGCACAAGAAATAAAAGCAAGAATCAACCACTGGGATAGATTCCAACTAAAAAGCTTTCTCTCAGCAAAGGAAACTATCAGTAATGTGAAGAGAGAGCCTACAGAGTGGGAGAATATCTTTGCCGCTCATACTTCAGATAGAGCGCTAATTTCCAGAATCTATAAAGAACTCAAAAAACTCTACACCAAGAATACAAATAATCCAATCAACAAATGGGCTAAGGAAATGAACAGACACTTCACAGAAGAAGATGTACAAGCAATCAACAGATATATGAAAAAATGTTCACCATCTTTAGTAATAAGAGAAATGCAAATCAAAACTACACTAAGATTCCATCTCACCCCAATTAGAATGGCGATTATCAAGAACACAAGCAACAACAGGTGTTGGCGAGGATGTGGGGGAAAACGGTACACTCATACATTGCTGGTGGGGTTGCAAATTAGTGCAGCCACTCTGGAAAGCAGTGTGGAGATTCCTCAGAATACTTGGAATGGAACCACCATTTGACCCAGCTATCCCACTCCTTGGCCTATACCCAAAGGACTTAAAATCAGCATACTACAGAGATACAGCCACATCAATGTTCATAGCTTCTCAATTCACCATAGCTAGATTGTGGAACCAACCTAGATGCCCTTCAGTTGATGAATGGATAAAAAAACTATGATATATATATATACACAATGGAATATTACTCTGCCACGATGAATGATAAAATTATGGCATTTGCAGGCAAATGGATGAAATTGGAGAATATCATGCTAAGTGAGATAAGCCAATCACAAAAAACTAAAGGGCGAATGATCTTGCTGATAAGTGGATGAAGACATATAATGGGGGGTAGGAGGGGTTAGTGTTAGGGTTAGGGTTAGATTTAGGGTTAGGGATAAGGAGGGTGGTAAGCATGGAGGTAGGAAGGACTGTATAGAGGAAAAAGAGGGGTGGGAGGGGTGGGGGGGAAAGGAAAAAAAAAATAACAGAATGAATCAAACAACATTGCCCTATGTAAATTTATGATTTTTAATTAAAAAAAGAAAAAGAAAAAAGAACTATGGTATTTGCCTAACTCTACCCAAAATAGTAATTTTGAAATATATAATAAAATCAGGAATAGAAAACCTACATACTTTAAAATCTTTAATTTTTAATGAAGTACTTTTTTTTTTTTTTTGGTGGTGTTTGGGATTAAATCCAGGGTCTCATGCATGCTAATTGTGAGCTCTTCTACCGCACCACATCCCCAACCCTACTGAAGGTAATTTTACCATGAGTTTTAGTAATCCACCAAAGGTCACAGAAATAAAATGCTTATGTTTGGGGCAGGAGAGGGAAATGCTAATGATTTTAAGAGACTTCTCTGCCTTAATGTTAAGAATTCTATTGAATTAATACAAACAAATATAGCCATTCTATATGGTGATTATTTAATGAATTTTTACAAAAGTAATATCAGGATTAAGAGAAAAAGAGAAAGTTCCTATCTAAGTGTACAAAATAAAGAAACACAAAAGTCCCAGAACACTAAAAAATATAAGTTGAATTTTTATAACTATGTGTATAAACTACACACTAGATATTAATGTCCCAAAGTTTCCCTGATAATGATATAAATAAACCACATCAATTAAGACCAAGACAAGTGGAACTCAAGTTTGAAACCAGCCTGGGAACATGGTGAGGATCTATCTCAAAATTAAAAAGTGAATAAATAAAAAGGGCTGAGGATGTAGATCAGTAATACAGTACTTGCCTAGCATGTGTCAGGTCATGAGTTTAATACTCCAGAGCCTCAAAAAGAAAAGGAAAAAAAAAAAAAGGTGCTAAAATAATAATAATATATATATATATACACACACACACATATATATATATATATTTAAAAAGACTTTCAGTTCAAACTGTAAATCACAGGATTCTTAAAATATGAATGCTTTTTAATAGTTCTACGACTGTTTCAAAAGCAATTATTTAGATTATATGGTATATTAGTTTTAAAGTAACTTCAATTACAAAATCATGATAATGTGCTACACAGTCTTTGAAACAAATAAAATGTCTTCAAAACAGATCTGAGAAACATGTGTTAATCTAAGTCATGTTAATATAAACTGAAAACAAATGAACACATGATAGACTTCATTCATACTGTATGTATTCTTTGTGTTCCTACTAGCCATTGGTATGATCTTTATGATAAACCACCAGATGCACATGCTCTGTTGGATTAAACAGGAGGTTTGTTTCCTGAATTTGTATTTTAAAAGAGGTAATTATGAGGGTTTTTTCCCTTTCATGTTGATCTTATGTTAGTATATTGATTTCAAGGAAAACTAACTTAAAATACAATTTAAATCACAAATCAAACTATGAGGTCTTAAAAATTATTTTTCATTATAAGCTAACTTTTGGACAAAGACTACTTAACAATCACCATCACTTAAAGTACTAGAATATAAGGTCACTTAACCAAGAGCTCACTATTATAAATAATGTGAAAATCTGTTGGTCAAACAGCAATCTCTGTGTTCATTTCTCATGCCCAGATGCATTCTAGTGAGGTGGTTAGAAGGCAAAGTTTCCTTTATGTCATTTTAGAAGATTACAAGACAATTAAGGTCTCAGGGTCTTATGTCCTCATTTCTAGTTGGATTAGCTATAATTTATTTTTCAGCTTCAAATTCTATAAAGTCATAATGTCAAACCAAATAAAAATTTAAGTGTCTACTAGTTTCAAAGAAAAAAAAAGATATAGAAATGGTTAAATATAATCCTATCTTTCTTTTTTTTTTAATGTTGTAGATGTACACAATACCTTTATTTTACTTATTTTTATGTGGTGCTGAGGATTGAACCCAGTGCCTCATGCATGCTAGTCAAGAGCTCTTCCACAGAGTTACAACCCCAGCCCCATAATCTTATTTTAATATCCTATAAACATACCCCTTTATAAAAGAAAGCAGCAGAAATGAAGGAAATGACGAGAAGGGGATATAAAAATAAAAGTAATTCCTATGACAGAATTAGAATTCTACTTTCTCATTTTCTAAAATTTTAATATAATATTACCTTCAAAAATATTTATGAGACAAATAGGAAAAATGGGATACCCCAAAACATTGCTTTTAATTACTCTCAAAATGATAAACTCAATCAATACAGAGGTTTTATAACTGGGACTTATAAGGGACAATCCACATTCACTACAAACTTTTACATAAGCATTTCTTTAAGTTACAATGAAACCACACTGAAAATTACAGGAAATAAGCTTTGTTTATTAGCAATCTATTTTGAAAATCATTTCCTAAAGGCAAATCAAATTTTAAAAAATAAAACTAAAAAAAGATATGAATAAATGCATAACTGTTCCCATATTTTAAAAAATCAAAAAACTCACCTCCTCTATGTATAATCTAAAATTATTCAATTGACTTCAGGACTGACAAAAACAAAGTGTCATAGTACATAAACTAACCTCACATAGGGTACGGGGTCATTCTGAATCATATTAAGAAGCCACTGCAGTTCTTCATAACTCCTGTCCACTGAAAATAAAATTGAGGAAATATATTTGTTGTTAACTACAATAAATTAAAGAATAAGTGATAAGCAGGGAGTTTATATTTAATATGTAGGATTCTGCTTTAGTTGGGTTTCCATTCAAAGTTGAAGGCTACAATCAAACTCTTATACTTTCTTAAATTTTTTTTATGCCGTAGGCCATTTTATAAGTATTGTGACATATGTAAACAAGACATAAAATAATACCAAGAACATGTTTTTTTTTTACTAAAATTCAAACCAGTGACAAACACAACAAAGCAAATTGTAATTTATTGAGTCCTAAATGAAAGATGATTAACTAGATAAAATCTGTAAAAATTATTTCTTAAATGCTTATAGAGATACCCACTGGTATCTCAACTGTATTATACAGAATGACCAACTTTTTGCCCACAGTGTCTTCCACTTTGAGACCAAAGAGCAGTCTTAATTTTTGAGTATAATATAAAAGGCAATAGAAAAGTGCTAGTACTGTAACTGACATAAAATGATTCACTATTACCGTTCACCTTTTCAACATGTTTCACTTTTATGATTTGAAAAGTTTTTAAAGTTTATTCCCAATAGTAGTCATTTCTTCTAATTTGACCACCAACATTTAAATTTACAATTTAAAAAACAATGAAGCCTAGGGATTCATAGTTTACATTTAAACATAATTCAATTATATTTTAATCATTAGTTTAACATTCTTTAGGAAACCATAATATTAATATCTAGTTCATTTCAGGTAGTACTAATTCTTCGTGTTTATGAGACATATACCATTCATACACTTTGAGAAATAAGTTGGGCATAATAGCAAATTTAGTAGATCTTAAGACTTGTAGATTTCAAATTGATAAAATGTCAAAAGAGAAATGGAGACTGATAAGGATATTTTTCTTATTATTCATTTAACAACAATATTCTTATTATTCATTTAACTATTTTTACCAACATCTCTTAAATAAAGGATATTTTAACCATCATTAAAAAAGAACAAATGACTATCCTCTCTGAACTGAGGGCATCACATACAAAATACACATTAAATTGCTGTCACTCTTTCTTTACTAAGTATTTCTATTGAAATTTTTTATAAAAATTACCAAGATTTAAGTATATGTTCCTGTACCTAACTTTTCAAAATGAACCAGAATTCACCCCCAACTCCTTTCCACAGATGAGAAATTTAGCTTACTTTAATTTCTGTACTCTTACCTTATTTTAGTGGGAGAAACTTGATTTCTACATGTAGACTACATTTACAGGATTCTTTAGCTTGCATATTCTTTTAAAAGATTGTATTTCAAATGTAAATTAAATTCGACAACCAGTTTAACTGTATTTTAGAGGCACTGTTAAACATCACTAGTTCATTTCACACATTCACCAAGTTTGAGTTATAATTTGATTCACAGCCAGGTCAGTGGAAAATTATCTTTGGGAGTTTTCTTCTTAAGAATGCTATATAGGAGATGTATTTCTAATTCTATAAGGCCTCCTTAACAAGTCACTATTTAGTTCACAGTTTTCCCTAAAACTTACATAGTCATTTCTTATGTGAATTTTACATTTTATCAAAAATTCTTTCTAAATCAGTAAGTCACAAATTTAAAATTAAAATATCTGTATTGTACATATTATGAAAATTCCAATAATTAAGACCGGTTTTTAAAAAGTATTTCTAAATGATATAAGCATCTATCTTTAAAGCATTACCTTTAGTATAATCAACAACTGCCTCCAAAGCTGCTATCCTGATGTCCACAAAGTGACCATATTCAGCATAAGACTTAAAAAGAGCTGGATCGCTTGGCACATGTCCATTTTTCTGCAGTACCCGTATGGCTCTCAAGCAACTAGGAAATAAATTTTCAGTTAACTACTTGCACTGAGGTATTTTGAAACACATTTGTTTCCTAGATAGCAGAGATTCCTTTATCACAGTAAGTTTAAAAAGAGATGATTTGAATTGAATCCACATTAAACTTTGTAATATTAAATTTTTACTATGATACATTTTTTAAATAACCGATCCTATTTAAAGAAAACAAATTTCAAAAATTGTTTGAAATTCAAAAGTTCGGTGTATCATTACAAGTACTCATCAGAAAATAAGTATTTAGCATTAAATATAATTTAAATAAAATATTTTCTCCAAAAGTTTTAATAATATAATCATTTTATAATGGAATTATATAATGAAGGTTATAATATCATAACCTTCATTATAAAAGTGGCTATATGCAAACTGAGTATAAAAGAATATAATATGATTTTTTTGAAATTTGTTTTTAGTTGCAGATGGACACAATACCGTTATTTTATTTTATTTACTGGATAAAACCCAGTGCCTCACATATGCAAAGCAAATGCTCTACCAATGAGCTACAACCCCAGGCCTATAATATAATCTTGAGTAATTAAAAAGTTCTGTAATTACATAGGGGAAAAATTCAGGTTATTTTTCAAATATTAAGAATTTATATGTAGATCAAAGAATCACAGAATTTAATTTTTCCCTTTTATTTCCCAATTTTATCTGATGAGAGTAAATTTATTTTATATTTATAAAAATAAATACATTTAAAGAAAATTTAATGATACCTGACAGTGATGGTATGTCTATAACTTGGAAGAAGTTTTTCCATATTCAAAAACCTGGTGATTTCTTCAAGAATTAGTCGCACATCAGGATTTAAGTTATCCAGAGTTCTAACTTCATTATT
Organism: Sciurus vulgaris; assembly: GCF_902686455.1. Lineage (NCBI taxonomy): Eukaryota > Metazoa > Chordata > Mammalia > Rodentia > Sciuridae > Sciurus > Sciurus vulgaris. The sequence goes on from NC_136461.1 coordinate 192,301,777, forward strand.
CACACTGACTGCAGGTGTAACAGAGTTGGCCAGGGCATCAATCATTTCTGCACGATAATAGTTATCTGAAAACTAAGTCAAAGAAAATTAACAGAAGATAATTCTTCTGATGGAAACTTAATAAAATATGAATTACTTAAAAACACAATGTATATGAAGATCTAAGCAAGTTCTCTAGTAAATATTGAACTCTGGCCTTTGCACACACATTGGAAAAAGAGTGAAAGAGATACACATTAATTAATTAATACACATTAATTTACCAAATAAGTATTTACTCTGTGTAAGGTACTCTCATAGGATCTCTAGCCAGATCCTCTAACAGGAAACCACAGTTCACAAGTCCTGCTATAACACAAAGCTTCAAATCAGCTATTTAATGCTCTACTTTAATATGTAAGAAAACAACCAGGGATCCTCACATATTTGAGGAAGGCTTCAACATGAAAAAGAATCGCTATGGTAAGCAGGAAGATGTGAGTCAATCTGAGTAGCACAGAAAGAAAAAAATCTGCTGGGCGTGGTGGCGCATGCCTGTAATTCCAGCAGCTCTGGAAGTTAAGGCAGGAGGATCACAGGTTCAAAAACAACCGCAGCAACTTAGTGAGGCTGTAAGCAACCTAGTAAGACCCTGTCTCAAAATTTTAAAAATTAAAAAAGGACTGGGGATTGACTCACTCGTTAGGCACCCTCAGTTTCAATCCCTAGTACCAAAATCAATCAATCAATCAATCAATCAATCAATCAATCAATCAAATGGGAATTTTAAAAGAGGTAAGAAAAGAACTCAGAACAACAACAACAAAAAAAAAAGCAACTTGGAAGACAGAGAATGGAAGGACAAAAAATCTCCTGTACAGGACAAAAGAAAAATTCATGAACTATCATTAATATTATTGGAGGAATAATCAATGATATTCCTTCCAACAGCGTAACATTACTTTTAAAGAAAAAAATATACAGGGAAAAAAGGAATAAAAATTAAACTGTGCCAAAATTCAGAAACCCTGCTATACACAAGAAGGTATGAATGTATTTCCCCATAAAGCTACAGTATGAAGATAGCTAGATAATCTATGGAAGTTCTTACCAATAAAGGCTGATGTACAGAGAAACAGTTATTGATGGAAGATGTATGTAGGCAAATAGTAACTTTCCTGGAAAAGTTTACTAATAGGGGAAAACAATGATTCTCAGAATCATTCAAAGGAATGTTATATGTACATACACATTCATATACATACTTTCTGACTTACACACACATATCTCCTTAAACACACACATCTTCTAATTCAGTAAGCATCCACAAATAATTTTAATGTATGAGACAGAAAAGTCACTGACAACAGAAAGATAAACTGGACTTACTTTTCAATTTCATTAACTCTGATAATTCTATGATTCAGCGTTGCTGAGGAAGTGTACTATAAGAGAAGTAGTGCTATATTGGGCAAGTGCTCTACCACTCACTATACCCTCTGTTCTCCTGTGTTTTTAGAAGAAATGTAATCATGCTTGTTTTAAATTATTTTTTAAATTAAATCCAAGCTTGATTTTTCAATAATGAGGTTGATGTGTGGTGTTCATTTATCAAGTACTTAGTAAATTCTTGGTACATAATAAGTGTTTTTCCTATATTATCTTATTTTAATAACATTATTTATTGGCTATTTTAATGTAACATTCATAAAGAAAAAAAATGAAACCTAACAAGAAAAAAAGTAGGCTTCACTAAATATAAAAAACAATCTGGAAGTCAAATCCCCAAAGATTTAAAACAGTAAGTAATCATGTTCCTATGGGCATATGTGAGTGCTTTCTCAAGCAGGCCACACAATTTAGACTGGTAAGTAGAAAAACTATAAAATGGTCTTCAGATTAAGAACTCTGAAAGGAAATACTGAGAAATATAGCCAGTTAAAGTCCATTAGATAAAATTTCCCTGGGAACTAGTTACCCAGCTATGTACTGAGTGAAATCAAACATGAAATTAAGATTTCATCTGTTGTTCTATTCCAATTCAGTGGTAAGTTGAATAAAAACCTGAAGCACTTAAATGAAATAATAATGCAAGAAAAATAAGCAAATGCTTGCTAAAATGAGTCTGATTCATTAAAAAAGTCAGACCCCTGAGAAAGGTAACTAAAAGTTATCCTTGAAATTCTATGATTCTAACATGCCTTGTTCTGGGAGACACTGATAATCATAAAGTCTCCCAGAGATGAAGTCAAAAAGTATTCAAATATAGCAAGAAAAATGAAATCTGCTGAAATGTATTCTTTTAAAACACTAATTTTTAAGGAGACTTTTTAAATTTGTTCTTTCTAAATATACAAGACAGTAGAGTATATTTGACATATTATACGTGCACAGAATAAGCATAACTTGTTCCAATTAGGATCCCATCCTTGTGATTCTACATGATATGGAGTTATACTGGTCATGTATTCATATATAAGGATATGAAAGTTATGACCAATTCATTCTACTGTTTTTCTTAAGAACACTTTTAAACTTAAAGTCATTTAAATATTATTTAAAGAAAAGAGGCAAAATTTATCTTTTCTTGATTTTCATAAAAAAAATCTTTTAACTACAGACCATGATGTTACATAAAACAGTCAAACACAGAAGGTCAAGAGTGTATGCTGTCTCTCATATATCAAAGCTAGAGAAGAAAAAGGAAAAGAAAGGGAGGGGGTGGATCTCATAAAAATTAAAAGGACATCAGTAGAGGAAAGAGACCAGGAGGTGGGAGGTAGGGAGAAAGGGAAGAGGGCCAGGGAGTGATATTGGCCACATTACATTGTTACCCTGTGTGCATGTATGAATATGTAACGATAAATTCCATCATTATATATTAGTACAATGCACCAATAAAAATATGGGAAAAAAATCATCTTTTAATAGTACTAGCTGCATTTTTTTACTATTATAATGCTTTATTAAACTTTTCATGAATTTGAATTTATTCTAGCAGTTACATGTGTCTTTGTATGTGATGTTTCTTTCATCTGACATGCTCTTCCTAAGTTACCCCTATTCATGAACAGGGAAAATTCTATTCATCTTTGATTCAGTTTGAAGCTCACTACTTCTCTACAAAAATTCCAAGTCGTTTCCCCTACTTATTTGGAACCTGGCACTACTCCCTGAGATCTCTCAAGAAATTATGTATACTTCCATCATGTCAGTTATCCTGTGTGACTTGTGTTTACTTAACTGATTACCTATTAGGTTAAGTCTTTAATAGAGAGCCCAGAATCAGACCATGATTGTATAATAGTTGTTTAATAAATGTTTAATGAATAAATGAAGTTCCAGAAGATGTCAACTGTCTTCTATTTAACATTGGACATTGCCTATTATAGCAAATATTCACAAAAATGCTTGCTGATTGTTAGATTGATAACTAGTAAGATGAAGTAACTTTTGAAGGATAGCATCCAGTAACTATTTGCTAAGTAAATGAATACAAACATACAATGGTTTAAAAAAAAAATAACCAATGAACAAGTTAATTCCAAGTGGGAACTGCTTATGAAAGGTGCCATTTTATTAAAAAATAAAATTAAAATAATATTGTGCTGTCAGACTTCATCAAACCAAATTTTAGCTGACTCTCCCAAACATAATGCACTGCTATCTCCATATTACAAAAAATCTGAGGTTAAGTAATGTATCTAAGACTTTAGAAATTTCAAGTACCATGGACAAAACAATGATTTTACAAACCAAATATATCTTTCCTTTCTCTCTCTCTTTTTTTGTGGTGCTAGGGATTGAACTCAGGACCTTGCACAAGTTAGGCAAGGACTACACCACAGCTACACCCTGAGTTCCCTAAATATTTCTTTAAGAACAAAGTATCAATGATTGTATTTATAACATTTAGTAAGAAAAGTTTCTTACCTTATTTTTCCTGTTGTCATTGTACTTGATTAGGTCTAAAATAAATGTTAACACTTCTTTGGGACAAAGGTTATGAACATCCCTTAATAAAGCCATTGCAACTGGCATAGTCTACAAATGAAAAAAAAATTTTTTTTAAGCATATAACCCAAATTTTTCATTATGACAATTTTTTTGAATTGTATGTATGAAAAAAATTTACTCTAGGGCTGACATACATATGTGGACAAAGCCTAATCTCCTGCCTCCCACCTATTCCCACTGAGAACATCTCTCTAAATATTCTAAGAGCAGCTTGGTAGAAAACCAAAAAAAGAACAGTATGACTGAACGTACTCTGAAAAACATGGACCTTTGAGTTCATTTGCCATAGGAAAGTATATCTCATGTAAATTATGTAAACTCAGATATGAATGATATAATGGAAAGGAATGGACTTTAGCATTCAACTCCTAACTGTACTACTTATTAGCTCTGTATACGTTTCAGTTAGTTGCTTACTAAATAGGAGCCTTGTTTCCCCATAAGCATTTTTAGGGTTAAACAAGTCGTGGTTGGAGTTAGAGTGCATATAGTAGGGCTCAATCTCTACACAATGATTCTACAGTACCACCTAACCCTCAGACTAAGGAAAAATAGTATATTATCTGAAACCTAGCCTATCTTTTCCCCTTTTCAAATTTTCATGTGTAATTTGCTATGAAAGCGAAAACGACTCAATTATAGTGGTAACCTCTGCTAACAAAACTGGGATGCCCTTGGTACGTGGTAAAATTTGGACTATCCCATCTACACTGGGAGGGCAGAAAAGAGGATGGCTCATTTTTCTTGCTTGAAGGAGCAAAGGCAATGAAGGCAACAACAGTGTTTATTCTGTAAGATAAACAGAGGGAAAGCTTCTTTTCCATAGGAATATCTATCCTATACAGTTCGGCTCACTCTCTGTCCTGTCCACTAGAAGTAATATATGAAAGATCAATTAGTCCAAAAAGTATTAGCTTTCCAAGTTTTTTGACTGAAATAAGAAATATATTTTATAATACAATCTAACACATGCATATACATTTAGAAGCAATGTATAGACTTAAAAAAAGGCTTATAATTAACCTCATCACACACATACATTCTGACACTGGCTACTCTGTCTTCTTTCATTAAAAAAATAAAAAGCAAACAACAAACGAAACTCCTAAATTGATTTCATGGTCCCCTCACTAACTGTTCATAACTCTAATTTGAAACATCTATCTAAGGTATTCAGAAGTACAATAGTAAAATGCAGAGAATAATCAGGCAGACACAGAAATTAACTTGCTTCCATACCACAAATCTGTGAAACAGCAAAAGCTGGGCAATGTTTGAGTACTGTTATGGTTTGGATGTGAGGTGTCCCCCAAAAGCTCACATGTGAGACAATGAAGGGAGGTTCAGAGGAGAAATGATTGGGTAGTAAGAGTCTTAACCCAATCACCTAATTAATCCCTGATGGGATAAATTGAAGTGGTCGGGTATGGATGGAGGAGATGGGAATTGGGTTGTGGCTATGGGGCATATATTTTGTATCTGGAGAATGGAGTCTCTCTGCTTCCTGATCACCATGTAAGCTGCTTCCCTCTGCCACACCCTTCCACCATGATGTACTGCCTTGCAGTGAGCCCTGAGAAATGGAGCCTGCTGTCTATGGATTGAGACCTCTGAAACCATGAACCCACAAATAAACCTTTCCTCCTCTCTAATTATGCTGGTCAGATCATTTCATCACAGCAGCAAAAAAAGCTGACTAAAACAAATACTATCCAGCGTTCAGTTCTTAAAAATAAAACAAGATGACACAGACTTCTTCAATCATACCTATTTTGCCTTTCCACGGCTGGTTCATTCTGAATCTACTCTTCTAATGAAACTTAAATAATTATACCATGATGGCCCCTCTCAATAGGCATCCCAATGGGACAAGCACCTCAATGCTACCAGCAATACTTTTACTGTTCATTTCAGCATACATAAATCTCAATTTGTCTAACACTCCCCCTCAATATCTGCTTTTGCTTGTTTTTAATCTGCTTTAGAAAAAGAAATGTTCCTATGTTTTCTACAATGCATCTCCCAGTTGTCCCAAGCTCTACCTTTTAACACCTTTAAAAATTTGTTTCATTACCTTTTATATTTACTTCCTTTCACTTAAAAATATATATGTATTTCTCTCACTTAAAAACATAGGACTGGGGATATAGCTCTGTTGGTAGAGTGTGTGCCTAGCATGCACAAGGCACTGGGTACCGGGGATTGAACTCAGGGGCATTCAACCACTGAACCACATCCCCAGTCCTATTTCATATTTTATTTAGAGACAGGGTCTCACTGAGTTGCTTAATGTCTCTCTTTGCTGAGGCTGGCTTTCAACTCCAGAACCTCCTGCCTCAGTCTCCCAAGCTGCCGGGATTACAGGCATGTACCACCAGGCCCAGCTCATTTAAATATTTCATATCTCCCTCTCCGCCAATTATTTTTCTTTGTCCCAAACATGTTTTGGCTTACTTTTTCCTCTTTACAAGATAAGTATAAAATGTCCTCTCTTCAAATTGGTTTCATCCTCAACATAGCCTTTCTTTCTCATATTCTTCAACTAAAATCATGAAATAGGTTTCATTATTTTTCTCTACTTCAACTTCACTCCTTTCTATTTCAATCTAATTAATCTGAGTTCTGCCCTCATTTTTACATGACTCAAAAAACTACAAATGATTTCCTAATCACCCAAAGGCTAACTGCATTCCCCTATCTTTCCTAAAACAGTGATTCTAACCATACTACACAAGCACTTTCTAAAATCATTAACAGAAAACTTATTGATGTTATTAGTGTAGTAAAAAAGCATTCTACATATTTGATCTTATTTAATTCTAAAATACATAAATTTTTTAATTGAGCAAATTGGCTTTCTAAGTTAAGAAACTTCTAGATTAAGAAACTAGCTCATATGTAAACTGCTAGTACATTACAGAACTGAGACTAAAACTAGAGGCCTATGCTGTATTGTTCCTGATAGGAATGTGCCTGCCACATTCTAGAAGGACTGCCATTAGAAAGACTTGCGAATACCTCCATTCACCATGGAACCAACCAAAAAGATAAGTCATCCATTTCTATTCATTTGAGTACTAATAGGGATAGTGAGTTACTTGTATAAAATTCATTTTAAAAAATCAAGGAATAATCAAAATTAAATTCTGGAAGAAACTTAGATCAAAAGCAGACTTGTAATGAAAAAGTAAACACATTATTTGAGCAGTTTCCAAATTAAATGCAATATTTGTGACATTAAAGTCATAAAGGCAAGCATAAATAAAATTAAATGTAAGAAAAAGATCATTAGAAAACTAGAACATAAACTGTACCTTTTGTAGAAAATAACTTTGAAAGCTCATGAAGTTGTTTGTTTTCACAATATTTGGACAAGTTTTACAACAAAACATTCTAGTAAAGAGTGACTTCATGGCTGGTGGTCCTGTCCACGTGCTCACCATTGAATTTGCAATCTGTAAATAATTAGAAAATGAAGTATTTTCCATCAACGTTACAAATATATATTTAAATAAGTAAAATAACATTCTAAAAGTCAATACTATGTTTCTTTTAAATTAATACAATCTGAGCCAGGCACAGTGGTGCACATCTAAAATCCCAGCAGCTTAGAAGGCTGAGGCAGGAGGACCTCAAGTTCAAAACTAGCCTCAATAACTTAGCAAGACCCTGTCTTAAAAATAAAAAACTGGCTGGGGATGTGGCTCAGCGGATGAGTGGATGTGTGCCCCTGGGTTCAATTTCTGGCACACAAAAAAAATAAATGAATAATTACACACATGCACACACACACACACACACACACACACACACACACAATTTGGCCTTTTATCACCATCTCCAAGAAATTATACAAAACCACCCTTCAAAAATAATTCTTATGTACTCCTGCAGTTATTTTCCACAAGTTAATCTGTAAACTTCAGCAATCGTTCATGTATTAAGAAATATGTTTGCAAAAGGCTTCTTCTCCAAATAAACTTGTCTCTATTTACTTAAAATGGCAGATACAATTCTAATATTTTAAATTTATCAGTCAGAAACATCACCTGAATTTTAAATAAGGTTTTTCAATGTAACCAAGTCAAAACCAAGTCAAATAACATGCTATTTAAGTCTCTTACAAAAACCCATATCTGGCTATTGGTATTTTCAGGGTATATAAAAAACATGCCTGAAAAAAATAAAGTTATGATTAACTTTAAATAATATATTCTACAATTTAGAGTCACAAAGATCTTTATAGAAGCAATAAAATTGTATCTTTAGCAGATAATCATGTTTTTCTCAAATATCTGAGAACATAGGAATTCAACTACTCACTTGTTACCATTAAATAAAACAAATCTAAACCATTATCATCCGCTGAAATGTAAGAAAAATAGATTCAGCAGTTAGAAAGGGAAGAGGGTTACTAAATCAGAATGAACTTATTATAAAGATGCTTTTCAATATTAGCTAGCCATTAGCTAACCAATATTTCCGTCTAAATATTGGATTATATTCTTCTGGTTTTCATTTGTTCTCCCTTCAGATTTTTTTTTTTTAATTCTAAAGACAGATATTTAGTGTTTTTAACAAAATAAGTTTTCTAGAATGTTAAGTTGTACAGCCAATCGTTATTAAATTGTCACAAATATTGATTTCTAAACAAATCGATGTGAAATAATTGCTACTGAGGGATAATTAAGATTTATTTCTATAATGTAAGACGGACAAAAAAAAACTCACACCACTGAATTTTTTATCAAATATATCCCTTGCTTTAAAAATATAATTGGCATGGTGATGCATGCCTGTAATCCCAGCAATGTGTGAGGCTAAACCAGGAGGGTTGCAGGTTCAAAGCCAGCCTCAGCAACTTAATGAAGCCCTAAGCAACTTAGTGAGACTCTGTCTCAAAATAAAAATAAAAAAAAGGATGGGGATTTGGCTCAGTGGTTAAGAACACTTAGGTTCAATTTCCAGTACCAAAAATTAAATCAATATGATTGGCCATTTAATACAACAGTGAAAATTCTCTTTGGTTTTAAAATCTGATTTTTCAGTTTGACTCATAAAATTTTTGTGCACATGTGCTTTAAGGTTAAAACATGTTTCTTCCAAATCAGTCTCATTAAAGTATTTGGCAGAAGCTTTCAAGCAACAGTTACCAACTAAATTTAGACTATGGAGAATTGTAATTCATTTTCAGAAATTTTTAAAAAATAGACAATAGTAATCTCGTTTTCCTTCTGCTATGTAATCTCACCTTTGCAAGGCAGAAGCAAGCTGACATCCTTACTCGGTAGAAGCACTGCTCTTGTTCTAATATGTCAGTGAGAGCAAGCCGAGATGCTGGAGTAGGGAATTTTTCCAAAGCCAAGATAGATTCCTGCTGTGCGACAACATCCCTCTCATAGCGGAGTTGATACTGCCACATAAAATCAGCTTGCTCAAATTCTACCTTTCTCAATACTGACATATCTGGGTCTATCCTTATCCACAGCAAAGGGGAATCAGCACTGAAAAAAATGCAATTTTCTATTTTATTTATTTTAATTTAAAAAATTTAAAAGTCCTTATTCTTAGAAAATAAAAACCAAGAAATCATTAGTCATATTCTCCTTTTGAAATAGTATTTAAACCACCAAGTTTCTATATTCATTTTTTAAATTGCACCAACAAATTTTTCATTATGTTTTATATATGTCAACTTTCTCACGATATTTAAACTATATAAATCTTATTAAAAATATCTTTAAGGACAAGAAAAAGCTGTCACATAGAATACTGAATCCCTCATTTCCCATCTGAAAATATTATTTTTGGCATTTTCTTTTGTGGTTATGTGATGTGAAAAAGGGAAATGACATGAAATTTCTCCATTTAACTTTCTATTGCCTCATAAATTGATTGTGGCTATGAATACTACTCTTTATTGGAAATCAGTTTGTGACTAAGAAATGAAAACATTCATTTAACTAAATTAATTCCTTTAGTTTACTTATATTTTTTAAATGCTAGCTAGATTCATCATTATCTTTCTCAAATGGCAAATTCTGAAATTATAACTTGAAGGCATTGAGTTTATCCTCATGTACTTTTCATGTCATAAGCACACCTCTAAAATTGAGTCCATTTCAACAATTCATCAAAAGAATACCATCTGTAGTATTAATTCAACAAATACTACTGGTTAGTGACTATAGGCAAGGTACTTGCTATGGAAAAATTTAAATTAACACTGATCTTCAAAGGCAGGTGATTGTAATCTACATGTACATAGTAATAACTATCTGGTGTCCAAGTTAGTAAATAATTAAAGATGTTTATAAAGATATAAAGGCACAGGATAAATGAGCAAAATAAAAAAGTTTGAGTTACATTATCTTCAAAAATAAAGCACTTTCAAGCAACAAACATTACCATATAAAATCTAGAACAGTGGTTTTTGAATTATGTTTTGCAAATATAGGGAGTTTCAAAGTGTCTCAAAGACTACGTTTTAAGATCCCCAAATGATTCACAGGCATATCAAAGTTTAAGCAGCACTGCTGGAGAAGCCACCTAGAGGGAAAAAAAATAGACTGCCCCCTTGGGGCTCTCTCCACTCCCACAACCATGCTGAATTTCCTCTTAATTTCACTTCATCCAGTCCAGATATACTTTGATGTCTCTGATGAGTTATGATTTTATGCAAAATTTGTTTCTAACATAGTATTTCTATTGACCTTGAAAATGTTTTTTTAAATCACTCATTTCAAGGATAATTACATATTTTTAAGTAACTTACTCCATTGCAGAAAGATCCATGTCAACTTCTTCTCCATTCATCAGTGGAATTTTTTTCTTCTTATTCCTATATTTAAGGAAAATAAGGTTAAAAATTAGATTTTTCATATCTAAATGGAGATAAAGAACAGCTAGAGATCTAAAAAAGAACTTCACATAATACTGAAGATATTCTAATGAAGAATGAATAACAAATGTAAAGGAATTTAAAAAAAAAATCTATTCTGAACCTAGAGACAATACTGAAATCTTTACCTTATCAAAGTTTAACAAAAAGCAGAAATATATAATTAAATATGAACTAAAATCATATATATTCCCAAGAACAATTTTAAATAGAAAAAAATTAAGAGGATTCACCAATAAAGAAATCCTTTACAACAAATAAAAAATATACCCAGGACTGAAATAAGATGTAAATAATTTCAAATTGAATTATGAGTTTCATATGCAAGGCTGTGTCCTATATAAAATGAAGTGATTACTGAAACATCTTAAGAGTATTAATTAATGTTATAGTTTGGATCTGGAATTCTCCCAAGGGCTCAGGAGTTGAAGGCTTGGACCTCAACTGATGGCACTATTAAGAGGGAGTGGAAACCTTAGGGGGTGGGGCCTATTTGGAGGAAGATCACCGGGAGTGTTATCTTGAAGGACATTTTAGGTCCCTAGACCCTTTCCCACCCTCTCTCTGCTTCCAGGACACCAAGAAGTGAGCAGCTTTACTCTGCCATGCACTGCTTACCATGATATTCTGCCTTACCACGGGTCCAGAATCAATGGAGCAAAGTGACCATGGACTGAAAACTCTGAAACCACAAGCCAAATGAATCTTTTCTCAGGTATTTTGTCACAGCAATAAGGAAGCTGACATAGTAAATTGGTACTAAGCAATGAGGTCCCTGCTGTGACTATACCTGACCATGTGGTTCAGAAGGTTTTGGAACTAGTTTGCAGAAGCTTGGAAGGGTTTGGAGATGTAGGCTAGAAAGGCCCTGAATTACTATCAGCAGAGTTTAATGGATATACTGTAGATATGAAGTGAGGTACAACAGCAACGAGCAAAGAAAGATTTGAAAAACTTGCAGTTTGGCCAGAAAACATGTACTTATGAAGTGAGGGCCAAGGAAAGTGTGGTTGCTTAAGAGATCAGCACCATTAAAAAGAAGTCAAGTACTTTGCACTGGGATAATAGGAAGATGCCTGAGGGCATCTCAGGAATTGGCCCCATTCCATCCCCTGCAGATATAAGGGTGTAAAGTGTAAATCTTCCCTTTGGTAAGGCAGTACAGGGCTCCCAGCTCCCACAGGGAAGCCTTGGAGGTTGTTTCCCCAGGAATCATTTCACTGTGTTCAGTCATTTACACACTTGGAGGTCTCTGCAGCCGAAGTCCAAGCAGGCCTGGCTACAGCCTCCCGCTGGTGGGAAGCCTTGCTGTCATCCATCCTAGGGCTTGCAGGCATGCAGAATGCAAGAGTTGTGGGGTCACAGAGGTTTCCACCAAACACCTGGAAGCCATGCAGTATGTGGCAGGGTCATAATCCCTGAAGGCAGATAGGGTGTAGCTGGAGGAGGTGGGAATTGGAGGTGTGCCTTTGGGGTATATATTTTTTACATTGCAAGTAGAGTCTCTCTGCTTTCCTCCACCACACTCTTCAACCATGGTGTTTTGCCTCACTTTGAGCCCAAGGAATGAAGCCAGCCTTCTATGGATTGAGACCTCTGAAATGGTGAGCCCCCAAAATAAACGTTTCCTCCTCTATAATTGTTCTGGTCAGGCCTTTCAGTCACAACAGCAAAAACGCTGACAAAATCAGAGCCCCTGAGAGGGCAATGCGGAAACCAGTGAAAGTGAAGCCAAAGTTGCAAAGGAGATTCCAGGAAGTTAAGAGATTCCAGGAACATGAAATGTCTGTCAGAGAATGCAGCAGCAGCAAGCCAAGATAGCCTTAAAGAATGGCCATGTGGGATGCAGCAAACAAAGCCATAGGGAAGGGGCTATGCAAGTCCTTTAGGGACCACAGATGCCAGACATGGAGTTACAGGATTTAATGGAGGCCTTCTGGGTTTCAGTCTTGCTTTGATCCAATTCCTCCTTAGTATTCTCCTATTCCTTCCTTTTGGAATAAGAATGTTTATCATATGCCTTTGTATATTAGAAGTATAAAACTTTCTTTTTGATTCTATAGGGGCTTGCGGATGAGATTTTACCTTGAGCTTCATAGGAAACTTTAACTTTTAAGTAATGCTACAACTGTTAAGACCATTGAGACTTGTGATGATAAACTGAATGCATTTTGCACTGGGAGATGAGCATAGGCCTTTGGGAAGCAGGGGTAGAATTTTATAGTTTAGATATGAAATAACCCCCAAGGTTTGGTCCTCAGATGGTAGCACCATAAAGAATTATAAAATCCTGTCACCTGCAGGAAAATGGATAGAACTGGAGAACATCATGTGAAGCAAAACAAGCCAGACACAAAAAGATAAGTGTCACATGTTTATTCTCATATGGGGAAACTTAAAAGAAAGAAAAAAAGATGATCTGAAAGAAGAAGAGGGATTATTAGGGATTGGCAAGGAGGAGAGGGGGAAGAAGAACAGACAGTAGAAATAAGAATGGATGGACAAGATAAAAGCACAATATATGCATGTAAGACATATCACAGTGAACCCCATTAATTTGTAAAATTAAAATGTCATTATAATAATTTTTTACAAAGTATGAACCTAAATTGTTTGCCTTGAGTTCTTCCTAGCTTCAAAGACAAAACTTCCATCCTCTCCTTCTGCCTGCTCCCTCCCTACAAATACATCAAACCTAAATTTAAAAAATTAAGGCCATGCCAGTGCAGTGGCACCTGCCTGTAATTTCAGCAACTCAAAAGCCTAAACTAGGAGGATGGCAAATTTAAAATCAGGCTCGACAACTTGGCAAGACACTGTCTGAAAATAAAAAAGTCTGGACATACAGCTTAGTGGTAAAGCAACCCTGGATTCAATCTCCAGTACCCGACATCCTGCCACACACACATATAAAGTATTAATTCTAAAGAAAAAGTCATTAGAAACACAAAACTATTTGGTAAGCTAACTTGAGGTAAAATAAACACAAAGACACTAGATAACATATTCTTTACTTAAAAAATCTGGTATACAACAAGATTTTTATTTTGTCATTTTTAATCTGTGGGATTCATAGTTTAGCCTTCTGTTTTTAGCTATAATTCAATGCCTACCTTCTGCTTTTGGAATGGCAGGGTATATCATGTTTAAGGCTGTTTTCCTCAATTTGCAATGTATGATTGAAGGATCCATCTAATTCCTGTACTGTCACTTTAAGTGGTCCCTTAAAAAAACACAAACAGACTGTTTGAAGACTGTGAGAAAAACACCAACATGTATAGTTATGTGCACAGACACATAAATGTATCAAGATATAAAATAATACTAGCCAAAATGTGTTCTCTACAAACACAGAAAAGCAACTGGTGACAAAGAAGGGGGAATTGGGAGAATCTTAGTCTCCTGAAACTACTCTGTAGCCCCTCTACTCTTCGTTGGCACATGGTACTTTTTCAATTCATTGTCTACAAACAAAATCCCATTATGAAACTTTTAACCAGTTAACTTATCCCTAAGCCCTTTCTATACTGAAAATGAAGAGCAATACATAAGGCCCCTTTGGAAAAAAAAAACACTTACCACATACTTCTGAGTTCCAGGAGATGTATAATCTTGTTTTATTTCCAACTCTAAGACATTTCGTTTTCTATTAAATGCAAAACTTCCATAAAATTTTACCACTCCACTTTGGTCTCTGAAGAATTGTGAAGGAAATTTTACATACTGAAATGAATATACTAAACAAAATAAGTTATTCACTATAGTTTAATAATTTTCAAATGTATAATCATGAGTTTGAAGCTTGAAAGTACACTTCGTTATAAACCAGGTGGCAAAGTATTCAAAAGCCTTGTGTTAAATGGGTCCCCAGATTTAAACGAAATTTCTGAAACACTGAGAAATTTGTGTTTTGTAAGAAAAAAACCCCATTCTACCAGATTATTAATATAATAGTGTTCTTAAAATGAAAAATGCAAAAACTGCAAAATTCCAAGATACCATTCAAGTTGTGCCAACTTCTAACCACATCTAAAAGTCACCAGACCATTTCATCTTACAAGTATGCTAAGAGTTGTCTGGTAGATTATTTACCTCACCCACTAGCAAACCTACGTCTTTACTTGCATACTAAAAAGTATTTAAGAATATGACAAATTTTACAAAAATAAGAGTGTGTATACATATGTGTCTCTCAATGATTAGCAGGAGTTTTAAAGGAAATAATTTCACAGTTCACAGCTATTTCCACTAGTTTTTAAAATGTTAATAGTTCATACTCCCCCTAGCACTCCAAATCCCTTTTCTTTCATCTTCCCCTTAAACATACCTTACTGCCCACCCCACTCTGTTGAAATGCTATTGAAAAGGATACACCCACTGCTTTATTAAGGGCTGGATGTCTTTGCCAGAGACATTTGAAATGGATTTCAAAAACCCAGATGTGGAAACCAACATCTGACTCCACATGTGTGACTGGAACTTCTGAGATGAAGCAGTACTAGCCAGGCTTAGTAATTTATTGAAAACCTTGAACAATAAAAGTGTCATTTAGTTAAGTTCATATAACACTGCTTTCAGCTGTGTACTGTACCCACTTGGCACTTTAATTTCATTATAGTCAACTGTAAAAGACCATAATTTCACAACTTCTTACATAGATTGTTCTAGTTAAAGACTATAAGCAGCAGAAACATGCAAAGATTTAAACAGCCAGAGTACAAAAGCATTCTAAAGTAAACATTTTTAAATATTAATAATTTATTGAACAAAGAATATTGTGTTTGTTAAGAATCAGAACATATAATACCTATAGCTTATTGAGTTTTACATAGAAACTAAAAATTAAGGACTTAAGAATGTTATCAGCCTAATACTCTCAAGTCTTAAATTTTGTGCCTTCTCTTCTATTTACAAAAGGTAGAGAGACAGTTGGGGGTGTTCCTCAGTGGTAGAGTTCCTGCCTAGCATGTGTAAAGGCCTGGGTTTGAGCCCCCGAACTATAAAAATTAAATAAAAAGCAAATACAAATAGTCACTAGGATTTATATTACCATAAAAATTTGAATGGCTCTTTATGAACCATCTTCTCATTTAATATTTCCTTTTTCCAACCTAAAGGCACAACAAAGGATAAAAGGATCAAACTTCACTTTAAGGCAAACAAAATGCTTTTCCCTTTCTGGTTTTTTCAGTGAATTAAATTGAATCCAGGGCCTAACACATGCTAGCAAAGCAGTAACCAGTGATCTATATTCCTAGAAAAAAAAAGCTTTCAAAAAGAGACTAAATGAGCTGGGAACAGTGGTACAAATCTGTAATCACAGCAACTCCATGGGGCTGAGGAAGGAGGACTGAAATTTCAAGACCAGACCCAGCAACTTAGCAAGGCCCTAAGAAACTTAGTGAAACTCTGTTTCAAACTAAAAAATAAAGAGGGCTGGGGATGTGGCTTAGTAGTAAACTGCCTCTGGGTTCAATCCCCAGTACCAGAAACAAAAAGACATGAAATGTTGTTTTTTTCCACCTGCCTCTAACAATGCTACTGATGGAAAAAGCAGCCTATCATTTATATGATCTCTACTATCTCATCTACTATACTGTTCACTACTTACACCTGAACATGTTTAAAAGTATGGCAAAATTTAGCAACAGCAAAAATAAACACCTGTTGGGCTGGGGATACAGCTCAGTTGGTAGAGTGCTTGCCTTGCAAGCACAAGGCCCTGGATTCAATTTCTAACACCCTCCAAAAATAAACACCTGTTAAATGGGTTTGCCTTTTTTCTATTGCAAATATTTTTAAAAGGGATTTCATCCTTAATCTTCTAATTACTGCAGAATACAAAATCATATGACTAAATAGGTTTGACCTTCATCCTTGTATTCTAATTTCATCTTCATAATAATCATGTGCTAAGTAGGTTAGGTACTGATACCCATTCTATTCCTGAGGAAATGCAAATTAAGAAAACAAGTTACTTAGTGGCAAACAACACTATAAACCCAGACTCCTAATAACCTTCATTATATAGACATATACATTTTTATTTACCATTGTTAAGTTCTTAACTTTAGTACTTACTTGTAGCATAAATTCCATGCTGATTCTATTTTCAATCAATCTCATCACAAGGTGGGCTTTACACTGAAACATAGTGTAGTATTCCCAGGAGAGTGTATGTGGATGCTTTATTGAAAAGTGTAGGTGGGATGCTGGACTAAAAAGAGAAAAAAAAAGATGTACTTAATATAACAAATTTGACTATTAATTAAGCACTAAATTCCATGGTCACATCAAGATAATACATAAAAAACCTCATGGGAATACCTAATATATTTTCTTAGTACTAAGAAACATCTAAAAATCATCTTCACTGGAAGAAAATTATGAGGTTTCCCTAAAGCAAATAAAGGAAAACTTGAATAAATGGACACATGCCAAATTCCTAGATGGGAAGACACAATACTGTATATATAAATTCTCACCAAATTCAGAAATGCAATCAGTACAATTCCAATCAATATCCCAATGCTAAAGCATGCATAAAAATACATTCAAGGTAGATTACTTAAAAACAATTGTAAATCTACTAAGGAAAAATTTATCTTCAGAATCCTGGAGTAGGAGAAAATTTCCTAATGAAAAACGTGAAATCTGGAGGACATGAAGGCCAGACTGACTATGTAAAAGTTAAAAATTGTGAGAAGATAAAAAAGATCATCAGTAACAAAAAGGGACGGTCCCACAGAAAATATGACATATATGAACAGTTAAACTGTTCACAATTTTTCACTATTCCAAAGAATGCTACGGTGAACATCTCTCTACACATGTGCAATTATGTCTGTTATGACAAATGCCTAGAAGTAGAATTTCTACATGATCACATACCTTCAAGAAGAATTGGGTAACCTGAAAATTACTCATTTCTTAAATTTGTATCAACAAATTAGCCTTCAAAAATGTACATTATACTCTTTCAATTATTATATGAATAGTGGCCCTCCAAAATTCACATTAAAACTTAATCCCAATGTATTAAGAGGTGTGACCTTTGGGAGATGATTATGAGGGCTCTATCCCCATGAATGGGATCTGCAAGCACCTTAGTAAAAGGGCCTCAAGGCTAAAGAGAACTTGTTTGTCCTTCTGTCCCTCATGCCATGTGACAACACAGTGTTCTTTCCCTTTGTAGGTTACACAACAAGTTGCCACCTTGGAGGCAGAAAGCGACCCTCCTCAGACATCAATTCTGCCAGTCCCTCAAGCTTGGACTTTTCAGCTTCAGATTCCCCATGGTTAATGACCATGAGAAATAATTTTTATTGTTTATAAATTAGCACCTATATATGATCTCTACTATCTCACCTACTATACTGTTACCTACTTAATTAAAGCAGCATAAATTATTATGCATCCTTAAAAACATGGCATACTGAAATTTAAAATATTTTTACCAATCCAATATTCATAAAATTATTTTTATATTTCACTTATTACTTCTAACCTTATAAGCACTGTGAGTTTATAAAGTTTAGAAATAAACAGTAACATGGAAAATGCTAAGCTAAAATGGAATAGTATGTAATTCTTAAATAGAATGTAGCAAGTTGATGTAGTTACATGGATGTTTGCCAAATACATCAATATGGTTGTTTTTTTTTTTTAAAGTACAAAGCAGAATTCATGACTGAATTATTATTTGGGGGGGGGGGGTAAAATGCCAGATATACAAAAATAAAAGGAAATAAAAAGGTCTTGAAGCTATGCCAAATTTATAATCAAGGTTATTTCCAAGGAGAACTGGTGAGATGAGAGGTGGTAAAAGAGGACTTAAAAAGAATCTTTTACTTTATTCCATATGCTTCTAAATTTTCTTGAACTCTTCAGAGAGCATAATTCATGCGCTCTCATACACAAATTTTTTAAAACTGAACATAACAACAAAAACTAAATAAATGAGTAGGACTAAAATAAAACTATTTAGTGTAAATATTTATGCACAATGGGAATGTCTTAATTATGAGTTAGGAAACAGCCAAGTAGCAGGCTGTCAGAAAAAGAAAATGAAAGGAATTAAACTTTACTGAGTGCTTATTGTGTGTGTGTGTGTGTGTGTGTGTGTATCTTTACCTCAAGTAATCACTCACACCAACCAGTTTAAGATGGATCATTATTGATAACATATGAACACGTTACAACATACATGCACATACATGCAAAGGTTATGTAATATTCTTAGATTGTAAAAATTAACAATAAAAATCTAGTTTGCCTAACTCTAAATTCCTATTCTTTGGAATATTACTCAGTCATAAAAACAAATGACCTTATGACTTTTGCTGGTAAACAGATGGATCTAGAGACTATCATGCTAAGTGAAATAAGCCAATCCCCAAACACCAAAGACCCAATGTTCTCTCTGATATGCAGATGCTAACACACAACAAGGTGCGGGAGGGAACAGAAGTTCCCTGGATTAAACAAAAGGGAATGAAAAGGAGGTAAAGGGAATGGGAATAGGAAAGACAGTGGAATGAATTGAACATAACTTTCCTATGTTCATATATGAATATACCATCAATGAAACTCTACATCATGTACAACCAAAATAATAGGATCCTAACTAGAATAAGTTATACTCCATGTACGTATATGTCAACATACACTCTACCGTCCTGTATATCTAAAAAGACAAAAAAAATCTTGCCTACTGACTTAATCTTGTCTCCGTGACCATCTGCAACAAAGAAAACGTTACAGCTTACAAAACTTTAATTATCTTAATCTTTGTGTGTTTTGGGCACTTTGGGCATTCTTGTTAACCCTGTGGGTACTGTGCAACAACTTGCTTTTAAATAACTAAAATACACAGGGTAATAAAGGAAACTAATTATAATGAAATAGCTAATCAAAATATAAAGTTATGATACTCCATTGAATATGTAAGTTTACTAATGCATTAAAAAACAAGACCTAGCAAGAGTCTAATGTAGTAATTTTGAGGCAGTAATGAATACAAAGGATATAGCAACGTATCTGCTAACAGCTATAATGTGACAAGAAAACATCCATGATTTCTACTGCTGACAAAGTAACAAGTATTGTTAATACTACTGTAGTCTGTTGCCTACATCCCTAACTGAGGGAAATGAAAAATTTTAGTTTGTGGTTAGGAAAAATAGGAAATTTTCCCTCCACTCCAATCCATAGTCCTTTACAGAATTGATGAACTTGTAAAATAAGATGACAATCCTTGCCAGCACCATTGTGTGGTTATAAGTGCCTGTCTTGAGAATCACAGTCTCAGAGACAGGAGTCTCCTGTGTTTTTCCTTTGCTACCAAAGCAATAAACTTCTTTCCTTTTTCTCAAAACTATGTTCTCATTATTAGACTGGCTTCAGGTATAAGGACCAAGTTTTCAATAATAAACTGGCAACCTAGATGGGACCTGACAGCAGCCCCAACTCCAGTTTTCTTGGGCAGGTCTGGTACTCCAGGCAAACACCCTTCCATGCTGAGGATTCAAGGTGGCTGGTGAGCCAGTTGAGAGCCAACTACTGGAAAATTAGGAGACAGGTGAGTATGCCTCCGGCTGAACCAGAGGAGCTATTCCTATGAGTAAAGGGAGGAACTGAGGGATAATCTAAGCAGCTACAAAGCTCCTTCTGCTTCAGAAAACTCTTGCCTTCTCTCCCTGAACTGGAGAGGCTGCTCCATCAATTGTTTGTGAGAAAAAAGAAACTGAACACATTGATGTTCGGACACCCTTGGTCATCTGCATGATCCCTGCCTTATGTACGCCTTGACAAGTCACCCACCAACTGTCACCATGGATATCTGGATTGCCCTGATTCTAAATACCCTTAACTGTTATTGTCCCACCTGATAAGAGAACAAGGACTCTGTGTCGCTTCCCCCCAACTTTGTCCTTTCTCAGCAGGAAGCAACTTGCAAATGTAGTCATCCATTTTCCACAGAAATGGAATATAGAAATTGACAGTGGGAAAATGTAATAGTGCTGTACTTCATTCTTTGAATATAAACCTTTGCTGCTCTGCTGCTGTGACTTATTTTTAAAACAGACATGTTTCTTTCTCTTCCTCTCCCCTTCTCTCTCCCTAATCCTCCCTTCCCTAATCAGGGAAGAGAGATGGACAGGATTACCCTTCTTCTTAGGCATTTCCGTCCTTAAGTACACACCACAATAATGAGGTAATCAAGATGGTGCCAAAAGATCTAAGAATCTCATAAATAAACAAGTAAATTAGGACCTCCCACCCCCGCCTCCCATCTGGGGTATACCTAGAAGATAGCCTTTGAATCACCTCTTTAAAAACCTCCTTCCCTGTGATGGACAGAATCCTCTGGGAAAGGAGTCCCTGTGTTTCTCCTTTGTTAGCAAAGCAATAAAACTTCTTTTTCCTTTTTAAAAAAAAAAAGTGGCTGTCTCTTTTATAGTGACTTACTAAAACAGAGAAGATAGGGAGAAAGGTGAGGGAAAGTAAGAAGAAAAAGGAGTAAATGAATGTCTACTTAGGTGGCTATGCAGGTAAATAGGTATGGGTAGGATGTCTTCATGCTGAAATGATCTACTCAGACTTAAAAAATAGTGTTATAAAAGCAACATAACTTGTTTCCATTATGTTTAAACCTTAATGAGAACAGTACAATATAATAGCATTAGGAAATAATCACAGAAAACAGAAAGCCTAATTTCTTTTTCAAGTCTTCTGTTTAAATCCATTTATATCCATATCATGAAATAAAAACAGAAAACAAACAAAAGGAGTATTCACAGTATCAATAGTTTTGCATACTACTGGTACTTCTTAGGCCTTGGGTGAGCCTCAATAAAAACACAAGTGATCTAAGAGTGATTCCATGAAACAAGGCTCAACTCTCTGAATAGTAAACTTACTTATCCTTCTCTTTTCCTCCACCAAATATGGGATGTAGTAAAACTCCCCCAGTTTTCAGTTCATATGCCACTATTTTATCTAGCTCCTAAAAAAAATACAAAAATAGGAGTTAAAAATTTTCACACACCAAATTTTAGAAATAAACCATAAGTTCTCTTTCCTGGCACCAGAATGTACATTTCCTAATATAAATGAAATGCCCTGCAGAATAGTTTATGATCTTATAAATAAAGTAAACTATACAGCTGAGTGAACACTAAGAGCCAAACAGCATTCTTCACTCTGTGACTTCAGGGTTGGCCAGCAGCCTGGCAACTTTTCCTTATGGCTTTTCTCAATCTCTCTGACTTGTCTTCCAACTTTATTTTTCCCTTCTCAGTATTTTGCTTCTGAAGACTTAACACAAGTACAAAAAAGGGGGTTAAATTATGTAAGGAATTTATCATTTTAAAACTCTTCTAGTCTTCCCTAATATAACATAAATCAAACTCATCACTAACTTAAATAATACAGAAACAGTATAGAAAAGTGGTAAATGGCCAAGTCTGAATCCTGGCTCCACTGCTTCTTGGTTGAATACTCTCATCAAATAATTTAACCTCTAGGTGCCTCAGTCTCCTCACCTGCAAAATAAGGATATCAGGTTAAGAGAATTAAGATAGTTAATATGAAATGTTTACAATAATGCCTGACACAAGTAGTATGTAATTTTTTTCTCCTTTTAAAATGAAGACTGGACTCTAACAGTTCTAAATGTATAAATTCGTGAATAGGCTCTTAACAATTCTAGATGTATAAATTCTTTTAACAGTTCTAGATGCCTAAAGTCTTTAACAATTAACTTTTGGGCTTGGGTTTATGCCTGAATGATAAAAATATATAAAATAAGAAAATGGGGATGATGAAGGAGCCTGTTTAATGAGAATATTACCAACTTTGATTTTTTTTTTTTTAACCTGAGAAGGAAGAATCTAAGCATGACATGATTAAAGTATATATGACCAGAAAGGAATATGCAAAATAGTTGATTTTAATTTTTGGCTAAATCTTTAAATAACAAGAAAAAGATGACAGTAGAGAACATATAAGCATAAAAAGGATAACTAGCATATAATAAGCATTTATCATGTGCAAAACACCATACACAATAAATTGTGTCACAATCCTTGCCAATGGAGTAAACATTACTTCACTCCTTACACAGATGAAGCTTAGAAAGATTAACTAGGGGGCTGGGGGTATAGCTCAGTTGGCAGAGTGCTTGCCTCACATGCACAAGACCCTGATTTCAATCCCAGCACCACACACAAAAAAAAATACAAAATAAAATAAAAAGGAAGATTAACCAGTCACAAACCTAAACCAATTTGGGAAGCACAGGTACAAAAGACCATTATGAAGAATTGGGATATATCTAATGACCAACTTGAGGATTAGAGTTTAAACATTCTCTTCCTTAGGGAAAAGTTGTTAGGGGCCAACACTGACAACAGAAACTAGATAAAATAGATGATTAGTCTTATCTTAGTGAACCGATTCTCATTTTACAAGGAAAAATTAGAGATTTTTCAAATGACACTTTAAAAGCATTTCATAATCATTAAAAACAAAGCACATCAGGGGCTGGGGCTGTCAGAGTGTTTGGCTAGCTTGAGGTAAGTCCTGGGTTTAATCCCCATACCAAAAAGAAAGCAAAACAAAACAAGCACATAAAACGTGGAAACCAGGAAAATACTAACATATCTTACTGACTCATGAGTTTAGAAGGGATCTAGCTGTTATTACCTCTTTAATCCAATGGTGGTACTCATTAACACCAAAAGTCTTCTTCATCCAAAGTCCATAAATATATCCTGAAATTCCCTTCAGCACCCATTCATCAGACCTAAGCAAAAAGTCAAAATATAAACTTTTTAATCATAAAACTCTTCAGATGAGGTCAAAAAGGATAACGGAACAAGTGAAGTATGTACCTACCTCCCAGTCTTTTTAAAGAAAATGAAAGTTATTAACAAATTATTAGGTTCCTAACTTCCTCTGTCTGATCTGCCCATTCATTATGCCTTCTTCACATCTGGCTTAACCTTTAATTGTAAGACTACATTCTTATTTCAAGTATATTTACCTACATATGTTCTTTCCACAGTGTTGCTTCTCTCCTTATCAACTCTGTTTAGACTGTCTGCATCTTCAGAAATACCTGCTTATAACAAGGACTGCATAACTCAGTTCAATATTCCACATTCTATTATTGCCATCCAATGCATAATTTTCTTTCTTTTTTTTTTTTTGTGAGTGTGGGGGGGGGTGATATGGGAAATTAAACCCAGAGGTGCTTTAATACTGAGCCACATTCCCACCTCTTTTTATTTTTTTCATTTTGAGACAGGACCTCACTAAGTTGCCAAGGGGCTTGCTAAACTGCTTAGGCTAGCCTCATACTTGCAATCCTCCACCCTCAGACTCCTGAATTACAGGCATGTGCCACTGCGCCCAGCTCTATGCATAATTTTCAATGGTATTCCAAAACATGATGTTGAACTCTTAATTATTGTTTGGTTTCTCCAGAGAAAAGATAACTGACACCATTCACTCATTTATTCATTCATAAATCAATCCATTCATCCAGGCATTTTGCCTACCATGTTTCAGGCACCATTCTTTAATAAATCTATGTAAAATTTTAGAAAAATTGCAAACCAGAGATGTTCCCCTATCCCCTACAGAAAGAAAAAAAATAAATAAATAAACAAGATTTATACACTATGTAGAGTGTAAAATGTTCCCAATTAGAAACTGTAATCTTCAAGAAATTTTATGTATTTTTTCAAACTCATATTAAGTTAAACAAAAAGAAAATAGAAAAATTTTTTTTCTTTTTCTTTTTGCAGTGTCGAGGATTAGACCCAGGGTCTGGTGCATGCTAGGCAAGAACTCCACCACTGAGCTATACCTCCAGTCCAAAAAAATATTCCTATCTCTCCTTTCTTTCAAGGAAAATGGTACACAGTTGAGAACTAGCAAGGGAATCCCTACATCATTAACACTATTGTAGAGAATTATTTTGCTTCAAATGTTACCTTGAACATTTCCAACTGCTTTGAACACTAACATCAAGAATTCTCACTGTAGTATTCTGCACATTCAAGTTTGTACATCTAATATACATTCAATTCTTTAAGACATTGTTTTTTTAAAAATATTTTTATCATAAATTACAGAAGCAATATACTGATTTTTATGCTCAAAAAGTTACGACAAAATTTAAATTCACATAAAGAATAGTACTTTTTAAGTTAGCTATCTAAGATTAGAGCAGAGGTAAGAAAAATAAACCCTTCGCATTCACTTTCTTAGTAACTGTAAACATTAAAATGACTCACCAGGACATTCTGGATATAAAACATCCAAAAAACTGCTGGGCCAAGGACTGGGCTAAACACCTTCTAGTCAAAGGTGTCTCATCTATAATCATGGCACTGTGTAGAAGATTTGTGCTGAAATTTGAAAGAAGAGGAAGTTAGTAATAATTACTCAGTCAAAATAATAAAATAATCACACTTTTTAAATAATGGAATTAAGTTAAATACAAAAGATAAAAACCAGAATAGTTTCCCAAAATAGTTTCTAATCATTTCAGAACTTAGTTGAAATTTACAGTCTTAGTAACTTTTGCGTAACATAAGGAACAATGCTGGGCACAGTGACACATGCCTGAAATTCCAGTGACTCAGAAGGCTGAGGCAGAAGAATCTCAAGGGTCACCCTGTGCAACTTAGCAAGACCCTTTCTCAAAATAATAAAAAGAACTAGGGATGTAGCTCAGTGGTAAAGCTCCCTGACTTCAATCCCCAGTACCAAAAAGCAATAGAACAAAAAACCAAAACCTTTCCTGATAATTACTAACTTTGTTTTATTATTTACTTTTAAATGTATTATCTCAATGGATTTTCCTAACACTCTGAGGAATCCCCATTTTAAATGAGAAATTTAGAAACATAAAAACATAAATTTGGAACTTTCCAAAGAAGGAATAAAAGAAGACAGGTAAGGAAGGGACAGAAAGAAAGAAAAGAAGGATGGAAGGAAAGGAAGGAAGGAAAGAAGATAGGGAGGAAGGGAGGGAGGGAGGGAAGAAGAGAGAAATAAGTTCTCTCCTTTTTTTCCATGAATAAGTTTCTAATATCAGTATATTTTTTAAATATTACTAGGAAAATACTATACTAGTTATCCACATATTAATGGGTATGATTTTTTAAAATTTATAAACAGAAAAAAAAGACTAAAACATGCAAATTATTTAATTCTGGATGAAGATAATGAGTCTTTTAAGTTACTTTAAAATTTTCTTCATATTTTCTAAAATTTTAAATTTTAAAAACAAGTTTCTTTTTTCTACAAAGTCAATTACATCTAAATTAAGGGGAGAAAGTTCAAACCTCATCTTAACACTGTCAATAAAATCAGTAAGTTTTCCTCATATCATTATCCTAATTTAAGCATTTCAAATATGAAGAGATACCAACCTAAAAATGCTCATGGAAGCATAAGCAGCCACTTCAACATAAGCCTCGTCAATGAATACAGTCTTAAAACAGGAGTATGGATATCGACATGTAAGAATTTCTTCATAAAATTCAAAGACTTCATGAAGATATGATGTGGTATGTTTAAGTAATGGAAGAAGTTGGGGTAAACAAAAATGAGTAACCTGAAAATAAAAAGTCGGGAAGATCATCTAAAAGCGTTAATTTTTATATTTTAAATTTCCTAAATTTCACAATTCTACATATGTATATAGATCTATTTTTTTTTACAAATTTCATAATCCTGAAAGAAAATGCTACTGTAAAATTAATACTTTTTAAATCATTTTTATCAAATATACATTGTACTGAAGAACAAAATTCATGATGGATTATAAGTCTGTGAATACATAGAAAGAACTAATTTGTTTTGTTTTGTTTTTTTGCGGTGCTGGGGATCAAACCCAGGGCCTTTACTGACTGAGCTATCTCCCCAGCCCTAAGAACTCATTTTTGAAACCTAATATTATTTATAAATACCTAACCTAGTGAATATTACAGTTTATAGAACTATCTTAGTAATTTTTATTTTCTTTTGCAGGTGCTAGGGATTGAACCTAGGGCCGTGCACATGTTAGTCAAGTGCTTGATCACTATGCTACATCCCCAGCCGTCCATCTTAGTACTTCAGTTAATGCTGATTATACGACCAGCATACAAAGAACAATGATTATAGTTGGTCTCTAAAATCTCAACTACATACTAAAAGCTGCAGGAAACTTACTGGTAGTTAGGAGATAAGAAATGCTCACAATACAAGTAGCAATTTTGGTTTTCTTATAAGACTACAGATCACTGGTCATATAAGTATCACTGTCTCGTATGATAATTCTATGCTAAATGAGTGCCTTCAACAATGACATAGAAGAGAATACCCAGTGAGGTTTCATGTAAGAGAAAGAATCTGAGGTAATTATTTTAAGTTGGATAAAAGTTTGGCACATCACGACATAAGTGAACATTCCAGATGGAGAAAGAACTGTTATAAGCAGACCATTTCAAATATATTAAAATTTCAACTTTTTTCCAACATGGTGCTTGGTATTCTAAAAGATTCAAGTATAACCTGATTAGAGTATAGGCTGATGTCCATTAATTCTATTCATTATTAATGTCATCTTGTCCCATCTCCGGAATCTTAAAAACCACATATTCAAAATTAAAGAGCAAGCCAGGTATGGTGGCACAGACCTGCAATCCCAGCAACTCAGGAGGCTGAGTCAGGAGAATTGAAAATTCAAAAACAGCCTCAGCAACTTAGTGAGACCCTATCTCAAAATAAAAAATAAAAAATGGCTGGGTATGTACCTCCATGGTAAAGAGCCCCTGGGTTGGCTCCCTGGTACCAAAAAATAAAGAAATAAAATATAAGAGCAAGACTTAGTCTCACTTCATCATATTCAAAGGAAAAAGAGAAAAAAAAAAAAAAAAAGACTGAGGCAGTGCTCAAATTCCAGTCAGTAAATGCATGAACACTTCTTTCCTTTTGAGAGGAATTCATTTAAGAATTCACATCACTAAAATGTGACTAAAATATATTTTCTAAAAAAAAAAAAAAATATATATATATATATATATTTTCTCTCTAGTGATATTCTTGATAGTTGGAAGATGAGTTAAGACATTATTTCATTAATATCCTTTATTTTATGAGAAGTGAAAGGGCAGAAAAAGATCAAGAGGGAAGTTATGACTCACCTCGTGCATGTATGGATCTACGAGTATTTCAAAAGGTCCAATGGCCAAGGAGATGTTTGATGCTGCTGTAGGAATGGTAAGCATGTAATGGAAGGTCTTCTTCCTCATATCATGGGTATATACTGTCTCTACCAAATCTCCATTGGAAACAGCCACCATAGCAGCATCTACTGTAAATTCTAATTTCCATGTACATAATTCAGAGTATGAATCAACACATGGGAACCAAAATCTAGAACAAAGATTGACATTATAGAAAATATGCTGAAAGTGTATCCTACATTGTTTTCCCCACATCTAAGTATTTTACCATTCTTAAAAATGCATAAAAAGAAACTTTAATTAACTAAAGAAGTTTTTACTCTGTGTTTTTAAAGAATCTGATTTTTTTAAAAAGTTTCCATACATTTCTTGGCAATATTTAAAAAATATATTGTGTGGTAACTCCAGTTCAACTGATAAAAAGTTAAGCAACTCCTACTTTCCCATTTTTAAGTTTAAAATAATTTTAACTTGTATAATCACATTAGTCATTTTTTATGTAGCATTCATTTCCAGACATCAAAATGTTTAAATTAAATTTTATAAAACATAAATATTCAGAATCTAGTACATAAGTTTAAAAGCTGCTTTTTGGAGTTATGTGATATACTGCATAATTTCTAACTGAGTACTAATAAAACCAGACATAAATTTTATTGTCAATTTAGGTCAGGTCTTATTGTGGTGTCAGCATTGGTACTTGGTACTAAAACGTAAAAGGACTTAGAGAAGTTAATAATATAGGGAAAGTACACATACTATAAAACATTTTAGTAACATATCATAAACTGCAGAGCTAAATGAATGAATGAACTACAATTATACACAAAGATGTAGGTAAATCTCACTATCAATTTTGAACAAAAATGGCCACATTTAAAGAGCATAATACATTTGATTCCATTCATATAAAATTCAAAAACAACAATAAAACTGGTATTTTAGAAAACAGGATAGTTGGAAAAGAGAATGTTCTGAAACAATGAATGGAGGTAAGAGCTGGTAATTGTCATAATCTGAGGTGTGGATTAAATGGGTTCATTCACTTGTGAAAACTTATTGAGCTTTACACTTAAAATTTCTGCAACTTTCTGCATTTGTTTACTTCCATATAAAGAAAAAATCAAGTAAGATGATTATTTTAGAACAGCCAGAGTTGCAAAGCTAAGAGGAGGAGGAAAAAAACACAAGACTGAGAAGGAATAACTAGTGTATCATTATTAGGAAGAGGTATAAGTTTGAGGAAATCAAACTCATACTTCTCATTTTACACTAAATGAATATATTACAGATACATACATGAAAAAGTTGAAAAATGAAATTAACTGAAATACGTAAGAATTTATAACATACCTTGTGGAATTCTGATACCCACAAGAGAAGACATGAGCACCTCTCTCTGCCATACTCCCCTCTACACTGGGCACCACAAAATGAAGACCTCCTTTTGGCTGATCCAAAGAAAAATTAATGTGTATCTTCAGAACCTTTAACTCTGCCACAAGTAAATACACACATCCATTAATACATAAATAACAATGATCTATATAAAGTTACATTAAATATAAAATGGGAAACCTGAAATTTATATTAAAAACCATACCTTAGCTTAGGCTTATTATTCTCTCTCCAATTATATTAACCCAAGAGCCTACCCCCACTGGTGTTGCTACTCCAATCAGTCTAACTGATGCTTACTGTTTTTCTCAAAATACAGCTCTGTTTATATCGCATCCTCCTCCCAACATTTCCAACAATTTTTAGTGCCCAAAGAAAAAAGTTCAGAACTCCCATAATGGACACTTAGGCCTTTCCAGCCCAATCCCAAACTTTCAAGTTTCTTCTCCTTTCGCATTTCCCTAAAACTTGTTCACTGTAGTTGACTTTGGAAAGTATAGAAGAAAGAGGAAATAGGAAGAGGACTACTCAAGAATTTCATTTTCTTTTAGGCTTTTCATTATCTTTGATTTCTGTATGTATTGCTTTCATTAAGATTTTTAAAAACATTTATTTCCATTTATTTCCAAATATTAAAACCATCTGAATAGATAATGATAAACTTTAATGGTTCGTCCCTACTTTGGATAACCTCCCTAAATTCTCCCTATCCCCAGTCATACAGAGAGCCAAAACAAAAGAAAAAGTCTTTTACTTTCTTGTCTTTGTAAATTTTTTTAAAGCTAAATGAAGGCAGGCTTTGATGCAATAATTATAATGGCTGAAACTTCATGTAAGATTTAGAAAGGATATGCTCAAAAGTATAAAGAGGAACCCTATGTTCCAGACTTTAATTTTACCAATAATTAGCTAAATGAACTTCAGTAGGACACTTACTCTCACTGGACTTCAGGTTCTATATTCTTCATTCTGTAAAATGAAGAAACTGAACCAGATTATTTTCAGGATCTATCCTGCTATAAAATGCTATAATTCTGAGCTGATATGATATGGCATAGGCTCTCAAATCTTGACAAACTGTCCTATCTAGCATTTTTTAAAGTAAAATTTTAAATTTAAAAACAATTTAAAACCAACGGTGATGGTGGTATGCCTATAATCCCTGATACTGAGGTGGCAAGAAGATCACAAAGTTCAAGGCTAACCTGGACAATTCAGCAAGACCCTGTCTCATAATAAAAAATTTTATAAAAGGGCTGCAGATGGAGTTTAGTAGTAGATTGTTCCTGCATTCAACCACCAGTACCATCGATTAAAAAAAAAGTTTCCACCTCCTCCTCCTTCTATATAAACTGTATAATTTATAACTCAGACATCATTAATTTCAAAAACTTTCTGATCTGTGAATTTAACATGATTTTTAATGTAGTCAATATATTCTTGGTGCTTTACCATCAACATGCTTCCATAACTCTGATGGAACTTTAATGCAAAGTTCTCCATTTCCTGCATCAGGATCCACGGCGCTAACTGCAGCTGCATATGCATTGGAAAAATAATTGAGATTCCTCCTGGAGGAAGGGGAGTGAAAAAGCTGATTTTTAATAACATTAAGTCACATATTTCACCAAGATTTTTCTTAAATATCATTTGATACCAACTGTTTGTAAGCATAATATAATTCATAAGAATTGTGAATTTTAATTCTTACATAATTCATAAGAATACTTTTTATCCAAGTAACTATTGCTCTACTCATCATGTTAGAAACTACTAAACTACAAATATAATAGGCATATATATATTTCACTCACTGTCACATGACTATTATAATGAAACTGACATGCTGACTGCTGTGCCAAGAAGACTGTTGCATGACTATTATGATCATCACATTCTTCATTAATTTTGGAATGTCAGAGTCACTATACTTTTCTGCATTCTGAAAGTAAGCAGACTACTCAATTTATTAAAAAGAATTTTTTTCTATTAGATAAGTATGAAAAATAAAAGGTATAAAACTTTAGAGCCAACATAACAGGAACTGTGTTTTTTGTTTGTTTTTTTTCTGGTGCTGGAGGATTGAACCCAGGGCCTTGCACATGCTAAACACGTGTTCTACCACTGAGCTACATTCCCTGACCATAACTGTGTTTTAATATATCATCTATTTTTTATTATTATCATACAGTATAAGCAACCTTTTTCTTTCCTTTTGGTATACAGTTCTATAAATTTTAAAACATGTAGATTCAAGTAACCACCACTGTAATCATATTAAAAAACACTGCTATCACCCTAAAAAGAGTGCTACCCCTTGTTTCAAATAAATGGAATCACTCAGAATGAGACCTTTGGAAACAGGCTGTGTTACTCAGAATGTCTTCAAAATTGAGCCAAATTGTTAGATTATGTCAATTTTGTGTTCCTTTTACCAATAAATAGCATCACATTGCCTGATTGTACCACAGTTGATTAACACTTTCACCAGTCAAGTATTATTAGGCAATTTCCAGGTTTTAGCTGTCACAAATAAAGCAGCAATGAACATTTGTGTATGGGTTTTTGTATCAATATAAGTTTCATTTCTACAGGATAAATACTCAAGAGTGGGATTGCTGAGTCATATGGTAAACATATTTAACTTTCTAAGAACCTGCCCAACTGTGTTCCAGAACAGCTGTAGTATTATCCTTTCACATAAGCAATATATGAAAGTACTAGTCCAAATCCTCACCAACATTTAGCATATCATCTAATTTTAAAACTATTTTATCTACATATTACGTCTTTTCAATAAAATTTCAAAAACATGAAATTTGAGAGATAGTTACAGAACTTTTATCCCATTCTCCCTAGTTATCTGTGAGATTCAAAAATAAAAATATGAAGGGCCAGGGGTGTAGCTCAATCATAGAGTGAGCTTAGCATGCATTAGACCCTTGGTTCAAAAAAATAAAATAATTTTAGACAAAAAATAATCCAGATTTAAACATTATACACTGGAGTCTTAGTTTTCCTTTATTAATAGCTAATTATTTTTACTGAATCTCATTTCCTGAGAAAATGGAAAGTGGTCCAAATAAAATGAGTTATCACAAATGCAATCTACTGGAAAGTCAATAGTGAGGAATAA
This sequence comes from Sciurus vulgaris, assembly GCF_902686455.1. NCBI lineage: Eukaryota > Metazoa > Chordata > Mammalia > Rodentia > Sciuridae > Sciurus > Sciurus vulgaris. The sequence continues at coordinate 192,334,457 of NC_136461.1, forward strand.
TCTTATGGTTTGGTTTCAGTGTAGAAATCAACTATGTCTCCTTCCATAATAACCTCATGAAGTCAGAGATTACTAGGGCAAGATTATGGTCTTTTCAATTTTCAAAAAGTTATGTGACATTGCCCTATGACCACCACCATTGCCAACTCCAGCCCTCCTCGTATAAACACAGCTTAAAAAGGAGCAATGCTATAGAGGAACACTGAAAAACTAGCAAATTAAAGGAAATCTAAAGCACTCTCTAAGAACGTATTATAGGATTCCTAATTCAAAAGTCTGAGATCCAAAATCTGAAACTTTTTGAGCACTCTGAAATCCATCAAGGATGTTCAACTAGTAAAGTCGATGCAAATACCCCAAATTTGAAAAACTCCAAAATCGGAACTATTTCTGATCCCAGGTATTTCAAATAAGGGATAATCAACCCCTGTTTAATAGAACATATTAAATTAAAATATCCTGATAATACTCTGTGTGATGGGCTGACAGAACTGGCTCCATGAGAATGTTATAGGCCAGACTATAAGGGAAATGACTAAACAGACTCCATTTTGCTCTGAGATTCCATGTTATATAGGAAATAAGCTTCTCCCATGGGAACACCGCGCCTCTGTACCCATCATCAGTTTAACAATATAGAACAATAATTCCTATGTAAAGAAAAATTGCTCTTTGATTCCTATTGCTCCTAAACGATGTACCATGTGAACAGTGATTGTATGGATGTTAGTGACCATTCTTGAGTTTGTACCTAGGTAAGGGTCATTTTGACCCACGTCCCCCTCTGTCGATGATCTCATGATGTTAATGTGTAATTTCGAATCATAGCAACAAACACTTATGATTAATGTGATTTTTGGTATAAGAACCCCTACAACCCTGTGGTTGGGGCTGTTCTCCCAATAGCCATTTTTTGGGGCATTGTATGAGACAGTGAGACAGTCAGCCGGACGGCTTAATAAAGATTCTCACATTTGGACTTCTCAGTGGTGATCAGTCTGTTCTTAAGTTGCACCCCATAACACTCTGTTGAATAAAGAACACTTGCTTTTTAAAACTACAGGTGCAGATTTTTTAATAGATGTCAGCCATATTGGCTATCCATCCACAAAAAGTTTCCCTGGAAAAATGTGTATTTATTTTACAAATAAGAAGAGGGAAGCCTAACAAAGCAACAGACACACACACACACACACACACACACACACACACACACCCCCAAAGAGCAACACCTCCTGGAGGCAACTATTATCTATAACTACATTCAAACACATAAGATTCAAATTAAAAAAAAAAAATGTATTTGGCAAAACTTCAAATGCTAAAATTATTTTACTGGGGAAAAATTAACCAAAAACAAACAAACAAACAAACAAAAAGCAAAGAGAGATGTTATATAACCAATATGGTTTTTAATTCTTAAAGACAATTTAACAAGTCAACTAATATACAGTTGGATAAAAAAAGAAATGTCTTTTCATCTTTTACCTAAAATGTTTCCTTTCCATATATCCCCCTACAGTTCAAAGATGCTAAATCTCAACCAAGGCTGAGAGAACATGCTATCAAAAATAGGAAAAAAAAAAAAAAAAATAGGAGGACCTGGTGCCTCAACTTAAAAACAAATAAGAAAAAAATGTGATAAAATAGTGCGTTATTTCTTTTCAGTGTTAAGATATTTAAATGTATTAAGATCAAATTTTACCATGGAATTTTAAGTTTTATTTTTAATTTCAAAACCACTACAAGTTAATTTTCATTTTTGTTTTATTGGAAGCTTTATAGATGACTTTTAAAAAAGTTATTTTAGAAATAAGAAAGATTACAGTAGTGTCTGGTAACATGCTAAAGATGTTAACTAGCTGTCTTTCCCAAAGTTTCCTTTAAAAATACTAATGTCATCCATGGGAGATATTTTTCACATGTAACAGCCAAGAAAAGTAAAATTTCTCCCGAATAAGTGGTGTATTTGTCTTGTGTCTTCTGAGTCTCAAAAACAACATGTTTCCCTTTTGTTACGGCAACCAGAAATGAGAAACAAACCTGCAGTTCTAAGAATTGTGCAGTAACTTAACAATGTGTAACCACCAACATCCATTTGTTTACCTTTATGCTAACTTCATTATCTACCTTTTAAAACTTTTGTCTAATAAAACTCTAAAACCAATCCTAAAGTCTTTTTTTAAACAAAAAATAAATACCTGCAAAACAAATAATAATAATAATAATAATAAATTCATGTCTCTTACAGAGTAGTAAAGATTTTGTAGTTAGGCAGAAAAGTAGGTGTTGATAGTCAAGCCTTTGCTAATGACCAAAGCCAACAGAACTGTGCTTCTAGCTGGAAGGAAAATTTCAAATATATCTTTCCTAATTTCCTAAACTAATCTGTGAAAAGCTTCTCCTTTATCATTTCCTTTATTTCTAATATTAGAGGTGATAAGGAATTTGGGTGCAGTAATCCTAGCAACTTGGAGGCTGAAGCAGGAGGATCAAAAATTACAAACCAGCCTCAGCAACTTAGCAAGACTTTGTTTCAAAATAAAAAATAAAAAGGGCAGGGCATGTAGCTCAGTGGTTAAGCAGCCCTGGGTTCAATTTCCTGTACCGTACCAAAACAAAACAAAGTGATAAGCCTTCATCAATATCACTGAAGAAAAATGTCAGAAGATATCATCAAAGTAAAGTTTGCTTCCTTAATGTAATGGGATATCTACTATTCCTGTCATTGCACTGTAACAGATTATTGCTATGAGTCCTGAGCAGCAGCAACAAATTAATGGTAAAGCAGATGTGCAAATACTGTATTTTGTGACTGGTTTCCTACTCTATCATCGAATTGCAGAATTCTAGGCCGAACAAGATAGTTATGTTTTCCTTCTGGCAAAACAATTGGTCCCCTATATACTCATCTTACAGATGTCCATTCCATTCATTAGTGGTATACACTTACTAAAGGCAGATTTTTTTTTCTCTTAAGGAAAAGGAGACAGATGATATTGTAATGAGCCTTTTTATGTCAATTCTGTGAGTCCAGTTGTAAAAGCAATGTAATTTTAAGAACTCACCTATATGAGATGGGAAGTTACGGGAGTAATTCAGAGAGTCCCTAGACTTTTTCAACACCATTTTCCTATCTCCTCTCTGAGTTTGAAGATTCTGAAACAATGACTATTGGGATCTTAAATATGTCACAAGTTAAGTTTCTCTTCTCAACAGTCCCCAAGCCCTTATGGCAGTGGTTCTCAAGCTACAGCTAATATCAGAATCACCTAGAAGTTCTGTTAGAACACAAATGGTAAGACCCCACCCCAAGTTTCTAGTAGGTCTGGGTTAATGCTTGGGAGTTTACAGTTCTAAAAAGTCCTGACGTGATGCTCATGTTGCTTGACTGGGAACAGAATTCAAGAATTGCTGCCTTAAGGAAAGATCATATATCCTAGCCCAGCACAGTCAAGCATGCCTGTAATCCCAGCCACTCGGGGTTGAGGGAGGAGGATCACCAGTCTAAAGTCAGCTAGTTCTAAATAAAAAATTAAAAAGAGCCAGGGATATATAGCTCAGCAGCAGAGCAACCCTGGGTTCAAACCCTAGTACTAGAAAGAAAAAAAAATAAAAAGAATACATATGCAAGACTAGTTAAAATATCAACTTTTTTAAAAATATCATATTGATTTTAAAAGAGTTCATAATTGAGTTTTGGAATCCTACCCCAAAATATTGAGAATCACAGAAATGATACAACCCGATGGTATTGAAGCTCTGAAAAAAAATACTCTCAAATGTATTTATAATACTAATGGATATTTTTGGGGGGAAGCAGTAGTGGGGATTGAACCCAGGTGTACTCTGCATTGAGATACATCCTCAGTCCTTTTTTTTTTTTTTTTTTTTGAATTTGAGACCAGGTCCCTCCAGAGCAGCTAGAATCACAGATATGCACCTCTGTCTTCAAGCTACACATAATATTTTTATGTGATATTTTTAAATAGACAAAATATTTTATAGAATATTTTAAATTACTCTTTGGCCTAAGGATTAGGGTGGCCATCCAACACACTGAAATTACTTTTAATTTTTATGAAGTATCTTGTTAAAAATAATTTAAAACAGGAAAATGGCTAATGAAATTTACCTAAGTTCTTTAAAATTAAGAAGAAAAGAAAGTTGGTACCATACTATACTGAGAACTGGCAAAATAAATATACAAAGTGGTTTAAGCAACCAAGTTTATTAAAAAAATAAAAGGGGGGATCCAGAATCTAATAATAATCTAAAAAAAGAGAAATTAATCCAATCATAAAAACAATAACAAAATAACTGTTAGAAATGTTTACTTTTAAAGTGCATAACTTACTGTTTTGATTCATTGTGACAAACTTCTAAGGTTGGATCATTATAAATAAAAGCAGCCTCTAAATCATTGATCCTTACTCGATATATTCTACACTGTTTGCTGTTCAACTTGATTCTATTCAAGTTTGCAACTGTAGGAAATATAGTCAGTTCCACAAAGCCCTAAAAGATAAAGAATAACAGATTGGTATGTTTTAGAACATATTCCTTTGACTTTTACTATTACACACATACTATACTCCAGGAATAAAATCCTAAATAGCTATATATACACAAATTCTCTGCAAATATCTTAATTTTAAACATGATTGTCCTAGTGAATGAATGGGTTTGAGTTATGTATACTATACCATCTTAGTGCTTCATATAAACTATCAATGAAAATTAAGTCATCAGTTAATACAAGAATTTCTAGATAGCTACAATTCAAACAGGGACTAGGAAGAAGAAAATAAAAGAGCAGAAAGAATCAAAGAGGTGGTGAGTGAAAGAACATGGGGGAAAAAGTGGATAAAACCCTGCCCTACTGAAGCTAACAAGTATGAGTCCCAGCTTACAGGAGGTAAATCAGGACATGTGAAACAGCAAGTGCTAAAAGAAAAATTCAGGCAAGCAGGAGCAGTAAGTGCTTCAAAATGCAGAAGAGTTTCCAACCAAGTAGTCCACAGTCCATACATAGTTCTACTGTGTTAGCTGTGTGGTGTGCAATCTATCTGAAGCATACATCTAAGATATGACAGATAAATAAAGTAACCATTTACCACTCACTTGTTCAATCAAATGGAAAAGAGACAGATGAAACATGGAGTACATCTCCAGGGTTTTAATACCCTTTTTTGAAATCTAATATACTCAAACATGAAATAAGAGCATAATACAGTGACATTTTAGGGGCTGCAAAGTGAGCAGGAAAAGCTTCAAAGGCTACAACAGGAATATCTACAATGAAGCTCAAGCAGTCACCACAGAGATCTAGACTATAAAGACTACTACTCTATCACAGATATTATACTGTATGCTTTCATTATGTGTTCTCTATTCCTGATACTGACTGAGCGTTAAGTACTACTTTATGCTTTCTACAGAGAGGCTCTAAGAGATAAGTGCTATTGGAAAGTGCAAAAAGCAAGTTTTACAAGTAAATTAATAAAATTAAGAAAATTTTATCAAGTGGAGAACTGAGAGTCAGATACATTTATATGATCCCAGTAGATTCCTACTATTTCATAATGACTCTGGGTACAAAGGCTTTAAATATGTTTTGAAACAAACTTCAGCCCAGCTACTCAAAAGCCTGGAATTATACAGACCTTCTGTCCCCAATTTTCAAAGAGAATCACACACCCTTAAATTAGACCATCTATACAAATCCATGTGGAAGCAACATAGAAAACAACATAGGCAAAAATACTGTTAATGAAGGTTTTATGTTTAAAAATGTAAGCCTGAACAATTATAGCATGAAGACCCAATATTTTCTTATATTAGCAATTTGGGTCATCCACTGACCACTCCAAATAAATAAGCTTGAATCATTTGAAAGCCAGTAAGTAATAACAACACAACAATGTCAAAAGTGAATGAGAAGTGTCATCAACAGTCAGCTACTTGGGAGAGGGTGGGTAAGACATAATTTGGCTTTTTAAAGTAAGATGAGTAATAACAAAAGTGAAGAGAGTGTCTTTCAAGAAGACAGGGAAAGCCCCATCTCCTGATACCACCTAACCTCTACAAGCCTCCTGCCATTCTTGGCCACTGGTATAAATGCAAATTCCCGGGTACTCTAGCAACACACTTTTATTTCCTTCTTGCTGCTTGACCTCTTCTGACCATTCACAGCTAGCTATACTATGTTTTTCCATCTTTTCAAAAACCTTCTCTTCACTTTCTATCCTTAAATGAAATGTCTCCTGATTCCCCCTGGACAATAAGTTACTTATTCTGATTCTTCTAGGCCATTTATAGGATTTTATATAATACACACATCAAGAGCCAGGACAGTAGTGTCATAGTTAAATGAACATGTTGTAGAGGTAGATTCATGTATTCACGTTCGAGTTCTACCATTTAGTAACTGTATGCTCTTGAATTTGTTATTCAGTTTTCTGTGCCTCGTTTTCCTCATCTGCAAACCAAAAAGAATGATACTACCTACCTTTTAGTGATATTATGACAACTGAACAATTTACTACATGAAACACATTTAAAATAGCTGGGGGACTGGGGTGTGACTCAGAGGCAAAGTGCTTGCCTAGCATGTGTGAGGCCATGAGTTCCATCCCCAGCACTGTGAAAAAGAAAAAAAAAAATTGTGGTTGGCATTTAGTATTTGCCTAATACCTAAATGTTTATATTCTTTTTTTCTACTTCTAGTTCTTAGTGCTCATATTAATACAGGCATACCACCCTCCACAATTCTTCATTAAATCCTCCAACATTCACTGAATACTCCTTCCTAACATATCTTTGCTATCCTTCTAAGTGACTTCAATACAGGTTTATCTAATCCTTCCAATAGCACCACCTCAAAGTTCCTTGAGCCCAATTCCTACAATTTTCACTTCTGTTCCTGAACAAAAATCAAAATCACAATCTGAGCCAGGTGCAGTGACACACTCATGCCTGTAATCCCAGGAGGCTGAGGCAGAAGAATCATGAGTTATAGCATCAGCAATTTGGCCAGGCCCTAAGCAACTCAGGGAGCCCCTGCCTCTAAATAGAATACAAAATAGGGTTGGGAATGTGGCTCATTGGTTAAGTGACCCTGAGTTCAATTCCCGGTACCAAAAAAAAAAAATCACAATCTGAAAGATACCTCATCACTGCTGCTGCTCCTGATCCTGACATCACATTCTTGAATGTCCAGGACAGGACACCTTTCAAGAAGATCTCCCCCAGTCCTTCTGTTCAATCATATACGTAACAGTTTCCCACCCCAATCCATTCTGGCATTTCTGTTCCCTGAATCCTTAAGTTTAACCACTTTCCTGCCAACTACCAAGTCTACTCTGGTGCTACATGTTCCTCCTCCTTTACTCCCTAAAATGCTATTTCCACTGGTTCTCTGGAGGTCATCTCCACACTATTACCTGAAATCTTAATAATAATCTTCACCTCAAATTACAATCTTTCCTCTCTGTTAGAAATTCTTCCTGTGCCCATGAACATGTTAAAAACTCACAAATAAAGCTGGGCATGATGGCACATGCCTGTAATTTCAGCAACTCGGGCGGTAAGGCAGGAAGATCCCAAATTCAAGGCTTGCCTTAGAAACTTGGTGAGGCCCTAAGCAACTTAAGTGAGACCATACCTCAAAATATAAAACATGAAAAGGGCTGGCATATGGCTCAGTTGTAAAGTGCCTCAGGGTTCAAACCCTGGCACCAAAAACAAAATACAAAAAAACAACTCACATAAAAGTAGGCACAAAACACACCACAGAAACAGACTGAGTAAACATAGTGGGATTTTTTTGTTGTTGTTTTGAGACAGGGTCTCATCATGTTGCCCAGGCTGGTTTCAACCTCCCATGTTTAAGTAATTCTCCCACTTCAGGCTCAGTGCTGGGATATATGCCACTGCACCCAGCTTAAAAAGTGTGTTCAACAGGGCATCTAAGGCCATTGATTACTGGCTCTAGCAGAATAAAAAATAAAGGTAATTTATGAGGCTTCTCAATAAAAATAAAAAGTACAGATCTAAAGGGCAAAAACTTGACTTAAGGTGCAAAGTGGGGATTTATGACCTCTTTTCCAGTTCCTAGACCTCAGCCAGTTCACAGTTTGAGTGAGTTTGAAGTGAGGTCACACAGGCTCTAGAGTTTATCTTCTAATACTACCCTAGAGTGATCTACAGCCAAATTGCCAGATACCCATTCTTTCTGGAGAAAAGAAAATTTCCAAATCTTCCTGGAGTTAGTATATCTTGGTTCTGATCTGATGTAATAATTAGAGTCCCAAAACATTACCATAGCCCACTAGTCAGACAAAAAAGTCTTTGGACAGCAAATAATAAGTGGTATCACGAAGTCAATCATAGAGAAAACTTCCCCAGTCTTATAACATATAGTATATATTTTATTTAATAATTGGCAAATACCCATATTGGGTACTTGTCAAATGGAGTAAGGGCTATTATGGAAAGGGTTAAGTAGACAGCACTGAACAGATTACTTCTTTATTATGAGATAGTAAACCAAAGCAACTAAACAACCCTGGGGAATTGCAGAGATTAGTGCCACAAAAGATACCAAAGGTTCCTCTGACAAGCTGCAGGTAAGCAGGAGCTTCATTCCATTCTTGTATTAACACTTTATTCTTCTACTTTCCCTTTGGAGAGTTACTTAATCTCTTTCAGCTACCTCACTTATAGTTAAGATTAAAATGTTATCTACCTCATGAGATTCTGGCAAAAATTCAGTTAACACACATACAATTTAGAAACATGTCCACCATACTGTTCACTGTAACTCAGTCAACGGTGTCAATGCCTTCTATTCTATTTTCATTCATCCTCGAGGGTTTCACCATTCCCCACCCTAGGTTATTGTAGTAATCTGCTACATAGACCCCTAATTTTCATACTTTCTCTGCACAATTCATACAACATAATATACCTATTCTACCACAAGATACAAGGTAAATAATAATGTGTGAGGAACACTGCAAAAGAAATACCACAAATGAACAGACTGGATTTAATGAAATGTTTAGGATCTTTACAAATCTTTACTAGATCTCAAATATTGTATTCAAAGTTTCACTACAAAGCAATACTACCTAAACTAGGTCAGCCAAAAATCGGAAAACAAAAAGGAGTGGCCTAATAGAAGCCAACTCAAGTGAGTGCACTAATCTTAATTTTTTCACAAGAGAACTCTCACAATTGTTATTTCATGAACAATTCTAAAAAGCTTGGTTATACAGGCTTTCATACTCTGTAAGAAATTAAGGAAATAAAATTGTAATCTGGAAAAAGAAAAAAAAGAGAGGGATTGAAGAATCTATAGCAGAAGGAGTCAGGATCAAACAGATCTGAATTCTACTACTTACCTGTTTTTAAAACATCATTATCTGAAAGAATATAAAGTGTCCAAGTACTATGAAAGGTGAACTTATTACTCATAATTTTTAGGAAAAACTTACCACAACAGACTTCCTCTGGAAATTTATGTTGTTGATGCAGACAACCTGATGGGTTGTATATTCAAAAACACAAAAAGAAAAAAATACTTTCTATTATTAAATGAAAGCAAACTGCCCAAGTACCAATATATATTCTAAGCAACTCAAAAATTACACATTACTCTTTCATCTTAAAACCCTACAAACTGGAATAATTTGCTTGTTTTAAATCTAGCAACAGCCAAAACAACAGATTTCTCTAGACAGAAATAATTTAGTACTTTAAGAAGATTTATTAACCTGCATGATGAATTAAATCTGCTAAATGACTCTGCCATTCATAATGTTTACCCTACAAACACCACTTCCATCAGAGTGGATTCTCCTTTTCCACCGTTTCCCAGGCCCACCAAGTCGGTGTCAAACAATCACAAACTAATTAATGAGGAAAAAAAGAGGAGGGAATGAAAAGATACTTATAATTTATACGGCCTTGGGCTTTCAAAGCCCTTGTCTCCTTTCTTCCTGTTCATTCTGAAGGGCTCGGCACCGGTCGAAGGCATGCAGCTGGCCGCGGGGCTGGGATTCCCGGCTTCCGCGGGGGCTGCAGGGCATTACCGGTCTCAGGCGCCTAGCTCTCCCCGGCTCCCCACGGTCCCCACAGTCACGCCCGGCTTCCGGGGGGTCCTGAGCACCCAGACCCGGCTTCGGCGATCGATTCGGCTTCTTTCGGCAGCCTGCGCCCAGCTTCTGTCACAAGGATACCCCTCTCTGCAACCGCTCAAAGGGACCGCCGACCGACATGTTGCCAGTGCCCTCTGACCTCTGGCGTCGGCGGAAGTGGGACGCCGTAGGGGGCCGAACCCGGAAGTCTCCCGTCAATGGGCGGTGCTTGCGCAGAATGCGGGAATTTTCGCATTTTCCTTTCCTTGCGATTGTTTCAATTTCGGAGACCCGAGAAAATAATGGTTGAGACGAGAACAGTTAGGAAGGGAGGAGACATTGAAGTTTTTAAAGAAAAAGGGTCTACCGCATACACGCTGAGAAGTATGGAAGACAAGGTTTGCAAAGAGCCTGGTATAAACAGGGTACGGACTAATAATGGGGCGCCTCTCAAAAACCAAGAGGAAGGATAGTCTTCTGATTGCTGTGTAAGGACACCATAAACTCACTTAATTGTACACACTAATGTAAACTGTATAGTGGGCACTGCTGACTCAATATCTGATGTGTGTGTGTCTGTGTACATAAAAACCATATAGTCCACGTAAATGCTGACCATTTTATTGAAAAAGGCAGATTTTTCGTGTTTTTATTGGTGAATTATAGTGGTGCAAAATGATGGGACTTGTTACATATTCATACATGAAACAATATAAATTAACCAATATTATTCCCCAGTATTTCCCTTTCCTGCCTCTTTCCATCTCCCTGGTCCCTTTCCTTCGTTCTACTGAATACTCTTGATTTGCAAGAGATTTCCTCCACCTTTCTTTTCCTTATTTCTCTCTAGCTTCCACATAGGAGAGAAAACCTACAAGCCTTGACCTTCTGAGTTTGACTTATTTCTCCTACCACAATGGTCTCTAATTTCATCCATTTTCCTGCAAATGACATTTCACTTTTGTTTATGGCTGAGCAAAACTCCATGGTGTATATATGCTACAGTTTCTTTATCCATTCATCCATAATTTGGCTATTGTGAATTAATGATGCTATAAACATGAGTATGCATGTATCACTGTAGTACGATGACTTTAATTCTTTAAGGTAAATACTGAGGAGTGGTATAGCTGGATCACATGGTGATTCCATTCCTAGTCTATTGTGATTTCCATAGTGAATGTACTTATTTATTACCAACAGTGTAAAAGGGTTCCTTTTCTCACCTCCTTTCCAGCATTTATTATTGTTTTCTTAAAGACTGCCATTATGACTGGTGTGAGGTGAAATCTTTTTTTATTTGCATTTCCCTAATTGCTAATGATGATGTACATTACATTTTTTTCATATATTCCTTGGCCATTTGTATTTTGAGAAGTGTCTATTAAAATCATTTGCCCATTTATTAGTTTAAATTTTTTTGAATTCTTTATATATTCTGGGTATTAATCCTGTCAGAAGAGTAGTTAAGAGAAGATAACCGCATTGTATAGGTTCTCTATACATTCTTAATGGTTTTTGTTGCTGCACAGCTTTCTTTTGCAGGGGGGAGCCGTGCTGGGGAGCTAATCCAGTGGCACTTAATCACTGAGCCATATTCCCAATGCCCCACCCCCTTTAATTTTTAAATTTTGAGACAGAGTCTTACTTAGCTGCTGAGGGTCTCACTAAGGTGCTGAGGCTGGCCTTGAACTTGTGATCCTCCTGTCTTAGTCTCCCAAGTCACTGGGATTACTGGCATGTGCCACTGGCTATGCAGAAGCTTTTAAATTTGATATTGTCTCATTTATTAACTTTTGGCATTCTTTCCTGAGCTTTTGAGGTCCTATTGAGAAAGTCGTTGCCTGTGCCTATATGATGGAGTATCTACCTTACATTTTCATTTAGAAGTTGCAAAGTTTCTGGTCTAATTCCTAAGTCTTTGATCCATTTTGAGTTGATTTTTGTGCAGGGTGACAGATAAGCATCTAGCCTCATTCTTCTACATATGGTTAGCCTGTTGTTCCATGTTCCATGTTGTTCCTGTTGTTAGCCTTTGTTTAAAAGGCTATCCCTTCTCTTGTGTACATTTCTGGCACCTTTGTCAAAGATCAGATGACTGTATCTATATGGGTTTGTCTGTGTCTTCTATTCTGTACCATTGTTCTATGTGTCTGTTTTTATGCCAGTACCATGCAGGTTTTGTTACCATAGCTTTAAAGTCAGGTATTGTAATGTTTCCAGCATTGCTTTATTGGCTTAGAATTTGCTTTGGCTATTCTGGGTCTTCTATTCCTCCAAATGAATTTTAGAACAGTTTTTTCTAGTTCTATAAAGAAAGTCATTGTTATTTTGATTGGGATTGCATTGAATCTGTATTCAGTATTGCTTTTGGTAGTATGGTCACTTTCACAGTACTAATTCTGCCTATCCAAGAACATCAGAGGACTTTCTATCTTCTTGTGAAAAAGGACGTATTTTAAAGCCATCACATTGCACTTCATCTGTGTGAAAGAAAACTGGTAAACTTCAGTTGAACAGTTAAATCTTGTTTAATTATGGATTATTAACACTTTTTGAACTTTGGATCAGATTTTGCTTGGCCTATCCTTTCTATCTGTCCTACTGGCAAGCTTATTAACTAAAATAAATTTGGCGTAAACAAAAACAAATTAAGGAAATAAAACTATGAAAGAACTTTATCAAGCATTCCAACTCCAACTAGGAATTACTAGTAGTTTTCTAGTGAGTTTTATTTGTGCCAGGATTATAAACTGATCTGTAACATTAAGGATTAATGCCTGTAATCCAAGTGGCTCAGGTGCTAAGAAACTCAGTGAGACCCTGTCTCTAAATAAAATACAAAATAGGGCTGAGGTTCAGTGGTTGAGTGTCCCTGAGTTCAATCCCAGGTACCAAAAACAAAACAAAACAAAACAAAAAAAAAAAATTAAGATTAAACCCATTTTGTTTCAAGCGCATGTAGATACCAGCTAAATAAACAGGACAGCAATTACCAAGCCAATTTCACAAATGTTAACGACTAATATAAATACTTAATAGCACCTAGTGACTTCCTGTTTTGGTGAAAGATTGAAAGTAGAGAGCTCAATTGAGAAAATGCATGTACGTGACTAAATCTCTTCTATGAAACTTATTTTCTCTAGAAAAGCTTTAAATAATGAGTAGAACATCAAAGCCTAATTAAAGGTATGACTTTTATGTACAAAAAGCAATATCCTTTCTATAAATAGAACCATGTAGACCTCAGAGACTACAGACTAATCTTCTATTAAAAATAGGAAATAATACTTTCTTGTGTCCTTGTTTACACTGAGTACATATTACAAATGTAATTTGAAGGATATTAAAATTTTCTGTTACCCTTAAGAAATAAGAAATAGTTTCAAAATATTAAGATGAGAAAAAAAATGTCTTGAAGGAGTAGGTTTTTAAAAGCCAGGAATAAAAATACATAAAAGAATCTTTTTCTTATATCTAGCAACTTTATAAGGCAAGTCAGTCCCAAAGGAAAACCTCTTGTTCTTTTAAGAAATGGGTCTTCTTGAATTGTAAACTTTAATGCCATTTTGCATCGAAGACCGTGAGTATTTAGTGAGTAATGCACCTATGGTTTGCTTCTCTCCACACAAATCTCTGTGGGAAAGAAAAAATGAATAGCATGAAAATCTTAGGAAGCATAATATATAGTACAAATTATTTTACGTTTCACCCCCTAAATCCATCTTTCAAGTAGGCATAAGGGTATGTTTTGGGGGGAGAAACAGAGTGGGAATTGCTTCTAAGTCTTAACTGAACAGGTATATTACATTATTATTTCATTAAACCTTCACAATTTAACCCTACATTAGATATAAGGAATAGGCTCAGGGAGATGGATGATAAATGACAGTCAAATTTTGCCACCATGGGGCTGGGGATATAGCTCAGTTGGTAGAGTGCCTGCCTCGCATGCACAATGCCCTGGGTTCAATCCTCAGCACCGCAAAAAAAAAAAAAAAAAAAAATTTGCCACCAGGTCTTTATGACTTCAAAGTCCATGTTTTATGTAATATCACACAACTTGTAAGTCAGAAGTACAAGCAATATGGTACCCTGGAGTATGGAATGAGAAAACCTAGATACTAGGCCACCTGTGTGAGCTTGTCTAGGTTACCTTCTGAACTTGAGCTTCCTTTTCTTTACCTCAAAGAGGAAAAGATTATGACCAGAACATAATAAGGGGAGGGGAGGGTGGAGGGCATGATGAAGGGGAAAAGGGATAGATCATAGATGGCCATGAAGGACATGGAAGGGAGCTGTGATTTAACTCTCAATATAATAAGAAGCCACTGGGAGAGTTTTAAATAGTAGGGAAAAAAAGCATAATGTGATCTAAGTTTTAAATAATGGAGGCAACAAGCTAATGACTAAGAAAGATGGGTGGTGGGTAGGTTGTAGGTTCACTATATTATATTGTCACTTTTGGATGCTTAAAAATTTTCAAAATAAGTAGTATAAAGAGGGCAGAGGGAAAGTAAGCAAAAATAGATGTAGAGAGGCCAGTTCAGAGGCAAGTACAAGAAGATCCATTAGGATTGCTTCTAGTTTGCCCCAGAAGGTAGAAGGAAGGTAAGGACAAGAATGGTTCCTAGACTTTCTGCTTGAGTAACTGGATGAGTGGAGGTGCTACTAACTGCGATGAAGATGAAGAGTAGGGACAGGAAGAATCACTGATTCTATTATGAAATTCCTATTGAATATCCAAATGGACATGTTAAGTAGGCAACTAAATATAACAATCTGTAGCTCTCAGAAAAAATATGAAGAATTAGGCAGTCACTACATTTAAATCCAAGATGAGGGCAGCAAGGGAAAAGCATGCACAGGAGAGAAGATAACCAAGAACAGAGTCTTGGAGCACTACAAAATTTAAAGACTGGGAAGAAAGGAAGAAGACAGGAAAAAGACACAAAAAGAGCTGCCCTGGGGAAGGGAGGAGAAACCCAAGATGTTTCAAGTAGGAGAAAGTGGTCTACTACATCACATAGTGCTAAGAGATCAAGTAAACAAGGACAATTGGCCATTGCATGTAGAAAGATGGAAGTCATTGGAATCAGGAGCTGTCACTGGGTAAAGGAAAAAATGGAAGGTGAGAAAGCAGAGAGTGGATATTCACAATTTTTAAAAGGTGTTTTCTTGTAAAGGAAACAGAGAAAAGCAGAGAACGTGGAGCACAGTATGTTCTAGCGTTTTCTTTTAGGATGCACAATAGTATAGATCTTGTGCTAATGGAGTGATCCATCCAATCCCAATGAAAGGGAGACTCTGATAATACAAGTGGGAAAAGGGGAAAACTGGAGGAGTCACGTCTTCAAGAAGACAGAGGAAATGAAGCTGTTGCAGAGGAAAGACTACCCTTAAGAGCAGGGACAGCTCATGCACTGCACAGGAATGACTGCAAAGGAAGAGGTGCAGACACAAGGATGTTGGCAGAGTTGACACCAAGATAAGGTGGTTCTTGTCTAACTGCTTTGATGTTTTCAAGAAATAAGGTCATAAGCTAGGCACATAGGCACAATGGAGTATGCCTGTAATCCCAGCAACTTGAGAGGCTGAGACAGAAGAATCTCAAGTCTGAAGCCAGTCTGGGCAACTTGCAGAGACCCTGTCTCAAAAAATAAAAAGGGGTTGGGGAATGTAGCTCAGTAGTACAGCACCACTGGATTCCATCCCCACTACCATAAAAAAAATTAAAATTTTAAAAAATAACAAAAGAAAGAAAGAACAAAGGAAGGTCCTAAGCTGAGGGCAAAGAGGAAACAGGAGGTATTGATGGTGTGAAAGACAGAAAAAATGTAATGGAAGTTCCAATGGTAAAACAATTTAATGAGGAAATGGTGCCTAGGCAAGGGCTCTGGTAAGTTCTACTCAATTTTTTGTTGTTGTTGTTTTGGAACTAGGAATTGAACCCAGGGGTGCTTTTACCTCTAAGCCACATCCCCACCCTTTTATTTTTCATTTTGAGACAGTCTTGTTTAGTTTCTTAGGGCCTCCTGAAGTTGCTGAGGCTGGCCTTGAATTTGTGATCCTCCTGCCTCAGTCTCCTGAATTGCTAGGATTATAGGCATTCACTACTGCACCCAGTTACACTTCCATTCCTACCCAAGACTGGTAACCCCATTATGTTCTTGCCAAGAAACTTTAGCTTCCCAGATATAGACACAGAGCAAGCAGAAGGTTAAATCTTTGTAGATTTTTACCAGGGAGATAAAGGAAGAGGGGATCCAGTAAGAAAGTTTGGATGGCAGGAATCAGAGACACCAGCCACAGAATCTAAGCTGGGTAAACAGAAGAGAGATGACCTGTGAGGTGTGACACACAGGGATGAAGCCATATTGTTAGTGGATTCAAGTGTTGGTGGACTTGAGATCCTCTAAGCAGTGACCTCAGGGCTAACTCATTCTTGTGCAGTTTGGCTTCTGCCACAATGTTAAGAAGTAAGGCAATGAATGGGAGGCAGTCAGAAAGAGGCGTTTACCTTAGGGTTTTAGTGGTGTTTATATTCTGTCCCTCAAAGAACTGCGATTTTGTAAGGAGAGCAGAAGTACTCTAGGTACTCTAGGAGTCATAAGGAACAAAACAACACATATACCATTTCCATAACCAATGATCACAGAGAATGATAGAGAAGACTACCTGAGAAAGTGTGGAGGGAAGCAGTATTCTTAGGGAATACGCAAATAACTGTACTGATAATAAACTGAAAATGCTATGCCACTCTTTATAAAAAGAACAACCCTCAAAATCCACTTTTAATACATTAACTTACTGTATATATGGAGCAATATCTTCTTCTGTCCACTTCTCCCTTAGAGAAAACAGACTATTAAAGCGTTCCTGATTCCCCTCGGGTAAATCATCTGCTTTCAGCAAAAATATGACTTCTGGTCTTGAGTGTCTATCCACCAGTGCTAAACCCTATAAGAAATGAGAAGAAAAAGGGCATTTAAAGTAATGCTCTAATATTCAAACATGACTCATTCTTTTACCATTAGATTTAGCTTAGGCTACAGTATTAAAAATGTCAGCTACACAAAACTTACACAAACTCTCCAGAGATTTATAATAGCCTTTTTCATGAAAACAGTTCCTTTCTGCAATCCCCTCTTTTCCCTGTAATTGGGCTTCTACTACCACAAATTTATTAAGATAGCTTTAGTTATTTTTTGATTTTTAACAGTGCTGGGGATCAAACCCAGGGCCTCACTCATGCTAACCAAGTACTCTACCACTGAGCTACATCCCCAACACAAGACAGCTTTAGTTAAGGTCACCAGTGACCTGTCCTTGACAAATCCAGTGGGCTCTTTTCTTGAATTCATCTTACTGGCCTACTGCTTCTTGTTAATGTTGATTACTTCTTTATCTACATCTCTCTTCATCTGACATCACTCTCTTATTTTCTGCATTGCTTGATGTCATAGTTCCCTGGACCTCTATCCCAACCCTGTTTCACTGTCACTCTTCTGGGTGACCTCATACTAACCTGTAGCCTAGCACTCACTTGCTAATGACTAATATTTGTATCTCCCATTCCGATGTCTCTTCTGAGCCCAGACCTCTGTATCAAATGTGTAGATGAGCTCATGGTATTTATCACTACACAAGGAAAACAGGAAGCATAGGCATCATCCTATATTCTACTGTTCAAACCCCAAACCTGAGTGGTTAATAAATTCTGTAGATTTAAGGCCTCAAGATTTCTCTATCCCTTCCCCATGGCCTATTTCTTTAGCCAATACTCTCTAAAACAGGAGTATTTAAGTGCAGAAAGCCTAGAATGTTCTTTTTCATAATCTAGCCAACTTTCCATCCATCTAACTTCTTTATTGTCATAGTACAGGTTGAGCATCTCTAATCAAAAATGCTCAAAAAGTTTTAAATGTTTCTTTTGGATCATTTTGGATTTTGAATTGGGGATGCTCAACCTGAAAAATTTATGCAAATATTCCAAAATCTGAAAAATTCTGACATCTGATACAGTCCTGGTCCCAAGCATTTCAGATAAGGACACTCAATTTGTATTCTTTCCAAAAGGCAAATCTGATAAGCACTTGATGAGGCAACTCTTCCAACCAATGTCACTGAATGGCTCCAGAGCTTTAAGAATTGAGATTTTTTTGCACAATCCATAGTGTCCCTAACCAACTCACCAGCACCCTTCACTCAGTCACTATCCACACTATCAACACCCCAATTTTTATACTTCCACACCTCTGAAAATTCTCTCCTGGTATCTGTCTCTGCCCTTCCTACCTAGAAAGCAAAAGTTCATCCTTCCACACCCAGCAACTAAAACATCTGTTCCTTCTGACAGTCATCTCTTATTGACCAGTCTGATGGATGAACTCCTTTTCTTTGCCTTCATAACACTCTATGCATGTGTTTTCCTTGGCAAAGATCACTCTGCATTGTAAGAACAGATTTATGCATGGAATATGCACCCCACCACTGCCAATTCCTGGGCCAGCTCTCAGTACCTGGATGACGTCAGCACCTAGTTTGGTGCCTAGACATAAAAAGAAACTTTGTAAATATTGAGTAAATACTTTCATTTATTTTCCAAATATTTATTGAGTCTACTACATCCCAGGCAGAATGCCACATAGTGGCAAGCAACCATAAACAGAATGCTATCAAAGCAGACAGTAAAAAACTGCATAATTAGACATATTTCCAAAGCTAAGCGGTAAGTGTCATGAAGGAAAAACTACAGAGCACTACAGAAAGAGGAAATGAGAGGTGTTATCTTAAGAGGAAATAAGTAAGAGTTGGCCAGGTAGAATTAGGGTGAATATCATTCTAGAACAAAAAGCCTTGTATGAAGGTTCAGATGTAAGAGAGTTTCATGATGTTGAAATTTTCAAGAAAGCTCTTGTATGGTAAACCAAAGAGAAAGCAGACAGATGAAGCTTTGGGGCAGATCATAAAGGGCCTTGTAGGCTAAGATACAAAGTCTGTATTTCACATCTTAAATACAACAGGCAACCATTAAAATGATTTAAGCAGGACATTCATCTAATCTGACTGGCACTTTAAAAAAGATTATTCTAGGGGCTGGGGATATGACTCAGTGGTGAAGCACTTGCCTAGCATGCTCAATGGCCTGGGTTTGAATTCCAGCACCACAAAAAAATAAAATCATTCTAGTAGAACCACAGGAAGGGACTGAAGGAGTCTGCTGAGAGATGCTATTGCCATTACAGACACAGGAGACCACGATAGTTTGGACTAGGACAGTGGTCATGGAAATGGAGAGGACTAGAATGAAATGAGACACACTGGGCAGGAAGAGAGATTATCTATCAATAGGCCCAAGGGATAGTAATGAGGTGATGGAAGTGTTCTAATACTAGATTATGGTGATTGCTATATAACTAGTCAAGATGCTAAACATCATTTTAGTTGATTAATGTATTTTTTGGTGGGCATCAAACCCAAGGCTTTGTGCATGCTGAACACAAACTCTCCCATTGAACTAGCTCCCCAGCCCTAAAAATTATTTTTAAAAGAGAAATTCGATGATATGCAAATTGCCTCCATAAAGTATTGAGGGTTCTGAAAGGACTCTGTGATGAATTTAATGGGCATTATACTCCCACTGGGTGTCTAGGAAAACAAATCGGCTCCAAATTCAGATCCAAGACAAATATCATCTCCCCCAGTAAGTAATCACCTGTTGAATCCACTGATATTACCTTGAGCTGATCAAGCCTAGTTATCATTCCTTCAGGAACACTCTGTTGCCACACTTCTTGAAACTCAGCCAGATTGAATTTCACTGCATTCTGAAGTAACATTTGTGCTGTTGCTCTGCATATTTTATCAGCACTCAATTCAAAATAAACTTCACCTAAGGAAAAGATAGTATCAGATAATTTCATATTATCCTCTTAAAATTAAATGTAGCACTAATGTTTTCTTTTCCCTTATGCTATTTCTTGGAAAGAATTATACACCTCCACTCACCTCCCACATCCCACTGTTCTTATTTTTAACACGAACTTTAGAATAGAAAGGTATACCAATTTTAGCAAACAAAAGTTAAAATACCCATTAAAATACTTTCTCAAACTTACCTTCATCTACATATTTCTTTCCATAACATTTAAGACAGTGTTCTATCATTTCCCTGAAAAATTTAAAAACACCCTTTTGACACATTATCAACATTTTTATACACTGTATTTCAAACCCCATTGCTAACTAGAAACTAAGATATAAATTTGAGATTTGTACTAAATTATTTAGATGCCAAATAAGCTTTTTTAAAATTAGGAGCTAACTAAAATAGAAGCTGCTATATGCCAAGCCCCATGCTAATACATTTTTATGTATTATGAATAATGTGAGCATAACTTTATGGCTATAAAATAGCTTTATAATTTTATGATAAAAACAACAAAAAAAGAAGAAAACATGATATAGATTTATTCAGCCAGTGACCAAAATACCCAAATCCTTTTTTAGTTCTATATTTAAAAATCTTTTTAATATTGAAATACAAATAGTCTGTCCCCTGGATTTAGTTTTGCTTTGGAAAAGAATTTCTCTCCCCTTAAGGAAATCTGAAGGGACAGGTAATTAAAATACTTACTCTGGCTCCAATGGTCCAAGTTCCTGAAGGCATATGTTCAAAGGAACTTTACTAAAAGACCAAGATTCAGAATCCACAAGCTGAGTTAGATGATTCAGAAGTTTCATCTCATAGTCAAAGTCAAGAATCCTCCAATAACCTACAAATCCCAAAAGTTATATTTATCAAACAACATTTAAATGAATTAAACATTAAATGAACTAACAGTTTGTTAATACAGCAGCATTCTCTTGCCCATTGCAAAAAAAAAATAGAGACACCAGGAGTCACTTTTTCTTTAAACAGTAATCCTTTTTATGCTTTTCTCCCAGGTTTTTTGATGTTGGGAATTAAACTCAGGACGTCATACATGCTAAAGAGCTCTACCACTGAGCTGCACCATCAGCACTCTCGATCATTTAAAATTCTGTCTTGAAGAAGATCAAGTGGTTTTTAAAGAGTATTTTATATATGACCAAGACGAGACTTGCTCAAGTGGTTTAATATTCTGTTATTTCACATAATCTTCTTGTTCTGTAAGTAAAGAAGTCTGCAGCTGTTATAGCCAATTCATTAGCGCATCATACAAATGAGGTGAAGGTCATAGTTTCCAGATCCTATAGGATAACCTCTGCTGTGCAGCACTGCCAGGGTGTAATTCCCTGGTCACAGCTATTTTGCAGTGGTATCCTCACACTCATAAAAATGCTTAGCAATTGAGATATGACAGACTCTGATACAGTACGGACAAAATAAAATAAAGTTGGACATTGAGATACATTATCCTTACAACTGAAAGAATACAAAATGACATTATAATTGATGACACAACCACCAGCCCTGGAAAAAGAAAACACATACATCAACCATTTCCAAGAGAAAATATTTGTATTTCTATTCTATTCTATTTTCTATTAAAAAATAAAAGCAACTTAAGAAATGGATTGTGTGATATAAAACTGGAGAAGAGAGCTAGGAATAATCTATGCATCCTCTACCAAAAGTTTATCCATTCCCATGCAATCAGTGAATAATGTAGAGGGCTGCAGAAGATTACAGCTGGGCGAGGTGGCACACTCCCATAATCCCAGAGACTTGGGAAGCTGAGGCAGGAGGATCATAAGTTCCAGACTCAGCAACTTAGCAATGCCCTAAGCAACTTAATGAAACCCGTCCCGAAATAAAAAATAAAAAGGGTTCAGTGGTAAATTCTCTCTAAGTTCAATTCCTAGTACAAAAAAAAAAAAAAAAAAGAGAGAATACATAAGGTGTATTTGCCACCCCCGCTTTAAAAATTGACATTCAAGGCATCTGTACACCATACTAATTAGCAGCAGGCATACTTAATTAAAAACTTTTTTTTAGATGTTCTAGACAAAATGAGTCTCAAGGAACCACAACTAGGGGCTATTTACCAGTTAATTCTGAAGTTGTATGTAGTTGCTTTACTCAACAAAATTTGCCGTTATCGAGGGGTACATTATCACAAAAATTTATCTTGTTTGGAAGATTATAAACAAATTGAATAATGTATCTACCAATAATGTATGCTAATATTCTCATCCATAACACATGGGGATAGAATTAAGCTGCTTCTCTAGGCACTAATAAAAATAATTTAAAAATAAAAAAAGAATGCATGCAAACAACTACTGAGGATCACCACAGACCCACATGCTGAAAAGAAGCTCCGACTCCAGAGCAAAAGCCAGACAAAACATTAAAGACACTGTAGGGCTTCTCCATCAACCCCTGACACCAACACACACTCCTGTACCTTTTATATAGGTTTAAATTATAAGTTAATATACATGTTTAGAAAAACATTAGAGTTATCATACGAAGAAATATAGTCCCATCTCCAAGCATTTGGTAGATACAATGAGATTATTAAATTAATTGTTAACTAGGAGTTCAAATACATGATTCTATGTCATATCCTATCATAACTCGACATGCAGCCCTGGACAAGGTAGTTTTTATTTTGTCTTAGGCCTTAGTTTCCTTACATATTAAAAAAAAAAATTGATAGACTGCCTGATATATAAAGTCTTTTCTCAAACATTGTTCTTCTATAACCACTTACCCCAAAGAAAAAGGCCTACAAGAAGTGGTTAAAGTCCCTGGTAACTTCCTTCTGTATGATGATCACACAAAGACTCTATTTCATATCCAAAGACAAGTACCATATTTTCTTCTTTCTTTCTTTTTTTTTTTTTTTTTTTTTTTTTTTGGTGGCGTTAGGGTCGCAAACACAAGAACTCATGCATGCGAGTCAAATACTCTACCAGAGAGCGACAATCCCAGTCCCTATCCCAGTCCCTAACATTATCATATTTGAGCCCAAAAGATTAAATACACCAGGAGCATGCATGTAATCCCAGCTACCTGGGAGGCTGAGGAAGGAGAATACCAAGTTCAAGGCCAGCCTCAGCAACTCAGTGAGATCCTGTCAAAAAAAATAACTACATAGCCAGACACAGTGGCTCACACCTGTAATCCCAGCAACTCCAGAGGCTGAGGCAGGACGATTACAAGTTCCAAGGGAGCCTCAGCAACTTAGCAAGGCCCGGTCTCAAAACAAAAAGGGCTGGGGATGTGCCTCAGCTGCTAAGCTCCCCAGGGTTCAATCCCTGATACCAAAAAAATAAACAAATACATAATAGGGCAAAACTGTCCAAAAATTTCTTTCTCTCATGATATCTGATTCTATCATTATGAATGATAATAATAAATAATGCTACCTCCAATCTCACAGGCATTTAAAACTTGTAACTGGGTCATTATTTCTTCCTCACTTGCCTGAATTTGATCAAGCAAATCTTCAGTTGTATACTGAAACAAACAAACAAACAAATTTTAATGCTTTCAAGAATAACATTTTAGATTTCTCATTGAATTATGGGAAATAAATACATAAAACATTAAGGCAATATTTATGCACTAGTCCAGTTTCTTTTATTAATAAATAACAATTATAATACAAAAGCAATAGACATCTTAGCAGAAAACAGAGGTTAATGTTTATGTCACTGAAATTGGCAATAATTTCTTTCTTTTTTTGTCATGCTGGAGATCAAACCCAGAGTCTCATGCATGCCAGGCAAGCACTCTACCACTGAGCCACATCCCAGACTTCACTGAAATGATAAACTTTTGTATCAAAACACTTTATCAACGCCAAAGGACAATATATGATTCCACATCTATATGATGTATTTAGAGTAGTTAAATTCAAAGACAGAAAGTAGAATGTGGTTGCCATTGCTTAAGGAGAGGGAGGAATGGGGAGTCATTGTTTAATGACAAAGTTTCATCTTCCTAACATCTTCCACTAGGAAGATGATACAGTTTTAGAGATGGATGGTGCTTAATTTGCATACCAACATGAATGTACTTAGTGCTACTGAATTTACATTTTAAAATAATTAAAATGGTAAATGCTATGTTATATATATTTGACCACAATAAAAACCAAGAAATTAACAGGACAACCTGAAAAATGGGAGGAAATATTTGCATATCATATATCTGATAAAGAACTTATATAAAGAACTTTCCTACAATGCTGTAATGAAAAGACAAATAGGTAAAACCCAAAGGAACTAAATAGGTATATTTCTCCAATGATATACAAATTAAATAAAACGAAAATATGCTGAATATCAATAGTAATCAGGGAAATGCACTTCAAAACTACAGTGAGATATCACATTTTTATTTATATACATATGTACATTTTAAGCCTACAACACCCAGTATTTCCATGTGTTCTCTCCTTCAGGAAGTGACCAGGACAATTCTGCTAAGCTTCCAAGATCAGACGAGATCAGGTATGGTCAAGGTGGTATGGTCCTTGACAAGTTTCCACTTTAAGCCCATCAGAATGAGTTTGAAGTTTTCATAACCTTTAAAAAGTAAGAATGTCTGGGGCTGGGGATATAGCTCAGTTGGTAGAGTGGCTACCTGTCAAGCACAAGGCCCTGGGTTCAATCCCCAGCACCACAAAACAAACAAAAAACAAAAAATTAAGAATTTCACCACTAAGAGCAACTAATTAAAAATTTTTACATTTCAAATCAAGAATTGAAAACAACAGCTGGACACAGTGGTGCAAGCCTGTAATTCCAGAGGCTCAAGAGGCTAAAGCATAAGGATCTTGAGTTAAAAGCTAGCCTCAGCAATGGCAAAGCACTAAGCAACTCAGTGAGACCCTGTGTCTAAATAAAATACAAAATAGGGCTGGAAATGTGGGTCAGTGGTTGATTGCCCCTGAGTTAAATCCCCAGTACCAAAAAAAAAAAAAGAAAAGAAAAGAAAACAGTCTTACTTTTGAGCGAGTTGAATCCTCTTCTTTTTGACTGTCAGGTCCTTCATAGGTATTTTCCATTAGAAATTTCTTCAGCTTCTTTAATTTAGGTCTGCATCTTCTCAATTCCCAATAATTATTAGAAAAACCAAAGATCTAGAATTCAAATCATAACCTCTTAGGGGCCATTCTAAAAACAGTTCATACAAAATTCCAACTAACTCATCTTTCCTGGTCAAAAACAAAGAAAAAGGAACCAAAGTATTCTGCTTTCTATCAGGAAGGTACCCATCCAGTTGCCTCAAGTGGATGGATGGATACCTTTAGGAAACATCTTTTCAAAGTCCAATTAAGAAGACTCTGTCAATAAAGTAAGAAACTGAGCATCTCATCTCAAGTATACCCGTAGAAACTAAAGTCTGTCCAGAATAGAATGACCAGAATGGTCCTAATTCTTCAAATCAGGTAGAAGCAAACTGAAAAAGAAAAACAGAATAGTCTGAAAAACAGAAAATAGAGACATTATCACAATCATCAAATAATGAAGGAATATTAAAAGGAAAAAGAGGTACCCTCCTATCTTACTCAGTTTGGGGACACTATTTCTACTATTTCAAATTAGAGCTAATTAGATTATTGGACTTGTGACAGAAGTCTATCACTTGAAGAAATTCAGGTCCCAAAGGCTAGGTGATGGAATGTGTTATTCCCCTCTACATTTGCAGGATAGCCCAGTGTCTGGCATTGGATGCCAAATAAGTGTTTCATGAAAGGAGAAAAGGCTAAACTGGATTATTTCTAGGGTGCTTTGCAACATTAAGATGGAAGGACAGAGGAGGATTCTACTTTCTAAATAAGAAAAGGCTTGATTGACAAGCCTGAAGGAGATGCTGCTGAATCTAAGGCCTTCAAAAGAAGAGCTTGGGGGGGCCAAACAAGAAAGATTGATTCTATCTACAGTTCAAAGTAGCAGTGATCTGTATATATACAAGGCACAAATGTTGGAATAGGCTTTTGTGTGGTATAGGAGAGGACTCAGGTATGGCCTTGTGTTTAAATTAGTTGTCAATAAAAAAATAAAAAAAATAAAAAAAATTGGAGATTTTACCCCAACATCACAATCACAAGGTCTAGGAATGCTGGGCCTACTTACCTACAAGTCAACTGAATAATGGCCACCCAAAAATGCTTGGGGCTTGTGGTATCCAATTTGACACAGACCTAAATACTACCTGCTACTCCTGGGGATCCACCATCATTTGTCAACCCCAGCCTACCTAAGTTGCTGATGTGTCCTTATCTAGTCCTTTTAAGCATCCCTCTGCTGGGAAGAGCTATCATGGATTATGGCTTTGGTTGGTGGATCTTTTAAGTTTTACCCAGTCTCATCACCCAGAATTCCAATAACAAATAAGAGCTCAGGGTACCTGCAGATATTATTGAGCCCTCACAAAAACAAATAAACCAGATAAGTGATGAAAAATACAACATTATCTTTTGCAAAAGAATGAACTGCCAATATTTCTAGTTAATTAGTGAAAGACATGTAACCCAACAGAAACCAAAATAAAAATTTTACTGGAAATTCCCCTATTCCAGTAACATCATATGAATCACCAAAGCTTCCCAGCATTTTCCCTTCTTTCCTCTCCAATTCTATTTTTAAGAAAATAGTTGGTCTAAAGTCATCCTGAAAGAATTAAGGGCTGTGCTTTGATTGCTACATGTGTTACAACCTAGACAGGATGGAGACTTTTGTTTGGTAATTACCAACAGTATTCTCCAAAATAATTAAAAATTTGTTATACTTGGCTACAGATATTAAGTAACTAAACCAAATTTAAAGCTAAGAAACACACTTCATTCAAAAATGCAATTTTCTTCATTTTTCTCACTTGTAACTACTACCAAATACACTAGCTATGACTTGAGGGAGTTTCTTTTCAAAATACATCCATAGCAAATTCATTAAAATTAGGTAAAATTTTTGAATGATTCACCTAATAGCAAAGTTACCACATCAAGGAAAAAGATCAATTTGAGACTTAAAAATCAAATTAGGGGGTTGGGGAATGTGGCTCAGGGGTAGAGCACTTGCCAGGCATGTGTGAGGCCCTGAATTCAATCCCCAGTACCACAAAAAAAAAAAAAAAAAAAAAAAAAAAAAAAATCAAATTGGGAAACTAAAGACAAGTTCATAATACTTTAAAACACAAAAATAATAATGCTGAAAAACTTTCAAATTTCACTACAGAGAGCCAAGCAAGATGTTACACACCTGTAATCCCAGCAACTCAAGGGAGGCCTTGCAGGAGGACAGCAAGCTTGAGGCCAGCCTCAGCAATTTAGTGAGACTTTGTCTCAAAATAAGAAGGGCTGGGTATATAGCTTAGTGGTAAAGTGCTGTTGGGTTCAATCCCCAGTACCAAAATAAATGAGTAAACAGAAACAATTTCATTACAGAACTTCTACAATTTCATATGATTATATGTTTCCCAACAAAAGTTTTTAATGAAAGCCAAGACTGGCACCTGTGCTGTCATTCTTAGACTTAAAGGAATCAGGGGAGAGAAAACAGTACCTCAGTATGAATAATGTTACAGTGTGTCTCCTCCATCTTCAGTTGGTCTGGAGTTTTACAACCAGGAATGAAAAGCAACATATTTGAAGTATCTGCTATTTTCAAGTCATATGTTTTGTCTTTACTGCACAGCACAGCTTGTTCATCTTTATCTCCACGAATCACAAGACTATAGGAAAATGGGGAAAATACATGGTTTATTGAGACTACAGTGGACATCTTCACTTTAAACTACTTCCCAAATCCTCTGGCTTACAGAATTTTAAAATTAAGCCTGATGCTGTGTCCAGCCCTGTGGTACAATCATGGATTACAAAGAGCAAAGTGGACCAAGTAAGAGCCAGACAGGCACCTGGTGCCTCATTAAGAAAAAAAAAAAAAAGATAAATATGGTAAAGAAGACGTAAAGAGGCCACGAGGCCAAATGTCACCCTGTGGCATCTTTGCACGAGTTATTGGAAGACGCAAATATCTAGAGGCTTCAGTCAATGTCTCACAACTTTTTAAAACAGACTAAAGTGGTACTTACAAAACAAGTGCATAGGAATCTTAGGGAATCTTGTTAAAAAGCAAATTGGAATCTAGTAGGTCTGGGAAGGGACCTAAAACTATTTCTAAGAAGCTTCCAAGGATAAGCACACTATGCTCCTGAGGCCCACTCAAGTGTTGTTGGTGCTTTGTTCTGAGCAATCAAAGGAACACACAATGGCCTAACCATTAGCTGTGTGGCAAAGAAATCGCAACCTCATGAAAAGAAGGCTGTAGTGCTGAATGAAAAATAGGGCAAGGATATGTATACAAATGGGACTACATGAAAGATTCTTAGAAAGGGAATTTATCACAGATGAAGAAAAGCAAGAGAAGGATGGTGAGAAGGAGGAAGAGGAAAGACAGATGACAGGACAGCAGAGTTGAATCTCCAGGTTGTCCTCGCCGACAATACGACAATACGTTAAACTCTCCTGTGCATAACGCACTTCTTTTAAATAATTAAGAACCTACAATAGGAGACTGTAATTATCTTTTTAACTAAGCCTTCAATTAAGTGAAGAGAATAAGTCTTTTAGAGTCTTGTTGCATTTAAAAGGTCCAGTGTCTACCCTTTAACATTCTACATTACACACTATCCCCACTTTGAAATATTTTTATACCAACCCTCACTCAAAAATTTAAAACACACAAGTTTGTCAGCTAGATTAAGTATAAGTGGATCGAGAGAAGGTTCTCACACCTCAAGTCTTCTTGATCTCCACTAACTCAGATGGAATGGAAACTTACAAGGGAAGCTCTTCAGTTCTCTTAAGGGCACTCTGGTTAATACCAAAGGCTAGTCATTGACTAGAACGCTGTTTGAAAGAGTCAAGTATGAAGATTAAAACACAACCCCACAGGATCCAACTAAAAGGAACCTACAAATATGCATGTTGGAGGAAGAGTGGCACAGAAGAAAATCAGCTTGCAGGAATTGGGACTGCACCAAGTTTATAGGCTACTGTTCTCGAGGCTGCCTTCTAATCTACCACCTTCTGCCTTTTTCTCTTTTTTTTTTTTCCCCCCTCTGCTGGGGAGCAAACTCAAGGCCTCTAGGGGCTAATCAAACACTCTATCACAGAACAACAGTCTCAACCCCTGATTATGTTTTTCAATCCAAGAGGGTTGGCAGCAAATTTGTAGCTGACCTAGAATTTTTTTTTTTTTTTTTTTTTGCGGTACTGGGGATCGAACTCAGGGCCTTGTGCTTGCAAGGCAAGCACTCGACCAGCTAAGCTATCACCCCAGCCCTGACCTAGAATTAGAAATAGTTTTATGTTCCCATTAAATGACCCTACACAAGTCTGCCTGGGGTCTCCTTCAATTACCAAGTCGTGATTAAGGCTTTAAACTTATTCCCTACACGTCCTACTCATCCTTTGGGTAAAAGAAATATAAGTGGGAAGCAAGAACTCTATAAATATTGGATATTGTCATTGTACTTTAAAATAGAATGAATCAGACATAACTTTCCTATGTTCATATATGAATACACGACCAGGGTAACTCCACATCATGTACAACCACAAAAATGGGAAGTTATGCTCCATGTGTGTATAATGTCAAAATACACTCTACTGTCATGTATAACTAAAAAGAACAACAACAAAAGTAGAACGACAAAGTGTTCTGTGGAATCCCTGCCATCACTGTTAATATCTTCAATTTTCACTGGGGTCCTAGTTCCAGACTATTCCGCAGACACACGCCGCCAAGTTCGGCTGAACCAATGCTATTTATCACCACAGTCCAGCTCACAGGAGGGCCATGCAGTTGGGAGCCTCCTCGGGAGATGGCAGCACGCCAGGTATCAGGCCACCACCAGCTGGCTGTGAGCCTCTGGGCAAATAAATGCATCTCTCTGGCCCCGATTCCTCATCCTGGATTTCCAGTTGAACAAATCTGAAGGCGGTTCTCAGCAGGCTGGGGCGTCCCTGGAGCCGCGGCCCCGCTCACCTGTGTCCGGCCTCCAGCTGCTGGCACAGCGCGGGCTCTAGCTCCAGCAGGCAGAAGTCACCGGCGTCCGCGCCGCTGGCGCCAGGTCCGAAGCCCAGGCAGTGCACGGTGGGCAGCAGTTCGTCGGCGTTCAGCTTGGCGATCTGCAGCGTCGCATCCACTTCCTCGCGCGTCCTCATCGCGGCGAGAGGATGCCGCAGCACCTGGGGTGGGGGGCGCGGTGCGGCGGACAAGAAGGGGAGCAGCAGGAGCCGGCGAAACCGACACGAAATACACACGATTTCAAAAGCGCGCCAAGGCGGCTGAGGACGTGTTTCCGGGGCGGAGCGCGCCGCGGTCCGCGGAAGATCCCAAAACTCCCGGGCGCGCGAGCGCTTGGAGACACGGTCATCCTGCACAGGGTCAGGACTGCGAGGAAGAAGCACGGCTTCCTGGGGCCGGGGTGCGCGGAGAAGAGCTGAGACCCAGACCCGGCTGACACCGGGCCCTCACCCAGTCCTTCCGCTGCCCTACCCCGCCCCTGCCCCTCATTTCCCGCCTATGCGCCCCTTCCTTGCCATCAAAATAGTCTCTGCGCGTACAATGTCATTAACGCTTTACGATGACCCTGAAAGGTGGGCCCCTGAAAGGTGGGCCGTGGGCTTCCCGTTTCCCGCAAATGAGGAAGCAGGACTTTTGCCCGAGTGGTAAAGAGAGGAGATGGCAAAGTCAGATTCCAGCCTAGTGTATCATGGCTCTAAAAGCATCCTGCGGAGTTGTGTGCAAAGGATGCACCACCGGCAACCAGCTGATTAGAATCAGACCTGGCATCCCACGTGTTTGTGCCTGGCGACCTTCCTACCAAGGAGATGGCTTGGACTAGTCTGCCCATTCGTTTGTGCCAGGGGCAAATGAGTCATTAGACCACTGTCAAGAGGAAAGCAAAGAATAAAATCATGGCATTTGCAGGTAAATGGATGGAGTTGGAGAATATCATGCTAAGTGAAATAAGCCAATCCAAAAAAACCAAAGGCCGAATGACTTCTCTGACAAGGGGATGATGATACACAACGTGAAGGGGGCGGGGCGAGCAAGAATGGAGAAAGGATGGATTGTGTAGAGGAAAATGAAGGGTGGGGAGGGATGGGGGAAGGAAAGCTAATAGAATGAGACAAACATCATTACCCTATGTCATGTATGATTACACAATCGGTGTGACTACTTCATGTACAACCCCATTTGTGTACAATGAATCAAAAGGGGGAAAAAAAAAGAGGAAAGCACCCTGTCTGAGGATAAGAAGGGCCTACAGTCTCCAAAGGGAGACCGGCAAACTCATCACTGTGGGATGTGGTATCATCTAGACCAAGAATTACCGTGATCTGAACACAAAGTTTAAAAAGGAAAAAATTTAAACTTTAAAAAATTTAAAAAGCTCACAAATACACTGACACGTCCACAAATAACTTGTAACAGCAAGGTGAGCTCTCCTAGGCGTAACTTGCAGACTCCCTGAGTGACTGCCTCCGAGGGCTGAAACAGCCTAGGAGGAATCTTCCCCCAGTCAGTGGCTTTCTACTAGTTTGTGTAAGTCGGACCTTGTCGAATTCAAAGGAAATACGCAGAGTTTTTTGTTTGTTTGCTTCAGCTCTTCAAATAATATGAAAATACTAGCGTTGGGAGTTTCAGTCTGGGAGATGCTTCAGTTGGTGGTAGAAAGGTTGGTTTATTACTTCTTCATTAACCTCCTCATTCTGCCCACCCTGCCTCCAACACTGATGATTAAACCCTGGGCTGGGGCTGCTCTACCACTGGGCTGCAACCCCAGCTCTTTTTATTTCATTTTTTATTTGTGCATTATCCCTGATGCCGTATCCATACGTGTTGCAGGGCAAGGGCCTTCTGTAAAGCTGAGGCAGCACAGAGGTCTCCTCACCAGCTCTCGCAATCATGCCACACAGATTTGGGACATGTGGCTCAGAGAGGCAGTCATGAGTTTGTTAGGTGGGGATAGAAAAAGGGGTCCTCTCAGAGAGGAGAAGGGCAGAGTGCTCCTCTTGCCCTCCAGTTTTATTGGGGGGTCCCAGGGACAAGAGTCCCAGGCCTACTTTTGAGAGTGGGATGACATTGGTTTTTTTTTTTTTTTTTTTTTTTTTTTTGGTACTGGGGATGGAACCCAGAGACATTTAACCACTGAGGTACATCCCCAGCTCTTTTTATTTTTTACAATGAGACAGGGTGTCACTAAGTTGCTTAAGGTCTCAGTAAGTTGCTGAGGCTGACCTTGAACTTGCAATCCTCCTGCCTCAGTTTCCTGAGTTTCTGGGATTATAGGCATGTGCCACCACACCCTGCTAGGCTTTCCAGTACTCACTGTACCTCAGGAAGATCCAGAACAACTCTCGGTCCCTTTGGCCCATGCTGATTCTAGTTGGAACCTGTTCTTAGAGATTTTATGGTTAAGGGAATTATCTTTATCTCATCTCTGAATGCTGGAACCTGGTCTGGGTAAGAGTCACAAAAGTTCTCCCCTCCAGGTTAACTTGTGTTCTTCTTGTCAAAATTTCAGGTCTGTCAACCCCATTTGTCTGAGCCCAAGATGAGGCAGAACATCATGGCAGAAGAGTATGGTAGTTCATGCCAGTTCATGACAGCCAGGAAGCAAAGAGAGCTCTGCTCACCAGGGACAAAATATAAACCCCAAAGGCACACCCTCATTGACCTACTTCCTCCAGCCATATCCTACCTGCCTACAGTTACACCTGGTTAATCCATCCAAGTGGATTAATCCATTAATTAAGTGGGTTTCACCTCTGAATATTGCCTTGTCTCACACAGGAGCTTTTGGGGGACACCTCATCTTCAAACCATAAAAACATTTGTATCCTGACTTTCTGAGTCTGACTTATTTGACTTAGTATGATGTTCTATAGTTTCATCCTTTTACATAAATGAATGACATTTACATATGTGAATGACATAATTTCATTCTTCTTTATGACTTCCTTCTTATTTATTATTTTGAGATAAGGTCTAGTTAAGTTACCAGTGCTGACCTCAAATTTGAAACCCTCTTGCCTCAGCTTCTGGAATAGCTGTCATGTGACGCTGTGCCTGGCAACCTTCTCTTTTAAAATATAAGAACCCCTAAGGAAAATAATGAAGCAACACACTGAATATGAAGGGACTGCCTCATGAGAATTTATTGTTAGGAAGATAATCAACCATTGCAGATGCACTCTTAAACAGGAAACGTTCTCTACAACTACAAGTAGTGCAGTATAAGTAGACCTTACATTTCCATTAGACAGGCTTGTCTGGAATCCCAACTCTGCTCTCAGAGTTTTGTGATCTAAGGCAGTTTTCCTATTTTCTTTAACTGCACTTCCTTATTCTGAAATTCTTGTAAAGTACAGTCTGTCATGAATGGATAAATTGTGCAATATAAACACAGAGTACTACTCGGCCATAAAGAATATTGACTTTATGACATTTGCAAGTAAATGGATGGACCTGGAGACTATCATGCTAAGTAAAATAAGCCAATCCCCCAAAACCTAAGGTCAAATGTTTTTGCTGACATAGGGAAGCTAATCCACAATAAGGGGTGAGAGGGGAAGAATAGATATTCAGTAGATTAGACAAAGGGGGATAAAGGGAAAGCTTGAGGGATAGGAAAAGGAAAGACAGTGGAATGAATCCAAAATAATTTTCCTATGTACTTATATGAATATACCATGGTGAATCCCCCCATCATGTACATCCATAAGAATGGGATCCTAAGTAGAATAAGCTATATTCCATACAATTATATCAAAATGAATTCTGTCATATATAACTAAAAAGAACCAAACATTTGTTTTTCAAAAGTATAGCCTGTTTAATAAATAGCAGCTAAGGTTTTGGGTTTTGGGATTTTTTTTCCTGTTTTTATTTATTTGTTGCGAGTTATTTGATAATTTAATTTAATTTTAATGATTTCCAATTATTACCATTAATTCAATATTCCTGAGGGAAGCTGGACCTGGGTTCTCTTAAAATAGAATGATAGGGTTGGGGCTACTGCTCAGTAATAGAGCACTTACCTAGCATGCGGAAGCTCTGAGTTGGATCTCCAGCCCAAACAATAAGTAAATAAAGCAAGCTTGCAAACTGTATCATCTTGTTTTAACTTAAAATAACTTAAGATAAAAGTACTAAATTACAGTTAGATTTATTTTATTCTATGGGAAATATAATCACTTAAATGGTAGTTTTGTATATTTTGTTAAGCAGATTTTTAAGATTTGCTTATAAAACAATCAGGATTTTTTCCACTAGGTGGTGATATTGTTTCATGTTTCATGAAGCAGCCTGCTTCACTTCCTCTGCTGCCTTAGAAAAGCAGAGTGAAGAAATCTTTATGAATCTGAGTCAAGCACTAGACTGATCATGCAGTATTGTGGGTCAGATCCCACCATTCCTCTGTTCAAGATCCTCCAACAGATTCTGATCTCCTTTAAAAGTAAAAGCAAAGTCCTTACAAAGGCCCATTAAAGCCATAAATAAGCTATATTCTCCTCACCCCTATCTTGCTACTCCCTAAATTCACAGGACATACTTCTACCTCAGGATCCTTTATTTTATTTTTAAATCAACCTTACTGAGATATAAATTAAATAAAGTATATTCAATTGAAGTGCATGGTTTAACATTTTGACAAACACTGGTGAACCTATTACCACAATAAAGATGCAGAACATTCTTCTCACACCCAAAAGTTTTCACAGGTCACTTAGAAAAAAGGAAGGGAAGCTGGGCACAGTGGCACATGAGTGTCATTCTATTGACTCAGGAGGCTGAGGCATGAGGATCACAAGTTCAAGACCAGCCACAGCAATTTAGCAAGACCCTAAGCAACTTAGGGAGACCCTGTCTCAAAATGAAAAATAAAAAGGGCTGGGGATGTAGCTCAGTGGGTAAGTGCCCCTGAGTTCAATTCCCAGTATCATAAATAAATAAATAAATATCAATGTGGAGCCTTTAATAATTTTTTAGAATGTAAGTGAGTCCTGAGAACAAAAAGTTTGAGAGCTGTCAATACACATGGCATCTCCCGGGAGTGGAGTGGAGACCATTTTCAGTGTACAATGATAGTGATGTCTAGGGTCCCTGCTGACTGTTTGAAGTCTCATTCTGCCACTTACTGGTTGTATGACCTTGAGGAAATTCACTTAACTGGGCTTTGCTCTGATTTCCTTTTATATAGAGATGATGATAATGGTCAACCAGGTTCCATTCGAAATAGAGCACAATTAAAAGATGAAAGGGCTGAGGGTGTAGCTCAGTAGCCGACTGCTTGCCCAGCAATTGTGAGGCCCTATGTTTTAGCTCCAGCACTGCAATACAAAAAAATAGTAAATAAATGAGAGAGAATTTCTTACAGGAAATTATTTTTACGGGTGATGGGAAATCTGAGACACTCAGAAGAGGGATGGTTAAACAATCTCAGTAACAGCAGCAGCAGAAAACCGTTGTCACTCTTTGGCCAGAAAAAGGCACAGTTCCCAGCCCCAGGGGACAGCAGTCCCCCTGGGAACTATAATAGACCTGCGTAGAAAGATCTTTAGCCCCAGAGGCAGAAAGCATTGATGAGAAGTTCCCTGGCCTCCTCTCCTTTAGATATGCTTTCCAATCTCCCACCAGTGTTCTGGTTGGCTGAATCTAACTGAAGCCTCATGAGATTGGGAAATGGAGCAAGCGGGGTCAGACCCCTTCTGCTGAAGAGTGGAGCTGGGAAAGAACTTGGGAACCACAGTGCAAACAGGTACTAGTTCAAGATGGCGGACTAGAGGATGACTGCATCTCCTGTCGCTCCAGAACTCAGGATTCAAGAAGGGGAGGTATTGAAAGACTCAGACCAACTTAGAGACACTGGGTAAGTCTCTCCCACTGGGTGAAGCTCGGCCAGAGCAGCAGGCCGGGACAGTGGGCAGCTTCTCGGAGCAGGGCAGGGTGGCAAGAGCAGCTTGGCTCCATCCGGTGGCAGGCCCATTCCATAGCAGGCTTCTGGGAGCAGGTCCGCCCAGTGAGAGGCTTTCCGAGCAGACCCATCCCCCAATACCGCATTTAGCGGCTGGCCAGGGGCAGCTTTCTTCAGAAGCACTGCATTATCAAGTTACTCCAAGACTTCAGGATACTGAAGTTTAGGAGGTTATATACTGGAAATCTACAGGGACACTATAAGCCAATAGAGGAAATCTGCAACATCAGAGTCCCACTGATATCTGACCAATATGAGAAAACAAGGGAAGAAAATGTCCCAAACAAACATAGATGCTATATCAATAAAACCCAATGACAGTAGGGCAGAAGAAATGTCAGAAAGAGAGTTCAGAATATACATAATTAAAAACAATCAGAGAAGCAAATGAGGAGATGAAAGATCAAATGCAGACATTGAAGGATGAGATGAAAGAGCAAATGCAGGCATTAAATGATTACACCAATCAACAGTTAAAAGAGCAAATATGGGAAGCAAAGATCATTTCAATAAAGAGTTAGAGATATTGAAAAAAATAAACAGAAATCCTTGAAATGAAGGAAACAATAAACCAAATTAAAAACTCCATAGAAAGCATAACCAATAGGATAGAACACCTGGAAGACAGAACCTCAAACATTGAAGACAAATATTTAATCTTAAAAACAAAGTTGACCAAACAGAGAAGATGGTAAGAAATCATGAACAGAATCTACAAGAGTTATGGGATATCATAAAAAGGCTAAATTTGAGAATTATTGGGATTGAGGAAGGCACAGAGAAACAAACCAAAGGAATGGACAATCTATTCAATGAAATAATATCACAAAATTTCCCAAATCTGAAGAATGAAATGGAAAATCAAGTACAAGAGGCTTATAGAACACCAAATACACAAAATTACAACAGACCCACACCAAGGCATATTATTATGAAAATACCTAACTACAAAATAAAGACAGAATTTTAAAGGCTGTGAGAGAAAAAAAATCAAATTACATTCAGGGGGAAACCAATAAGGATATCAGCAGATTTTTCAATCCAGACTCTAAAAGCTAGAAGGTCCTGGAACAACATTTACCAAGCCCTGAAAGAAAATGGATGCCAACCAAGAATATTATACCCAGCAAAACTTACCTTCAAATTTGACGATGAAATAAAATCCTTCCATGATAAACAAAAACTAAAAGACTTTACAAAAAGAAAGCCGGCATTACAGAACATACTCAGCAAAATATTCCATGAAGAAGAGATGAAAAACAATGATGCAAATCAGCAAAGGGAGGAACTAGCTTAAAGGAATAGCCAAATAAAGGAGAAACCAAGTTGTGTCAAAAAACAAAAATGAGCCAAATGACTGGAAATACAAATCATATCTCAATAATAACCCTGAATGTTAATCGCCTGAACTCATCAATCAAAAGACATAGACTGGCAGATTAGATTAAAAAGAAAAATCCAACAATATGCTGCCTGCAAGAGACTCATCTCATAGAAAGAGATACCCATGGACTAAAGACGACAGGATGGGAAAAAAACATACCATGCACATGGACACAGCAAAAAAGCTGGAGTATCGATCCTTATTTCAGATAATGTGGACTTCAAGCCAAAGTTAGTCAGAAGGGATAAAGAAGGTCATTTCATACTGCTTAAGGGAAGCATAAATCAACAAGACATAACAATCATAAATACCTATGCCCCAAACATTGGCTCATCCATGTACGTCAAACAAATCCTTGTCAATTCCAGAAATCAAATAGACCACAACAGAATAATACTAGGCGATTTTAACACACCTCTCTCACCACTGGACAGATCTTCCAAACAAAAACTGAATAAAGAAACCATAGATCTCAATAACACAATCAATAATTTAGACTTAATGGACATATATAGAATATACCATCCAACAAAGAGTGAATATACCTTCTTCTCAGCAACACATGGATCCTTCTCCAAAATAGACCATATTTTCTGCCATAAAGCTAATGTTAGCAAATTCAAGAAGATAGAGATACTACCTTGTATTCTATCAGATAATAATGGATTGAAGTTAGAAATAAATGACAGAATAAAAAACAGAAATAACTCCAACACCTGGAGATTAAATAATATGATGAATGGATTACAGAATACATCAGGAGAGAAATAAAAAAATTCTTAGAAGTAAACGAGAACAAAGACACATCACATCAAAATCTCTGGGACACTATGAAAGCAGTACTTAGAGGAAGATTTATTTCATGGAGCGTATTCAATAAAAGAAGAAAAAATCAACAAATAAACGACTTAACACTACAGCTTAAAGCCCTAGAAAAAGAAGAACAGATCAACACCAAAAGTAGTAGAAGACAGGAAATAGTTAAATCAGAGCTGAAATCAACGAAATTGAAACAAAAGAAACAATCGGAAAAATTAACAAAATAAAGAGTTGGTTCTTTGAAAAAATAAACAAAATTGATAAACCCTTAGCCACACTAACAAAGAGAAGGAGAGAGAAAACTCAAATTACTAAAATTCGGAATGAACAAGGAAATATCACTACAGACACGACTGAAATACAAAATATAATTAGAAGCTATTTTGAAAATCTATACTCCAATAAAACAGAAAATCTCAAAGACATCAACAGGTTTCTAGAGACATATGAATTACCTAAACTGAACGAGGAGGACATACACACTTTAAATAGATCAATTTCAAGTACTGAAATAGAAGAAGTCATCAAAAGCCTACCAACAAAGAAAAGTCCAGATGGGTTCTCAGCCAAGTTCTACAAAACCTTTAAAGAAGAGCTCATTCCAATACTTCAAAGTATTCCATGAAATAGAAGAGGAGGGAACCCTCCCAAACTCATTCTATGAAGCCAATATCACCCTGATACCTAAACCAGACAGAGACACATCGAAGAAAGAAAATTTCAGACCAATATCCTTAATGAACATCGACGCAAAAATTCTCAACAAAATTTTAGCAAATCGCATACAAAAACATATTAAAAAGATAGTGCACCATGATCAAGTGGGTTTCATCCCAGGGATGCACAAAAATGAAAACAGAAAAAGTAGGAGGAATATGACAAAGGCGTGGGGCATGGTCTTATTTATAGTCCAGGTGGACAGAGAAGATACACACTCAGGAAACAGATAGGGAACCTCTACCCCACACTGTGCCAGCAGAGGTTAGGACAGTACTGAGGCGCTGACATATTCAAACTGAGGACTGACGACATGGAGGAAGTGGGAATCGGGAGATCTCAGAGAACCAGCATAACTTCCCCTTTCTTTCATGTACTTGAAAGCCCTGGCTGAGAGTCCAAGCCGGCCAGGGGACAGAGCTAACACCATCATAGCATTTACCAAGCTTCCTCACGTTTTCTCTTTCAATCCTGTGAAGATGTTGCCATCACATTCCCCAGTAGGGAGAGCCCTGGAACTCGCAGCAGCCGGTCTGCCTGGAGGTGACAACACCTACCTTAAGGAAGGGCTTAAAGGAGGACTCCAGTAAAGCACATCAGATACAGGCCTACGGGAAGAACTGGCACTCAGTGACTTGTCCCTAGGGAGAGGCAGCATCATGAAGGAACTGCCAGAGTGACTTCTAAAACCAACAGAGCTGGGTTCAAACCCAGGCCTTACCTTGGCTGTACTCTGCATGGTCCCCATTGAGACTGGATTTCTTCATCTGAAAAGTGAAAAGAAAAACAGTGGCCAATTCACAAGGTTATTCTGAGGAATAAGTGCTTAACAAATAACATATTTTCTGAACATGCTCAGCACGTGACAAGAGCTCAATAAATACCTATTATTATTCCCTTTAAAAAATTCCTAACTCAATGTTTCCTTTAAAAATAACAGATGTAATTTTCATTTTATTTGTATATATTAAATTTGCAGATAATATAACCTTGCTGTGTGTATGTAATTCACCAAACATCAATATGATGCCCTTCCCAGAATATGTGGAAGAAACATAAAGGGAGATCATACATGGTAAAATAATGAGTATTTCAATATTTAAATGAGTATGAGGGCCTAATGAGGTAATCATACTCAGGTGTTTATAACATTTTATAATGAATAATTTTATATATTTATATATTTATTTAATTTGGGGTACTGGGGATTTAACTGAAGGGTGCTCTTCTACTGAGCTACACCCCCGGTCCTTTTATTTTGAGACAGGATCTTTCTAAGTTGCGGAGGCTATCCTTAAGTTCACCTACTGAATAGCTGGAAGAACAGTCATGAATCACCATGACTGACTCCATAATGAATAATTTTAAATTAAGAGAATGAAGACAACATTTTACTCAATATTTCCATACTTCACTTAAAAACTGGCTAAATAATATCTTCCTACTCAACATACAGATGATCACTGTGAATGCTACAGTTACTGAATACAGAACGGAATGGTGCTGTACACAGTAAACATCAAATGGTGAGTGAAATCACTTTATGAAAATTCAGGGTAAAGTTTGGAACAGAAAAAAGTACAATCTTTTCTCAATATACACAATAATTGCATTCCTGATAGTTCAGTATGATATTAAAATTGTGCAAAATGACCACCTAAGACAGACATTTGGAATTTGGGATAATGTTTATGAGGTACTGTTCCAATACCTAGCATCTCTAGTCCCTGACCACTAAAAGCCAGTAGCGCTCCTCCCACCAACACCCCCAATAGGATAAACAGCAAACTCCACCCTAAACTTTCCAACAAACTCTCTGGAGGTAGCCCTTTCCCTATAAGCAATCCACAATCATTTCATGTCATTG
This sequence comes from Sciurus vulgaris, assembly GCF_902686455.1. Lineage (NCBI taxonomy): Eukaryota > Metazoa > Chordata > Mammalia > Rodentia > Sciuridae > Sciurus > Sciurus vulgaris. The sequence goes on from NC_136461.1 coordinate 192,375,382, forward strand.
TGGAGAGAAATCGGCAGGTGGCAGCATACACCAAGGAAGTAAGCATTCCAGGACCAGCAGGGAACCAAGGTTAAGACCTAGGGGACTTGGGAGGACAGGGTTGGAACTGGAGAACAAGAGACCTCAACTTTATTTGTAATACTTTCTTTCCATTTCTATGAAGAGGTGAGTCAAATATAAAAAAAATATCTAAAATGGGTGTGAACAGGACAGGCATGGTGGCCTGGGGGGCAGCAAGATCGCAAGTTCAAGGCCACTCTGGGCAACTTAGTGAGACCCTGTCTCAAAATAAAAAGGGTTGGGGATGTGGTTCAGTGGTTAAGCACACTCGGGTCCAATCTTTTGTATCAAAATAAATAAATATAATAAAATGGGTGTGAATAATGAAGACAAGGAAATTTATATTTTACTATCTTTACATTTATTTTTAAAAGAAAATTCTCGTTAAAGCATCTAGCAATGGAAGTATCTGGACAGGATATTGCTAGACCATCAGTTTGCTTCCACCCACAAGAAGAATAAAAATTGTGACAGCTAAAGAATTGAGAATTCCACTAATGATTAAGAATAATCTAAATCTGTAAGGAGATATAAAATCATAGGAAGGTGCAACACACTCCTTGGGAGAGTCCAGAAAGATCATATAGAGATGGAGACATCTGAGTTAGTCTATAAGATCAGGCCAGAATAAAACAGATGTACATGAAGAGGCATCAGCAATACTAACCTATTATGAAACTTCATAGTTGACCCTTTTCTTTAACATACTTTGTAAATTTAAGCCCATTCCCTCACACTGCCACGCACCTTTAGGAAAAGTTTATTTTACCAGTGCCACTCAAACCAGTCATCAGGTGGCCATTACTCATGATAAATAACAACCAGACACATCGACATTGACAAATCAATTAGAAGTGTGTAGCGCAATCTGGGCGTGGTGGTACATGCCTATAATCCCAGCTACTTGGGAGGCTGAGGCAGGAGGATCACAAGTTTGAGATCAGCCTCAGCAACTTAGGGAGGCTCTAAGCAACTTAGCGAAACCCTGTTTCAAAATAAAAAATAAAAAGGGCTGGGGAATGTAGCTCAGAGGTAAAGCACCGTTGGGTTCAACCCCCAGTAAACCACCGCCCCAAAAAGAAAAATGTGTAGAACAATTTGACAGAATATTTCCATCTGTTGAACCCCACAGAATTTGGGATTGTGTTTCATAGGTCTTTTTAAAATCTCATTTTATTGTATTTCATCAAAGTATCAGACTTTAATGGGTTGAAAACAAATACATCACACCCACACACACAGGCACACACCACCACCATCACCACCACCAAAATTTTCAGAAACACTAGCCCACAAAGCACCAAAACATACAGAAAACACAAAAGAGGAGACCTGAAAGCTCATATTTAATAACATCCACCTAGGACTGGGGATGTGGCTCAGTGACAGAGTACTTGGCTGGCACGCATGAGGCCCTGAGTTTCAACTCCTGCATGGAACAGGAGTATCCATCTATAATAAGAGCAGTTATTAAATTTCACTTACTCCTCCCAATAATCCAGTGAGACTGGTGGTATAATCTTTACATAAGAGGACAAAAAATTCAGAGAAGATAATGAACTTGCCCAAATAGAGCCAGGAATCAAACCAAGGTCAGTCAGAATTCAGCTCTTCCAGAATCTTTATGCTAGATTAATTGTCACATTGGTGTCCTTCTTCCTTCTATCAGTATCCATAGGTCACAGCTGACTCTGGGACCAGTTGCTCCAGGGCTCATGGTCACAGGCACAGTCATTGGTGCCGACATGTCCTCAGGAGTCAGATCACCAAATTTTCCCTAAATTAAGAAAAAGAATTTTTCTCGTTAACCAGTAAGGCATGATGTGTCTCATGTATCAATGAAAGGTTAAAACAATAGAGCAGAGCAATTCTCATTTCCTGTGAACATCTACAACCACACACACACACACACACACACACACACATACACACACACAAACCACAATCTTGTCAAGCAAGAAAATCAATCATCACATTCTCTCATGTTCATTTTCTTGACTTGAATTTTTTCCCTGTATGTTAAGGTACTTTTCTGAAGAAGCAACCTGGGGACTGAAACCAAGGCTTCACACATGCTAGGCAAGCACAGAGCTACATCCCCAGCCCTTTTAAATTTATTTTGAGAAAGGGCTCTAAATTGCTGAGACTAGGCTTGAACTTGCAAACCTCCTGCCTTAGTCTCCTGAGTTGCTGAAATTACAGATGTGTGCCACTGTACTGGGCTTAAGATACTTTTTTTTTTTAACTAAAAAAAATTGGTTACCCAAATGGATCTTTAAAACTTTAAATAATAGAAATTTTATATAATGCTATTTCATTTAAGCCACACTATATAGTTTAGACATGAGGTGTCCCCCCATATTTCATGTGTGAGAAAATGCAAAAAAGTTTAAAGGTAAAATGATTGGATTATGAAAGCCTTTACCTGATTGGTAATATAGGCAGGTAGGGTGTCGTAGAGATGGGTCACCAGGGGCTTGCCCTTGAGGTTTATGTTGTGTCAGTGGTGAGGGGCTGTCTCTCTCTGCTTCCTGGTGCCATATCCTGAGCTGCTTTCCTCCTCAACACTCACTGCCATGATGTTCTGCCTTACTTGAGTCACAGAGCAATGGAGTAGGTCATCTATGAACTGAGATCTTTGAAACTGTCCCAAATAAACTTTTCTTCCTCTAAAATTGCTCTTGTTGTTGAGTCTTTTGATCATAGCAGTGAAAATGCTGACTGAAACACTACAGAACAGCCCTATATGGTAGAAATCACTATTCCTATTTTATCAATAGGAAATTGAAGCCCAAAAACATTAAGTGACTGACAAAGATTGCAAAGTTATAAATGACAATCAGGATAGAAATTGCACATTTGAGTGAGAATCTCCAAAACTATTTGATGTTGTCATTTCAGCACTGGGAATTGAACACAGGGTCTCATGAATGCTAGGATGTACTGTGCCACTGAGCTACAAATTCAGGCCCCAAGCAAATTCTTGATATACTATGTAATAATTATAGGATTAAAGCAGTATCTATTTCTGTTAAATGATTTTTATACTTTATGCAAAACGAGGCTCTTAAAATCACACTAACCTGAAACTATGACTCCCTTAGTCTACACTTTCACCATGGTCTACTTAGAAAGTTAAGAAGCTTAGAGAATTTCTTTGAGCAAAGGAGTTGCCTAATATTTAGTGTTGGATATGAGAGAGAGTTATTCTGGAGTGTGGCTGACCATGGCCTTGGAGTCAGCAGGATTAGGATTCAAGGGCTGCCTACAGTTCCAGGTGTAAAATTTAGACAAGCTTTGCCTGTCTGTGCTTAAGCATTTTTTTTTTTTTATTTTGGTGCTGGGGATCAAATCCAGGACCTCAAGCATGGTAGGCAAACCTCTACCTCTGAGCCACATTCCCAGACCTGTGATTAGGCTTTGTTAGTTGTAAATTGAAATCAATATTTAACTCTCAAGATTTTTTAGAGAATAAATTAAACATCATAAACAAGGTGCTCGTGGTATATAAAGCACATGATGAATGCTCAATGAATTGTTGCAAGTTTCAGTTAATGTTAACACTGACATTGCCCTATGTTAGCAAAGGCTAACAAAAACATGCTGAGTGAGGGGGACGATGCCTATAATCCCAACAGACTCCAGAGGCTGAGTTAGAGGCAGAAATTTAGCAAGAGACTCTTGGCAACTTAGTGAGACTCTGTCTCAAAAAATAAACAACTCAGGTTAACTCAGTGAGTTAACTCAGTGGTTAAGCACCCCTGGGTTCAATCCCCAGCACCAAAATCAAAAGAAGAAAACATGACCAAACAATAAAATACATTTAAGTAAGCATAAATACTTTGGAATAGCAGAATTGGTAATACATATATATGTAAATATATATATATATATATATATATATATATATGTTGGTTTTCAACATTCCTCTCGTTTTCTTTCTATAAACTTCTCCTCCCTGCTTCTCCTTCTTCTTTTTGTTGGTTGTACTGGAGACTGAACCCATGCTACCAGTGTGCTATCACTGAGTTAGTCTGTACACTTCCACTACCTACCTGCAATTGAAAAATTATGTCTCTCAAGACAGTAGTGGAGTTGGATCCCAGGTCTGTTTAACTTCCAGGCCAGCGTTATTTATTGATTACACTGTTAAGTTATGTAAGTCGCCTTGGTGAGTGGTCAGGGCAGATGGAATGCTTAATTTTTCCATTCCCTGCAGTGACATGTATATCCTCGATTGTGCACTATTGGGTATACTGTTCTCATTCGTTCTCTGCAATTTGGGCATGGGAAGTATAATAAAACAAAACAAAACAAAACAAAACAAAAAACCGCAGGCTTTCACAGCAAGAACTTTGTGGGTAAAGGAAGGAAAGTCCCGGGAATTCATCCACAACCAGCATACACAGCTTTGAACCGGAACCCAGCTCAGATGTTGATATTTTCCTCCCTCGGCCCCGCCCCCAGCCACGAGGGCTCCAGCCACGCCCCCAAGCTGAAGTTCCTGGGGCCAGACTCGCCTAGCGCCTCGGCTAACTCACTGGGATTCCCTCCCTAGCCAATCGCATTAGAGAATTGGGAACTGCCCCGAACAAAGATGGCGGGGGAAGCCTCTGTGAGGGCAGACTGATCCCAACAGCAGGATCCGCGGCTGATAGCCCAGGCAGTGGTAGCGGCGTGGCCCGGACCATGGAGGAGGGCGGCAGCGCTGGCGGCGGTGGCAGCGACAGCAGCACTAGCGGGAGTGGTGGGGCGCAGCAAAGGGAGCTAGAGCGCATGGCTGAAGTCCTGGTCACCGGAGAGCAGTTACGGTAAGACCAGGGGCAGAGAGGGTGGGTGGGCTTGCTGTGGCACTGCCAAGCCCGTGCCAGCTGCAGTCCTGCGCGCACGAGCGCCGTGTCTTGGCTTGCAAGTCGCTTGCGGCGCTAGGACAGGTGCAGACGCGTGGATAGTCCACGCTGCGCCCCGCCTCGCTGCTGCAGCGGCTGGACTCTCGCTGCGCGAGGCTGTCGGGGCAGACACAGCGAGCGGGGGTGCGCGCTGCGCCCTAGCCTGGTTGCTGCAGCCCTGCGCCCGGGTGACTGGCCGCCACCCGCAACGCGCTCCCTGCTCCGAAGTATATGGGCGCTTCCAACGCTCCCTGCTAACAGCCTGCACCTTGTTCCTAAGAAAGCCAGAGTGGCGGTGTGGGGACCGAGCCAACCCCAACCCCTGTACTCCTAGATATCAGAAGCCAGTCCAATGACCGCTTCTATTGTTTTCCTTTTTGTTGTTGTTGGCAAGTCATACTTCACTCCTCATCTGTAAAATGAGGTCCACGCCTCCTTTTAAGGGTTGTTGTGGAAGTAAATAGAGAATCTTTCAGAAACCCTGAACCTATCTATCCCTTAATTGGCATATCATCAGTCATCATTTGAGTCCGCCAGGGGGCGTGGAGGTACCTTGTCCGGTGCCCTTTTGCTGTGCCAACTTTCTCAGAGCTCACGTTTTTGGGCCATGGACTCCATTGATCGCCCCAGGGCTGCAGCAAGAATTACAACTTGTTAGGTCTCACTACACCCAGAAACGAGCAGTGGTCCTCAGGGTCCCCCTGCTCTTTCCATCACTTCCTGTTCGTATATCTTGAGAATATGTTTGGGGATTGTAGTTATGGTCAGACTGGTTCTGCAGCTGCCCTTCGTGTGGTCATAAGTGAGTTTGCCAGGAAAAAATAATCCAGCTCTGCAGTGTTTCAGCCTCAGCTTGCACGTGGGCCCTGGTTCCTTCTAGGTGTTGGTTTGAATTTCCCAGCTCACTTTGGCTTGTAGGCGACTGTTACAGGACCTGATGGAGAATCTTGCAAAGATTCCTGAAGGTTTGGTATACTCCCAACTTGCAGCACTTTGAGGAAGTAAATATTGGAAGTCAGAATTCGTGTTAGAAAAGGCAAAATGCACATTTCTATTCTTGTTGATTCTTTTGAATGTTAAAGTTCAAGGGACTAAAAACTTGTTTTCCTTCAAGAATATTTTCTAACTAAAATTTGAAGTAAAACTCTTGAATTAATCTGAAACGCTTTTTGTTAATAGTTTAATTTCTCTGCTTTTCGTTACTATTTTGTCTTTTTAAAGTTTCTCTCTTGGACAAGGTTACTTGCTTTTTATTTGTTTTACAAATACTAGGTTGTGTAGTAACACTTCTTGTTCAGCAAGCATTTTGTCCTTCAGGGTACAGCTTAAATGCCCTTTCTTATGGGTCTCCAGAGCATTTGTACTCCCCTCTTTCCTAGCAGCAGATTTGAGGGTCATCCATGGGCAAGTGGGTGAAAAGATAGAAGCCTGTCACTCAGGAGTTAGAACTGAGTTTGAGTTTCTGCTCCACCGGTCTATCCAAGGGTCTTCCTTAGGTTTGTTTTGAGGAGGTCTTTAAACAGGATTGAATGCTGGTCATGTTAATCACTTAACTAGTGCAGGACCTTGGACAAGTTATTTGATTTGGAATGATGATAATAATGGAATTTACCTTGTAGTGTTGTTATGAAGACTTTAGTGCTTTGACCAGTGTCTGATATGTAAGCACTATATCAGCATTAGCTATTGTAGCTGTGACCTTGGACACATTCACTTCTCTGAGCCTCGGATTCCTCATCTGTAAAGCAGGAATGAAGATAAAAGTATTTCATGAGGTGATCCTGAGAATTTTCCCAGGCTTCCTGTAATATTGGTCTCTCTGTATCACCACCTGTAACTTCCAGTTACATAAAACCTGGCAGATAGGGTTGTTATGAGCATACAGTATAGACCCAGGCTGCCTGGGTTCTTATTCTGTCTCTACCATTTACTAGTTTTTGTGACTTTGGGACAATGTACCTAACCTCTCTTCTATAGAAAAGAGATTCTTTTTTTTAAAACCTTTAATATTTTAATTGATGTCACAAATTATTTATTCTTTTAAATCTTTTTTTAAATGCATGTCAGTAGGATGTATTTTGACAAACATATATGGAGTGCAACTTCCCATTCTTCTGGTTGTACATGATGTGGAATTACATTGGTTGTGTATTCATATATGAACATATACAAAAGAAGTATATGACAGATAGGAAATAAATAAAAAGAAACATATGAAAGATTCTTAATTTTAAACTTTCTTATTTTATTTGTACTGGCGATGGAACCCAGTACCCAGTGCTAGGAAAACACTCTACCACTGAGCTCTCTCCCAACCTTTTTTATTTTATTTTGAGATAGGGTCTTGATAAGTTGCCCAGGCTGACCTTGAACTTGTAATTCTTCTGCCTCAGTATCCCCAATAGCTGGGATTACAGGTGTGTACCATCATATCCAAGTTAGAAAGGGAAGTCTTGTGGTAGTCCTCTCTTTGGAGTTCTGAGAGGATGAAGTGAGATGCTACATATTAAAGTTTTAGTAAATATTAGCCATTTAATTTTACTTTGGAAAAGTCTAACCATTGTATTTGTTATTTCAGCCATTTTACTCTGTGACTACTGCATAGTAATTTCTTAATAAATGTTTGAATGAGTGTTGTATGTAATCCAATACACTTCTACTAGTACAGTGTAATATGATATTTAAAACTTAGGGATCCAAGTGGCTGTAAGCCTGGCTTCCTGATTACTGGAGGGGTGGAAGCTTGGTCATCCTTTCTGTTACTGTCACAGTGCGTTCTTTTGTCCCCAGCTGTCCTCTTAACTGTATAATTGTAGCCACTTTGTGATGATCAGGCCTCCGGCCTCTAACTGATTCACACACAGCCCTGGTTGACCTCTGCTTTCGCCTGCCTTTATACTGGTTCTGGTTGTCAGTGATGAGGTTGGGATGATGAGGAAAGAGGAAGCCAGCGATTGAGATGTGAGATAGAAAGTTGCGCTTCCAGGCCCAGCTCTGCTCACTTCTTTCTCCTTTCTCTTTATTTTTGTAGCTCCTTTACCTGGGGCAAGTCAATGAATCTTTGCAGCCCTTACACCCTTGCAGAATGGGAATACTGTCCTCCCACATGAGATTTGTAGTGTTGGATCAGATGGGTATGACATGGGAAGGCTCCCTGTAAAATAAGTTCATATACCAAGAAGAGTGTTGTTGTGAATCACATCTGCTCCAGATGTGAAACTGGGGGCTGCCTGCACATTGCTCACGCTTTTCTGCAGTTCATTGCATAAGAATAACACATCTAACATCTCCTGCCTCCTTTTCCATCTTGACTGCAGGACCCTTTTCCCAATTCTCTTTATAATTTTCCCTTGTCTTAAAAGACTTTACTTCTTTGTCCAATTATTTCCCTTGTTTTTGCATCTTAGGAATGCATTTGATGCCCCCTCCCCCTTACGTCATCATAAAAATGTCGAATAGTAACAAGTGTTGGTGAAAATGTGAAGAAATTTGAATTCTTATACATACTGTTGGTGGTGATGTAAAATGGAAAGACCACTTTGGAAAACAATGTGGTAGTTCCTCAAAGATGAAACTTAAAGACCCAGAAAGTCTATTCCTTGGAATATACTCAAGAGAAATGAAAGTATATGTCCACAGATATCCACAGCATTATTCATAAAAACAGAAACAGCTCAAACATTTATCAGCTGATGAACAAATAACAAAATATGGCCAATCCTTCAATGGAATATTATTCACCAACAAAAAGGCAAAATAATGCTGGGCATGGTGGCACACTCCTGTAATCCCAGCAGTTTGTGAGGCTGAGGGAGGAGAATAGATAGTTCAAAGCCAGCCTCAGCAACAGCAGGCACTAAGCAACTCAGTGAGACCCTGTCTCTAAATAAAATACAAAATAGTGCTGGGGATGTGGTTCTCATTGAGTGCGCCTGAGTTCAATCCCCAGTACCAAAAAAAAAAAAAAAGGCAAAATACTGATTCATGCTATAACATGGATGAACTCTGGAAGATCATCCATAAAAGAAGCCAGACCTAAAAGGACAAATATTGTATGTTTCTACTTCTGTGAAATGTCCAGAATTGGCAAATAAATAAAAAAGACAGAAAGTAGGGTGATTGCCCCTTTTTGGGCTGATGAAATTATCTAAACTTGATTTGTATGATGGTTGCATGACTCTAGATATACTTAAAACCACTACATGCTATACATTAAATGGGTGAATTGGTTGGTATGTGAATTATATTTCAGTAAGTCTGTTAAAAAATGCATTTGGATAAAACATTGGAATGGTAGAAGACAAAATATTAAAACTTTTTAGTTGCTTTATTATCCAAAGAACACAATGATTTTTTTTATCACTAATTAAATAACATAACATTATTACAATACCAGTGGGATATGTGTGTGTGTGTGTGTGTGTGTGTGTGTGTACATTTTAGTGGTGCATTACAATTATACTTAATAGTGGAATTTGTTATACTCTCGTAGATGTTCACAATGTAACAATATAACTTGGTTGATTTAACTCCTGATTATCTCCCCTTAGACTCCCCTCTTGGTGGGCCTGATATTTTACACATACATTATTCCAGTGTTTTGTTGATAATAGAACAGAAAAAAGGTACTAGTCAAGAAAATATTCTCAGAATGTTCCTTTTTTTTAACTTCCTTTTAAAAAATATTTTTAGTTGTAGATGGACACAATTCCTTTATTTATTTATTTTTATGTGGAGCTGAGGATCAAACCCAGCCCCTCACATGTGCTTGGCAAGCGCTCTGTCACTGAACAACCCCAGCCCCAGAGTGTTCCTAATTTTAAGATAATCAACCATATATAAATAATTTATATTAAATGTTTTAGGCTATGATTTTTCAAATCATTCATTATTTTTATGGGTTTTAGATGTAAATCTAGTATTTTGAAATTTAGTAATTCAATCATAACTACGACACTAATTGGGACATCCAAATTCCATCTCATGTTTCTTCCCTAGACTAATCCTGGGGGTACTTACAAAGAAAGATGTTGGTATAGAGCATTTAAAAACAAAGAAGTCTAAAAATATCAGTTTGTTCTTTTTGTAATAATGGTGGGAATGATTATCAAAACAATTACACTAGCCAGGAAGGGTGGTACACACCTGCGATCCCAGGTACTGGGTAGGCTGAGTCAGGAAGATCCCAAGTAAAAGGCCAGTCTGGGCAACTTAGGCAGGCCCTGTCTCTAAATAAAATAGTTTAAAGAGGGATGGGGATGTAGCTCAGTTGTAGAGGATCTCTGGATTCCATCTCCAGTATCACCAAGAGAAAAATGATAACACTTAGACGTTATTACCTGCCTAGGTCTCTTCTAAGTGCTTTATAAATGTTAATGCCTTAACTGTTCATAGCAACTCTCTGTAGTGAGTACTCCCATTACCCTCATTTTACAGATGAAAAAATGGAAGCACAGAGCATTTAAACTGGCTACAGGTCATTCAGCCAAAAAGTGGTGAGTTGAGAGTCCCTGCTCTTAAGGAGAATGCCAAACTGAGACTTAACAGTGTCTCCCACTAGTGACTTAGAGGGTTAAAGAAAATAGAACAATAAAATTTAAAGCAGAATCATGTGTATGAGACTGTCACATTATAGTGTGACAACTTTTGCAAACAAAAAAGTCGACAAATGGTTTTTCCATCCTGTTGGGGAAAATCTAATTTATTCCTAGAAGTGTTTATGTTTTGACAAGACAGGATTCTCATTTTCTTTACTAAATATTAAACTGTGTCTTTCTTGCCATGTGGTTTTGAAATTTTAATTTGGACTTCATTTATTCTGAATTTGTCACCATTTTAAAGGGAAGATAAACTGCAGTCAGTTCCCTGTTTTGCCATGGGTGAGCATGGAAGCGGGTGGAGAAGGGAATTAAGAGTGTAAGAGGAATGCTTAAGTAACAGGGAAAACATTTCTAGCATTTCACTTATTCTCTTCTATCTAGAGTAACTATTCTAATTACAACAATCTTATCCAGTCACGAAAGCCAGTTCCCTTAAAGCAATTTACTAGGCAATGAGTTTTAGCAACATTGTAGGAAATTGCATTTTTTTCAGAAGTTTTGCCCTAACAGACTGCTTTCCAAACTCTCCTTGCTATTGCTTTTTTCATAAAAAATATGTTCACTAATTATTGAATCGCTCTCCTGAATTTGCTTTGCAAATGTGAAGGCACTGTGCAGATAAAAGATAAAAAAACAAACAACAACCAAAAAGACAGCTGAGTCAATGACCAACGTGCAGTAAGTCAAATATAAGATAAGGAAATCAGAAAACACAGAACAGGAAAAGGAGAAATAATTTCTTAAAAAACATTTAACCTAATAAACTTTTCATGTTCTTTAGAACCCTAAGAATGTCTTAGTGTGTTGGTAGCCCTTATTGATGACCATCAGTCTGGAAGCTTAGCTCCACTGGACACTGTTACAGAAGGGAGTACAGGCAAGCTACCTCCCCAGCAGCTGCTACTGAAACCTAGGTACCCAGACATGGAGGTGATGTAGTTTTATTCTTTTATACAACAGAGAAGTCAGGAAATTACTGCCTATACAGATTTAAAAGTTGGCAGGGGCAGGGAATGGAAGCTAAGTGTAAAGAATGAAATTGCCTTTGGATCAGAGGCTTTTCCAGCATACAGACCCTTTTCCTGTGAATGTCTTTTCTGCTTCACAAATTGGATCTGAGAGCAGGGAGCACAGTTCTGGCAAATAGGAGGCTCTCAGTAAAGACTCCTTTCTTATGTGGAGGGACAGCATGTAAAAGTACTTTGTAACTTGCAAAAACATGTAAATAAAAGACACCTAGTAAATGCTCAATAAATGTGGAATTACACCCCTCAGCAGTTATTTTTGTGTATAACTTTTTAAAAATAACTTGCATGTTACTTGTTTATGAATGATATATGTGTGGTTGCTCTTTAAAAGGCCATTGCTGATGTTTAAATTATGACTTCTGTCAGTTTTGGAATCATGAAAATAAGTTAAATCCTGAAAATAAGTTAAATAAGAGGATGCCAGGTAAAGGAAGACCATTCTTCTCGCCTGTTATTTTTAGTACTCATTTGGATTATTTCCCTTTATTAGGCTGTGACTCTTAAATGGCAAGTGCCCTGAGTTCAGAGAAAGGAAACAACAATCCAGTCCCTATTTGTATGGAATGATCTTTTCTTTCTTTTTCTTTATTTCTTCCTTTCTTCCTTTCCTCCCTCCCTCCCTCCCTTCCTTCCTTCCTTTTTTTTTTCCAGTGTTGGTGACTGAACCCAGGGGGGCTCTTCCACTGAGCCACATCCTGAGCCCTTCTTATTATTATTATTTTTTGTTTTGAGACAGGGTCTCACTAAGTTGCCCAGTCTGGCTGGCTTCAAACTTGCAATTCTCCTGCCTCAACCTCCTGAGTTGAGTCACTAGGATTGTAGGTGTGGCTTACCATGACTGTCACCATCATACCTTTCTAGCAAAGAGAGGTAGCCACCAGATCTGAGATCCTTAACTAAACTTGGAAGGTTATGTCAGGGACTATTTTTGTGATTTAGTAGATACTTGGGGGCCACAGTGGAGATGAAGTGGGGGGGAGTTGGCTTAGTGGATCAGGCAGCATGCTTGCCAGCAGCTGTTCCCATGGCGATGCCAGCAGGAGCAACTTGCACTACTGTCAGAGGCACTGGCTGGAATGGTTTCATCCTTTGAAGTGTTCACAGCACTAACTTACTTAGGTCTGCACACAGAGTCACTTTTCTATATCTTTTATGCTTTGCTTTGTTTTGTTTTTGCTGTATTGGAAATTGAACCTAGGAGTGCTTTACCACTGAGTTACATACATCTCCAACCTTTTTTTTTTTTTTCCTTAATTTTTCATTTTGAGGCAGAGTCTAACCAAGTTGCCCATGCTGGCCTCAAACTTGACCTCAAACTCCTGCCTCAGCCTCCCTAATAGCTGGGATTGCAGATGTGCACCACTGCACCTGGCTGGCACTTTGCTTTATCTCTTAAAACATTTTAAAGATTAAATAGGGGGCTGGGGAGATAGCTCAGTCAGTGGAGTGCTTGCCTTGCAAGCACTTAAGGCCTGGGTTTGATCCCCAGCACCAAAAAAAAAAAAAAAAAAAAAAAAAAAGAGAGATTTAATAGGAAAAGCAAGATGGAGCCATGAGACACACCAGGGAGTGTGGACTAAGATACCCTTTTGTATCCCTAGTTTTGAGATACCAGCTGTTGCTGTGGTGCAGCAAAAGGGGATAAGTGCCAGGGCCTCCATCTTGGAGAAGCCCACAGCAGCTGCAGAGGTAGATAGCTCGAGCCGAGGAACACTCGGGTCTGTCCACCCATAGCACCCAGGCTGCTTGCTGATGGTTCGGTAGTTTGATTTGATTCTGTCTCCACACAGTCCTTGTACTGCAGATTTCAGATTCTGCTATTTCCCTAGACACTCTCTTTATTGAGCAAACTTAAATTCATGAAGGGGTGTGTACCACAGAGGAGTGGGAGTTTTAAGAGACAAAAGTCACATATTACACGAATCTCAGGTCTCATGCCCCAAATAACAAATTTAATATCTGGATATGCAATGAATATTGAGTTCATGGAGTAATTATTCAATACGATGCAATAAATAGAAAAACTCAGAAACATTGAAATGAGATCATTCCAAAAATCTAAGCATGGAGGAGTTGAAGATGCTCTCGGGCATTTGCGTCAAAGAAGGACATTGAGAAGAGAACTGTGCCTCTAGCACAAGGAAGGTGACTGCCATAGAAACTCTTGCAGGGCCAGGGGCTTAAGAGAAAAAAAGCACACAGTCCTTAAATGTAGGATGTGGGATGAACAAACAGCCTGCATTGTAGGAAACTAGACCAGAGGTGGGCTATCAGGTTCTGGACTGCCCTGACTCTGAAGCATTACTCTGACCTAACAAGCCTGCGGCAATAACTTGTTAAAGCACTTGATCTGGAAATTTGGGACAGAATCTTAAAGGTGATGGTAATCATCATAGAGAAGGGGCCTAAGGATGATAAGGAAGTGTCAGGTTGTGGTCCGTGCAATTATGTTTGCACTGTGTCCTTGAATCCTTACAATAATTCCGTTACTGCCTTTTTAAAATGGAAGGGATCATCACATGAACAATTTGCCCAAGGTCACATAGGTGGTAAGTATAGAACCTTGTTTGAGTTCCTTGGTTTTTAATCCAGACTTCTCAGAGTCCTTACAAGGTGTGAGCAACCATGGAAGTAACCCCCCAAAATATTAAGAAGTAAAGTCCTTGCTCCTGCCTTCAAGTCACAGTCTGAGATGGGCAGGCAGAGGGAAAAAGCATCATGAGAATTTAAGAAATAATTTTAAAGTACAATATATAGAGTCGTTTAAACAATGAAGGGCATTTTTTAGTTATGTAACATTAATTTCAGGTGAGGCTGGGTCAGAATTTCAGGTGTCAGCTGGGCATGGTGGTGCACACCTGTAATTCCAGCTGCTCTGGAGGCTGAGGCAGGAGGATTACAAGTTCAAAGCTGGCTTCAGCAACTCAGTAGACCCTGTCTCTAAATAAAATATTAATAAAAGGGCTGGGGATGTGGCTCAGTGGTTAAGTGTCTCTGGGTTTAATCCTCTGTACCAAAAAAAAAAAAAAAAAAAAAAGAAAGAAAGAAAAAAAGAAAGAGAGAGAGAGAGAGAATTCCAGATCTCTTTCTCTTCAATTCTTGATTCTCCTCTGGGCATTAGCTTTGTCTTGATGGAGACCTCTTTTATAATCAGGTGATGACCACTCAATCAAAGCTGAAGAAAGGACTGGTTGCCATCAACCACCAGCAAAAGTCTTCAGCTTTGATCTTTTTAGACCATCTTAAATCAGACCTGCCGGATCTTAAGGCAGAACAGTGTCCAGCATTGGTTGTCTCATGCCTCACCATCTGTAGTTTTGTGGCACGGAAGATGGTATTTCCTTAGAACAATCAGGATCCCCCTTGGGGACAGAGATGGGCTCATTCCCACTTGGTAGCTGTTGTACTTTGGAGAGGGTGTCAGTGAGTGTTGGGGCGATAGATAACTAAGACAGCTTCCTATGCAAAAGGTCATTTGGGCTCAATGATGAGGCACCAGAGGAGGGTATGACATTAATAAGAAAATTTAAGGAGAAATTTTTTTAAGATTGGGAGGGGAGGGAAGGAAGGCTTTTTTTTTGTTTGTTTGTTTTTTTTTTTTTTTTTGGGGTGCTGGGGATTGAACCCAGGACCTTGTGCTTGCAAGGCAATCACTCTACCGACTGAGCTATCTCCCCAGCCCCAGGAAGGAAGTTTATGCAGAGAAAAAGTGCTCAAGAAAAGCTTCAGAAAAGATTCAGGTGGGAAAGGTTGGGAGCGCTTGGCATGCATCTTGAACCTGACTGCTTTCAATATAGTTCCCTACGAAAGTCCTCCAAGAATGGTGGCCTATTTGTCATCCCTGTGTTTGCCCCCACCAATCCCTTATTTGGAAGACATGACCCTGTTGTTCAAAGTTTGCTCAGTAATAGAAGTCAAATTAAAACTTTAACACATGACTACAGTTGCAAATGGCTCAAGTTCAAATTGGAAGGAATGATTTCTGTACTACTTGAATTTTGATGTCTTTCCAAGAAACACCTCCACCCAGAGGGAGTCCCAGCCAAAGCTGTCTGTAAGTTATTTCTTTGTATAAGTAAAGCTGCTTGAAGAATAATTAAGATGAAGACTTTCTGGGAAAGTTGCAAAATGGTCTTTACTTATATAACTCAGCAGAGGAAAGAAAGGTCTTTCAGATCACACATGTCAATATATTTTTTTTCCTTACCTCTCTATAAATTAGAAATTGAAGGTACCTTTGATTACCATGGGGGGATTTTTTTTCTATTTTCAATAATATATAAGCTTATAAATTATCTACCATTGCATACATCATTATAATGGCATTACATTTGTAACTCTGGCCTTGACTTTGTACTTCATTTTACTGTAAACATAACTAAATATAAATAAAACTGGTTTTATTCTCAGTTAAAAATGTATGAGTTCATCTTTTATTTTTTAAAATGGGTAGCGTGTGCACAAACCTTGTATATTGAAGTACTGACAAGGAATAGTGGCATAAAAAGCATGATTTTTCTTTACTTGTGTCAACTGCAAAAGAGGGAAGCTCCAGTCAAGCCCACTGAGAAGCATGTGTGAGATCTGAAGCAGGGCTTTGAGCTGGCACATTTGTCTACACGTTCACCATTGGCTGACTTCACACTGGCCAGGGCTTTAAGCCTAGAAGAGCAGAGTCTGATTAGCGAGGACTTTATTGTAATTCACACTTGTGTCTTTCAAATGAAGGTGCAACAGCTAGGGCCAGAAATTACTTAGAAACCATTCTTCTTGTGCACCAGGACTTATTGATCCTTGTATTACACAGAACAAACAATCTGATTATTGACATGCTTAATTAACCAGAGGAGGTCACTTCAGTGATCTCCCTGTTAGTTCCATTTTAGGTGGTTATTTGCTGCTAGATCATTTCTTTTCCTAAAGGGGTACACAAAGAAGGAGAAGAAGTTGGTTTGCCTATTTGTCAGCAGTTCTGAAAGGATGCTTATTTAGGAAGGCTTTTGAAATCTGTCAGGATCGGGGGATTATCTGGACATTTTCAGTTATTCCATCTCATCCCTGTCCCATCCAGCTCATCCCTATCCCATCTGTATTCTCAGATTTCCTGGTTGGAGCCAGATCTCCTGGGAGTGCTGGGGGCAGGGGATCAGAAAGATCTCTTCTCCCGGAGTTCTTGAGATTCAGAACATCTCCCTGCCACCTGTAACTTGTAACATTGATTCTCCATGGATCCTCCAGCCTCTGCCAGAGAAAACACTTAGTGGTCAGGACTCAATCTCTTCCTAATGAGCTTCTAAATACATGGGCTGAGGGGCAGGCCCCATCACCATAGCAGTCATAGGTATGGACTTGTTATATATGTTGGGAAATCATTGCAATCTTTATTGGTGGCTTATGTGAAAGGAAATTTTACTACCACATTTATCTTAACTGTTCTTAAAAGATCATATAATAAAATAGTACAATTTGTTTTACTTACTAATTGAAAATGCTGTTATTAACAGAACAGCAAAAATTAGTTAATGAAGATGTCTGAGCATCCTGGGAATTGAGCCTTCATGGAGATTACAATGAGGTGTGTAAAACACTTATTTAAAACTACACTTGGATCTGTTCAGAGTCTTGTTCAGAGGTTAAATCTGAGAAATACAATTAATCACTTAAAACTACACACATCAGAATGCAGACCTTTATATGGTATTAGGTCGCATGGCTTTGAGACTCATGTCTGTCTTATCTGCTTGACCTGAAATGCCTTCCATAGTAGAAGGTTGTCCTAGTGAGAGTATGTGTTTTTCATAGGGCAGATTTTTTCTTCTGCAAGAGTCCTTATGTCCCATTTGATAAGTGTCCTGGATGAAGATCAAGGTGTTTGGGGGCCTGTTTTCGTTTTCTGTAGAGACTTCAGGAATGGGAGGTAAAAGCAAACAGAAGTTTTCTAAATCAGAAGGCCAAGTCTCATTGGCAAATTTTTTATTTTAGTGACTTAAAAGAATGAGTACTCTATCTGCTGTGAGCCTCCTGGTACCTCGTGCAGACTTTCACAAAGGGGCCTACAACATTTTTACCCCCTTGTGTGGAGAGGTGGGTGCAGGTAAATATATAATATTTTAATATTTTAATGGTACAGATTAAGAAATGATATTTTAGTCAACTTTTCATAAACAAAACACCTGACAAGAACAATGTAGAGGAGGAAAGTTTGTTTTGGGTCACACTTTCAGAGGTTTAGTCAGTGGTTGTCCAACTCCATTGCTCTGGGCCCCAGGTGGGGCAGGACATCATGGTAGAATGGTTGGCAGAGGAAAGAAGCTCAGGACATGGCGACCAGGAAGAAGAGGAAGAGAGAGAGAGAGATTCTCTCACCAGAAACAAAATACAAACCCCAAAGGCATGCCTCCAGTGACAAGTTTCCTCCAGCCACAACCTACCTGCCTGTAGTTGTCACCCAGTTATTCCATATCAGTGAGTTAATCCACAGATTAGGTTACACTCTCATAATCTAATCATATCACCACTGCACATTCTTGTTTTGCTCAAACTTTTGAGGGACAACTCATATATCCAAATCATAACAAATGCCTTTACTAGTAATCCACAAATACAGATGATGGTCAAGAAGGGACACCAGGTCCTCTACCCTCTTAATATTCTATAAAGAGCTAGGTATGAACTGAAAGCTGCCTGGCACACAGTATGTTTCTTTTCCACAGGAGGACCTCTATCTCTCTGGTACTCTGTCTTCCTGCAGTGCAAGAATGAGAACAACTGAATGACCTTATCTCTGGTGGACGTATATTGTGAACTCAGGCACTGAAAGGCCTGAACTGGGAAATGCTGGTGTACAGCACTTAGACATCTTGGGGGCTTGGTTGAAGTCACAGTCTTTTCTCCTGGGGAAAGGCCCTACTCCCAGTCCAGCAGCTCACTGCCTGACAGATCAAGCTGAGCTTCTGAGGTCACAGCCACAAATCCTGCCTGTCCCTCCAGACTGGCAGGTTTATGTACTATCCAAGGTGAGGTATGGCACCTCAGAATTCATTCTTATGTCCAACACTTGCTTGCTTAAAATCCAGGAAGAGGCATATCATTATTTCAATGTTACACTTGCATTTTTTACTTACTCTGATATTTTGATACAAATTTGATATTTTGCAAATGAGAGTGTTAGGCCAAAGGTTAAATTAGGTTATATCTTTTAACCTCTGACGGTTTTTAATTGCTTAACACTGAACTTTCATCTGTTTTCCTTCGGCCAAGATAAAAGGATAAATTATTCATTGGGTGGATTTGAAATTTTATTACTAGGCTATCAATTGCAATATTTGTTGGTTTGGTGTTTTTCTGATCTTTTTAGCTTTTTCAATAAATAATAATAGTCATCGTATAATGATAGCTAGTATTTATCGAGCCCATACTATGTGCCAAGTAGTACCATAAGCATTTCATGTGAATTATATCATTTGATCTTAGAGTAGGTAGCAGATCAGTTCCATTTGAGAGTTGGGGATGCAGAAGCTTAGAGGTTATCCTAGGTCACTAGGTGAGCCATTGGGAGCTGGAATTGTAATTCACAGCCTTTCTTCAAAAGTTAAGCTCTTTGAGGGTTTGGAACACAACTGGGCTCAGCCTTAAGGCATGTTGGTCAGAAATGGAGCATGTGGCCATTGTGGACATGGAGCCTGAGCCTTTGAAATTTGACTAATCTCTGAATATTTGTCTGTACTGGGCAAAAATTAAACTTACATATATGATAATTATGCCAGCTACATATATGAAAATAATCCCATTTGTTCATTGAGAATTAAAAAATATTTAAAAGCTCTAAAAGCTTAGGTTAGTTGTATGAATAATCATTTTTCTCTACACTACTATGTATGCCTGGTTACCAGCTAACTTACCATTGAGTATGTATATTCACTTCTGTATGTTTTACTTGGAGTTACCATTATGCATTATTGATTAAAAATATTAGTAGAATGTTTTCCCTGATAAGTGGAGAATGATATATAATGGGGGCTGGGGGGGGGGTGGGGAGTGAGAGAAGAATGGGGGAGCTTTAGATTATGTAGAAGGAAATGAGAGAGAGGGGATATGAAAAATGGTGGAATGAGACAGACATCATTACCCTATGTACACGTATGATTACACGAATGGTATGAATCTACATCGTGTACAACCATAGAAACGAAATGATGTACCCCATTTGTGTACAATGAATCAAAATGCAGTCTGTAAAAAATTAAAAGCTAAATAAAAAAAATCGTAGTTGTGAATATGGATCTATTAGTCATTTTTTAGGCTCTAGAAGAAAACTTATCTCTGTTCTTTTGTGTGACATTTAACCCTAGGAAAATGTATATCCTCAGATAGAATATGTTATACATATAAGGAATAAATTATCCAGCAGGATTTCATACAAGAAACATTTTTATGTATTTTAAAATTATTTAGTACTATGTAGATCATGAACATTTTAAGATATTGCTCAACTTCTCAATTTACTGTAAGATCATTATATAGATGCCATCACATAAAGGCTTTGATTCATTATCCTCAAAAATTACAAGAGTAAAATAGCAAAATAAGCACAGGACATTTAGTTTAACACCCTTGCCCTTCCTTTGTAGGAATGGTCAAGGCCATAATTTTATGATCATAGTTTTTCACACCAGATCTTGAGATTTGGTGGAAAATAGAACCTGTAGTTTAGGGGCTTATTTTAGGGTTAGAAGAATACAAAATTCTAAGGATCATAGACTCCTGGAATCAAGATAGAAAAAAATATAAAGATCTTCCAAGCTCTAAGGGGATGTTTGGGCATAATGCTATAATTTTCAGTATCCTGAGAGAAGATTCATTTGGGGAGAAAAGAGGATAAAGAGTATTTTAAAGGGGAATATGTAATCATGCATGATTTTTGGATAAATGGGATCTCTAAGCAGAACCAGGGACTGGCTCTAACTGAATTCTATTGACTAAAAAAATTAAAGCTTTGCAGTTTCCTTTTCTGTAAAATGGAAAGAGTAAGTAGTGTGTTTGAGGTTATATGCCTATAAAGTTTTTTGGAAAGACCTAGCATGTAAAAATACTCATTGTTAGTTGTTACTGCTATTAATAATAATAAACAGGCCAACATGACTCAGAGTTAATATTCAGAAAGCACCTTTTCTTTAATTATGAACTGAGGGTGCAAAATTTATCATGATGTTGAACACAGAACTTAAAACTGTATATGAAAATCAATCTTGATATGTCAGGGATAGGCACAAACTATAGCTAGTGGGCCATATGTGGCCCACTGCCTACTTTATAAAGTTTTATTAGAACACACCATTCATTTTCTATTATCTACAACTACTTTTCTTACTACAGCAGTGGTTAAATAACTGCAACAAAAACAGTATCACCTCCAAAGTCAAAAATATTTACTGTATGTCCCATGATAGAAAAAAATTTGCCAACTCTTGTATATCTAAAAGAGAAAAAAAAAATTGTATGCGTATGTGTGTGGTTTGTGTATAGATACACAAAGAAAACTTGCCAGAAGTTGCTGACATTCTTCAAGTGAGACATAAATCCTTGGCAGAGTTATAAATTGATGTTTATGTGATTACTTCCATTTTAAAAGCTTTATATTTTGCAGTAGGAAATCAGGCATAGAAACATTCTGATTATTTTAGATCAAAGGTAAATAAGGTCTCAACTCAAATAATAAGTCATATAGAATTCTAAACCTTGTTTTTCTAATTATTTCCCCCTTGTCATGGATGCCTAATACCTGTTACATTGATAGAAAAGATAACATTAAAATATTTGCAGTTATGGAATGATGGATGCTTTCTATGCAGTCTTGGCAAAAAGCCCACATTGCTTTTGATAACATTCACGTTAGAGCACATGGAGGGTGGGGTAGTTCAGTGATAGAACACTTGCCTAGCATGCACGAGGTTCAGTCTCTAGCCCTGGGGGGGAAAGAACGAAAAGAAATGGAAAGACAACACCCGTTTTGCTGTTTGAACCAAATGTGAAACTTGATTTTCTGCCATCATTTATGTCCTACTGTCTATCAGCCCCTGTAGATCTCAAAGTATTGTTGTAGTATAAACCATATTTTCCTTTAAGTTTTCCTTATCTAATGATAGAATGCTTTCTTCATTTTGTATTCTTTGAGCAGTTGCTTGTGTTGATTTTATCAGACTTCCTCACATCATTAGATAAGAAATTAGAAACCTGTCATTAGGTCGCTGGATTGCACTTCACTACATGGGAGTCTCTACTTTTCTTAATTCTTGTTCTTGGTCACAGATCCCATCTAGGAAATGTTGCCTGAAAAAGGAATTACCTGCTCTTTTCATTCTTTCCTTTACCTTCTTCAACTGGAAAAAAAACAAAACGAAAAAAAAAACACCTGTCAGCTGGACTCAGAGGCACGCCTGCATTCATTCAGACCCAACATACTTTTGGAGAGGCTAATGCTTTCAATCTGTGTGACAATCTGCAGATATTTAAATTGTTAGCCAAGAATCTTGGTTAACTAAGATATCTGTTTTCAGAAATGTGTATTCTGGCATTGGCAATTGGAATGACTTTTAGTTTGTAAAACCTGTTTGATTTATTATTTTTTTTTCATGACAAATCTGTTATGGAAAAAACCATAATTTTTGCTCAGAGAAACTTGCCAGTGTATTTCAAGATCTTACGACCTTCATCATTTAGAAGTTCCTAAATGTCACTTACCTATGTAACGTCCAGCAGTTCCCAAGCTTCCCTGATGTGACTTGGAGCATATTTGCAGAGTTGTACAGTTCCTAGGATTTCAGAGTCAGGTTCTCAGCCTTCCCTTGAACTTGTAAGAGCCTCTTTATCCTTCCCGTTAAATCCCTCTTTGCTCAAATTAGCTAGAATTAGTATCTATTTCTTTCTTTTCTTTTTTTAGTACTGGGGATTGAACCACAGGGGTGCTTTATGACTGAGCCACATCGCCAGTTCTTTTTATTTTTACTTTGAGACAGGGCCTCACTACGTTGCTGAGGTTGACCTGGAACTTGTGATCCTCCTGTCTCATCCTCCCTAGTTGCTGGGATTGCAAGTGTGCACCACTGCAGCTCATTCTAGTTTCTGTTTCTTATTTATTATCAAATACCGCAGTTGACATAAAAATTAGTGCCAGGAATCACATAAATAAATACTGCATCAAAAATTATAGATGTCTTTTACATTCATTTTTCTCTTTAGCTTTTGCTAGCAGCACAGAATCAGAGATATTTATTTAAAAACTATTTCCTGTTATGAAAGTGTAGATGAAAACTAATTCTGCTTGGATAGAATAATCTTTCACATTTATATGTGCTTTAATAGATGAAAATGTTTGAATTCTGACAATATTTGTTATGTAGATGGTCATGCTATTCAATTTTTGTAATAGTTCATAACATTTCCACTGTTCTAGGAATACAGTGAAATATAAATAAATGCTTATCAATTGATCTCTAGCAAAAAGTGAAATTGCTTTTATTTTTCAAGCAGTGATTTTTTTCTCGCTCCTCCTTTGAAAATAGAGGAATTCTGAGAGTTGAAGAATTGAACTCTGTGCTTTGGAATTCATCTTGAATAAGAACAGTGTTTTTCTTTAATTGATTTCATTTGATTGTTTGCAGCTTATTTATTTATTGCAAAACTGGGGATTAAATCTAGGGGTGCTCTACCAGTGAGCTATATCCCCAGCCACTACCCCTCCCTTTTTAAAAACTTTAGAGACAGGGTCTCTAAACTTGGGATCCTCCTGCCTTAGCCTGCCAAGTCACAGGATTGTAGGTGCCTGACTTCTTTGCAGATTGTTTTGTTTTGTTTTTTTGTACTAGGGATTGAACTAGGGGTGTTTAACCACTGAGCCACATCCCCAGCTCTTTTTAATATTTTATTTGGAAACAGCATCTTTCTGAGTCCCTTAGGGCCTTGCTAAGTTGCTGAGGTTGGCTTTGAACTCATGGTCCCCTTGCCTCAACCTCCCAAGCCACTGGGATTATAGGTTACACGTGTGTGCCACCATGCCTGACTTCTTTGCAGCTTTATATGTATGCGTGGCCAAAGACATGATTCTGTTATGAACCCGTTACCAGTTTCTGGTCTTTTTATATTTCAGTATGTCACTTCAGTGTGCTGTTGAAGTCGCTAAAGATTTAGGTGCCAACACAAACTCACAGTTTAGAGTCAGCTGATTATGTGATCATGGTAAGAAGATACACAAACACACTAATATTTTAAGCTTTCACAAATGTTAGAAATATATAAGAATTTCAGCTTCATGGATTCACAGCAACTATTATAGTTGATGGCATAAATACTCTCTGAAGAGATAGAAGTAGGCATGCTTAGTTTTTGGTCTGGAGTACCACATAGAACATTTGCTGGGTGAGGTGGAATTGTGAGGAAATGCCATTGTCTCTATAACAATCTTCCTTTCCTAGATCTTAGTTTTGTTGTATTTGTGATACAAATTATGAGCATTAGCTAACATTTAAATAGCATGTTAGTTGGACATGGTAGTACACACTTGAAATCCCAGAGACTCTGGAGGCTTAGGCAGGAGGATCACAAGTTTGAGGCCAGTCTGGGTGACTTAGTGATGGAGGCAGAGCTCATGTTTAGAATTTTTCTATTCCAAGCCCCATATGCAAATAACCTTACAACATTGATGTTCCCAGGAGGACAACTGAAATCGGTTTTACTGATGGCAAGAACTTTGATAAAAAAGAAATACACTTTAAATTGGATAAAGAATTATTTTACACCTAAAATTAATTTCTAGAAGTACCGATATGTTCAAGTGGAATTATTTATTTATTTTAACATCTGCAGTTGGAGAAGAAATCATGAGGTTTTACCATTCTGAAGTTCATGCTGCGTCATTAAGTTGCTTTTTTTTTTTTTTTTTTTTTTTTTTACATAAAAGACATAAAAGAACCTTTACGTTTGGAGACAAGGAAGACGGAGTTTACTAAGTTGTATGGTCCCTGAGGACCTGTGTTGTATCTTGTTAGTCATTGTATCCTCAGTTACCTGGCACAGAGCCAGTATATAGCATCGTGGGTGTTAATATTTGCTGACAGAGTGAAATCCAAAAAACTGAAGTAGTTGCCATCGTGCCACCTAAAGATTGGTCATGCCATGGCTGAATCCATGCCCTTTTCATGTCGTCAACATAGTGAAGTTGTTGAAGTCGAGGGAATTCAGCAACCATCTCTTTCAACCCTTTTACGTGGCTCTTGCCTGGCCATCTGATTTGGTGTCTGAGCAGGGGTTAGAACAGAAGGACTTGGTTGGGCCACCTTCAGGTCAACTCTGAAAATATTTATAAGGAATCCAGACTAACTCGTTCTCTAGGTAGCCCCTGAGCTGGCCGATGTGGAGCTGAGATGGGACACGAGACTTGTAGCTCAGTCCTGGGCCCTTTCCTCTCAGTCCACAGGCTTGTCCAGAGGACACTTCCACCCAAGCAGCGTCTCTCTGCATTTCTGATTTGTGCCTTCCAGCTTAGCACAGCGTAGTCTCCATCTTTAATTCAGGATGGAAACTGGGGTGCTCTCACTGGTAAATTAGAAATGTGTAGCGTCCTCACTTCCCAGCCTGACCTTTTCTATTTAACTGGGGGTCAGGAGCTGTAGTCTAACATCCTGAGCACCCTGGGGGTTGAGGGGTTGGCAGGAAAAAGGGAAGTAGGGTACATTCCATTTGATTGGCTGTGTCAAACTTCAGTTCTCTCCAGGTCCCTTGCAGCTAGAAAGAAAAACTGTGAATACCTTTCTGACATGATTTATAAGAGTGACTTAGGAGCCGGGCACTGTTCTAGCCCTTGAGAACAATGTATAAACTGTGAGAACTCTGTCCTCCAGGAACTCACAGCCCGACTCCAGCCATCTAGGGGCCGAGGTGGATAGGTGGCTGATGTCACAACCCAGCATGATAATTTCTGCAATAGGAAGTCCCAGCATGATGGGAGCTCTGGTGGAGGGGACAGACTCCACCTGGGGGAGAGGGATGGCGGAGACTTCCTCAAGCAGGTGATCGCTGAGCTGGGGCAGAAAGAGGCCACGAGGATGACAGTGAGGAAGAGAGAGGCACTTTAGTCACTTTAGCAAGTGGAAAGATGTTCAAGTGTGACATGTGCTGGCATGTACTGCAAAGTCCTAAGAGTTCTGTCATCCAGTAACCGTACAGTGTTTCTGCTTACTCCTCCTTATCTGTGTAAATATCTTGATATAGATTTCCCTAATTTAGGCATATTAATTTAACAGTTATATGCATGTATTTCTCTCCTAATGTGTTTATATTCGTAAACAAACAAGAAATTTAAAAATCTTCATAAGGTTAAGATTAATTAATTAAACATAGGCATTTTGATATTTTCTAGGTCTTTCCTAATGGATGGTCCTGGCCCCTCATTTATAAGTCATTCTTTTTTTTTTTTTTTTTTTTTTTTTTGCAGTGCTGGGGATTGAACCCAGGACCTTATGCTCACGAACTGAGCTATCTCCCCAGCTCTATAAGCCATTCTTTAGACTCTAAGCAATACAACACAGGCGATTTAGGCAAGATTCACTACTGTATCCCTCAGATCTTACAGTCCCTAGAATTACTGGGCACCCCATAAATATTTGTTGGATTGAGTCGATTTTCAGTATTGCCATTCCACAAGCCTAAAGTGATATAAGCTGATGGCAAAAGTGTCCCAGGCTTTAGTGAGGGAAGCCTTATCACAGCCTTTCCCGGGACTCTAAGCAGGACGTCAGAGCTCTGGGTCAAGCTCAGACCCTCGCCGTTTGTCTTCGTGTAGTCAAGTCCCTCATCATTTCTCTGTGGCTCCAGTGCATTCTGGTTGCTCAACAGGGCCAATACGATTCCCGTGCATTACATGGCACTTGTGTGAGTAATTAATGAAAAGGATATTGTGACTCACTTGGCATAGACGAAAGGCCTATCAAAATGGTAAATAGCCCTTGTATAAGCAGGCGGAGAGAATGAGGCTGTTCTTCCTCCTACCACAGCTCTTACTGGCAGTGATAACAACATCAATAGCATATTTTTCTGTTTGACTTTTGAATCCAGGGGTCTGTGATGTTGTAGTAACAGAACTGTCTTCTTCACATTGGCAACCAACAAAACGTAGGGTCTGAGACAGCCCTCCAGTGAGTCAATGGACCTGAGCAAGCTGTAAGGTAGTATACCAGAACTTTCTTTTCTCAAGGCACAATTAACATTTTATTATGCGTTAGTTAATTGGAGGCTTTTCATGTGTATATAGGGCACAGGTTATTCCCAAATACCAGAGAAACCTGAATATATCTTTTTTCATCTTTTCCTGTGAGAATGGTTGTTCATACATATGACTGGTGGTAATGTTTTGTCTTTAATCAGCCTATAAATGTTTATTGAGAGCCTGTGAGATTGGCTTTTGATTGTCTTGAACAAGATACAAAGAAATAAACAGCATAATCACTACCCTTGAGGGCACTGTGTGTGTGTTGTTGGGGTTTGAGGAAGATAACTTAGGTAGAGAAAGAGAAGAATCCATGAGTTAATGGAAGGAAACTGAATAAAACATAACTGTGGTAAAATAAGAAATACATTTAATCTTTGTCCTCTATTACAGACCCTAAACCCTTAGTGTTTCTTAAGTTATGGGAGCGTCCAGTGTTATTTCTAACACCCTTCTGATCACAACTGAGTGACTTACACATATGTAACCCCTCAGGATGAGACTGGTCACTGGAAAGACCAAGTGACCAGAGGACTAGAGGTTTGGAACTTTCAGTCCCACCCACCAACCCTCCAGGACTTGTGAGGGGTTGAGCTGAAGCTCTATAAAAGAACTGGACTGAAGTCAAGAGAATAATCATAGCCATCGATGTTTACTATGGAATCGATTATACAACATCAATAAGAAGTTTGAAAGTACCATTTGGTGGCAAATAACAATTATAGAACAACAAGAAGAAAATATATGTATACTCCAAGTGCAACAATGCTTTATTATCTGGATTTGATTTGCTTTTACTACATGTTTCTTAATCCAAGGCTTCTTTCTTTCTGTTTAATAATAATGACCACCTTTGGACCTTTAGCTTATGCAGTAAAGAAATGTAGAATAAACCTTGTACAGTGGCATAGACCAATAACCCCAATGACTGGGGAGACTGAGGTAGGAGGATTGCAAGTTCAAGTCCAGCCTGGGCAATTTAGTGAGATCCTATCTCAAAATAAAAAACAAAGGGCTGAGGTTGTAGCTCATGGTAGAATGCCTCTGGGTTCAATACTCAGTAACCCCCTTCACTGGCCCCTGCACCACCCGCTTCATAAATAGTCTACAGCATAGAACCCAAATATCATGATGCATTTTGGGAACAAATGGAATTTATTCTCATTTTATGAAGCAAAAGTCACACCATAAGCCAGACATAAGAAAACTAACTGCAAGCCATGCAATGCTTGGGTTTTACCCACTGATACATGATTCAACATTGGAAAGTTTCATTGGCTGAGTTTGATTTGAGAGTTTCCCTATCCTTCAAAGACGATGTTAAATATTTGTCAGGAGAAGATTTAGGGAGCTAGATGATGTGGTCCTTCCAACAAATAAAACATGGTGGTAAAAACAGGGAAAAGAGTATTTTTTTATGTGGTAGAATTTTATAAATAACCATAATAATTGAAGAGGGACTATAAAGTGTGTGGTTCTTTGAACATGGGCATGTTCAGTTGTATTTGTTCAATAGCTATATCCAGCAAATGCAGTAA
Source organism: Sciurus vulgaris (assembly GCF_902686455.1). Taxonomy (NCBI): domain Eukaryota; kingdom Metazoa; phylum Chordata; class Mammalia; order Rodentia; family Sciuridae; genus Sciurus; species Sciurus vulgaris. The sequence goes on from NC_136461.1 coordinate 192,403,756, forward strand.
TTGTATTCAGACCCTCGTTTTTCTATTGACAAACTGATACAAATGCCTATTGTTTGGCTTCCTTTCTTTCATAAGTTTGGAGGAACTCAGGGCCTTGTATACATGCTAGGTAAGCTCTCTACCATTCAGCTACATCCCAGCCCCTCTTCTGTGGTTACATGATGTCAGTTTATTTTTTTTTTTATTTTTTTATTTTTTTTTATTGTAAACAAATGGGATACATGTTGTTTCTCTGTTTGTACATGGCGTAAAGGCATACCATTTGTGTAATCATAAATTTACATAGAGCAATGTTGTTTGATTCATTCTGTTATTTTTTCCCTTCCCCCCACCCCTCCCACCCCTCTTTACCCTCTATACAGTAGTTCCTTCCTCCATACTTGCCCCCCTCCCTAACCCTAACTCTAACCCTTCCCTCCCCCCCATTATGTGTCATCCTCCACTTATCAGCGATATCATTCGTCCTTTGGCTTTTTGAGATCGGCCTATCTCACTTAGCATGATATTCTCCAATTTCAGTCAGTTTATTAAAGTGCATGTTTTATTGTTTTAGTCTTAACACCTGTTCATGGGTAACTTGAGTTGCTATTGAAGCTCTTTGTCCCTGAACTTTACTGTGTAATCAGTGGGAAAGTTACAAGGCTGATGAATGGGGGATTCATTTGAAGGACATTTTAAGTTTCAGGAAGGAACAAATGAGTCGTTAACTTATCCAAATCCTTCAGCGATGTAAATCAGAGTCGCCAAGGAACAGACCCCTAAGCTAAAATAGAAACTCCTTAAAAACCAGGACAGCCTACTAATTCTCGGAATACAAATATCATTAACTTTTTAGACCAAGAGTTTGTCATGTTGGGTTTTCTTCCCAGAATCTTGCACATGATAAAACAAGGCCTGCTATGGAAAGATATTGGAGACAGATATCAGTAGTGGGGTGAAGTTCAATTAAGTCTTTCAAAGGCCCTGTAGAATCCTAATGATTTCCCAAGAGTCCCCATTGAGCTTCCCTGCTTCACCTTTGCTAGCCTGATTAATAGAGTGTGACTTTTTAGCTGTTGCCAAGTGCCACTCCAGTTCAGAATGATAGCTGTCAGGAGAATGTGGCTAAAGGCTGATGGGATCTTTAGTTACCTAGCTATCTTTAGAAGATACTGTGTTTGGCTTAATGAGGACTATATTTCATAAGTAGCCACAGGTGTTTGGAGCCATGGTTGGCATTCTTTGGGCTCCAAATAAGGTTTGGTAAGTTTTCAGATTCTTTATATAATCATCAGCAGATTTTGAATCCCTTCCCATCCACCATCATGAAGTTAGGAGTTATAGTGAAAACAGTATTGGGGGTGCTTATAAAATAATGGAGAACCCATGAAATACCTAAATATGAAAGAAAAAAGCCCACTACAGATAAAACCATTAATGTAACTAATAGTAACCATGCAGAGATATTCTGATTAGTGAGGGTGAGTGGACTCTTCAAGAGTGAGTCTTAGTTGCTAGACCTGCCTGTAATCTTTGAAGGCTGAGACAGGAGGCCCTGAAAGTCAACCTGGGCAATTTAGCCAGCTCCTATCTCAAAAAAACAAAAAGCTTAGTGGTCAAAATACCCTGGGTTCAATCCCCAGTACTGCAAAAACAAATCAAAAAGCCAGGCATGGTGGCACATACTTGTAATACCAGTGACTTGAGAGGCTGAGGCAAGTTTGAGGCCAGCCTCAGCAGGTTAACAAGGCCCTAAGTAACTTAGTGAGACCCCGTCTCAAAAATAAAAAGGGTTGAGGATGTGACTTAGTGGTTAAGCACCCCTGGGTTCAACCCCCAGTACCAAAAAAGAAGCATTCATTTAGAGACAGGCAGAAATGAAGGTGAGACATTTGTCTAAGACACAGAAAACAGAAGAGGAAAATAATGTGAAATAGATTTTTACCTATTTTGGAGACATTCAGTGGCACATACTACCTATACACTGAGAACAAGTTTCTTGTGGAACAAACAACTCCTGTTTCAGTTACATTGCCCTTGGACTACAGAAACCAGTCTACCTTAAACAGTTCTTTTAAGCTATGCCTGGTATGCAGTTGGGAGTCAATAAATGTATATTGGTTGAGAAATATTTTTTACAAGCTCCTTAACCCAAAGTCACCTTTAGTATAAATGCAGATGTCATTGATAACACTCTGGAAGACTCGGAGTATTTTTAAACCCTGAGAAACCTTGTGTGTTATCATGATAAAAACGTGTAGAACCCAAAGCCTATGTCACTGGCAGCCTCAGCATCTGTCCTAGGAGCTGAAAATAGATGATGGTAACCCTACACGGTGTTTGCACAGCAGGCCTAGCACCAGATTCTCTTTAATACGCTCATCCTTGTTTGGAAGCCCAAAGGAAATGAAATTTGCTGTTCTATGTTTCCTGGCTCTGTGGTTTGTGGTTGATCTTTTCAGTACAAAATGTGCCCAAAACTCTCTGTTCTATTTTGATCCTGTGAGAATTTACCCTGGAGGCTCATCAGGGTGTCCGTAAAAACACAGAAGTTAAGAGTTGAAAGAGATTTTAGAGATAAATGGAGTCAGCTTCCTCATTTTCTAGATCAGGAAACTAACTGGGTCCTGATTGGGTAAGAGACCTCTCGGGTATCTAGATAAAAACTGCACACTCTGGTTCAGGTGTCCCACCTCCTCCCAGACACGGCTCTACCTGGCTCCTTCTCTTCTGCCCACTCACGGACCATGGTCAGGGCAGCTTCCTGAGCCCAGTTTCTCTTGCATTCATCTTTGTTCATCTTTGCTCTCCAGTGGGACCAGCTCCTCCTGCCTTTTTAAATCAAGAGCCTTCCTATTTTAAATTTCCCTGTCAAAATGGGAACAGGTGCAATACCTGCCATTGGTTATACCAGCTGATTAACTGATCACATTGTATAGGAGTACTTATGTTCCTCAGCCAGAGAACTGTTTAATGTCACACACCAATTTAAAATTCAAACTGTGTTAAAAATAAACAAAAAAAAAAAATTATGCCTTTTTATTGGAAGGGAAGGCCATGCCCCTGCTCAAAGAAGGAGCAAGCAGACAGGGAGATGCATTTAAAAGGAGGGGTCCTAAAATTCACAGCAGAAGGCTGGCCCTGGGTTGAGTTCACTTGTCAGTGGACCGTGGGCCACGGGGCTCTGATTCCCAGAGGAGGGCACTACGGTTCCTGGAAGCCAGCAAGCAGGGTGGGGCGGGTGTGTCCTCGACCACACCCAGCCTGGCTTGGATTTACTTGCTCAACCTCACCTTGCTTCCCTCCTCCCTGTCATTTTCCATTCTTCTTCTGCTTCTTTTCTTTTTGGTACTGGGGATTGCACCCAGGGGTGCTCCATCAGAGCTGCATCCTCAGCCCTTTTCATTTTGAGACCGGGCCTTGTGAAGGCGCCCAGGCCAGCCTTGAACTTGCCCTCCTCTAGGCTCAGCTTCTCATTTGGCTCCCCTTATTCCTTTCTTCTGTTTACTCCTCAACACAGTGATATACAAAGTGTGGTTCCTAATCAGCCTCACAAGAACACTTCTTAGAAATGCGTATTCATGGGCCCACCCCAGGCCTACCGAATTAGAAAAGTAGGCTGTGACCCTCGTGCCCCACCCCCTGCCTCGCATGTTTTAATCAGCCCTTCAGGTGATTCTAATGCAGACTGTCCAAATCACCTGGCATGTATTTTTCAAAATTTCACAGGGGTGGTGGTGGTAGTGATGGCGGTGGGTGTATTGGACAATATTTTAGTTATTTGAGGATATTTGTACCTGATCTTTCTATCTATTTTCCTTTGTCTAAAATTGTCCCAGAGATACTGTTTTCTCGGGGAAGAGGTTTCCAGTTTCCAGCACTAACTCTTGGTTGGGGGGCAGTGGGTGGCTCAAGAACGAGGGCAGTCTGGGTGTCACCGGAAATGACCTGGAAGGCTGCTGCACACAAAGCAGAGCCAGGCCAGCTCTCTCCTCAGTGGCCACTCCTGGATGAAGACTGGCTTAGCAGCCTCCTTTCTCTCGGTGCAACTGTGGAGCACACTGGACCGTTCTGCTATCAGTCAGGAGCTCATGGTTTAAGCTCCAGCTGGGAAACCTTGGGCAAGTCACCAGACTTCGCTCATCTCAGTTTTCCCTTCTGTAAAAACCAATATGAAGGAAGGCGTGATCTGGATCGCCTGGCCGTTCTTTCCCGTTAAAACAATGGAGTGCTTTTAGTACTCAGTTTGGTTTACAGAGGTTTACACTCTGGTGTGGTGGCAGAGGCCTCTAATCCCAGGGACTCTGGATACTAAGATAGGATCATTGCTAGTTTGAAGCCAACCTAGGCAAGGCAGCAAGACCCCATCTCAAGATAAAAAGGGTGGGGGATGTTGCTCAGTGGTAGAGTGTCCCCAGTTTTCATCCTCAGTACCTCCAAAAAAGAGAGAGGAGATGAGGTTGGTTCTAGCAAGTATCACAGGACATGAAGGCCTCAACTTATTTCCAGGGAGTGCACAAGGTCTTCCTCACCTTGAGCACCCTGGATTTAACCTGCCACTCCATTAGCAGGGCTCTCTAATTTTTTAACTAAAGAGAACAGCCAGTCTCTTCAGTAATTGCTAGCCCTGGTGATTTCTCCCTGATTCATGACTACATTTGTTTTACAAAGTCACCAAATGCATATTTAGGGGCTTCTTGGTGCTTGTAGCAAAACAGGACAATTAAATGTATATTACATAATAACTGAAATGAGAGTGGATATTTACTGCAAGCTTCTTGTGTGCTAAGACCTCTACATAGTTTCTGTCATTTATTCCTCACAGTAATCCTATGAGACAGGCACTATTCCCATTTTAAAGATGAGAAAGTCTAGTCACCAAGAAGAGACACTGAATGCTATGTCCAAAGTTACAGAGGGAATAATGGATGGAAGTCGTATTTGAATCCTGGCTGGCGGGCTCCCTAGCACTTCTTCTGTGTGGATAATGAACACAGAAGTGAGTGGGGAGGGCAGGAAGTTAGTTTGCTAGTTAATGTAACTCAGTCCCTCAGACCTACCTGGAAGCTTTAGCTTTCTTCTCCCCCAGTTGCTGTCACCTGAGTAGCACCATTTATGGCTCACTGCCAGATCTTGGAACCAGGTGTGAAGGGAGGGATACAATGTATCCTGCTGTTTGGAAAACCCTGCTATACGGGAAACATAGTCCACCCTGTGTTTGTAGAAGTCGGGACAAGCATCTCTTCAGTACAGAGACAGACAATAGGGACAGGGGTCAAGAGTGGAGAACACTGCCCTGTCCTTTACCAAGATAGCAGGGGCCGATGGACACTGTAACTAGTATTGGTCCTGTGAGTCATGCTGTGTCTTCAGTAAGTTCCCTGAACTGTTCTGGGCTTGTTTCTTCACCCATGGTAATTAGAAGCCTAATGCTTCTGGGCGTGGTGTGTAGACAAATAATGGCCTGTTTGTAAAACAGAAATTCCTGGTGCTTCTTGGAAAGGTGCTTCGTGAGCAGGAAGAGCACAATTCCCCTGACTCATCAGAGGACCAGATCATACCTGGAGATAGAATGTGATTGATTTTGTTTCTTCAGAACGAGAGAGCTCTTGAGAAAGAGCTCACGTGGCAGAAGAACTAAGTGAAAGTCACAGGTCTAACCCACGATAAAGAAAGCTGACCTGAGAACTTCCTGTCCTGACCCTATATTTTCCTCTTATCTCAGGAATGAAATGAGAGATTAGAAAGGCCTCATGAGGCTTTATGCACACATTATTGAGATGTATATGTCTGACACTAACTCTCTGAATGGCCATTTCCTACCTCCTGGAGTGTCATGTTAATCATATGACATTGTCTCAGACTCAACGTGATGACTTCTTTTGTAGGCATTTCTGTGAGTTCAGCCTGTATATTGGTGGCATTGTCTGTGTGATGTGTAAATTGCCTAAGTCCTCACTTTTTATTATGGCACTTGGACATACCTAAAATGTTTCTTCTTTTGAGCTTCGAATAGGTGCTCCAAAAAGGTGCACCTAATTGCTGATGACCTGGCTAGCTTTCTGAACATACCAATCAGAAGATCTGGGTTCAAGTCCTGATCTCTTCTTCATTAAAATGTGACTTGATCAAGTCTCTACCTTTTTTGAGCTCCCTTCTTTATCTATGAAATGAGTGCCACATTGCCTTCCTGACTCTCAGGGATTTTGTGAGGCTCAGCTCTCTGTTACTTTTGCTGCTGATACTCCTTCATCATGATTTGGAAGACAGTATATGATACATGAGACTTGGAATAAAACTCCCTCCCCCGCGGGGTGTGTTTACCATTTCAATGCAATGCAGTGACCTGATGCACAGCTCCCGTGGGATTTTGGTTTGTATTGACTTCACCCAAGCCCTGAAAGGACTCAGTATAGAACTTTGACTCTGGATTTGTTCTTGATTCACAGAACCATTGCTTACAACCCGATAAAAAGGATTTGCTAGTAGAATGTTTGGCATGACCATCTCCTAAAATGGTGAACTGCAGCTGGGCACAGTGGCAGACACCTGTAATCCCAGCAGCTCCGGAGGTGGAGGCAGGAGGATCTCAAAACTCAAATCTGAGGCCTGCCTGGGCAATTTAGTGAGACCCTGTATCCAAAAAACAATAAATAAATAAATTAAAAGGGCTGGAGACATGGCTCAGTGGTAGAGTGCCCCCATGTTCAATCCCCAGTACTGATAAGTAAATAAGCAAAGTGGTTACGGCTACTTTTGGCTTGTTTTGAATGAGTGAGTGAGTGAGTGAGTGTGTGTGTGTGTGTGTGTGTGGGTGTGTGTGTGTGTGTGGTCCCAGACCAGTTCCTTCTGATTCTCCAGAGTCAAGTGTGCTCTGTTTACAATTCTAGACTCTTTCCTTCCCGTTCCTATTCCATGTTCTGTTGTTCTGGTCAGGCTGGGAGCATTCAAGCATTTTCTTGAAGCAATACTATGTGAAATGTGTATTATGATCCTATTTCATATAAAAATGTACTTATCCTACCATATGTGTGTGTATACAGAGCAGATTTCTGCAGAATTACATAAGCAACTATTAATACCTGGTTCCTTTGGAAAGTGTAGGGCAAGGAAAACGTCATCACATATCAAAGTAGATACAATACTGTAAATAAGCCTACTTATCTGTCAACTAGCTTCACCTGTGATCAATTTATTATGAGTTTACTGGCTTCAATAATTGTCAATTCATCTTAACCCAGGAAAAGAGACTTTTTTTTTTTTTTTTTTCGTGGTACTGGGAATCAAACCCAGAGCCTTGTGCTTGCAAGGCAAGCACTCTACCAACTGAGCTATCTCCCCAGCCCAAAAAAGAGACTTTTAATTTTCATTTTACACGTGTTTGATTTTTTTTCTGCTATGAGCATTTCTTTTGATAATTGAAAAATTTTAATTATAAAATAAATCTCAAAGGCAACACAGTTGTGTTAAATTTCATTTGTTCCTGTTTTCATGTGTCCTTTTAGGCACAGAGCCTTTTAAGAGTAGGGACTTAGTGTGACTTTTTTGGGGTTCTCAGATCCCCCAGGACACTGACTGACTATGGCAGAACATCTGGAAAGAACAGTAGCCAAGCACACCTATTTTGGGGCCATTTCCCACATCACAAGGGCCCCCTGTTTGGTTTGCTGTGTTTTTTAACTTAACATGTTTATTTTGGCTAAGATTTATGATGCTGTTTTTATTTGCTGAGGACCGTAACATTTCCTGTGAACTTAAGCCAGGCCAGGCTATAGGTAAATTGCTTTTTAGAAGAGAAAGCATGTGGGGTCAGCACAGTGGGCTCATTTCGTAGATTTAGTCCTTTTTTTTTTTTTTTTTTTTTTTTGGTGATGCTGGGGATTGAACCTAGGGCCTTATGCATGCGAGGTAAGCACTCTGCCAACTGAGCTATCTCCCCAGTCCTGGGATGCTGTTTTTAAATGAGAATGTGTAGTTTCAGTCTCCCCTTTGTTCTCTGGGTCCCATAGCCTCCTGCAGCTCTCTGCAAGCTAGTTTTTGAAAAACAGTTTCCACATTTCTTATCAGATGGACAGTGATTTTTGTAGGTATTATTAACACCCTGCACTCAGTAATGTTTGTTCTCCTGGGGCCAAAAGAGGAAATCGTCTGATGCAATTTCAGCAGCTGGTTAGTTGGACAGGAATAGAACATTACAGAATCACCTTGAATCTAAAGCCTGTGAACCAACCAACTGTCTGACATGAATGGTGGGATGGTCGGGTTTTGTTTTGTTTTCGTTCGTTCTTTTTTTTTTTTTTTTTTTTTAATTTTTGGTACGGGGGATTAAACCCAGGGGTGCTTAACCACTGAGCCACATCCCCAGTTCTTTTTATATTTTATTTTGAGACAGGGTATTGCTAATTTGCTTAGGGTCTCACTGAGTTGCTGAGGCTGACTCTAACTTGTGATCCTCCTGCCTCAGCCTCCTGAACCACTGAGATTACGGGTGTGCACCACCATGTCCAGCTCTTTTCTTTCTTTGATTTAAATTCCATAGCCAGTGGGATTGAAAATGCAGGTAAAATAGAGTTGTTTTTTCTCCTTAGTCTAGTGTGTTGAGTGTGGGTTGCTTTGGACTCTGTTAGTCCAAAGACTATTTGTTTATGCTTCCCGTGGGCTGAGAGCATAGTATGTCTAACTGATTTGCATATTGAGGATCGATCCCTTGTATTTGCTGTGCACTGGAATTGGAACAATCAATAAGCAACTGTCCCTTAGTGTCCATGATCACATGTAATACAGTGGGATGAATGCTCTACTAGTGGCACTAGAATACCTTGCAGGAGAACAGAGGAAAGAAGACTGCTTTCTGGCATGAGAACATGTTCACAGAGCAGGTGCCCTTGGAAAGCTGACTCTTAAAGAGCAAGTAGAATTTTTCGAATTGCTGAAGGTGGGAGAGGGAGTGTTCTAAGCATAGCATTCTCTGTTGAGCAGAGACGGGGAGGGGGATTGGCATGCTCAAGGCATGAAGAGCGAAGTGTCCGGGAGGTGAGAAGAGGCAGGGGAGCCTCAGAGGTGCCAGAGGGCACTGGGTACTGAGTTCTGGATCTAGGGAGTCAAGACACACTCAGCCATCTGAGGGGAAGGGCTGTGTCCTGGTTATTAAATGGTGCACATGGCTTGGAAGAGAAACTGGACCCCTCTAAGGAACCAAGGCACTCCAGAGCCTGCCGTCCCTGGCCAACCCTGGTTGGCAGCTTCAGGGGCCTTCTCTCCCTTTCTTGGCTTCTCTGTGCTGTGCACTGCCCCCGCCCCCCATTTTCTCTTTCCTAATGGTCAGGTTTCCTTAACTTTTGATACTATTTTATTTTAACCTTTGTTCTACAAATTCTGAGTATTCTGGGGCTATGGAGGGTGTGCGTCAGAACACCAGGGAATTCTCTGGATTGGGCAGCAGGGCTGCCTCACCATCAGAGCACCCCCACCTTGCTCTTGATTTGAGGTCTGGGGAAGATTTCACCTGAAGAAAACGTGCCGTGGCATAAAGAGAGTTTGAAAACTTCAATCTGGTTTAAATTTGGCAGAGGGGCCTTTGGGCTTGGCGTAGCTATTACTGTAAGCTGGACTGGGGAGGACCTTCCCTGGGTCCTCTCACTGTCCTGCCTGTGCATGTGTGCAGGGGACCACCAGGTCAGGGGCTCTTCCACTTAGACCCTGTCCCATGCAGACAAACAGGCATGGGTGTTGAACACTGGAGAGTGCTGTTCACTGAGGCTCTGCTCTGTAGAAATTTGTCTTTTCCAACAAGGCTTTGAAATATGGCTACTCTCTTGCCGCCTTTGAGATATCCACATGTATTTTCAGGTTTTGAAAGTTGCGAAATTCTTTTTTTTTTTTTTCCCCCCCAGTGGTGCTGGGGATTGAACCCAGGGCCTTGTGCATGCTAGGCAAGCACTCTACCAACTGAGCTATATCCCCAGCCTGAAAGTTGTGAAAATTTGAAAGAAAGTTTAGTTCAAGGAAATGTTTTTCTTTTTATAACAAATGATAATAAGCAAAACTTTGGCAAGCACTCTATCACTGAGCTACATCCCCAGTCCTAGGAGCAAATCTTGGGAAATCAATTACTCTGGAAAGTAGAGACATAGTTTTAATTTAATTTAATTTTTGCAGTCCTGGGGATGGAACCACAGCCTTGCACATGCTAGGCAAAGGCTCTCTCATCCTGAGCCCTCTTTATGTTTTTATTTTGAGACAGGGTCTCTCTGAATTGCCCAGGCTGGCCTTGAACTCAGGCTCCTTTTGCCTCAGTCTCCTGAGTAGCTGGGATTACTGGTGTGCACCACCATATCCAGTTTGAAATATGCAAATTTCAATGTTCATTTTTAGAATTCTGTTTGTGGCTGCAAAAGAAAAAAGATGGTAGCACAGTTATTGTGCACTTTTGACTCCTGGTAACTTGTCTAAAAATATCAGTGTCCATATAGCCAATATCCTGGACCTAAAATACTTTCTCCTTCCTCTTATTTCTACTCAGTTTTCTTAAACATGGAAATGTACTAGGGCCTGGTGGGGCAGAAGGGAGTGTGCCACCCCTGTCCCACCAAGCAGGGTGGGAGTCAGTAGACATAGAGAATGCTCCAGAATGGCACCAAGCTCAGGGGTCATGAAAGGATAGTAACTGAAAGGCTCTGTTCTGTAGTATTTAAAGATAAACACTACCTAATAATTTTTTAATTTGGAAACTTTACAGGAGCTAAAACTCCTCTCTTGGCTCATGACTTATTCCTCCTCCACCAAATTATATGGAAGCTTGTTCCACATTTCAATTTCTAAGTAAATTGGTCCTCATTATTCTTGGATTCCTGACAGACATCATGTCTAAGAATTAATGTTTTGCATTCTGCCACTCTGTGCATGTTAAACAAATTACTCAGTGTCATTGTCACTGAATTAATTAGAAGGATTCATGTGATGACTTCAGCATACTTATGTGAGCTATTTTTGTTTTCAGTAGGGCTCATATTTTACTAATAATTACAACTCTACATGGGGTACCATTTGTGGTTTTAGTGTTACCTCCCTTGGGGAGTTGTCATGAGAGTTAACGCCCATAAAGCAGTCAACTGTGCCTAGCACGTAGTCAGGTATCCCAACGAGAACTTCGGTGCTTGGAAGTTGATTGTCACAGAACTACTGACAGTCCAAGTCTTTGGATTTCTAGTCTTGTTTTGCTTACTGTTCCCTGAAATGGCACTTGGGGGCTAAACCTGTGCACTCAGAAAAGAACAAAGCTATGTGGAATGGTTCCCCCAGGGGTCTTCCTAGTCTGTACTTCAGAAACATCACCCCATAACTAAAACATGGCCTATTGCGAAGAAGAACTGAGCCTCATCAGCTTGCCAAGAAATACTTGGGCTGTCTCTTTTCTTTTTCTTGAAATACCCAAACTTTCCTTAGATCTAACTTGAAGGTGACCACTTGAGTTGGTTGCCGAAACTTAAGTATACTGAGCAAATATTAGGAATTAATTTCATAGTTTTAAAAAAGCTATTAATTTCTATCTGCTTTTAATTTTTTTGTTTCCCCCCTTCTTTTACTGCAGTCTTTTTTCAGTCAGAATTTCGGTTTTTAGCTATGTAATTTGTTTGTCCTTGTTATTCACAATTCATTTGACAGTGATGACCTTGCTTCAGTTTTTCCCCTAAATTCTGTCTCTCTCTTTTCATATTAATTTTATCTTTGAGTTCTTATTTTACTGAACTCATGTTCTTTTCAGTTTTTTTTTTTTTTTTTAATCATAATAGGGTCATTGCTTTTTGTTTCCTGAACTTTTTTTTCAGATTAGATTTTTCTTTTAATCTATTACATGATCTCTTCCTTTTTGCTCTTTGTGAGTTGTTATTTTGCATAGCTCTTGTTTTTCATCATGTTTATGTTTAACACAAGCAGTTCTGTCCTTACTTTGGATAGGTCCATTTTTTAAAATCTCTGCTCTAATATAAGACAAATGACACCTCCTTTGACCCGTGCATAGGTTATCTCAGAATGACAGAATGTCTTTTTCCCTCTGAGCTTCTCCCCATCCCGTGGAGATTGAACCCAGGATACTCTACCACTGAGATATACCCTAGTCTTTTTCATTTTTATTTTGAGGCAGGGCCTCCATAACTTGCCAAATTTGGCCTTGAACTTGTGATCCTCCTGCCTTAGGCTCCTGAGTCTCTGGGATTACAGACAGGTGCCCAACCTAAGCAATTTTTCTTTCCTTCCTTCTTTCTTTCTTTCTTTCTTTCTTTCTTTCTTTCTTTCTTTCTTTCTTTCTTTCTTTCTTTCTTTCTTTCTTTCTTTCTTTCTTTCTCTTTGTGTGTGTGTGTGTGTGTGTTGCTGGGGATTGAACTCTGGACCTCATAGGTGCTAGGCAAGCACTCTACCATTGAGCTATATCGCCAGTTCCTTTGAGCTAATTTTTGATAGCTGGCTATTTGTTTCATTTTTTCATAGCTTAAGGTTCCAGGATAATGGGAAAGGGAAAATCTCACTTCTTTGACGTCCATTTACTGTCCTAGGGTTCGTTTTACATAGTCAAAGGTGATCTCCACTAACCATGGAGGGGTATTTGGGTTCCTCAACTTATTATTGAGCCTTAGGAGTCTGCACTGTCAGAAAGAAGGTGTAATTCTTTATTTCCTTCACTGCCCCTGTCTTTCCCCTGCAGCCTTTTCTACCAGCCCTGAATCAGAAGACAGAAAACTCAGATTTTCTTGCTTTTGATTTTGTTTTTTTCTAAGTTGAGGTTAATTAAGAAAGATCCTGGAGGTTTTCTTTGACTTAGCAGCAAGACTACTGGGTAGTGAAAGCCCACTTGCCTTACTTGGTCACTCCAGGAACTTCTGTTTATTTCCTAAGCTGATGTCTTTAAAGATTTATGGAGTTAGAACCTGGTGTTGTGGCACATGCCTGTAATCTCATCCATTTGGGATGCTGAGACAGGAAGACTGCAAGTTCCAGGCCAGCCTTGGTAGTTTAGTGTAGATTCTGTTTCAAAAAGGGCAAGGGATGTAGGTCAGTGCTAAAACATCCGTAGGTTCAATCTCTAGTACCCAGGAGGGAAACAAATTAAGCCAGATAATTTATAAAGTAAAGCATGGCAAAATTTTGGCTAATAGTGACCAAAGAAGGAAAACAGTGAAATCTAATTGCATATTTTTTCCCCAGTACTGGGGATTGAACTCAGAGGTGTTCTACCACTGAGCTACATACCTAGCTCTATTTTTCGTTTTGAGATAGGGTCGCTCTAAGTTGGAGAGGCTGACCTCCTGCCTCAGCCTCCAGAGTCACTGGGATTACAGGCCCATATCATGACACCCAGCTATTTGTCTCAGTAAGATTCTGTGGTTTAGTTTCACACCACCAGCTTTATAATTTATAATCTTTGCAGTTTGTGTTTCCGACCCTGTTCTTAGCATATGAAGCCTGCGGTCTGGCCTTAAGCACAGGGGCCAAAGTATTTTCTGGAAGAATCAGATAAACCTGAGAGTCAGGTACTGAACATAACATTTCACAAGTAGCTTCCCTAGAGGAGGAAGCCCTGAAGACAGAGTGCCCTCTGCCATCTCGATATACCAACTTCCACGTTTAACAAGACATGTTCCTCGTAAGCTTACCAGATAATATGCAGGGTACTCAGTAGAATTTGAATTGAAGATCCAATGAATAATAGTTTTTTATTATTATAAGTAGGTCCCATGTAACATTTGGGATATGTCTGTATGAAAAAATTGTTGTGTCTCTGAAATTCAAATTTAACTGGGTTTCCTGAGTTTTTCCTGATTAAATTTGGCAATGTTATTCCACCACCACAATCTTATAATAGATTTTCTGGACCTACTAGATTCCTCTTCTTTGATGTTTTCCTAATATTACTGACATCTTCATCTCTTTTATTAGTAGACTTTTTGCTATGTTCTTTCTGTAGCCAGTCTTACTAATATATCTTGACTCCTAGGTTTTAGCTGATAGAAATTTATAAATGGTAGAACATTGTGTAGTAATTAAGCACAAGTGACATTTACCCTAAGTTTTTTAGCACTTAGCCAAGGATCAGTAATAAAAGGACACAAAACAGCCTTTGAGTGACCAGAATAGATGTCATACATTCCATGCATGAAGTGCTTGTTTTCTTTATTCATAGATGTTCATATTAAGCTTTTGCTCAAAATCTTTGAGTTCTACATATTTTTATACCAGCTAGCTTAGTGGGCCATGGTAGAAGAGAAGCAGCAGGTTAAGGGAAGTATTGGTGTTCAGGAATAAGGACAGTGAGTGCATGGCAGCAGAATAAAGGGAGGAGACAGGAGAATGAAAGACCTTGTGCCTGACTCTAGAAAGTTCTGGGACTGCAGGGTGTAGACCAGACTGAAGGCACCAGTTTGGCAACTTCCAGTGCCACTGACCCATCAAATCATTCAATTGGAGGCTGTTTTAGGATGATTTTGGTATTAGACACCTAATTAAACTTCCTTAAGCATAAAGGAATGTATTAGTTCATGAATTTAAATCCAGGTTAGGTGGTGTCTAGCTTTTGCATTGCCGTGGAATACCTGACAAGAATGACTTAGAGGTGGAAAAGTATATTTGGGGCTCAGGGTTTCACAGGTCTCAGTCCATGGTCCTTGGACTCCATTGTGCTAGGCTGAAGGTGAGGCAGAACATCATGGCAGAAGGGCCTAGCAGAGAAAGCAGCTCAGCTCATGGCAACTGGGAGGTGAAGAAAAAGAAGAGAAGGGGCCCAGGGAAGAGGTACCCTTCCAGGGCACACCCCCAGTGACCTACCTTCTCCAGTCACACCCTGCCTGCCTACAGTTACCATTCAGTCAGTCCATTCAAACTAGGATGGATGTATTAGTTTACAGTTCTCATAAAACAATCATTTTACCTCTCAATGTTCCTGTACTAACAGTAGCTTTTGGGGAATACCTCATATCCTAACCACAACAGGTGACTTCATGAACTTTCAAATTCAGTGTTCAAATTCTTTGAAGCATTTCCCTTCCCTCCCCGCCTTTTTGGGTACCAGGGATTGAACCCAGGAGAGCTTTACCACTGAGCCACATCCCAAGCCCTTTTTAATTTTTAAATTTTGAGACAAGTTCTCACTAAGTTATCCAAGTTGGTCTCAAACTTGTGAGCCTCCTTACCTCAGCCTCCCATGACTCTACTATCCCAAAGTTCCTAACAGGCAGGTGGCAGTCACTCACAGCGTTTGTTAGGTGAATGAAGGAAGGTATGCAGATATAGTGGACCCTGAGTAATTTGTGATGGAGAGAAAGTACCTTGTTTCAGTGGGTTTCCAAAGTTTTTGTTGGTTGGTTCAACCAATAACCCCACTGGCAGAGAGAGAAAGAGAAAGTCAGTAAGATAAGTGTAGAAGATAAGAGAGCTTTTCTTGCTCTCCTGAATGGCCAGAGAGTTGTAGGTTGTCCCTGTGGCTTTTCCTCTCACATTTACCTGTATCATCTCTAGATCTGAGGGTGGAAACACCTCCTGGAGCCTTTACCTGTATCATCTCTAGATCCGAGGGTGGAATCGCCTCCTGGAGCCTTTGAACTCTGACGGCATGAAAACCGTCAGCTGACATGAAGATCTTTTAGTGCCACTCGCTGCATTGAGAGCTTCTGTTTCATTTACTTCTCTCTGGGATTGTTTTAGTTATTCGTGTGGTCTTCAAAATTCCTAAAGTCGTTGTTCATTGTTCTTTCTAGACTCAGGCTGCATGAAGAAAAGGTCATTAAAGATAGACGACATCATCTCAAAACCTACCCAAACTGTTTTGTTGCAAAAGAATTGATTGACTGGCTGATTGAACACAAAGAGGCCTCCGATAGAGAGACAGCAATTAAGCTCATGCAGAAATTAGCAGACCGGGGCATTATTCATCACGGTGAGTGAGGTGGCCACAGTCAAGGTGACTTGCGAGGACACAAAGGCCTAAAACTTTTCATGATACACTCTATTTATGTATGATCTATCAAAATGTATAAATGCATTCTACTGTCATGTACAACTAATTAGAACAAATAAAATTAAAAAAAAAAAAAAAAAGAAATACATGTTACTTTAAGTTGCTTCTTGTGTTCCTCTTCCCAGTTGCATTCCTGTCCTCCCACCAAGAGGTTTTGGCTTATTTCCACGCACTTTTTTATACCCTTCCTTTCTGTGTATGCATCTCTAAATAGCGTGTCACGCTGTCTTAAGCGTTTTGAGCCATTATAAGGATGCATGTTAATTCTTTTGCGATTGATCAGCGTGCTGTGAGATGCACCCATGTTGATCGTGTATCTGTTTGTTCATTTTGCTGCCATTGTTCACTTATCCATTCTCCTGCTGATGGAGATCCAGGTTGTTCACAAGTTTTTGCCATTTCTCTCAGTGGTTCAGTCAACTCTCAGGAACACATCTCAAAATCTCTCCACCTGGCATGGACCTTTGCTTGTGCTGCTCTTCTCCAGGCTGGGATGCCATGTCTCCTCATTTTTTGCCCGGTTTCTACTCATTCTTCAGGTTTCCATGTACAGAGTCTTCAAGGAAGCCTCTATTCTCCAAAGCTGGGTTCCTGGACTCCTGGGCACTGGTCTCCCTTTACTTCTTTTTCATTCGGTTGTTTTTTTCCCAGTGCTGAGGATTGAACACAGGGTTGCTTTACCAGTGAGCTTCATTCCCAGCTCTTTCTGTTTTTTGAGACAGGGTCTCACTAAGTTGCCCAGGCTAAATTTAAATGTGTTGAGGCTGGCTTCAAACCTGTGATCCTCCTGCCTCAGCCTCCCTCTGGGATTATAGGCATGTACAACTGTGCCCGACTCTCCTTACCTTTTCATGACCCTGTCACACCTTGTTTTAGCTCCATGCTGACATTTCTCTCTCTCTCACTAGATTGTGCACTCTTTGAGGCTAAGATCTGCCTCAATACCATCTTAAGAAGAGTTTGTGGAATAAATGATGAATTGAATTTTGTGAAACCTCTTAATAGATAATAATAATGGTGATGATGATAGCTAGTCAAACTGAGCACTTAACGGGTACCGGGTATGTTGTGCAATGCTTTGCATATATTTACCCAGACAGTAGCCATTTGTGTGCTTGCAGAGTTAGGAAGTGACAGGATTCTTACTTAGCATCTGACATCACCTGAGTGATTAAATAAAGAGTGATTCGTTTTCCTCATTGCCTGTCTGTGTGTGCTCTGTTGCAGTGTGTGACGAGCATAAGGAGTTCAAAGATGTCAAACTCTTCTACCGCTTTAGAAAGGACGACGGCACCTTCCCGCTGGACAACGAAGTGAAGGCGTTCATGCGAGGACAGAGGCTGTATGAGAAGTACGTGCGGGGGACCCCGAGCCGTCACCCTGACTCGTAGAGAGAAGCAGGGCGGTCTCCGTCTTTCCTTGTGTTGACTGCAGCCTGGCTTCTCCACGGGGGCGGGTTACATAACTGTTCTTTTTCAGAGGAGAAAAATGCTGTCACCCATTTGCTTTTCTCTACCAGAAATTAAGTTGATTTCATAAGATTCTTAATAAAGAATGAAGTCATCTTTTCTATATTTAAGTTGATTTAGCAAAACTCCAGAAGTGGAAACAAAGGGATGGGGCTTGATGCTCGCCCTGGGGTGTGGCCCACGCCCTCTCCATGTGTGAGGGGAGTGCTGCTGTGGCACCTGGCGGTTCGGGCTTGGAGTCCGCTAGAAAAGCAGAGGCAAGGGCAGGGGACGTGCCGTGTTCATCAGGAGATAAGTAGTGAGCAAACTTCAGGTAGCGTGATGTCTACAGGACTCATCTTTGTGCTCTTTGTTTTTGGTACTAAGGTTTGAACTCAGGCGGGTTCAACCACTGAGTCACATGTCCCGCCCTTTTTTATGTTTTATTTAGAGACAGGATCTCACTGAGTTGCTTTAGGCTTCACTAGATTGCTGAAGCTGGCTTTAAACTCATAATCCTCCTGCCTCAGCCTCCTGGAGTCACTGAGGTTACAGACAAGTGCCACCATGCCCATCTCTCTGCTCTTCTGAAGACTATTCTGCTGGTGGGTCTTGAATCTCCCAGGAGTCTGTCTCTGAGCTGACCTGCTACTCTATGACTTCATCCTCATCCTACCTTCCTTGGTTTTTTTTTTTCCCCCAGGATAACCATTAGAGAAAGGAGTACAGAGGACTTAGCTCAGGGGTAAAGGGTATGTCTAGCATGCGCAAAGACCAGGTTCAGTCCCCACTGCCACCAAAAAGAAAATGTGCAGAAACCAGAAGCCAAGCCACTTTCTCCTTAGCCTTGGCTGCCGTGAAAGGCTTTAGGGAATTGAAAAATAAATATTTGTTACAAAAAAGAGCCTTCCTTCCCCTGGTTGGGAGTAGGTGCAGTAATAGGGTCTGAGTGGTCAGGTTAAGTAATGCCATGGTGAGTGTAAATTCTGGTCCTGTCCCTTTGCCTTCGTGAACCTCTGTGTCTTGGCTTGTGACATGGGAAAAGTGGAAGGACCTGCCACCTAGTGCTGCTGAGGGAGTGAAAAGAATAAACCGAGCCACGTCCGTCTCAAGTGTGTAACTCAGGTGTCAGGGACATAGTAAGACCCCATGGGGACAGCCGTTCCCAGTGTGAGCACAGTATTGATGACCGCCTCGCATCTGTCCTTCCTGTGCTGTGTACTCTTGTCCGACATCTGTTTGCCTATTTCTGAGCTGGTCTTGTCTCACCGTTTTTGGTTGGTATTGTTTGTTTTTTTGGTACTGGGGATAGAACCAGGGGCCTCTACCACGGAGCTGTATTTTTATTTTATGCAGAGTCTCACCGTGTTTCTGAGGCTGACCTTGAAGTTGTGATCCTCCTGCCTCAGCCTGCGGCCGTAGGCTCGTGCCGGCACACCTGACTTGTCTCACCATTTCATGTCCAGTAGATACTAGCTCTTCACTCACTAGTTTTCTAAATTGAAGTCTAGAAAATTCCTCATCCGCCTGACTCACCTGAATTTGAATGGAGGGGATCCACCAGCACCTCTATTGAAATACTTGAGCTTCTGCATTAGATATTTAGATACCATGATGGTCCCTTTAAGCTATGTTTCTGTGTTGCCAAAGCCATGCATGTCCTTTCCATGAAGGAGGCCAATCATGTCTAGCTGCAGCTTATTCTTTGAATCTGGATATCCACACTTTGGGACAAGTATTACCAGCAAGTAAAAATGTCTGGCTGAGGTGTTAGAGGTGTATCTCCATGGTATAGTGCTTTCCCAGCATGCATGAGGCCCGGGGTTTAATACCCAACACTGTAAGAAAAAAAATGTGAAAATGTCTGGTATCAACTTTTATTGAAAACAGGAAGAGTATGATGACAAGATAATAATAGGAAGAGCTAAAGTTGATACCTTCTAGAAAAAAGACTCTAGCTTCACCTTCTGTTACTTCTCTTCTCTCATCCTATCTATGCATATTCACCTGCATGTCTCTGGACCATCCGAATATTCTCTCTGCCTTCGGGAAATATATTAATTCATTGATTATTTAGCAAATCTATGTTGAGCCTTTACCCCATGTCAAGCACTGGAAATGTGCCCTGAGCTGAGCTTGGTGGCCACATGACAACTCGGGAGGCTGAGGCAGAAGGATTGCAAGTTGGAGGCCAGCCTCAGCAAATTAGCAAGACCCTGTCTCAAAATAAAAAAATAAAAAGAACCAGGGATGTAACTCAAAGGTAGTGCACCCTGAGTTCAACCCCCAGTACCCTCCCTCCCATCCCCTGCTACACACAGAATATAATGAAGCATAGTACTGGTGATAGTCACTGCTATAAAGAAAAGCAGACTTACTGAAGGTGGTGAGGTGTTTTAGACAGGGGGTCAAGGAAGATGTCCCTGAGGAGATGACATTTGAACAGCGTGAGTTTTGCAGATGGCTGGTGAAAGAGTAACCTAGGCAGGGGAAGAGCACAGGTACATACAGGTTGTGAGCTGAGGAAGCGTTTGCATATTCAAGGATAATAAGGAGGCCTCAGGTTCTGAGGTTGGGAAGTGAGAAGGAATAGTAGTTCAGCCAGGGCCTGATACATAAGAGCCCAAGGCCATGGCGATAATTAGCAATTTCACTTTAGGTGAGTGAGGTGGGAAGCTCTTGGAGAACTGGGAGAAGTGGCCACCTGATATGCTCTTGGCTACTTCTAAGACTAGAAGGCTCTGTGTGCCATTTTCACCATTTCCCTGGTTCATTCTGCCTCTCTGGGCTTCCGTTTAAACGTGACCCTCACTAGGACTCCTTCTGTTCCCCTGGGACTGAGTTCGGTGCCTTTCCTGTGTCTTTGCCCCATCGTAGAACTCTGTTAACATTCCCCTTGCATGTTCACTGCCTCAGTCCCAGAACCTTGAGGACAGGCATGGCCTGACCGTTCTTCATATCTCCCAAGGCCAGTTGGTCCCATGGGGCATGTGTTTGGCGGGAAGTGTGCATGAACTTGTGGACAGATTCAACAATATTACTGTACTTTTTCTGTGTGCAGTTGACTTTCTAGTCATTAATATTCAGTGTTACAGTATCTAAGAAATTTATTTCTTCAAATTGCTTGTGAAATTAGAACTAGGAAAAAGTAATTTAATAGGTGCTTAATTGTGGTTGACCTAGCTGCCTCCCAGCAAACCTGGGCCCCTTGTTCTGGTGGCTGGAACACACCTGGAACAAACTTTGGGACTTTTGGGACTGACGGTTCCATTTATGTATTTAATCCGTTATTTTTGGCATTAATTATATTTTATGCACTTTCCTTGTTTTCTAAGCTTTCTATGAATTTTATAAGTTTTAGATACTTTTTAAAAACAACATTAAAAGTAGAAGTTGGAGATGTAGCTTGGTGGTAGAATACTTGCCTACCATACATGAGGCCCTGGGCTCAGTCCCCAACTCCAAAACAAACAAACAAACAAACACAAACCAGAGAGAGAGAGAAAAGGAAAAAAATAAAACATGTGAATAGTTGTTTTGTTCATGGCTCATCTTTCCAGTTGTTTTAATTGTTTAGTATTGAAGTTTTGTTGCTACATTCTTTTCAGCAGAGTGCTTATCCAGGATATCTCTTATATTTGTAAGCGAAGGCCTTGCAAGATCTGTGTCCCTTCTGCTGTTTTCCTTCTGAGATCATAACAACACATATTTGTTGCTTGCTGACTGTGTATCAGACATCCTGACTAATCCACTTTATTTATTAATTGTCCTAACAATACTGAGTTAGATGCTGTTATTGTCTCTGTGTTATGAGAAAAAAAACAGAGATCATCTCACCAGTAAATTCAAACCCAGGAGCCTGGACCCTAACTTCCTTGCCACTAGGCTATTAATAAATCCTTTATATTTCCATAGTAGAGAGTAAACAAATGAGATCAACATTTACTTCAACATATAGCTTCCCATAAAAGGTAACAGAGAATTTGTAAGGTGGAAAACTTTCTCTACCACTGTACTGAAGAGAGACCAGATGTGAAGTTTGATGTTAGAAAGTAAGAGCCAACTCTTTCTCCTTCAGGCTGGGTCTGCAGGGCATCCTGTAGACCTGATAAAAGCAACAGTGCCTTTTATTTGCAAACTACATTCCTTGAAGCACTCCCATTAGATTACTTGATCTGAATTTCTTTACAAAAATGGAGGCACGACTTTTTCATCTTGCTTTCAGAAGGGGCACCAGAGACCCAAGGCAGTGAGGTCATTAGACTTGATGGTGATGCAGCCCAAGAGGATGGAGAGGGCCTGCACCTGGGGTGCAGGTGCAGTGCTGCTCTTGTTTGCCCCCTTCCCACCAACTCCGAGGGACCAGTCGGATTGCCCTTAATTCCTCTCGGCTCTTCTCTTGCTCTTCTGTTATTAATAGGACTTTGAAACTCGGCGGTTTCTGGCTGAGGTTTTACTGAGCTATACTGGTTTTAAGATGCCCTGGTTTTCTACTTTGTGGAGGTGTCTGCTATTTTGTTGAACAGAAACTCTATTTTGAAACTAAAATTTCAATCACTGCTGGCTCTCAGTGTTGATGTCACTCCAGTTATCTTACATCAGGAATCCTGGAATGAACGAAGCTTCCCACTGTGATAAGAGTTATAGGGGAGATGGGGACATGAAGCCTTCTGCATAATAAGCGACAGTGGAGGTGGGCTTTGGAGTTATAAAGCCCTGGTCTCCAATCCCAGACTCACATTTGCTCTGTGACCTTGCTCAGGTTGCTAAATCTCTCTGATGTGCAGTCTTCAGTGACCATACAGCCAGGATCCACAAGGGACGGTTACATGATATTTGTCTGTAAAGTATGTGGCATGAAACAAGAGCCCAAGAAGCATTAGCTGCTCTATTAGAGTAGCAAATAATAGTATAAATAAATGATGCCTGTTATTCTTGGTTTATCATATCATTATAAGATGCAGCCTAGTGCCATGGTTAAGAGCCCAGGGGCCAGGCTACCTTGTTGTGGATCCTGGCTTTGTGCCTTGGAGCAAGTGGCTCCACCTTCCTGTGTCTCTATTTGCCTGTCTAGTGAATGGAGGTACTGGTTGTCTTGACTTCTTAGTCTTAGGGGAGTAGACCATGTGGATAAGCACACAGCAGGGCAGTGTGCATGCCGCCGCTCATCTGCTGCCAGCTTGGGAACAGGAGAGGGTGTGTGCACCGGGTCGATGCCCTAACTTGGTCATTTTGAGGAATTCATCTAGATGCGTGCAGGGCAGAGTGCCCTTTTCTGAACACACACCACCTGCATACCCTATGCCCCGTGGATGGCTGAGCGTGCAGGGAGTGAAGCCTGGCACCGCCTCCCTCCAGGGGGGCCTCGCCCATCCCACTGCATTTTACATGGATGCGCAAACCTGAGACACTCAGCACAAAAACACAAGGCAGAACACTCCCCAGCAGTACAATTGTCAGTTTTCAAAGGAAATTTTTGGAAACAGGATAAATATCCATAACTTAAAAAGAGCAACACTGAATCTGGTACGCTGCCTTCAGAGGCTGGAAGGTATGGTGCAGCCTCTAAACTGCAGACCTAGTCTTTCAGCAGTTGGCAAAATGGATCTGTTTAAGAGAAACATTGAGCTCTAGGATATCAAATGCCAGTCTGGGATGCTTGCCTAGCACGCATGAGGTCTGAGTTTTAATCCCCAGCACCGCAAGAAAAAAAAGTAATACTAAAAAAGAATATCAAGTGCTCTGTATACTGGTGAAGAGAATTAGCTGTAAAAGAGAATATGACTTTGAGGTACAATTTGCACTTTCCTTACCAAGTCTGGTAGTTGCAATGTACATTTTCAGCTAACCATGATTTCATCTTTAGAGGAGACATCTCAATTCTTACTTAACCTCAGTCTTGAGATGGAGTTAGATCCCTTCTAGGTCTGTTTCCTGGAGACATTTGTCCAGTGTTTCCATCCAAGGGGCCTTGGTTTTCTTGGCAGCAGGAGTTGCTCTCTGCAGCCACTAGTGGTCCATTTGTCCTGTGTAGGGGCCTGAAGAGCTGATTTAAAGTGCCCCTAGGCTCTCAGATCTTTGCATTCCCACTGCTTCCTTTATTTTCTCTTCCAAGGACAGAAGAGTAATGAAAGAGAGAAGCTGTATCCAGAGCCAGAGCCCCTTGTGTGCTTTATCTTATCAGAGGTCTCTCAGTCATGTGTTCCAGGGACACTCCTTTGTTCTCTCCCAGTGCCTGGCACAGTAAATATTTGTTGAATGAACAAAGGACTCTCCATGTTGTGATAGCTATGAGCTGCAGAGCCAGGAGCATGAAAGAGCACAGAGAGCTTGCTTTTAATGACCAGCAGCAGCAGCCAGAGGGTTAGCGTGCCTGGCTTCTGAGAGTTGACAGAGTGTCTTACACATTATTATTTGATGCTCTGTACAATTCTATGAGTTGTATACCCAACAGGCATAACTGATCCTATTGTAAAACGCGAGGCACGAGCTACAGAGAGGTTTAATAAGTGATATAGACCCTGAGATATGGAACTGGAATTAAAAAAAAGTCTAAGTGTTCCAACTTTTTATTCCATTTTGTTCTATTTTCAGTATGTAAGTGGTTTT
Source organism: Sciurus vulgaris (assembly GCF_902686455.1). NCBI lineage: Eukaryota > Metazoa > Chordata > Mammalia > Rodentia > Sciuridae > Sciurus > Sciurus vulgaris. The sequence continues at coordinate 192,427,801 of NC_136461.1, forward strand.
CTTTTTTCTTTTTCTTTTTCTTTTTTTTTTTTTTTTTTTTGGTACCAGGAATTAATCCCAGGGGTGCTTTACCACTGAGCTACATCCCCAGTCATTTTTATTTCTTACTTGAAACAGGGTCTTGCTAAGTTTGTAGGGCCTTGCTAAGTTGCTGAGGCTGGCCTTGAATTTGTGATCCTCCTGCCTCAGCCTCCTGAGTCACTGGGATTATAGGTGTGTGCCAATGTGTGTGGCTTGTTTTGTTTTTTCAAACTGAGATCCCAAGTTCTGTAACTTGATTTAACTTGATTCAAAACAAACAAAAAACATTTGATGGTACCAGGGATTGAATCTAGGGGCACTTTACCACTGAACTATAAACCTAGCTCTTTAAATTTTAAATTAAAAAAAAAAACTTTTCAACTTTAAATTTTTTTTTTTTTAAATTTTGAGACAGGGGCTCACTAAGTTGCTGAGAGTGACCTCAAACTTGCCATCCTCCTGCCTCAGCCTCCTGAATGCTGGAATTATAGGTACGAGCTATAATGAATTACAGGCCATTGAGCTTGGCTTGATTCAAATTTTATCTTTAACTGTTTTTAAACTATTTTGCAGACTGTGATACAAACATTTTCTAATATGTATATTTTTGCATTTTACATAATTAATTGTGGTATCCAATTAATTGGTGGTTTAGGAGAATCTCCTAATAACATTTTCTGCCTTCTTGGGTTTAAGTTTCCTAAGATTGCAATGTTAGTGGATTAAAGGCTGTTATGTTTTGTAACAATTTGTGTGACCAGGTATGATTCTGATACTGTGTAACTAATGTCAAGAAGTGGTAAGACCTGGGCTCTGTGACACATGCCTATCCAGCAACTTGGGAGGCTGAGGACGGAGGATCTTAAATTCAAGACCAGATTTAGCAATTTAGTGAGGCTTTAGGAAATTTAGTGAGATCCTCAAAATAAAAAATACAAAAAACGAACAGCTGGGGATATAGCTCAGTGGTAAAGTGCCCCTGGGTTCAATCCCAAGTACAAAACAAAAACAACAAAAAGCTGTTAGAGGTCTGAGATTTTGTGTGCAAGCTACCAAATTTGCCTGGCATTTCTTCATGAATACTGGTAGATGATAAGAAACCCTCCGAGTCAGGACAAGGACACCTATTCTTAGTAATAGCAGTAGCCAGAGTATCGTCATTTTGTTGACTTAGTTCCCAAACCTTAGTGCCTACAAAACAGCACAAGGAACTCCAGGTGACATCTGCACACCCAGTGGGTTGCCTTATAGAAGAGGAACCGCAAGCTTCAGGAACCTGAATTTTTTATCATGATCATCAAACCCACCTGCCCCTCGGTTCCAGAGGGAGGCATAATGTTGCTGTACTGGCAAAAAACAAATCTGCCTTTTTCACTCCAGGGAGAGACAGTCTTCCAAGTCTATTCACTGTATAAGCATCCTTGAGAAGCTAGCCTGCAACAAAAGCCGTTAGTATTTGTAAGACATAAAAAAATGAGAGAGATTCATGGAGAATTATCTCTCAACAACTACAACAAAACACAGAAATTAGATTTTGTAACCGATCATTAGGAGAGCAATGGTTATGTCCTTACTACTCCTCTTAGTTCTTTATTTTTCATGTTAATCAAAACTTTTATAGGTTTAATTTGTTTAACTTTTATAAGTAAATGTTGTAAGTGTGAAATTTTTTAAATGGTCATGGTGGCACACACCTGTAATTCCAGCTACTCAGGAGGCTGAGGCAGCAGGATCAAGAGTTCAGGGCCAACCTGGGCAATATAGTGAGACCCTGTCTCCAGAAAAAAAAAAAAAAAAAAAAAGTCTAAAATTATGCTGGTTCTGTTGGCTCTCACTTCTAGTCTCAGCTACTCAGAGGCTGAGGTAGAAAGACCATGTGAATCCACAAGTTGGAGACCAGCCTGGGCAATGTAGTGAAAACCCATTTAAAACAAAAACAAAGAAGAGCTAGGTACCATGGCATATGCCTGTATTCCCAGCAACTGGGGAGACCTGGGCAGGGGGATTCCAAGTTTGAGGCCAGCCTCATCAATTTAGCAAGGCCCTAAGCAACTTAGCAAGACTCACCTGGCCTGGTCATGCACACCTACAATCCCAGTGGCTCAGCGGGCTGAGCCAAGAGGATTGTGAGTTCAAGGCCAGCTTCAACAATTTAGTGAGGCCCTAAGCAACTCAGGGAGACCCTATCACTAAATAAAATATAGAAAAGACTGGGGACCGATACCAAAAAATATTAACAAGACCCTATCTCAAAATAATAAAAAGGACTGGGATTGTAGCTCGGTGGTGCAGTGCCCCTGGGTTTAATCCCAGTAAACATCCATTCCCCCCAAAGTACTTTTGAGTCTGAAACTTTTACTTCTCAAAATGTCTTTAGCTTCAATCCAAGACAGTGGCCTTAAGGAATACTACTAAATAATGGTAAACGATACACAGCTTAATGGATTTTTAAATGAGTCTGAGGAAAGTGTCCATCACTTGGCTCATGTCAGCTCCTTGCTTCTGGTTTTGGAAATCACATTTTCCTAGCAGTGCACCTTCCCCCTGCTGTGCAATATATGACAATAATGCTAGAACTTTGTTATTATGCAGATCAGGTAACAGGCCAGCTGTGTTTGTCAGAAGTCATCAGCCCTAGGTTGTCATTGGCAGATTTCTAGCTCTGGTTGATTATTTAGAAGTGATTTGATTTAAAGGTAAACACACTGCTGTTCAAACAATGGTCTGGACCTGTTGACAATAGAGATTGGCTGTTCTGGTAACTTCTGCTAAATTTTCCTAATACTGTGTAGTTTCAGGGGTACAAACCAAGTTGCTGTCACATTGATTTTTGCCACTCAACCTCTGTAATTACTTTTCAACTTGATAGAATGGATAACATCATCTAAGATTCCTGAGCTGAAGAAGTGTGGGTAAGAGTTCTTCTCCTGCCACTTACTACCAAGACATTTGTCCCTTCTGAGTCTGTTTTTTTCCCTGAGATCTAGAAAGAAGATGCCTATTCAGAGGCTTGTTGTGAGGACAAATGATGTCAAGTCCAATGGAATCTCATCTGATGCAGGACCATTAGGTTTCCAAAACATAAGGAAAAATATATAGCCTCAAAAATACTGTTACTGGCAGATGTGGTAGCACACATTTCTAATCCCAGCTACTCAGAAATCTGTGGCAGGAGGACTGCAAGTTTGAGGCAGTTGGCAAGACCCTGTCTCAAAAAAAAAGGTCTGAGGAGGTAGCTCAGTGGTAGAGCACCTGTAGGTTCAAACACCAGCTCTGCAGAACAAACAAACAACAACAATAAAAATTCTCCTACAGCCCGGTGTGGTGGTGCATGCCTGTCATCCCAGCAGCTTGGGAGGCCGAGGCAGGAGGATTGTGAGTTCAAAGCCAGCTTCAGCAACTTAGCAAGGCCCTAAGCAACTCAGGGAGACCCTGTCTCTAAATAAAATATAAAAAAGGGCTGGGGATGTGGCTCAGTGGTTAAAACCTCTGGGTTCAATCCCCAGTACCAAAAAAAAAAAAAAAAAAAAAAAAAAAAGGAAAAAAGTCTTCTATTATCCAAGTTGCATCAAAACCCCTGCCTTTATACAATAGAGTTATATTCTGCATGATGGAGTGTTCAGCCTGTATGTGGGACATTTCTGTCTGTCTTCTAGATCCATTCTCAGCCCTTTCCAAGCTTCCATGCCTCCAGGAGGCTGGTCTGTGTGAACTGCTTCAACAGGCCCCATAGTCTTCTGCCTCCTGGTTTGGCTTAGTCAGTGGAGCTACTAGCAAGACATTCCTGTTTCCTCTGCACTATAGGAGGCCACAGCTCTTGTCAGGCATTCCTCTCCTTAAATCCATCTTCTGTGGGCTCTGGATATCCCCTTCTCCCCAAAACCCTCAGGCCTGGAGTTGCTAATGGCCACCCACCCAGTCTCTTAGGCCTGAGCTTCACTGTCCCTTCCTAGTTTCCCTTAACCCTGCCCATAGCTTTAGTAGTTCCTATATTATAAACTGCCTTTCATTAGCCCATTGGTATTATCTTGGTTTTTTCCTGCTGAAACCCTGATTGACAGAATCTGTGAGATTCACTTAAGGACTAAGGTGAGTTCTTAACTCCTTTCTCCAGGAGTTGACCGGCAGGTGGAATTGCCTACTCTATGAGTAGAATAGTTACTTGATCTTTTTGTGTTGTTGTTTGAATAGTGTACCATGTATAATATGATAGTTGAAACTGGCACATGGTTCTCTTGTGGCCACTATTTGTAGAGTAGAAGTTTGGTTATACTATTATTAATTATTCTGGCTCTTTTCCTACAGCCATCTCTCCAGGGTAACTGGTGCTCAATGTTTCAGTCTCTCCAGCATGACTGAAAACCTCTTTGAGGGGAGGGACCTCGAAACCTCACCCATGTTGAGATTCAGTGTCCAACAGAGGATGTACCTGCTAAATGCTGTTGAAGAGATGAAGGAATAAATGAATGTTTGGGCATTCTTATTTAGAAAAGGAATCAACGGGTAGCCCCTTTCTCTCTTTCCTAAATTTAGGGATATTCAAATTTAAATAGAACAGCAAGTAGATTTTTATTATTCTAGCTGGACAAGGTGGACATGCCTGTAATCCCAGCGACTCAGGAGGCTGAGGCAGGAAGATCTTAAGTTCAAGGCCTCACCAATTTAGCAAGGTCCTGAGCAACTCAGCAAGATCCCGTCTCAAAATAAAAAATAAAAAGGACCGGCGATGTGGCTCAATGGTTAAGTGTCCCTGGGTTTAATCCCTGGTACCAAAAAAAAAAAAAGTTTACTATTACATTCTATTCATGTTTATTAATTATAGCTTCTGATTGTATACATTCAGGAGATAGTCATAGCCATCGTTTACTCAGGACTTCTGTGTTCTAAGTATAGTCCTTTTTGGGGCGGGGGGGGGGGGGGACTAGGAACGGTACCCAGGGTCACTTAACCACTGAGCCACAGGCCCAGTCCTTTGTATATTTTTATTTAGAGACAGGGTCTCACTAAGTTGATTAGTACCTCATTAAGTTGCTAAGGCTGGCTTTGAACTCACAATTCCCTTGCCTCAGCCTCCAGAGCTGCTGGGATTACAGGCATGCACCACCATGCCTAGCTACAATCCTATTTCTTGAGCATAATTTCATTCAGTACTTCCTACACCTCTATGGAGATATTTGTACCATCAGTTTACTGGTAAGGAAAGTGAAGTGAATTTCTTGAAATGGCCTGAGTAACATGCATGAAGTCTTTCAGTTGCTGGCCAAAAGCTGCTAACAGGGCTGCCTCTTTACTTTGCCGTAATCGGCATTAAAATTTTCAAATTTAAATTCCTTGCAGTGAATCTGTGGAGATTGAATACCATGTCAAGCATGCTGAGTCCAAAGACTTCAGCTCTGACTTAGTGTTGGTGGATTCCATCTGGAAGAGATTCATAACCACAGAGTCCTTTCTAGAAAAAATCACTCTGGTTGGATCAAGGGGGAAGAGGCAGGGTGGGCCCCCTGTAGTCAACAACTTGCAACAGAGAAGAAAAGAGCACACACACAAAGCTAAAGTGACGGTGGGCACCTCTGAGAGAAGAGGCACATTGGCACAAAGTAAAAGGAAATATTTGAGGAGAGATACCAATGGAGGCCCAGCTGGGAGTTTTTAAAGATGGAGGCTCCCCTGGGTGGTGGCTTCTTGTTAAGTGCAGAGATGGTTCCAGGAGGTGTAGTTGCTGCATTGTTTTCCTTGCTTTGTTTGCTAAATGGAAACATCCCTGCTTAATTACAGTCCCTTCATACACAGCTTGGGAGGGAAAATAAGGGCATTGTTCCACCAAATAGGAAAAGCACCAAATTGACAGAAAGCATTTATTAATTTCAGAGACCCTAAGAACAGTTTTTCATACCCTGAAAAAAGAACATCCAAATAACATCTTCAACTTTACTAAAGTTAAATTTCTAGCTCAACCATAAAGTTAAATGTATTGAGACCACCACCCAGACAGCACTTTTTGAAATGTCCTCTGTATTCTACCATAGCTCAATAAATACCCCAAACAAAACGAACTTTGGCATCAATGTTCAAATTTTCTGGAATATAAAACTTCCTTTTAATTAATTTAACTTCTTTGCCTTTTCTCTCTTTTACCCATAACGAGGCTCCACCCTTCTCCCACCACCCCTCTTCAGATACCTTCTGGCCAGTCCAGACTGTTGTCCAACCTCTGTAAGAGTCAGCTCCTGGGGAGGGGTGTGTATAATCGTGTGTATCATTGCTCATCGTAACTGTGTGCCAGGGGATATGGTGCAGACTTGAAACAGATTATCTCTAATTTTTACAATGACTCTGATAAGTATTATTGTCCTCATCACTTTGAGAAGAAGCTTAGTATCCTAGAAACCAACCACAGCTTGGAAACCTCGGGAAATCTGGGATGGCTTCCCTGTGCCTCTCCCCCTCTGGAGCCATGTGTGTTGACAGGCAAGTGAGGAGGAGAAAGTAATCAAGCAGATCATCTCCACCCCCTTCGGGTATTGGATTTACTCATTTTGTTTCCTTTTTACAGAAAACAATAGATCCAGAAATAACTGAAATGTGTCCTTTCCATCCCATCCCACTTTCGTGGATCCTGCCTTTCCCTCTGAGGATGCTAAGTGATGGTTGAGCATCTGCCCACACACCAGTGGCTCCACTTTGTGTTTCTTTTTCCCATTTCCCTACACCAAGACTAGTCATTGATGTTTTGGTGCTGATAACCTCTTGCTGGGTTCCAGCCAGTAGGCAAAGTCAAAAGTACTATTAAAAAAAAAAAAAAAAAAAAAAAAAAAAAAATATATATATATATATATATATATCCCAGCATTCAGAGAATGTGTGTATCTTGCTTCCTCCAGGTCTTCCAAAGTAGAAACTTTGCCTTGTCTGTTGTGTTCCTAGCAACCAGCACAAGTCAGGGTAGCCAGTAAGTGCCTGATACATTTGCTGAATGAAAAGCAAGATTGCTGTAGTGGAAATGACAAAGTGACTGATCACATCTACAAAAGGATCATTATGCTGTCATCTTTGGTTTTTTTTTTTTTTTTTTTTTTTGGTCCTGGGATTGAATCCAGGGGCTCTCTATCAGTCTTTTTTTTTACATTTTTATTTTGAGACAGGGTCTTGCTAAATTGCTAAGGCTGCCTTGCACTTGCCTGCTCAGCCTTCCCGGGCTCTGGGATTACAGGCATGCCCCACTTTACCCAACTCATCTTTGCTATTCTGATTGACACTGCTGAGCTCAGTATCTTTCTGTGGGTCTTCTCACCTGTAGGGTAAAAAATCTTTCTGACCTGGTCACTTTCTGGTGCTCTTGCTTGCTCTGTCCTCCCTTCCCTCCCCATCCTGTCCTGACATCTTGTCCTGACTTTCATTGGTACCAAGCTTTTGTACTTGCCGACCTTGACCTGTGCCCTCTCACTGGCTCCCAGGGACACTCTATTCCTTCTTAACTTGGAGCTTGAGAGCTCCCTTTGGTAGACTTGTTTATTGTATTCCCTTCCTTCTTCTTTCTCCTCATATAGACCTCTACCTCTGTTTACAGCACTTACGTGCCTGGCATTTAGGTTTGTTGTGGTGGTGGTGGTGGTGGTGCTGGGGGTTGGACCTAAGGCCTCACACATTCTAGCCAAGTGCTCTACCACCAAGCCACCATGTGCCACCCAGCCCCTGGCTTATGGGTTTTTAATGTTTGGTTCCCCACATAATAATATGTAAGGGTAATGGCCATGGTTTTCATTGCTTTATCTCCTGGAACACAGTTAACTTAGTAAATATCTAATGAATAAATGAAAACATCAAAGAAGTGATTTTTAACAGCTTTATTGAGATACAGCTGGCATACTCTACAATTTGTTCATTTAAAACCTATAATTGAATGATCTTTACTATATTCACAGGTGAAACTGTTGTGATTAGTTTTAGAATATTTTCATCACCTCAAAAAGAAATCCCATGTCACATCTGTAGTCCTCCATCCACCCATTTCGTCCCTTGTCAACCACTAATCTACTTTCTGTCCCTATAGTCTTCTCTGTTCTGAACATTTTACATGAATAGAATCATATATATATATATATATGTGTGTGTGTGTAGTGTTTTGTGGCTGTCTTCCTTCACTAAATACGTTTTCATGGTTTACCCATGTTGCAGTATGTTTCAGTATTTCATTTCTTTTTATAGCCAAATAATATTCCATTGTATGGATCGATGACATTTCAGTTTTGCTACTTGATGGACATTTGTGTTATTTCTTTCTGACCATAATGAGTGATGCTCTTATGAGCATTCCTGTGCGGCATTTTCTGTGGATAGGTGTTTTCATTTCTCTTGGACATAAACCTGGAGTAGAATGACTACATTGCATGGGTAAGTGTCCTTCATGGTTTGAGGAGCTGTGAGACTTCGCGGAAGAGGCTGCACCATCTTACATTCCCACCAAGAGTGTAGGAGGCTTCCATTTCTTCACATTCCTGCCAATACTTGTTATTATGTAGCTTTTTTTTTTTTTTATCCTAGCAAACTAATGTGAAATGATATCTCCTTGGTTGGTTGGTTTGTGTTTGTTCTTTTTTTTTTTTTTTTTTTTTGGTACTGGAGTTGGAACCAGGGGCATTTAACCACTAAGACACATCCCCAGCGCTTGTTATTTTTTATTTTGAGACAGGGTCTTGTTAAGTTGCTTAGGGTCTCACTAAGCTGCTGAGTTTGGCCTCGAACTTGGAATCCTCCTGCCTCCATCTCCTGAGCCACTGGGATTATTGGTGTGTGCTACTACATCTGACTGATGTCCAGCATCTCTCTATGTACTTATTGGTCATGTGTGCATCTTCTTTGATTGGTTCAGATCACTTGTTCACTGTTTAATTGGGTTATTTATCTTTTTATTATTGTACTGTAAGGCTTCTTTATCTATTCTAGATACAAATCCCTTTTCAGAGATACAATCTGCAAACAGTTTCTCCCATTCTATTTCTTGTCTTTTCATCTTTTCACTTCCCTGATGGCTGTTTTTGTTTGTTTGTTTTTGTACCAGGGATTTGATTTGTTTTGTTTTGGTTTTGTGCCAGGGATTGAACCCAGGGACACTCTAACACTGAACTACATCCTCAGCCCCTTTAGTTTTACTTTGAGACAGGGTCTCGTTAAGTTGCCAAGCTTCTTGCTAAGTTGCTGAGGCTGGCCTCAAACTTGCCTCAGCTTTCCGAGTCTCTGGGATTACAGGCGTGCACCATTGTGCTCCTCTTAGCCACACAAGTTTTAAATTATGATTATCCCAGTTTAATTTTTCTTTTAGCATGTGTGCTTTTGGTGTCAAATCTGTTTATTTGCCAAACTCAAGGTCATGAAAACCCCTTTTTTTTTCTGTTAAATTGTTATGGTTTTGGCTCTTATGGTTAGGTCTTTAAACTATTTGGAGTAATTTTATATATAATGTCAAGTGAGGGTCCAACTCTGTTCTTTTGCATGTAGCTGGTTGTCCCCTCACTGGTAGTTGAAAAGACCATCCTTTCTCCATGAGATGACCTTGACACTCCAAAACTCAGCTGACAGTGGGGCACAGTGGCGCATGCCTATAATCCCAGCGACTCGGGAGGCTGAGGCAAGAGAATCTTGAGTTCAAAGCCAGCCTCAGCAATTTAGCGAGACCCTAAGCAACTCAGCAGACCCTGTCTCTAAATAAAGTACAAAATAGGGCTGGGGATGTGGCTCAGTGGTTGAGTACCCTTGAGTTCAATCCCCATTACCAAAGGGGAAAAAAAAAAGCTGTCTTAAGAGAGGGAGTTTTATGACTGTACAAATAAGATGTTGGTTGACTAAGGAGAGTAGGAACACTCCCCCCTGCCCCCGTACTAGGGATTGAACCCAGGAATGCTGAATATTTTTAATTTTGCAACAGGGTCTCATTAAGTCATTTAGGGCCTCAATTAATTGCTGGTGCTGGTGCTCCTTCCTTAGCCTCCTGAGCCACTGGAATCAGAGGTGTGTGCCAGGTACCTGACTGTCTTCCTGATTTATTTATTTTATTTATTTTTTGGTGTGGGGGTTTGCGCCCAGGGGAGCTTAACCCCTAAGCCACATTCCCAGTCCTTTTATATTTTATGTAGATAGGATCTCACAAAGTTGCTTAGGATCTCGCTAAGTTGCTGAGGCCAGTCTTGAACTCGCTATCCTCCTCCCTTAGCCTCCCAGGCCGCTGGGATTACAGATCACTATCCCTGGCTATCTTCCCTTTTTATACTGCTTCCACATGCTGGATCCTGTAATAATCTCACCTATTCACTTAAAAGTGGTCCCTGCTTATCCTTGTATTGAGGGGTTATTTTTCTTTTTTTCAATACATATATTCAGTTTTCATCACTTTTTTAACTCTCTTAAATATATTCATTTACTTTCCCTTCTTGGTATTGTATTCCGTTTTTCTTTGTCACTTTATCTTATATCTCCTTAATTTCTTCCTTTACCCCTCTTTTCTTTCCTCGTTTTTGGTAGCAAATCCTTTTGTTTTCTGATGATTATGAAAGCATCCAAAATAAATAATGACCACGTCTTTAAAAGAGCCTTTAAGAAACTCAGCTTCCCTTGACCATTGTTCCAAAGGCTGAGGGAGGTTCAGATTGTTTGGATTGAGGGTAAGGGTCCTCGGTTTCTCTCCTTTTTGTGTAATTTTAGGGTTATGAAACCACAGTTAATGTATCCTTTTCGAATGACCCTGGCCTTGGAATCTGCACTTGGCCTCTGTCTAGGGCTGATTCAAGTTCTGAAAATGACTGTATGACAACATTAAATACCAGGGGGAATGTGAAAATCACAGCGTAGGTTTCAGAATCTCAGTCTTTTCGCAGCGTAAAACCAGCACTAAAAACTTCTTGGTTTTCTTCCAGTTAATTTGAAACAATAAGCCAAGAGGAAGGGATATGATCTTTCAAATCACATTTTCCATTACTGTTTCTTATGGTTTTTGCTTAGTTTTTGTCAATTGATAAGAAAATATTTGTGGAGCTTCTCATGTATACCTCTTCTCTGAGTTTAGTTTTCTAAGAAATAAAAACATTTAAGGCATGGTCTTTCTCTTTTAGGAGCTTCTAGTTTGGCTGGAGGGAAGGGTAAAAATAGCACATTGAAAATTGAACTAGTTGTAGTGTTGCCACTGCCTGTAATCCCAGCAGCTCAGCAGACTGAGTCAGGAAGATCACAAGTTCAAGACTAGGCTCAGCCATTTAGCAAGATCCTGTCTCAAAATAAGAAGTAAAAAGGTCTGGGGATGTGGCTTGGTGGTAAATCACCCCTGGGGTCAATCTTCAGTATATTAAAAAAAAATTGAGCCAGGTACAGTGGTGCACACCTGTAATCCCAGTGACCCAGGCAACTGAGGCAGGAGGATTATAAATTGGAGACCAGCCTCAGCAATTTAGTGAGGCCCTAAGCATTTTATTGAGACCCTATCTGAGTCACTGGGATTACAGGTGAGCGCCACTGCCCCGGCTATTCAGCACCTGGATGTGAACGAGAGCCTGGTGTCCCTCTGCCTTTCCCTCAGACTGGGGCTGGACCTTAGCCCTCCTTGTCCCTGAAGCCAGGTTCCCTTGCATAGTAAACATCCTGTATCACTGTGCCAGCCAGCAGCCCCTATTTTTAAAGAATAAGGTGGATTTCTCCAGGGAAGGGAAGAGAAGATGTGAGGGAACAGCGTGAGTCGGGGACACAGGTGAGAACCAGCGTGTGGTGTGGAGAAGCGGGGAGAGGAGACTCGGTGGTGGAGTGCAGGATGCTGTCCTCACCCCCCCAACTTCCCCAGTATGTACTGCTTTTACTCACAAATATTAACTTTCTGTTTACTGGTTCCTAACCTAATTATCATGAGACTTATATCAATTTATCTGTATAGCATCTACTTTATGGATAATAGTGTCATACTTAAAAATACCAGTGCTGGTGTAAGCATTTCTCCCTAATTAATATTTTCTTGCTCATCACACAAGTCAATATTAGATGTTCAAAACTCTTCATGGGAAGCATACATCTAAATGTATAGTTTAAAATTTGTAAACTAGTTTATTATATTGGGTATAGAAATATAACCACTTCTTTTTTTTTTGGCCAGGTGTACTGCACCCCATAAGCCCAGCAGCTGGAGAGAGTGAGGCAGGAAGATCCCAAGTTTAAAGCCGACCTTAGCAACTTAGCAAGGCCCTAATCAACTCAGGGAGACCCCGTCTCTAAATAAAACATAAAAAAGGCTGGGGATGTGGCTCAGTGGTTAAGTGACCCTGGGTTCAATCCCCAGTACCAAAAAAAAAAAAAAAAAAAGAAAGAAAGAAAGAAAGAAAGAAAGAAAGAAAGAAAGACAAGAAAAAGAAATATAACCATTTTTACTTATATTTTCTCAGGAACAACACATCTGGTTAAACACAAACTTAACCTTAATTTAACTTCTTGATTGGTAACATTTTTCTCAGTTATAAATGTAGTACATTCTCTTTGGGGGAGAATTTGAATAATAGAGAACTCTATTAGGAAAAATTATTCATAAACTACCTTCAGAGGTAAGACCATTAATCTTTGAGTGAATTAATTTTTAAGTTTTAAAGCCAAATAATGGTTATCATGTATATAAAATAATTTATCATTAAAATGACTTGCTTTTGAAGATCTCTCTCTACATTCTCAAACGTCTTTTTGGCCCCACAACTCCATGGTTCATTTTAACTCCCTCCCTAGCTTTCGCCCCTGCACACCATTCACGTATAGTCTCACGTTATATAGGGTCTGCTCAGATCTTTTGATTTTTTTCAATGTACAAGGAGATTGCTATCAGCTTGTTTCTATTCTTGTACTGGCACCTAAATGTAGCAGTTCCTTCTATTGTACGCTGCCTTCCCTTTGGTTAATGTGAGTCTGGGAAATCTGACTCAGATATAGATGCAGGAAAGGTTGAAATCAGTTCACATGTGCAGTTGGCCTGCTGAATCCTTGCAGGAGGCAAGAATTATTAATGCTGAAACACACATAGAAATGGCTCTATGCCTTCAGGAGGAATTTTTATCTTATGATATGCAAGTTTTATTCATTTTGATGCAAAGAAAGTTTTTTTAATCAAGTAGTGGCTCCATCTATAAAACATATAGTAGTCATTATCATTGTCAATGTCATTATCATCACCATGGCTAAAATGTATTTGGTGTTTGTTGATGGTGTGCCAGGCACCATAATTTTTATGTCTTATCATGTTTAAGCTTACAATTCCTTGGGTTGTCACTATTATTATCCCCATTTTACACATGAGGAAACAGAGTCAGATAATCAACCTGTGAAGAGTTGAAATCCATCTGATTTTAGACTACATCATTGTACATGTGGTCTCATTGACTGAAACATCATTATGGAGCTAATGACTACACAAACGTTCGTAGCAGCATTATTCATGATAAGTCAAAGTGGAAAAAAACCCAAATGTTCACCAATTGGTGAATGAATAAGCAAAATGTGGTATACCCATGCAGTGGAATATTATTTGGCAATAAAAAGAATACTTGGTACATGTGCATGATCCTTATAAAAACATTATGCTAAGTGAAAGAAGCCAGTCACAACAGACCACAATTTTTTTTTTTTTTTTTTTTTGTCGGTGCTGGGGTTTGAATGCAAGGCCTTAGTGCTTGCAAGGCAAGCACTCTACCAACTGAGCCATAACCCCAGCCCAGACCACATTTTGTATGAGCCATTCACATGAACTCTCTAGAAGAGAGAAATTCAGAGCCAGAATATGGATTAGTGTTTGCCTAGGACTGAGGAGATGGAGAATAGGGGAGTAACTTAATGGGCTTGGGGTCTCCTGTTGGGGAGATGAAATGTTGTCATGTGGATTATGGAGATAGTGTACGACTTGCATGTATATATTTTAAAAACCCACTGAATTGTACATGTGAAATGGGTTAAATGTATGGTATGTGAATTATATCCTAATAAAACTGGGAGGAGGAGGAGTTGACATCATTGTCACCCTGACAGCATCTGCTTCCTCCTCCTTGAGTCCTGCAGTACCATGTAAGAAGTCCAGGCTGCCTTGCTGGACAGAGAGGCTGTACTAAGGGGCACCACAAAGGCAGACCTCCAGCCCTGGCCACCCTCTGCTTGCAGTTGTGTGTCACTCCAAGCTAGAGCCATGGATTCTCAGATGAACCCCCAGGAAAGGAAAGCATCGAACACTAAAATATAATTAAGTGATGGTTGTTTAAAACCACTGCATTCGAGGGTAGCTTGTTATATAGCAAAAGATGATGGGGATGGGTTGTAAGTCAAATTCTTGCTTTAACGCTGTGACTGCATAATAGTAATAAAATCAAATTGCAAGAAAGACTTGGTCTTAAAAAGGGGAACCGGGATAGGGATATACTTTCTTGATTGTAAGGGGAAATGAAATAAGGAAGAGTCAAGCGTGGTGGGGCATGTTTTAAATGGCAAGCTGAACCAACCAGGCAGCCTGCCAGCTACTCTCTTTCCTGAAACTCACATTGGCAGAAACAGCTAACCAGCCACTTGTCCAGAGTCTACCAGCTGCTTAGCAGGAACTCTAGAGGTCTGGCAGGTCTTGATTCTAGAGGGAGAAATGACACAAAGTAACCCCATGCACTTGTCCTCCCCAGACCCTGAAAGGAGAATCCCTGAGCTGAAACGGCAGAGTCTTTATCAACAAGGCTAAAGGCCAGGCGTCTGTCTGCGAAGTAGAGGGTCAACAGTGTAGACTTTTAAAATTTTTCTTCCTGGTGTTGGGGATCGAATCCAGGAACTGATACATATTAGACAAGGGCTCTACCACTGAGCTACACTCCCCACACTGGAACTCTCTATTTTTTGGTAGTGGGGGGGTAACCAGGGATTGAACTCAGGGGCACTCGACCACTGAGCCACATCCCCTGCCCTACTCTGTGTTTATTTAGAGACAGGATCTCACTGGAACTCTTGATTCACCTCATCTCCATATAGAGGCATCCTAAGGGGGTCATTTTAGTTCTTTATTTATTGATGCATGTTCTCACTATGTTGCCCAAGGTAGCCTGAAACTCATACTTCTCCTGCTTCAGCCTCTTGGTTAGCTGGGATTGTAGGAGTGCCCCACTATCCCCAGGTATAGAGGGATTTCTTAGGGGAAGTACTGGGGATTGAACCCAGGGACACTTAACCACTGAGCTATATCTCCAGCCCTTTTTTTTTTTTTTGAGACAGGGTCTCCCTAAGTTTTTTAGGGCCTTGCTAATTTGCTGCAAGTTAACCTTGAACTTGGCTACCCTCTTGCTCCAGCCTCCCTTGTCACCAGGGTTACAGGTGGGTGCCATCACACCCAGCTAAGGGGTCATTTTTAATTATACACCAGGGTTAGCTCTAGTGGCACAACCTTGAAATCCCAGCTACTTGGGAGACTGAGGCAGGAGGATCACAAGTTGGAGGCCAGCCTCAGCAACTTAGACCCTGTTTCAAAATGAAATATGTAAAGGACTATGGGTATAGTTCAGTGATAAAGCACCTCTAGGTTTATTCTCCCAATTTCCCTCCTCCCCCTCCCCACATTGGATGATATATAACAGGAAATGCATAGAAACAAGTTTATTCATTCAGCCAATATTTTTTTGTAAACCTATTATGCTGGGAAACAACCATGAACTACATAGACAGGGTCTCTGCTTTCCAAAAGCTTACAGTCATGGGAGCGGGTAATTCCCTGAGGGCTCTGGAAGTGGCACATGGTCCAGATTTGTAAGAATCAGAGATTTCTCAGGAGATATGCTTATAATGTCAAAACTGAGGCTACTTTTCCATTTTTTTTACTCCTTCATTGCTTTGACCCTCAAAGCGTGGTATTCCTTATTTGGACATGCACATGAATCCCTTCATCCTCTCGCCTAGATTCCCATCAGCAGCACAGGCTCCGAGGTCTGGCCACACATGGCTGTTTTCGGTGTAGTTAATTTTCAGCACTCTCCAGTATTCATTCATCTTGCCCTCAGTACTTTCTGAGCTGTGCGATATGTCTCTGTGCATGATGTTTCACATATTATTGCCACTTTCCAGTGACAGGAATGTGTCCCAGTTATCTATCTATTCCTGCAAAGTATGTCACCTACAACTTCATAGTATGGCTTTTCCCGATTCTATGGGTTGGCATGGTGCTTCTTCTAGTCCCTTCACCAGGACTTGTTCCGGCGGTTGCTGGAGGGCCAGCAGGTTCAGGATGGTCTCATCCATGTGTCTGAGAGTTGGTGCTGGCTGCTTCCTGGGCACCATGGTCCCCCTCCTTATGCCCTCTTCTTCTCCAAGAGGCCACCCGCTCTCTTCCGTGGTGGTGCTACAATGGAGCAAAGGCAGAAGTTGCCAGGCCTCTTGAACCTCGCCTTAGAAGTCTCTGTAATGTCACTTCCTCTGTATCCTGTTGATCAAAGCAAGTCTCAAAGCCACCCCAAGTTCAAGGGAAGTTGAAATAGACTTCACCTCTTGATGGGAGACACAGGGCAGTCAAACTGGAAGGCAGCATGAGGGGAGCTGTGCACTTGGTCACCTATAGAATGTCTTCATGATTCTGTCATTTCACCTTTCAAGAAGGGACAGGCCAGTATTATATTCAATAATACTTCAGTAGTTCTTATTGCCCATCCTAGCTCCACCGTTACTAACTCCAGGAAAGCAGCCTAGTAACTACTTCTAAGGATGGACTTGGGAAAGGATTTAAATAAGGAGTGTTTTAAATGAGATCATGCTGAATTAGAAGGTTTTAAATGAGAATTTCTAGCTTTTATAAATTCTCTTCATATAAGAATATACATTTTATTCTTAGAACTTTTGGATTTCCTTGCAGACTTTCAATGAGAGCAGCAACCCAGTGAGAAAAGTGGAATAGGCAGTATTTTCCTTATTTAATGGATGTTTGGAGAATACTGAAGCCGTGAGGAAAGACGTGACTAGTGTGTGGTAGACCGTATTGGGGTCCCAAGGCTGCTGCTTCCTAATCCTGTGCCCTTCCATGCCTTGCATTCAGCAGAACTCAGGATTCTTCTGGGAAGAGCCAAGGGGAGTTTGAAAGAATCTCTGCTTTTGGCAGTTCATAGCCTTTAGGCACAAGTTCATCATGTCCTGGTGTGCGCATCAGGGTTACTTAAGTAGTGAGATGCTGGCATGTACGGTGTCTTCCGCATCATAAAGTTGTTTCTTCACTCACTCATGTGATTGTTACCACAGCTGTGTGAAGAGACCATTATACTCCTGAGAAAAATGAGGCTGGAAATAAAGGTGGCTTGCCTGATGTCTCAAAGCTGCTAAGTGGAGACCTTCTCTGGTTCCTAGAACAGTGTTCACTCTCTAGTGTAGCTGAGCTGTAAGTCAGAAAGCATTGAGAATGGACACCACAGGGATTCAGGTATACTGTTCCATTACCCCCAGATGAGGTGATTTAAGGACAGGCCTAACCTGGAGACCCTTCTCTCCCTTTCAGTGAGGGCTGTTGGCCAGTTTTTCTCATCTGCATGAGAACTGCGTTTTTCTCCTGTAGATGAAGAGGGGAGCTACAGGATCTCCAAGGTTTCTTCCTGCTCTAGAGGGAAGTGGTTCAATTTGTATAGCATATTATTGTTTGAGAGGAAGGGAAGCTTTTTAAAGGAGAGAGACCAGCTTTCATATGGAAGACAGAAGCTTGCCAGGCAGTTTTACAAAAGAAGATGATACAGTGACCTTGGTATTTGATGAGATTCTGTTTTTCATAAAAAATTCGTGGACAAACATGGAGCCTACCCTCCTGGAGTTTATAATTGAGTGGGGGAGGTATTCCTTAGTCTGGTAATCACACAACATGCAGGGGAAACATGAGAAGGTTGTGATAGAGACCTGTCAATAAAGATGCAAGGGATAGGAGTTACATAAGCATGAGGAATGGAGGCAGGATGGGGAAAAACAGGAGGGAACATTCCAGCATTCAAAAGCCCTGTGGTAGAAAGGGCATGGGATGTCTGAGGGACTAAAGAAGGCCATTTCCTTTGGAGCACAACCAAGGTGACAGTGAGTACTTACTTAATACTAGAGATTGAATCCAGGGGTGTTCTACCACTGAGCTACCTTCCCAGCTGTCCCCACCCCCGCCCTTTAAAATTTTCTTATTTCAAGACAGGTTTTTAGTAAGTTGCCCAGGCTGACCTCAACCTTGTGATCCTCCTGCCTCATCCTCTCCAATCTCTGGTATTATAGGCAGGTGCCACCACACCTGGCCACAACGATTCTAGTGAGACAGAGTTTGGGATTTTTCTTGCATTATAGACCATGTAAAGGAATTTGGGTTTTATTTTAAAAGCAATGAGAAACCATTGAAGTTTATTTTCTTTCTTTTTGATTCTGGGGATTGAACTTTATACATTACCACATGTACTTTACCACTGAGCTACATCCCCAGCCCTTCTTATTTTTAATTCTTTTAATTTTTTTTATAGGAGTGAAAGGGATGGGATTTATTCAGGTGTGAAGAATAGACTAAGAACTATTGCAGGAGCAAGAGGTTACTCTTATTTTTATTTTGAGACAAGATCTTGCTGAGTTGCTGAGGGCCTCTCCAAGTTGCCCAGACCAGCCTAGAATTTGTAATCCTCTTGCCTCAGCCTTCTGAGTCCCAGGGATTACAGGCACGTGCCACCGCACCCAGCTCACTGAAGTATAATTTCAACAGTGTCAGGACATTATCATATTTGAATTTTTGAAAGATAGTTTAATTGCTCTGTCAGGATTCAGCTGTATAAAGGTGGGTTGAGAACAAAAGTGGATGGATAGTATCCTCTTAAGAAAACACCGTCATTATCTCAGTTAAAGGTATTGGTGTTTTAGGCTAAGGTGGTGGCAATGCAGAGAGAGAAGACCTAGATGTACATGGGAGAGATTTAGGAAATAAAATTTGCAGTTCATCTAACAGATTGTGGGTGTGGGGGAACTGGCAAAGACGGTGGTATGGGGGCTTTATTTTCTGGCCAAAGAGTAGAAGCACTCACTAGCAGAGGAGCTGGTTTGGAGGGAAAGACAGGAGTTCAATTTTTGGCTTTTTATATGGATTGCAAATGACTGGAGTTGGGTGTACAGGCCCTGTCTGGGATGTACATTTGGGGATTTTTGAGGCACAGACAGAAACAGAATCTATAAGGTTGGAGGAGTTCACCCAGGAGTTTATGGAATGAGAAAAGAAGTATTTGGCGTTTGAATCTCAAATGATTCCAGCCTTTCAAATTCAGGGAGATGAGGAGGAACCATCACAAATGTGCTGAGAAGGAGGCTGGAGTGGAGGAACAGCAGAGAAACATAAGTGTGATGTCCCTTTAGCCAGAGGAAGTGGTCAGTAACATCTAACGGTATTTATGTCAGCCTAAAAGAAGACTTAGATTTATGTTACATTGTATCATATTTGCATGCCTAGGAGAAGGCTGATGGCCCCAAGTGGACCTATTTTGAAGGACAGAATTCAGAGGAGTGGAGAAATGCTTGCTTAGGAAGCAAGCTATGTGAAGATAGGAAGATTGTAAAGAATTGACTTATATAGCTGTCTATAAGTAAGATCAGCTACTTTAACAAAATTACCATAGATTTGGGTGGCCTAAACAAACAACAAATGTTTGGGAATTTCAAGATCAAGGTGCCAGCAGATCCTGTGTCTGATGAGGGCCTGCTTCCTGGTGTGCAGATGGCTGTCTTGTCGCTGTGTCATTATATGGACAGAACAAAGAGAGAGAAGCAGGCTGTCTTCTGTCTCTTCTTAGAAAGGCACTAATTCCATCATGAGGGCTTCAACCTTATAAACTTTCTTCCGAAGTCCCATCTCTAAATACATCACATTAAGGATTCCATCATGAGGGCTTCAACCTTATAAACTTTCTTCCGAAGTCCCATCTCTAAATACATCACATTAAGGATTATTCAGCATATACAAAGAGTTGGGGGGTGGTCACAAACAGTCTACAGCAGAAATCTTGTTAGCACAGTGATTTGGGAAATGGAATGTCTTTAGAAAAGAAATACTAGCCTTTTTAGAAAGATATGATGGGGCTACTCCTTTGCAAGGTGGATATCTTGAATAGAGTCTATGAATGGTGAAGTCTTAGATCACATTTCCAGTTTTTTCCCCCTTATTACCAGGAGAAAATGCATCTGTTCACTTCTGAAGCAGATCCTCTCTTAGAATTTACATTTGTGGCAGCACATGACAGCCAAATCTGTCTGTCTGACAACTGCTATAAAACTTCACAGAAGTCTATGATTTAGGATTTCAAATGAGCTGTGATCCTTTTATGTAGGTTTGCTTTATATTTCCTTCCACCATTTTTCCTCCCAGGTTGATGAGCCCTGAAAACACACTCTTACAACCCAGGGAAGAGGAAGGGGCCAAGTATGAGCGCACCTTCATGGCATCTGAATTCCTGGATTGGCTGGTTCAGGAAGGTGAGGCCACCACAAGAAAAGAGGCGGAGCAGCTTTGCCATCGACTTATGGAGCATGGCATCATACAGCATGGTGAGTGTATTGGTCAGCTTTTGCTTCGGTAACAATCAGCCCCATAATCTTGTGACTTATAACAACAGGCACTTTTTTCTCAGTGTATGTTCTGTGAATCTGTTGCACCTCTGCTTGGGTACAGCTTGGCTTGTCTGTAAGCTGAGAGTTAAGTTCAGGTTTGTGTGTCATGCCTTCTCATTCTGGGACACAAACTAGCAGAATGTCACTGTTGGGTATGTTGTTTTTAAAGATGACTGCAGAAGCTGATAAAGGCAGGTAGATTCTTGTAGTGCTTCCAGAAGCTTCTGATCAGATGAGAATGTAATATCACAAACAACTCCATGGCCTTGGGTAGTAAATATCTTGGGAGGAGAAAATGAAATTTTTCTGAACCATGATACAAATAGCCACAGTGAAGAGTTAATCCAACAAGATTTCATAAAGTTTTCACTTTCTTTATAGGGCTGAATCATAATAATGCAGCATAATATATTGGTTCAGAAGTGTATCATTGCATTTTGCTGCATGACAAATTATCCTAAAATTTAATAACATGTTACTCCAAAACTTAAGGTGTCGATAATAACTTTTATTATCTCACACAGTTTCTGTGGGTTAGGAATTTGGGAGAAGCTCAGAGGGGTGGTTCTGGCTTGGGTGTCACCTGAGGTTATAGTCAAGACATTGGCCAGTGCGATAGTCTTCTGAAGACCAGCCAGGCTGGAAGACTCACTTCCATAGTGACTCATTTGTTGCCTAACAGGTTGGTTTTGGCTGTTGGCAGGAGGCTTCAGTGCAACACTGTGTAGACTTCAGCAGTTTGCTTGAGGATTCTGGTGACCTGACAGCCTGGCGTTCCCCAGAGAGAGCAAAAGAGGATCTGAGAGAGCGAAAGGCAGAAGCCACAGTGCTTTTTCTAACTGAGCCTTGGAAGTCAGACTCTGCCATTTCCTCAATAGTCTGTTGGTTACACGGTCAGCCCTGTTCAGTGTGGGAGAGGAGACGGGGCCATCTTGGAGGTGGGCTCTCACAAAATTACAGCCTCCCAAATCCCAGCTCCACCATTTACAGCTGCTTACCTTGCCCTATCTTGAAAATTGGGATACTTCATAGGGTGGCTCTGTGAATACTTGGGTAGGTGTAAAGCACTTGGATCAGTGCCCTGCTCTTAGTAACTGCTTAGTCGGTCAAATAACGTAGCTATGAGGTGTAGGCTTTGGGCTGGGAGGAGAGAAATTGGAACAAGAAGGCTTTTTGCCCATAGGCCACGTGAAAGGTGGTCCTTGAGTTACTTTTTCTATGGCTCCCTCCCCAGGATCCCCTCCCTTCCAGGCCTCTATAGGATTTCTATTCCACGGTTAGGAATTATAGACTTGAAATAAACTTTAGAAAGTATTTGGAGCAATGTTTTTAAAAACTGCAGATTACAGCCTTTTAGTAGATCCTGAAATAAGTTTAGAGGATCATTTCTAGCATTAATAAAATTTTAAAATAAAATAAAGTAACTTTAAGTAAACTAGATTAGACTCTTTCTAATCAAAGTGCGGCCCATGAACCAGCAGTATCACCTGGGAATGTGATGGAAAAGCAGAATCTCTGACCCTGCCCAAGTCCTGCTGAATCTGATCTGGATTTTAAGATGATTGCCACAAAATTAGAATGTGTGTTAAAATTTAAGAGGAACTGAATTTGATTTAACTAGAATAGAAAATAACAGTGTATTTTAAGTAAAGATAAGTATTTTGCAAATTTTATTTCAGTTAGGTAAACACTGTATAAATATAGTCTATGTACTATATATGCTATACTCTCTATACTATATGTAGATAGTATATACAGTGTAACATGGATATTTATGTGGTATTCATTTGTGTATTGAGTTGCAACATAAAAGCTATCTGTCACTGTGTGTTGGGGTCAAATACTTGGAAAGCCACTGCTGTGGAGGTATTGGCTGGAGTGACACTGGGCAAATCCCAGGTGCTTTGTCCTGTGCGCTGCTACCACACGCAACTCACAGCTGTGGGTGACCTGCCTCCAGCAGAGCTGAGTTCTCTGCGGGAGGGTAGATGGAGAGAATGCATGGTGCCAGCCTGGCCCCTAGACTTCAAAGGCACAGAGCCTTGTTGGATTATAAAATGGTTGTAGAAGCAACTAGAAGACAGTAGAAGATGTACCATATATTTCGTTCATTTGCTTATTGATTTTACACGGTGCCAGGCACTGTTGTAATCATTTTACCCTTTATTAACTTATTAAACCTGACAAGGTAGCTAGTAATTTTTTAAAAATTTTACTTCATTGTGGTAAGTATAACATTTAATGTGAGATCTACCCCCTGCTTTAAGGGTATAATACAGTATTGTTAACTATAAGACAGGCATTCTTACTATATTCACTTTACAGATCAGGGAATGAAAGTATCAATAGGTTATATAATTTGTCAGAAGTCATTCAGTAGTAATGTTCAAATGGATATTACTGCTGGTAGTCGTTCAAGTGAAGGGTTTTCCCAGAGAACCACAGCACTTTTGGGTTAGAGTTGGTTCTGCCATCTTTGCCCAGGCAGAAAAATTCAGGTGATACAGGGTTCTATGAGAAAACTAGCCTCTCGTACTATGATTTACTGACTCATACTGTGCATGAGAGAAGAGAGAAGATGCCTTGAATTGTTTCCATATGACTTCTAAGGAATGACTAATTACACCTCAATTACAATGAATTTTATAATGCTGTAAACTTAAGTGCCATAAAGACGCAATGCAGGGCTAGGGATGTGACTCACTAATAGAGAACTTGCCTAGCAGGCACAAGCCCCCAGGTTCAATTTCCAGCACCACAAAATACATGCATATAATGTAAAGGACAAAGTGAAGATATTGATAGCAAATCTTAACCACACAAGTTTGCATTCCATGATTTTAGGAGCATTGGATAGTCTGTGTATAACAGTTGAGCTCATTGCACAGCACAGCAATTCATTGCTGGATTGCTAACTTGGAGTTACAGAAATGTAGCCATCATATCTATATATGTTAGGGCTCATGATCAATACCAGTTAGTGTCCTAAACTAAGGGAGACCCTGTCTCAAAATCAAAAAGAAAAGAGCCTGGAAATGGAGCTCAGTGGTAAAGGGCCCCTGTGTTAAATCCCCATTACCAAAAAAAAAAAAAAAAAAAGTGCTTCCATCCATTGAAACCAGTTGGTGTAAAAATCAGGCCCACTCATGAAATCCTAACTAGCTTCACTTATGAATGGTGAATGATGCTCTATTATGGCAGAATTTGTTACTCAAGTAATTAATTTGCATGCATATTTATGCTTACATAAATTTGTGTCTGTGTGGATATATGTATATATTTATTTTTGGTACTGCAGATTGAACCTAGGATGGCTTTACCACTGAGCTATATTCCCAGTCCTTTTTATTTTCCATTTTGAGACGGAATCTCACTAAGTTGCTGAGTGTCTTGGTAAGTTGCTCAGGCTCACCTTGAACTTGAGCTCCTCATGCCTCAACTTCTTGAGTAGTTGGGATGACAGGTATACACCACTGGACCTAACTTTGTCTAGCTTCTTAGTTTATTGATATTTACCATGTACCAGGCATCAGGCTAAATACTTCATAGATTTTAATATGTTGGATAGCAAATTATGTATGTGCTTCACACATATGATTTATATTATATTATATTTTATATATATATATATATAATTTTATTAAATCCTCACATCAATTCTGTGACATTGGTCTTACTATTACAGTTTTATAGTGAAGAAATCTGAGGTCCAAGCCTTTAAGACATTTTTCCCAAGGTTGCTTTCCTGGCCAGTCCCTGCTAAGCATCATGCCTTAGAAAGAAGCTTGCCTTGGTCTAGCATGTATGCAGTTGGGTGTGGCAGCCTGGCAAGAGCAGTTGGAGGGAAAGTCTGAGTTTAAATCTCAGCACCTTTACCACCTGAGGAACCATGTCTCCATCTCTTAACTTTTCTATTCCTCAGATTTTTA
Source organism: Sciurus vulgaris (assembly GCF_902686455.1). NCBI lineage: Eukaryota > Metazoa > Chordata > Mammalia > Rodentia > Sciuridae > Sciurus > Sciurus vulgaris. The sequence goes on from NC_136461.1 coordinate 192,452,364, forward strand.
AGTCAATAAAATTAGAATCCCATTATATGCCTTTGAAAGCGCCACTCTCAAAGATTCTTTGGGCATCCACAAGTTCTGTGATGTATTAGAGGCACTTGCCACGTGGCTGTACTCATAACTGAGATTATTGTGGTGAAAGGATGCACAGCAGAATCAGCAAGAGGCAAAGACACATCAGGTGGAGTCTGGGGAAATCCAGGCACAGGTTTCCCACCTGGCCACACAGAACTGACTCCCTCCTCCAGTGGTGAAGTGTGGTAACATCATGTCTCTGCCCAGGGCAGCCCTGTTGAGACTCAGAGCCTGAGAGTCTCACTCTGCCTGTTCAGCCAGCTGCCGCCAGCTGCATTCCAGACTCTGAAGGAAAGCAGGTGTTCTCCATACATCACACTGTTGTACAAACAGTCGGGCAGGGGATACAGCGCCATTCAGCACCTTAGTTGGCAGAATGGCCTCATTGGTTAATGATTTGGGGACCTTCAAAAGTCAAGTTCCCAGTTGCTAGCCTTGGGCCAGCCCCACAAGCAGGCCCTTCTATATCAGGACTGTTCTGGACAGAGTGACAACTGATTGACAGCAGTTGGCAAAAGTTTTTAGGGCAGTGTCTAACTCTGATGGCCTTCAAATGCTAGCTATTGTATGTGATCTGATCGATTCTAAATCATGGTCATCATTTATGGGAGCTCCTACCGTAGGCCAGCCATCACTATTCTCAGCCTCTATGTGTTGACTTTTATTTCTTTCCATGCTGAGTGAGTTATGGTAATCATTCTCATTTTGGGATGCGGTTAAGTAAACTTGCTGAAGATGAGAGCTAAAAAGTGGTAGATTCAAGATCAGGAATCAAGGCAGTTCTAGCTTCAGAGGCAGCCTCTCAACTACTAAAGAAGATAGGGTGCTCATTGCAAGTCTCATGACACTGGGGAAAAATGTTCAACTTTTATCATATCAGCTCACACAGCCTGGCAGAGGTTGGAACTATCAATACCATTATCCCATAAAATCTACAAGATTCCCTTTCTCCAAACAATGACCAAGTACCCTGAGATTTTTGTGTAACCTTTGCAAATGGGATGAACATGCTTCTTTACTCACATTAGATACTGCCCTATACCCCCTTGCCCCCAGTGTCTTAGCTGCCATCCAGCTATCTCAGCCTTAAATGGAGGGAGATGGAAACTGGATAATCATGTGGGTAAACTGTTCACAGCTGCAGCAGCTGACCCTGGATAATCAGGCTATTGCTGCTGTGTCCGGGCGTATAATTTCCTCTTTTAGAGCTTTAGTCAAAGCACTTCAACAATTTCAACACTTCATAAAGCCCTCTTTTTTTTTTTCTTTTGTTTTAAAAATGCATTTAGATAACATTGTGCAATACATATAGTAGTTTGAATCCTCCCCGCTGCCCCAGGGTAGTAATGATTATCCCATCCCTTACTGGAAGAAGGTTGCTGAGACTTACTCTGAAAGCCATAAAGAACTTGGGAGGCTAGATGCTGTAAGGAAAGGACTGAATGAAGGAAATACAGAGAGAGGAGAGGCAGCTCAATAGTAACACAGGTTTATTCAGGACAAACCTGCAGATGGGGGCCCAGTGGAGACAGATCCCGTCTTCTGCTGGGGTAGTTACAGGGGAGTAGGGAGGAGGAAATTTTTGTGGTTAGACCTTATTAGGGATTGTCAGGGAAGAGTCAAACCAAGTGATTTTCAGCATTTCAGCCCCAGATAACAGTTTTCTTTCTTTGCATGATGATGAAGTATTGTCTGGGGTTTAGGTCCGCCTGTGTCAGTGAGATCCTGAGGTGGCTCTTGTTTCAAGACTGAAGCTAAGTTTCAAAATGGTGTTGACTGTGTCAGTTCTCCTTAACAGATGCTTGATCCTCACAGGAATCAGTGGTATCTTTCCAGTAATCAAGGACATTGACAGAGTTCAGCTTAAACCTGCCTAGAGGAAATCAAATAATGAAAAGAAAAAAGAAAAGTAGGAGAGAGGGAAGGAGGAAGGGAAGATGGTGGGGAGGAAGGGAAGGACCGATGAAGGTTAAAGGTGAGATTGTTCAGGGGAAGAAAAATAACTTTCTACCCTCATGAGTTTGTTTTTGCTTTTTAAACTGGGAATCGAATCCAGAGGTGTTTAACCACTGAGCCACATCCCTAGCCCTTTTATTTTTTATTTTGAAGCAGGGCCTCACTAAATTGCTGAGGCTGGCCTTGAACTTGAAATCCTTTTACCTCAGCCTCCAGAGTGGCTGGGATTGTAGCCAGGTGCCACTGTCCCTGCTCTTCATGAGTTCTTTACTGGATCCCTGTAGCAACAGGAGAAGGGAAGAAGTTTAGTAACATGCATCCCTCTTGTATACAAGGGCGATAACCCAGAGAAATGAGTGGACTTCTAGAGTAGATCTCCAAGGGGTAATTTAAACTTCAGACCTAAATACCATCCTCATCTGAAATGAAGGAAAAAAAAAAAGGCAGGGAACACCTGGCTAAGATGAAAGGGCCAGGCCGTGGAGAGCGGCTCAAACAAAATAAGGTTTGTTTAGTAGATTTAAATCCAGGCCTTCTCCATGGGTTGAGTCTCTCCTGGTTTAGTCATCCTTCCCTGTGTAGAGGAGACATGCTTGTGCTTACACATGGGCAGTTCTTTTATAAAGGGACAGATTTTCAGAGCTACTGCTGTGAAAGCTGATCCTAAAATAACTACCTCAAAATAATCCTTATGGTTGCCTCTCCGTCTGGAGATGGCCTGCATTCTCCCTGGAATGCATCTTCCTTGCTTTACTCCCAAGGCCTCTCTCTGCCTCCCCCCGACTTTCTCACCTCCTACCCCCAACATGTATCTACTTTCCTAACTAAACCTGTCTCTGCCTTTGGGGCAGGGGGAATCCTCATGCCAGAGAGGCATGATTTGAGGTGGGACACTGTCTCCTGCAGTCACATTTGGGATAAGATATTGTTTCCTACAGTTGTATTTGGGGATGGCGTGTCCTGAGCATTATCAATTGCAACTTGCCCAAACCATTGAAGAGAAGCTATTCTAACACTTGATAAAATGGTTATAATGGTAGAAAACTTTATTTAAGACTCCTGCAACAGAGGCATTGCAGTAGGGGAGAAATGGGTTTCATTCTGAACAGACAAGGACAAGTGAGGATTTATAGTTAGGGAGCATGATGATGAGGTTGGTGGATGGGAAAATCACAAGGAGGAGACTTTGCTAAGGATTCTTACTAAACTGTCCTTCCAGGTTGATTTTTTTTTTTTTTTTTTAGTACTGGGAATTAAACCCGGTAGTGCTCTACCACTGAGCTGTATCTCCAGTCCTTTGTTTAATTTCTTTTTTAATTTTTAATTTTTTTTTTTTTTTTACCAGGGATTGAACTCTGGTGCACTCAACCACTCAGCCACATCCCTAGCCCTATCTTGTATTTTATTTAGAGACAGGGTTTCACTCAGTTGCTTAGTGCCTTGCTGTTGCTGAAGCTGGCTTTGAACTTGAGATCCTCCTGCCTTAGCCTTCCAAGATGCTGGGATTATAGGTGTGTGCCACCACGGCCAGCTAAATTTTTATTTTGAGACAGTGCCTCAAAATAAAGACCAGTTGTCCAGGCTGTTTTGAACTTGGAATCCTCCTGCCTCAGCCTCCCAAGTCACTGGGATTCCAGGCACGCCCCCCACCATGAAGGCCAGGGTTGCTAAAGGCAGGCCAAGGACTTATACATCAAAGATGGGAGGTGAGAACCTTGACCAGATATTTCAGATATCAAGGGTGGGAGAATTCTTGCTGAAATGGTTTATCAGGTTTCTTTGCTAAGATTATGAGCCAGCCTAGGACAATAGGGTGGGGATTGGGAGAAGCAGCAGGAGGGTCAAGGCTGAATAGAAACAGGGCTCAAGGAAGCCTGACTAAAGTTTGGCGGAGAACAGAATTTTCATCAGAGCTGACCTGCCCTTGCTTAACTACTGTCTCTTCCTTTCCACAAGGCCCTCTTACTCCCCTACTCCCTTTCTCTTGCTTTGGCATATGGTGACCAGTCGCCGCTGCTACTGTCAAGAAATGGAGATTTTTTTCCATTACAAATAGTACTCTGTATATTACACCTTCATCTTTCTTTACCCTTAACTAGTGCATAGGTGTTTTGAGGATAATTTGTTTCCTCCATCTTTGTATCTCCAGTGACCTGGCTTTTGTGTGTATCAACTATCCCTTACCCCAAATGCTTAGGACAAGAAATGTTGCAGATTTCAGGGGTTTTTTTTGTTGTTGTTTTTTTGTTTTTGCACACACACACACACACACACACACACACACACAGGCACAAATGCACACATACATAAAATCAAATCCAAAGTGCTCTGAAATCCAAAACTTGATGCTCAAGTGTTTTAGATTTTGAAGCATTTCAGATTTGGGATTTTTAGATTAGGAATGCTCATCTTGTAATAGCCACTCACTAAAAATGTATTGGATGAACCATTTATTGAGAACTTGACATTTGCTAGGCACAGTTGATGTTTATACCAGCTAGAGTTCTTTGAATATAAGTAGTCCCAATCGTCACAGAGTCAACTGATAGTTAACGGAAACACTGAAAAAGCAAGCTACCTGAAGAAGAGGAACTGAAGCAGCTACCAGGAACTAGTGACTCTGGGGCAATAGTCTAATCCCTCTGACCACCTATGACCAGATGAATCTACTCCACCTGTTTTCTCTCTGTTCAGTTACTCTTATGATACAGATGTTCTAGAGAGGGACCCAGTTGGCTGATCCTGGCTCACTTGCCTCCCTACCATTGACCCTGAGTAGGCAGGACACTTTGATTGACAGACCTTCTAAGTGGGATTGTTGCATCAAAAACAAAACAAAACAACAACAAAAAACATGCTCTGTTACTACAGGAAAATGAGTGCTGAGCAGGTGAATTGTTTTACTACATTTAGCTCCTTTAATCTGGACAAGCAATCAATATACTTGATACTGTCTTCCTTATTTCTTTAGATGAGGACATTAAAGCAATTGCAAATGATACAATCATTCTCACCTCCAAAACATTAAACTTTGAATTAAAATTTATAATGGGTAAAATATTTTCTCATTCTACTTTCAATATTTAATGTTTGTAACACATAATCAGCCACTATAATCTAATTTTTATTTTCTCAATTTAGAATTTCTGAGAATTTTCCACTGTGCTCTCTCATATGTTTTGGCTGTTTACCTTTTTATTATAGCTGAATCCAAAGCAGGAAGAAAAATAGACAGCTAGAAAGCTGTTGTAATATAAATATAAGAGAACAAGGTTGCTTGGTAAAGTCATGCACTGAGACTTTGGTGCACATTATAGTGTTGATTTTGGTTAAAGGAAAACAGACCCAGAGCTGCATCAGGCCTTAACTTTATTTATAATGTATGAAAGGACTAAAAGGTGCCTAATCTGTGTATTCATCCAAAAGAAGAGTGTGATGTACATGGAACAGAAGGGTTTTGTTTGTGAAATGTCAAACTATATTTCTTTCCTCCTTGACATTAGTATGGTTTTGTCAGGTGTATATAAATTGATCCTCTAGATGCAAACCGTGTTTGGCTCCCAAGTCTGTGTGTCTGCCCATTCCTGCCTGGCCCCTGACAGCTTGTTCACCCAGCATCCCCTGCAGTATATAGTCCTCAGCTTACCCAACCTTGCATTCTTTCCAAGAGGAAATCTTTTGCTGAGTATCAAACCCAGGGGCTCATGCATGCTAAGAGAGCACTCTACCACTGAGCTCCATCCCCAGCCCCTACGAGAGGGAGTCTTAAAACACAAGCACACAATCTTTTTGCAGTTCAAGTAGGGTTAGTCATCTGTATCCATGGTTTCACATCTTTGGATTCAACCAACCATGGATGAAAAATATTTGGGGAAAAAATTGCATCAGTACTGAACACAAATCATGTGTCATCATTCCCTAAATGATACATTTTAACAACTATTTACAAAGCATTTACATTGTTTTAGGTGTTACAAGTAACCTAGAATGACTTACAGTACACAAGAGGATACGTATAGGTTATGTGCCAGGACTGTGCCATTTTATATGAGGAACCTGAGCATGCATGGATTTTGGTATCTGTAGGGGTTCTGGAATTGATTCCCATGTATACCAAAGAGAAACTGTAATATTGGAAGTACACAGTCTACTATTAAGTACTTAGTGTGGCCTTATGTGATAATTTAAGTACTCATCTGGATTTAAGCGGTCATTTTTAGTGGGACACATAGGTTGAGTTCTCAGGTTTATTAGAAAAGCACACTAGGATCTCTAGGGTGGACTGGAAGGTTCAAAGTGTGGATTCTGATAAGACTGTCCCCTTTCCTCTTGGTCAGGGAGCATTGTGGTGTTAACTTCCAATTACTGAGTTTGACCACAATCCTCAAAGAGGCTGGGGTCAGGGGTTCAAAAACTTGGGATTCTTTCCTTTAAGCAGTGAATTTTTCCCATACTTTCCATCACAGGCCTTTTTTCTAGATTTGTATCCTGTGCCAATCTGGAGTGAGTGTCTTAGCCTGGCCCAGCAGGGAGGTTGAGGGCTTTAGCAGGGACTCACGCTCTCTTTAGGCGGAAGAGTTGTAATAGTTATTCTTACAGCCTTCCTTGCATGTCAGCTGTGGCTCACAGTTCTTCCTCTAGAAATTCTCTCACCAGCCTTTTGTGGCTTCTGATTCTGAGTGCCTTCCATTTTGCACCTTGTCTCAGCTGATAATCCCATCTCATTATATCCGGGCTGTCTTTCCTGTTTCAACTTACAGTTCTTTGGAAAAATTCCCCCTACCTTCCCCCTCCTTGCCCACTGCTTAGTTCCACTCTATCCAGTAATGGATAAACAAGCTCAAGTGCATGAATATCGTGGAGTGACTATGAGGAATAAGACTGACCACATGTAAACTCTGATGAGCGCAACTGTGAAATGATTTAGGTCGAAATTTACAAAGGCATTATGCACGCACATACACACACACCTCTCCTGCTTATAATTGGATAAATATGCGTTGTTAATATTTATAACCAATTTTGATTTAATTTTAAGTGCTAATTTAAAAATTATTTGTATGCTATTTTTAAATTAATATAAAATTTTAACCCTAACATTTTATGTAGTGCTTTTGTTCTGTTTTTTTTTCCTAAAAAGATTCCCTCTTTCTTTCTCCTGTTGACATTTGGCCCAAAAAAAAAGGCACACCCCCTCATGTTTCTCCTTCCAATCAAGAAAAGTCTGTAAATCAGGATTTGGTTGTTTTGTTTTGTTTATTTGTTTGCTTGTGCTAGGGATGGAACCCAGGACTTCACAGATACTGGGCTTTACCATTGAGCCACACTCCCAGCCACAGAATCTATATTCTTTAAATTTTATTCCAACCATGCTCCCAGCTATTTCCCCGGTTTTGATCAAATTGGAAGTTGCCAAAGTCTCCGTGCCAGCAGGAGAGGCAGTGGGTGAGCGTTTGTTTTTGCCGTACTGGCTTCCTCCTCTCTCCCTCTCTAGTCCTCCTGGTTGCTGAAATCATAAACTCGTGGAGATTCGTATTGAATGGGTACATAATGCGCTTCCTCCTTAAAATGAAGGAAGAGATGAGATGGGAGAGAGAGTGAGAAAAAACCCACCACTGCTCTCAATCATTTGCCTTCAGAAGCTCAGGACAAGGGTTGTCTTCTGCAGGTGGTCTCAAGGAGCTGGCCCTGGTTGAAGGGATGGACGAATTTGTTGGTTTGCAGGTCCATCCTTATGGGAGAGTAGCCTCCAGATCAGTGCTACCTAGTGAAAATATGACACAATTCACAACTGCAGTCCACATATGTAATTTAAAATTTTCTAGTAGCCATAGCAAAAATGTAGGAAGAGGTTAAATTCATCTTTGTGATACACTTTGAATCACTATCTCTAGAATTTTATCATTTCAAAATGCAACCAATATAAAATGTTAATCTTGTAGTTAACATTTTTTTTGTGCATAATCTTGAAGATGCAGTGGTTTTATTATTCAGCACATTTCAAATGCTCGGCCACCACACATGGCTAGTGGCCACCAACATAAGGAGCCTGTCTAGACCTTTTTGAAACCAGCACAGGACAGGGTGGCATCCTCATGAATGTAAGTTTACTTTTTTCAGTCCCTTATCTCAACAAACTTTGTTCCTCTGTGGTTGAGATTATGGAGATCTGTATTTTGCAGTTCCATTTTAGAAGTAAATAAGAGTGGGGTGCCAACCCCAGAAGCAGAAGCAAATGCTCTCCTTTCCCCTGCATAATGATTCCACACTCAAGTTTCCTATCCCATTTTATTCATAAGGAAACTGAAAAGCACAAAGGTATTAGTTACCCAAAGAAGACACAGAATGTGTGAATGGCAGAGAGAGAGAGACAGAACTACAGCCAGGTGCAGTGGTGCACAGCTGTAATTGCAATGACTCTTGAGTCTGAGGGAGGAGGATTCCAAGAGCAAGACCAGCCTTCCCAACTTAGTGAGACCATGTCTCAAAATTAAAAATAAAAAGGGCAGCTGGGGATGTAACTTAGGGGTTAATTGCCTGGTGTTCAGTTCCCTGTACTGCAAAAAGAAATAGACCTCCAGTGTCTGACTCTGCAGTCCAAGTTCTAAGCCACTATCTCTGTGTAAGCAATTCCTGTGATTGTTTAGGTTCTCATTAAGAATTGAAAACAAAGTCCTATAAAACTGCCAATGTATGGCTACCAGACTAAATTTACACCCAGTCCTGTGCTACATTTGCATCTTAGAGTCTATTGAGGTTTATTTGCAGCTTCTATTTTACATTTTTCTTTTTATTCTTATCTTTGTTGGGGGGGTGTGTGGTGGGGAGCTCTTTACCACAGAGTTGCATCTCCAGTCCTTTTTATTTTGTATTTTGAGACAGAGTCTTGCTAAGTTGTTTGGGCCTTGCTAAGTTGTTGAGACTGGCCTCAAACTTGCGATCCTCCTGCCTTACTTCCCAAGTTGCCAGGATTACAGTCATGTGCCACCATGCACAGCTGTTTTTACCTTTGATGTTTTAATATTTCCACAAGTCAAAACTAGTTGGCTACCATTGGTTAGACTGGGGCTGATCTTGTTCTCTTTTTGCATAGAAAAGATTTATCCAGGATACCATCTGAAATTCAGATAATACCTTCTCAAATTCCACACTTCATTATGAGGTCCTTTGAAGTTTTACTGTCAGTAAAACAACTCTCTCCTCCTCCCTCCTCACCACCTCTCTCTTTTTCAGCAGAACTGGGGTCCCAGGAATCTCATGCATGCTAGTCAAATGCTCTACCAATGACCAACATCCCCAGCCCAGAACAATATAATCATATAAATGCATATACACACACACACTTTTTTTTTGGAGCTGGAGATGGGAAATCCAGCCCAGGGATACTTTGCCTTTGGGCTACATTCCCACCCCTTTTTCTTCTATTTTGAGACAGGGTCTCTCTAAATTACTCAGGTTGGTCCCAAACTTGCTATTCCCCTGATTTATACTCCCAAATTGCAGGGATTACAGGCATGTGCCACCACATGTCTGAGTCAGGATGATATTTTAAACGGTATCTCATTGAGACTCTGTCTTCCAGAGAACTCTTAGTTTCCACGTTTTCTCTCTCCCCTGCCCTCTGCTTTAGCATTATGACATCTTTGGGTAGGAGACAGTCTAGTGGGGAGGATAAGGGATGGGTCAGTGTTTCTGGCTTGGCTCTTTAGTTAATAACTCTAGGACCCTTCGTCAAGTTTATATTGTCTAAGTTCCACTTCTCCCGTCTTTAAAATGGGAATAGTTTTAATAACTCTGATTGCGATGCTATGAGAAATAATGGTAGAACCTTGCGCACATGGCCAGGCAGAGCGTTGCTCGGTTAGCTAATCATTGTTATCGTTATTTTTATCCTCAGCCCTCCTCATCAGATGGCTTGGGGGCAAAGCTTAATATGAGTCGGATGACCTCATCCATTTCTGGTCTTAAACAAAGTCTTCTTACACATAGCCTGAATATATGTTGTTAAATAAATCAGCACTGAAGTGCTTTGAACAGGTTTTGGGATTTATGCCAACAATTCCAAAAGATTGAGAATAGATATACAGAGTTCTTTCATTGAGTTATGTATCTGAAGTATTCCATTTGCTTGACAAAATAGTTTTTGTTTTGCTTTTTTTTTTTTTTAAAGGATATTTTTACCCTTATAGCTTGATCTGGTCTCTAAAAAACCTATCCTATGCTCTGCATGTTATCACTCATAAAAAATGTCAGTACTTGAAATGCACACAACTATCACTTGCTGATGCATAAAGAAGAATAAAGCATAGTTTGACCTGTCTGTTTAATACCTTTACATTTCTGCCAGGAAGACACGGAAGTAGCAGAAATGTGTACAATCAGAATGTCATATTTTGTTTTCTTTTCTTCTGTTATCTTTGTTAAGGTGACTTTGAATCCTTTTTCCTTTTCTCTTTCCCATCTTCTACAATCAATTATATAAGTTTTAAGTAGGTTACAATTTGGTGTATAAAGTGTTTTCTTTTAATATTAGCTAGGAGGAATTTATGCCCTAAAAATCAATTTCCTGCTTTCACATCCTCTTCTTAATGTTGTCAGTGCTAAGGAAGTAATTATTTTAGCCTCTGACTCACTGCTGCTATTGCCTCTTGAGAAATTTTGTACCCAAAACACCTAACACTGTCCTTGTTGAAGTAGGCACTCAAAAACAATTGCTTTATCTTTTTGAACCAAGGAATTTTGTTGCTTCCGGTGACAGGGTTCCTTCAATTACTGCCTCCCCTCAGCATGGTATGAGGTGGCTAGTTATGGCCTAAAATTCAGGTTAGATTTTTCTGAAAAAAATAGCTTTCTGTAATTCATTCTCAATTCATGTTTTCTTCCAAACACGTGGATAAAACCACGATATTAATATTTTTTCAAGGTTGGCTATTTTTTTAAAATGTGCAACATATAGTATTAAAATACATCAGTTGCCTGGGTTCTGTAGGACTGTGGTCCATCAGGAGAAGGGAGACAAGACACTGCAGATCCAGGCTGGACGTGTGGAGCAGCTTAAAGCTTACATCTTGTTGGCAGGGAGGGTATGGGTCTCTTCATTTGCCTTCTAGAAACACTGAGTCTGAGGAAAAGACCTGCTACCTGTTTATCCTTGAAGTTTGTCAGTATTCTCAGGCAATGTCTGTCCTTTTAGAACACAGTAGAAACCAGGCACAGTGGCACACATCTTCAGTGGTGGGTACTTGGGAGGCTGAGGTGGGAGGATCGCCTGGGCCCATGAGTTCGAAACCAACCTGGGCAACATCACAAGACCCCATCTCAAAAATAAGTAAATAAATAACACAAAACAAAAATGAAGATAAAGTGTTTAGTAGGAGACATGAAGGCAAGAGCAAAAGGAGCAAGTGGTCATCACTGATCATACGGGGCGATGCTTCACCAAATCCCCCACCCACCCTTGTACTGTTTGGTGAGGTGGTGGGCAGCGGCCACCCTGTCTGCGGTGGAATGTAGAATAGTGATGTTGGTGTGGCAGTTCATGAGCTTCTGTCTGTAAGGCGACCTCAGTTTTTTTTTTTTCAACTTTGACACTGGATTGTCATTATAGTCATGGCTCTGTCAACCCCATCCTTGCTGACCTCTCTTCTTCCTCAGTCTGATAGTCATTAACCTATTGCTTTTGTTGGTGAAACCCCTCTTGCACTCCACTAAGTTGACTATGTGATCCCAAATCTAAGACCGTCTGGTATGGCTCTTTGATGCTGTGCCATCTAGGGAGCAGCTGGTGTCTGTACTCGCTGTATTATGATACTGCTGGGCTAGTTCAGTGATTTCAACAAGCCTGTTGGGTTAGGTCACTTTCCAGAAAGCATTTCAGGAAGGGTAAAAGTATGTGACCTTCCTCCTTTCAACAAGATAAATAGCCTAAAATGTCTTTTATACTCAGTTGAACTTGCAGAGCTCAAGGTGAGTTTTTATCTTTGTCCTTAGACTACATGTGAATGGAATGAAAACCGATTTCCCCCCCTCTTATATCCTTAGCTCCTTTTATTTCTTTATGTCTGCTATAATCACCCCGATAGCTTATCCTACATGAGAAAAGAACACATCTGTATCATATCACCATTTGGTGGACCAAATGACATCTCCTTCACGCTTTCTTGCAAGTCAAGACATCTAGTAAGCAGGGATCTGTTTTTCTATAAACAAACCTGAGTTCAGTGCTTCTAGAGCCCCGCTTACTAAGCAGTAAGACATGGAGAGTCCCAGAAGTTATAAATCAAGTAACAAAATTGTTTTTTAATTACAGCTGTTGAGAAGATCACAACTGGACATTGAATGTGGGCTTTTGAACACTGTTTCTTCTCACTGTCTTCTGTTTAGAGGTGAATAGTGCTCAAGAGCAAAGAATAAAATTTATCAAACTGTACATATTACAATATTTACTATAATTAAGTAATCCTCCATAGCACTGTGATCTGAGAAATGGAGAATTGGAGCACCTACAAGATTTAGGGTCACCTGTGAACTATTCTGCTTGATCTTTTTCCTTCTCTAGTTTTGTCGAGATCATGCATTATTTTTTCTTTATTTAAAAAGGTTAAGTAACTTGTAGAGCAAATAATTTTTGCATTGAATATGAAGAATACCACATTAAAATGTAGAAAGAATCAACTTTATTTGAAATATAAACAATTACATTTACCCATTGTTATTTCTTGGGTCTCTACTTATGTAATTTATAACTATAAAAGAAGTGTTTGTCTTTCTTAGTATTGTTAAGAAACTTACTAAGTTTACTGTGTCTTAACACACTCCTTTATTTCTTGATTTCCTTTGACTTCAGAGTTTTAAATATCATCAGTGGAATTCTTGGTAAACTTGGTCTGAATGTCCACTTAAGAGTTCATATTTTTTATGGGTCATAGGTAAGAGAATTGCACATTAGAGAAAGGCGAAGTATTCTCTGAAAGAAGGGCAGAGAAGACAGGAAATGGGTTCTATATAGGAACATAGATGATCCAAGGCTGGGGTCTGTCTTTGGAAGTCTAAGAGAAAGAACATGTGAAACCCTATATGTTGAGTTGGGGATGTAGCTCAGTGGCAGAGAACTTCCCCAGGATGCACAAGGCCCTGGGTGTGATGCTCAGCAACACGAAAAGAAAACAAGAAAAGAAAGAGAAAGAAAACACATTTATCATTTGCCATGCTAGATCTCTTGCATGAATTACCCCATTTTTCTTCACATAGAAACTATGCAGAAAATGATTGAGATTTGAAATGTTTAATAAGTTGCCCAAGTCACTCACTCAGCTACTGAGTGTGGCAGAGCTGGGATTGAAACCAAGACCGTCTGACTATAAAACCTGTGCTCTTCATTGCAAGGTATTATTTTCTAAGACTGTACTTGACATAAGGGAGTTTTCAGTAAAGGCCTGGTTTAATTGTTTTGATATGAAATTGTGCTCTTTCTGCAGACTTTTGTGTTAATGAACTTTCCAATGGCAGATGCAGATGTCCCTCTTGATCACAATGCTGAGATAGACAGCTGGGGCCATGTGTGACTCTTGCAGCACTTAGTACTGGTGTGTGGAGTAAATGAATTGGTGTGATTTATTGAGGCTGTGATACAGCTGACTACCTGCACTCCTTCAACTTTGGAAGCTACAGTCCTATGTCCCATCGATAGTTACACTCACACAAAGCAAGTGCAGCAAACGCGAGGCTTGCAACATTAAACTTTTAATGAGTGAGAGAGGGGAAAAAGAACACCTTTAAAGGCAAAATTAAGTATTGACAACAATACGGGCAATTTGTGCACCTGTCACTTCTCTCTGCTGAGAGGAGAACTTGACTCATGTGCCAAGCACACAGCTGGTTGGATGAACACATGGTGACCTTCATTTCACAGAGGGATAGTGGCTGCTCCTGAGGCATTAAAACCCAAGTCAGTCCTTAGAAACTGAAGTGGGACATTCAATGTAATGTCTTCTAAAATTGAAATTTCATAAGCCAAATGGGTGTATCATCAGCATATGATAGCAATAAAAACAACGGTGGATGTAAAATAATTAAAGTGCAATTTGTTGGGTTCTTACAATCTGTTTGGCAATATGTGATGATTAAAGATTACTTAAATGTAACCCTTGTGTCTTATCTTAGACAGTATGTTTACCATTTGGCTACAGATGGTGTAGGACTGAGGAGGTGGAGGATGGAGACTGGTAACTAAACATTAGATAGGTAATTAAAGCCGGAGGAGACACAGGATTAGATTAGTGGGCACATTTCCACGGCAGTTAAAAAATACTTTTAATATACTTTTGTCAATTATGGAATTTGTTTGTATTCAGATTTATTTATACCAGAGTCAACACTTTTATGTAATTCACGTGCCAAGAAAAAATACTAGGTATTAATAAGTACATGTAGATCTGTGTATTCGCGGGTCATAATTTAAGATGTTGTTGCTACAGTCAGCTTGAGGGGTTTTTTTTAATCAGTAAATTCAGAAAATATGAATAAAGAATAAAGAACTTGTCTACAAACTTTTATTATAGAATCATTGAGTGTTTTAATGGAAACTTATGTTAAAATCTGACTATGAACAAGGGATCCAGTAATTGTAGAAATCACATCAAAGTATAATTGGTTTATTTCTTGGTACAGATAGCATTAGGAGAGCATCTTATGAATCTAAGAATAGATTATTTACTGAGAACATGTAGAATTACCACAGAATTAAGTGTATCTTTCTTTAAGGCCTATAGTATCCATCTAACAAAAGCGAATATTTATCATCATTTAAAGACTGTGAATCACCAATATGAATCATTAGGTTAAATGTTGGCTGGAATACTCTCATTATAAGGATCCCACATTCTGAGACTCTGATCAAGTGCCTTGTAAACTCGAGGTATCTTATGAACTGGCGTTGACTTTAAAGATGCTAATAAATTATTCTTCCATTTCAATTTCCATTCCACCATCCACATTTAATCTCTAAGATTAATGTAACCAGAATAATTCTACATTAACAAATATGGATAATAGAGAGTCACAATCCCAGGTTGCACTTTCAGTGTTGACCTAGAGAGGGTGTAATGTTATGAATTACCAAAGGAGGCTGTGAAGAAGTTAGCATTATTGATAAAGTTGTTAATGTGATTTGCACTGGGGTACAGTCAATTATTTTCCTAGTGGCTTATGGAATTTTGAGTCTCACAATATTAAAAAAAAATGGCCAATAATAAGTTTTTTTTTTTTTTTTTAATTTCTGTTTTCTTCCTCATTTCGTAAAACACTGGGCACGAAAAGTACCTGACATGTAATCTGCCTAATTTGATACATGTTAAGTAGATGGATGGGTGACTAAACAGTGAAAATGTAGTCCTGGTATAATTTTGGAACAAAGGAAAATGCCTTTAAACTGGGAAAAACCAACTGCCCTTGCCTCCCTGTGGCCCAGCAAGCCCTTTGGGAGCTATGGGGAGCCCACAGATGGGTCTGGGTGGAATCCTGCACAGTCGGCAGCTAAGTGGTTCGGAATCAGCTCTGCCGTGTTCCTGCTGCTCATCCTCCTTACCCTTCCTGCTCAGTTCTCTTTCAGCCATTTATCCAGCACCTTCCTTCTCTGAGTTCAGCTTATACATAGTGTAGGACTTGAGGATGACAGGCAGGCTCAGCCAGTCTGGGTTCTCGAGCAGAGTGACTTAGTCTGGGAAAGAGATGTGCTGTCCCTCCTCCCTCCCCCAGAAAACCCTTGTTACACAATAGTGTGGTTTAAGTGTCACAGAGAAATGGCTGGTCACCAGGTGTGTGGGTGGCAGGAAGTGCGCTCCATGATGAGCCCGAGGGGACCTTTGGGGTAGTGGCTTCAGTCTCTTCTAGTTTTGTGGCTCACAACTTTGTGAGCGCGTGGCCCATGTTGATTTGGGCTCAGAAGTGGCAGCAGTGTGGCCTTGGGCAAGTTACTAAGCCAATTTAAGTTTCAGTTTTTTCATAGTGAAATTAAGGGAAGGAAAAAAACAAAAAAGGTAACAGCCACATTTACCTTGCAAAGCAACCGAGAGGCAGGGGCGTGGTTCAGGGGTAGAGCACTTGCTGAGCATGCTCCAGGCCCTGGGTTCGACTCCCAGCATTGCAGATGAAACAAAACTCTGAAGCAGAGTGATTCTGAGGATGAAATTGAATCATAAAGTGCTTAGTCAAATGGCTTCTAGTAAGTGAATGTTGTCATTGTTATGACTGAACCTCAGCGAGGTGCTGGGAATACATTATCAAATGAAGCTATGAGCGCCGCCCCAAACAACCTAGTGTTTATGGGGAGAAACAGGGAGAAAGTGGACAGTGTCAGGGTGGGGCAGTAAGTGCTATGATGGAGGGGACACAGGGGCCAGCGGACCACCTCGAAGAGAATCGCTCAGGTTGGGGGTGAGGTCAGGGAAGGTTTCCCAGAGGAACTGCTTAGCACAGTTTTAAAAGTACGTGACAGATGGAAGCAATTTGGGACCCCCATGTGCAGAGACCACAGGCCCATGTGGTAGCTATACAACTGAACTCTTTCTGGAGGCTTCTGCCCCTGTTGGCGGAGTCTTCTGGCTTCTGGCTGCAGCGCTGGGTGGCCAGGATGCCAGGCATTCCTCACTGCTCTTTCTTCTCCCCAGTGTCCAACAAGCACCCGTTTGTGGACAGCAATCTTCTCTACCAGTTCAGAATGAACTTCCGTCGGAGGAGAAGACTGATGGAGCTGCTCAATGAAAAGTCCCCCTCCTCCCAGGAGGCTCATGACAGTCCCTTCTGCCTAAGAAAGCAGAGCCATGACAATCGGAAATCTACCAGCTTCATGTCAGGTATGCCCGTTCCATGGCGGGGGTGAACTGTATTTGCCTTATGAGAAATGGTAGAGTAATACTTCTCCTTTGTGAAACTGTTCTCCAGCAGATTTTTATTTAAGAATAACCAAAATAAACAAAACAAAAGCAAAAAACAAGTTGTTCTCCGGCAGCTGGCTTAAATACCCTGAGGTCTGTCTTATGAAATTATATGCTTGAATTATAGAAGATCACTCAAGCTCATTCATGCCTTATTTACTTTTCATTTACAAACAACTCTCCTCCTCCTCCTCTTTCTTTTTTATTTGTTTTATGGTAGTAGGGACTGAACCTAGGGCACTTTACCACTGAGCCACATCCCCAGCTCTTTGTATTTTTAATTTTGAGACAGGGTCTCCCTAAGTTGCTTAGGGCCTTGCTAAGTTGCCAAGGCTGGCCTCAAACTTGTGATCCTCCTGCCTCAGCCTCCCAAGTCACTGGGATTACAAGTATGTGCCACCACCCCTGGCTCAAAAACAATTATATATCATTAATGATTCAGGATCCTTCTTTCCTTCTTTCCCTCCCTCCCTCCCTTCCTTCCTTCCTTCCTTCCTTCCTTCCTGTCTTTTGATACCAGGGTTTAAACCCAGGTGCGCTTAATCACTGAACCACATCCCTAGCCCCTTTTATTTTTTATTTTGAGGCAGGGTCTTGCTAAGTTGCTCAGGGCCTCACTAAGTTGCAGAGGCTGGCTATGAACTTGTGATCCTCCTGCCTCAGCCTCTGAGCTGCTGAGATTACAGGTGTGTGCTACTGTAACCACCAGTGATTGAGTTTTCTAAACCATAACTATGAAAGGACTTCTGTGTGTGTGTATACAGGTAACAATTAAAGGGCAACTGTCAACCCATCATCAAGAGTAACACAAGACAAAACTAGGAAAAGCCCAGTAGGAGCTCATAAAGCACACAGCCTGTGTGGTTCCGTGTGAAATCAAGCTGTCTCAGGTTTACTTACAATTAGCAATGGTATGTCACCAGTGGTGGTGATTGATGTCCACCAAGATAACACCAGAAAAGGTGAACGTGAAGAAAGTGTCATTTTGTTTAAGAGGGTGAGATGCTTAAAGGGGTGTTTTCAACTCCTCTGAAATCTTGGCTTTAACTCAAGGAACTTGCTGGCAGAAGGTCGGGAAGTGCTGGGTCTACCCCAGTACAAGTGGAGGTAGCAGGTCTGGGTTATGATAGGATTTGACGGAGAACGCTCACAAGCGTGTGCAGAGATGTTTCTAAGTCCCGGGCACCGAGACAACAAACCAGGTAGTGGGAAACTTCTCATTTAATTGGCACCACAAACCTAAGAGAAAGGATTTTTCATGTCTTCCTGTACAGGCAGAGAGGAATCGAGGGGCTGACCAGGGTTTGAAGTGGCAGACAGTTCCCTCCTGCTCTGAAGTTTGCTTTCTACTGCCCCTACCCAAACCCTGTTCATCCTGGTTCCTCAGACGTTGCAGGGCTGGAGGAGAGAATGAAGCATGAGCTGCTAAGGATAAATAAAAACTAACCCAAGGTCAGTGGCTTAAGCTTGTTCTCCAAGGTCAGCCTGGCCAGGCCTGAAAACACACCCATTTGCGTGTCGTCTGAAAGCTGTCGCCAATGCAAATGAGGAGTAAGTGTTCACTTTTGCATTGGGACAAAGGTTTACCTGTTACTTGAGTGGCCCCAGCAAACTTGAACACACGTTGATGTTGAGAAGGAGGCTGTGGTAACTGTAGTCCTCTGAAAGCCAGCATTTACTTTTTGCATCCTTGTGCCAGGCAGTGGGCAGGGTGCTCTCCACAGCTGCTTTCTTTCACATGGAGCCCTTCCCCCACTTGAGAGTCAGCCTCTTCCATGGCAGGAAGAACCAGATCAGAAAATTGAAGACGCTGCTCACATAACACTTTGAAAGTAGGAATATGTACTCTATATTTTAAGCTCCTTCTTCCATGGCTCTGAATATTTAATGGTCTAATATGAAACCAGGAGGCATTTACTGTCACTGTTTGTTTATCTCACGTGGAGCCAGCACTGAACGCACATCCTGGCAGGAACACCGGGGTTTGGTAGTTCTTGAAATAATGTCTTACTTTCTTGGACATTAGCTAATCCTCTGCTTGCACTAACTCTGTGAGCTAACATGGCTACTTCACATCAGGGAAACTGAGGCTCAGAGAACCGAAGGCAATAACTCCAATGTGCTGTAAGTGGCAGAGCTGCACCTCAGACTCCTGCTTCTCTGACTCCAAGGCCAGGGTGTGTTTTCCTGGCCAGCGTGACTTGCCCTGCTGTACCTTGCCTCTGGAAGCCTGGGCGCTGTAGGGAACCAAGAGGGGCCCGCACAGTGACTGTGTGTGTCTTCCCTTCTGCAGTCAGCCCCAGCAAGGAGATCAAGATCGTGTCTGCCGTGCGCAGGAGCAGCATGAGCAGCTGTGGCAGCAGCGGCTACTTCAGTAGCAGCCCCACCCTTAGCAGCAGCCCCCCTGTGCTCTGCAACCCCAAGTCTGGTGAGTGCAAGAAAGGCGGCCCCATTCCTGGCTGTGGGGACTTGGGCAGATGTGCCAGCTGGGCTCCCTGGTAAACAGATCTCCCTGAAATGGAGGGAGGCTAGTGTGCGGGCATCTTTGGAGAGCTGGCCCGTAGGGGAGAGAGCAGAATGGACGAAGGGAGAAATGGGTTGCGATTCGGTCTCAGTGGAGGCTGCAGTGGACCCCAGTGGAGCTCTGTAACTGGAAGGCCCTGCAGTCACATGGAGTCGTGTTGAGGAGACTGGGCTTTTGTGCCCACAAGTTAACCAGGTTTTAAATGCTGCTGTTCCAGAGAGGAGTGCATGACTGGCCAGGGCACTCTGTTTAGAGCAGTGGTTCCCAGAGACAGCTGAGGGCCATCTGTTGGGAGCTCTCCCAGCAGCTGGGAGGAGCCGGCAGCCCTCAAAGGGCAGCTGCGCACTCACTACAGCAGGTGCTTCCCCAGGCTGGAGGGCACAGAGACCTAGCAGAGGCTCGTGCTCTTAAGGAAGAATGGATCTATGCAAATCCACCTGTCTCTGGAATTCCTTTTAAAATCTGCTCATCAACCTCTATGGTCTTCACATGCCTGGAAAAAAATCTAGGTTCAAAGACTGTTGGACTTGTACGAAGAAACAGTTCTCCCTTGGCCTCATCACCCAGGAACCTGTACTCCATCGGCACTACCCCTTTCTCACTACCGCCTACCGGCCTGGTCCTCCCTGTTCTTCCCAGGATGAGGTGTGCGCCATCCTATGTCAAACTCCGGGGACCCCTCACCCCCAGTTGTTCAGTGCACTCTCCACCTTCCCTACAGGTGTCCCTTCAGGGGACTTTGTTCCTTCTGTTCATGTTTTCCCAGCATCAGATGTTGGCGATACAGAGGTGAGAGGCCATGACCTCTTCGCTCGGGGAGCACCTCATCCCTGTGGAGGAAAAATCAAAACATCAGTGAGACTTAAGGACTCCTCGATGTTGTTCAGAAGGCTTGCAGAGAAAATTGTCATCCAATGCTATAGTATCTAGGAAGGTGGCTGCTTTTCCTGATCTAACTTTTGTTTCCCTGCCTTCTGGGAACTGGTGGCAGGAATACACTTGCAACATGCAAGCGAATGAAAAAACTTGCTTCACTCCTGATTCTGACTGAAAAATCATTGAATGCCCATGTACTACTGGATTAATGGAGTGTGCCAGTAAGGGAGAATGAGACAGGAGAAGGACTTTCTAGAAATAGGATATGCCGTGCTTGTCTAGCATGTGCTAGGCCAAATTCCATCCCAGCACCACAATAAAAAAAAAAAAAAAAAATGAAGAAAAAGAACTAGAATATTTGAAAGTTGGATAGAAATCTGAAAGGCCTCCTCAGAGTTAAAAGCAAAAGATCTTAGTTTCAAAAAAAGGGGCAGTCACGCTATCTCCATTTTTCAATATATATATGTATGTATATTTGTATGTGTATATATATTTGTATTTGTGTATAAACATATGTATATATTTGCACATGCTAAGCAGTTACTCTGCCACTGAATTGCCTCCACAGCCCACCCATAGATGGATAGGTCAATAAAGAAAAAAAATTCTTTTGATACCAGAGATGGAGCCCAAGGGTGCTTAACTACTGAGCCGCATCCCCAGCCTTTTTTACTTTTTACTTTAAGACAGGGCCTCACTAAGTTTCTAAGGCTGGCCTTGAACTTACCATCCTCCTTCCTCAGCTGGTATTACAGGTGTGTGCTACAAGCCTGGCTATGTATATTTTTGATTGCATATAATAAAATGCAAACATGACAAAGTAAAAGCTATGTGTATTTTGATTGCATATGATAAAATATGAACAAAGTGTTAGTTATTTAAATTAGCAACACATCAGTGTGCTCTGAGGTGGGTTATACTGTTTTCTGTTTCTCCTTGCACCCAACTCAGAGGGAAGAATTCATTGATAAGTGGGCAGAAAAGGAAGCTGCCTTTCTTGGGTCTCTGAGGCTTAGAACTGTCAGGACTGAGTTGTGGCTCCTGCATCTGCTTCTTACCCATATTCTAATCAACTTCTCCTTCACCCTTGTGAAGGTTGCCAGTACCCTGTGGGCTCATCTATGATTTTTTTTTCTTGAGTAGATAACCAGGCCTTCAAAGTGAAGAATTTTAAAATTAACCACCTAGAAACACCAAGATGTATGTTTAGTGAATTATATAAATGCATTGTCAGACAACCCCCCCAAAAAAACTGTAGATATTACAACCATAATCAGTATCCTACTGAAGAGTTAGTTATCTTCCAAAGTTACGAAAAGAGAACACTAAAGATAATTTCCTGAGCCTCAAAGTTTCTAGTTTTTCAAAATAATAAAGAAATAAAGTACATTAAAATAAATGGTCAGTGTGATTCCTATATTCAGATTCATAACCCCTGAGGATTGATAGGGCATGGAGAGGGACTGTCTGCCAGGAATAAAAAAGATCTCAGGCTTCCACTTTTCTTATCTCCTTTCCATCTTCCGGGAGATTCTGTTCCCATCTGGATATTTGACCTACTCCCTTTTGTTTAGCGAACATAAAATCATTTTCTGTTTTATAAGCTTCTGAGAGGAAAAGTAGTAATCTCAGCAACCTGTAACCTCTGCAGAAGCATTTCACTGCCTTTAAGTGAGAGACTCTTGTTAGTTCTGGGCTGCATCCAACAGACAAGACCCAGCTGCTTGGAAATCATGCAGGCCTTGCCCCACACTGCTGTCCACTTGTGCAGGGCTGGCATCTGACCTCTTGTCACCACTCCCAAAGGGAATTAGAGCTGGTACTTGTCCAGGCTGACTCTGGTTCTGGCACCTTCTATTTCTTTGTGGTACTTCAGTCTGTGATGTCCATGTAAATTGGAATGGTCCCTGTCCCGTGATCAACTGTTCTGGAAGGCAGGGACCGTCCTTTCTGCAGTTCTTAATAAGTATATAATAGATGAGAAAGTTATTTGTGGGTTTTTATACAGCTGGTGCGTCAGGAATTGACTGCTGACTTTGCCATCTTAGTAGGCAACAGCAATAGCAGTGAGCCGATGAGAACACTCTGAGGAGGGCACCACAGCACACCACTCCACTGTCTTCCAGAGCTTCTGAGCCCTCTGTCCACTTACAAGACAGCATAGCACAGAGGGGTCAGTGCAACACAGTGGCTGAGAGTGTGGGCATGGACACTCAGTGTCTGACTTTGATCCTGATTCTGGAAGCTGCTAATTACCTCTAGGTCCTTGGCCATAAACAATTATTCTAGGTTTGTTTCCTCACATATAAAGCGGGGACAATGATGACCCTAACTCATTAGTTCTTGTGATAATTAACTGAATAATGGGTTACCTAACATGATACCCAACATGTGCTGAATTCTCAGAAAAATTCACCAGTGTTATTACTCTGGGCATAAGGCAGTATCATATGCAGTCCTGTGTTCCTGTGTTTTTTAGGAAACAAGTGGAGCTTTAAAGCATGGGATGCAGGCAGTATGGGAACAGGGTTGGATCAGGTTAGTGCTTGAAGCATGGCTGTCACACTGTTAGAGCTAGTTTTATTCTATCTTTGAAAAACACAAATGCATAATAGATTTATAAGAGAGAAATGGGAAAATTAGAGAACATGACATTTTGCTTTATAGGAAAACTTCGACCCTGCCCTTTGTCCCTTCCTGACACTTCTGCTTCCCTTCCTTTCACTGCCCACCTCCCCCTTCCCTCTGTGAGTTGGGATTCGGGTTACTTGTTTGCTGATATTTTGAGCACTAGCTGTGGGGCAGGGGTCTTGGCCACTGTAGTTCAGTAAGTATCTGCTGAATGGATGAAGGAAGCACTTGCAGATGCTCATTCCCTGATCCTGTGTCTGCCTCTCAGTGCTCAAGAGACCGGTCACTTCTGAGGAGCTCCTGACACCTGGGGCACCGTATGCAAGGAAGACGTTCACGGTATGCTTTTGCCTCGTATTTTCTCCTGTGAAAC
The DNA here is from genome assembly GCF_902686455.1 of Sciurus vulgaris. Lineage (NCBI taxonomy): Eukaryota > Metazoa > Chordata > Mammalia > Rodentia > Sciuridae > Sciurus > Sciurus vulgaris. The sequence continues at coordinate 192,475,729 of NC_136461.1, forward strand.
TCACTTTTCTGTCATATCAGCATGTTGATGTGTAGCTTATGGACTGAAGTGAAAACTCGTCCTAATTTTCTTTTGTTTTTAGCATGATTATGTGTCGTGAGTAAACTACATCATTAACATAGACAAAACACATTTCATTGTCTTTCCACAATGTCAGAATTTATTGAATAACAATAAATTCATGGGCTACACCACATTGATCAGTGGCAGTTCACTGAATACTTGTGGGTCACCTGGTAGTCATAAGCCAGGTAGTCATAAGCCAGAAGCCAGTTCTTTTTTATTTTATTTTTTTAAGGTTCTTGTATTCTAATTTTAGTTTCTAGTATCTATAACACTGAAGTCACACATCACTCTTTACACAATTATATATACAGGTTATAGAAAGGCTCAGAAGGTATTAAGGCAGCCACAGGATTTTGGTAGGCTGCATTGAGAGCAAAGGCAGGGAGAGATATGAATGCAGAGTCAAAGAGTCAGTGTAAGTGGTCAGTATGCAGAACTGTCAAAGCTCAGAACTTATTCTAGGCCAAGGTCTGCGTGGAAGGCATTTTCGCAGTGTCAACTTGAGATGTTATCTTGGGCGAGTTGTGTATGATCATCACTGGCAGGAGAAATCACACTCTGCTTAAACCCAAGGGCATACATTCAGCGGTTCATCATTGTGGATTTTCTTGGGCAAACTCAGGATAAGTGACCAGGTGACAGGAAAGCGGTGCTGTCATGACCAGTCTCAGGGTGTGCCTCCTTTTATGGACCTCTTCATTTGGTGGTCTGGTGTGTTCATAAGCACGTGGGTCTGTGTTTTCCCATATGAGTTTGATATACCCATCCATGTGCTTCTGATTAATCCAATGAGTTCCGAGGTTGACATTTTTATTAGTGTGATTAATTTATTTATCATTTTGTGGCTTATGGTTGTTGTAGGTAGATGGTTGTCTATTTGTACAAAGTATAGAGTCATTCCACCTCAGCACTTAAACTCAGACTTGAGTAACTTACAGCAAATTACTGCTCCACTTATAAAATTGAGCAACTCAGGTTTGGGCCCAGCCTGAAAACTATTGTTCTGTACATTATAGAGTAACTCAGAGAGGGTACAGCCTGCTTGCTACATTATGATAGGAGGCTTTTTTTGATACTAAGGCACTATAACACTTTAGGACTTTACATGATTTACATGTTATTCATATAGCATTTAAGTTCTTTTGGATATGTCCTTTAAAAAGGATTTTATGCACTTATACTAATGTAATTATGGATTTTTAAGGCAAATGGTAGTGCAAATAATGCCAACAATTTCTTCTGCATTACACTTAATTCTAAAAATCATTTAAGACATTAGCGGAGTCTTGAGGTAGAAAAAGGGAACTATCAAATAAATTGTTCCACTGTAAGGAATGGTGCCTTTGACCATGTCAGCAAACCCTGAGTTGTGAAGGCATCCGATTTGGGGCCCCGAGTGACTGTGGGCAGCTCCTGAAGCTCTGCCTGGGGGGAGGTGGTCTAGCCTTACTTCTGCTTCCCTCTGGCCCCATAGGTTTTCTTTAAAGAGTGTGGAAGTATTCTGATTGACAGCACCTCCCCCACTCCCCTTCCTTTCAGACTCCTCACATCTACATCAACTTCCTCTTTTATGCACTTCTCTTTCCTCCTATTTTCTAACTGTTGCACTACCTTAGGTAGAAACACACACACACACACACGCACACACACGCACACACACACAGAAGCTTTCCACATTCATTCACAATGCAAACATTTTTTTGAGGGCTACTTCTGTTGCTGAGCTAGAGGACTTAACATGAAAAGGCACTGATGTCTGTCTGTATCAGGGGAGAAGGCAAACTTTGCATTTGGAAGTAAAGTTTGTATAATAAACGAATAACAGCAAACCCTCAAATCACTGAAGTGCCTAAAAATCTTGAGAATTTCCACAAAAATTCCCGTCGGCATTCCTGTTTTCCTGTCTCCAGCTTTCCTTCTTTCCTCCCTCCCTCCTTCCTTCTTTCCTTCCTTTCCTTGGGACTGTGGATTGAACTCAATGGTACTCTACCACTGAGCTATATTCCCAGTCTTTTTTATTTTTTATTTTGAGACGGTCTCTCTGAGTTGCCCAGACTCAAATTTGCACTCCTCCTGTGTTAGTCTCCAGAATCACTGGAATCACAAGTGCATGCCTGAATCATTTTATTTTCTTGGTATAGAAAATTGTTTCGAGAAATCCTAGGCTCTTCATATTTCTTATCACTAGTAACTTAAATTGTTAGTCTAGACTTGAGTGACCTAGCTAAATAATAGTCTATCATTTGGATCCAGAGGAAAAGGACAAACTGGGGTAGAGATTGGATTTGGAGAGAAATTTCAACCATGTTTTTAAGATCTTCTAAACCTTCTACTAGATTTCAATATTGAATTGTTGAGCTGCCTAAGAAAGAGGCAGTCTGCCAGTTATTTATTGAATAGTGCCCTCCCAAAAGCAACTTCCTTCTTCCAAACGGGTTCCGTTTCTCAACCACATTTTCCACAGAGATGTGCCTGTGTTCAGAGTAGAAGCAAACTATTCTATCTTGCGACAAGGTAGCGAGGAAGTGGAGGCAGATGTGTCATGGCACATGCTTAGTCCTGGGCTGGTTTTCTCTCTGTTGGGAGGACAGGCAAATTGCCAGGGACTGCCTGCCAATTGCTGATTGTGGTTTTTCCTCTCTAGATTGTTGGCGATGCGGTTGGCTGGGGCTTTGTGGTACGAGGAAGTAAGCCGTGCCACATCCAGGCGGTGGACCCCAGCGGCCCAGCAGCTGCGGCAGGAATGAAGGTACTTCTGGGCTTTTCTGACATGGTTGTGTCTGTCCTGGGTCCAGGTGGCATTGACTGCAGTTCTTCCATGGGAGCCACAGCCCTCTCAAGTTGTGCCCTTTCTCATTTGTAATCGCCACACCCTTTACCTCTCCTAGGGTCTTCCTTCTCCTCTAACAGCCCAGTGGGAATACTTCCAGCCCTATTTAATTATTTGATGTCATCTATGCTTTCTCTCCCTAAGTGTTTTGGTTCCATTTTTGTCAAATTTTCCTCTCCTTTTCCCAGTGGGGTCAAGATGAAGCCAAAAGCATATGATGCGGCAACCAGGAAAGAAGGTTTGCCCACTTCCTGTCTCTACTTTGTAATCTCCAAACTCCCATTGTTTATCTTTCTTTTTCTTTTTCTTTTTTTCCACATTTCTCCCCTTAATGCTGAATTTAGGGGCGGGGAGGGGAGATATATATTTCTTTTTGCTTAAATCTTATATCAAAGTCTGCTATTTCTGTTGTAGGCAAGGTGCATTCCTGTGGGTATATGTCACCAGTAGGTCACACTAGACCCTAATGAGCACATATTGAGAAAAGAAAAGTTATGGAATTTGAAGAGATCTAGAGTCATATCTTGAACTTGCTAGTTACTGGCTTTTTGAGCAACTTTTGTGACATCTCAGAACCCATTTCCTCTTCTCTGAAGTGGCAATAATATTTCCCGCAATTCTTTTATGAATTACATATTTGGAAATATTTGATAAAATAGAAACAGCTACAGAAGTATCGATCGAATATTGAATAAATTTAAGATTTTTGGACAATGATTTTACGTATTGTTAAGTATTAAAGTGATGCATGTCCAAGAAAATTTGGGAAACAGGCAGGCCTAAAAAAAGCTAAAATTACCTGTCATCTTCCTTAATCCAGAAATGACAACTAGTAACATTTTAAAAGCAGCCTTATGGATGTATAATTGGCACCCAACAGAGTAATACCATTCACATTTTGATTTTTATTTTTCTAGACTTATATGCATATATGTAAATACATTGTCTTTATAACAGAAAAAAGAATGTTGAAAGCATTGGTTTTCTCAGAGCATGAAGCGCCTTTATCTAGCCCAGTTTTGTTCTGTTGTCTGTGAAACATTTCACAGGGCATATCGATCTCAGTTATCTAGGGCATGGGAGGACGTGGCAAGCTGGAAAGCTCCAGCTCACTCTCACCATTCGCTCATCAGTGTCTTCGTCCTCTCCTTTTTCTGGTGCAACAGCCAAACACAGGAACAGCCATGATTTGAATCTCCACCTGTCTGGTTCCAGCATGTGTCCTCTGGCGTTGGTGTGCACACTGGGAATAAAAGGGAGCCAAGAGCTGCACCTTTAGTGCCAGTTTAGGTAATCAGGCTGGTATGATTAGATGCTGGCCCTGCGCCCTGATTTCACAACCTTGTCTGAAATGGGGAGGCACTGCCTGGTGTACCCTGTGCCCCGGGCAACCGTGGAAGCCTCACTGGCTAAAGTGGTCAAGGAGAGAGACCTGCCCTGCCTTCTTACTACCACAGCAGGCACGGTACCAAAGAAACTCAGCAGGAAAGTTGGCTGGGAACGGAAAGGGCAAGCACTTGCATCTGTGCCGAGGCTGAATTTTTCATTTTCTAATGGAACTCTTGGCTGTGGGAAGGATTTTACATTTTATTTCCACAGTAAAGTACCCAGTATAAATGATTTTTGGCACAGAGCTTCAGTTCTGAGCATGCATTCATTCACATGAGGATTTGGCTTAAAGCACATTTCCTTTGAGGAAAGCAGTGGATTTATATCGCAACTGAAGAACTTGTTTTGCCTAGCCAAGTGTACCAGGAATATAATTGATTTTAGTTCATCTCTGCCAATTAACATGTATAACCATTCTGGGCATGTCGACTGATTAAATTAATTAACTATCTACTGTACTTACCTGGGCAGATAGGTTTCCCGATATACATATTTTCCATTTTATAAACTAATACATCAGATGGTTTATATTTTTATTTTCTCTGGACGTATACAATGGTTTTCATATGTCCTAGAGCAGTATAGAATTCATTAGAGCAGTTCTTCCACAATTGTATACCATAGGCTCTCTGATTCAGCAGAATATTCTATTCTGAGCTTCTCTACTTTAGTCTTATTTGTATTCTATTTTATTTTATTTACAGCACTAGGGATGGAATCCAGGGGTGCTGCCCCACTGAGCCACATCCCAGCTCTTCTTTTAAATTTTTTAAAATTTTGGGACAGGGTCTCTCTAAGTTGCCAAGGCTGAATTTGAACTTATGATCATCTGACCTCAGTGTCTCGAGTTGCTAGGATTACAGGCATGCACTGTCATGTCCAACTTAAAACCATTTCAGACTGTGTACATTTCATACCCTTCTTAGAAATTAAGAAAACAAATTAACATATTAAAAATTCTGATAAATCTGGTGGGGGGCAAATTTTTTAAATTAAAATCTTTTTAATTTTTACAGACTGTATTTTGATTCATTGTACACAAATGGAGTACAACTTTTCATTTCTGTGGTTTACGTGATGTAGATTCACACCATTCATGTAATCATACATGTACATAGGGTAATACTGTCTGTTTCATTCTACTCTCTTTCTGTCCCCCACCCCTTCCCACCCCATTTTCCTCTACACCATCCAAAGTTCCTTCATTCTTCTCTTCCCCCTGCCACCCATCCCCCATTATATATTGTCATGCACTTATCAGAGAAAACATTCAGCCTTTGGTTTTTTGGGCTTGGCCTATTTCACTTAGCATGGTATTTTCCAATTTCATCCGTTTACCAGCAAATGCCATAATTTTATTCTTCTTTATGGTTGAGTAATATTCCATTGTGTGTGTGTTTCTTTATCCATTTGTCAATTGAAGGGCATCTAGGTTGGTTCCACAATCTAGCTATTGTGAATTAAACTGCTATGAACATTGATGTGGTTGCATCACTGTAGTATGCTGATTTTAAGTCCTTTGGGTATAAACCGGGGAGTGGGATAACTGGGTGAAATGGTAGGTCCATTCCAAGTTTTCTGAGGAATCTCTATACTGTTTTCCAGAGTGGCTGCACCAATTTGCAACTCCACCAGCAATGTATGAGTGTGCCTTTTTCCCCACATCCATGCTGACACTTATTATTGCTTGTGTTCTTGAGAATAGTCATTCTAATTAGCGTTAGATGAAATCTTAGGGTGGTTTTAATTTGCATTTCTCTATCAGGGATGATGAGCACTTTTTCATATATTTGTTGATCATCCATATACCTTCTTCTGTGAAGTGTCTACCCATTTCCTCAAATTTTGTTTAAATTGTTTAACATAGCCTTCTACCATTTGAGAGAAACACTCAAATGGAGCCTTTATTGGTTAAGATAGATCTCAAACTGTTAGATGATGCCTCTGGCCAAACTGTATTGGAATGAAATCTATACAAATATTGTTTTGAATTGCACTGTTGAGTGGTTGGTTAAATGAAAATGATGGCGAATGTCATGCCCTTTGAATAATTTAGCCATGTTTATTCAATAGAGATAACTTTATGTATTATTTTCTGACCTAAAACACTGACTAAAATATCTCATATTTACCGTGTATTTTAGCAACATGATTTCAGTTTTATAAAAAGCCAGTTGTATAATCTAATCCTGAGGACTCGTTTCCTCCAACCTGCCCTGCTTTAAGGTTTTGGTGGTACGGTTCGGTTCTCCCAGGGGGTCTAGGGGGAAGGTCAGATTGACCTGCTTGGTCTGCCTGATAGAAGTTGTCCAGTGTTTCACATCTGTATTTTTCAGCATGTAGTATACACCAGGCATATTTTTTTGAGTGGCCAAAGTTTCCCCAGAAGATATAAGTGGCCACCTTGCCATCAGTGTCCCCCTCTATACTAGGCTCACTCTTCACTCTGCCTCCTCCTAATTTCCAATGGGAACAAAGCTGTGAGTCTGACCTTTAGACTCTTCTATTCAAGGGAGTTTCTTTTTCCCACATTTTTTATTGGTGCATTATTGTTATATATAATGGCAGGATTTGTTGTTATATATTTGTATATGCCCATAAGATAACAATATAATTTGGCCAATAACATTCCTCAGTATTTCCCATTTCCCTTCCCTTTTCCCTCCTCCAGGGGAGTTTTTGTTTCTTTATTTTGGCTGGTTAATTCCATTGCTTTACTTGCCCAGACAGAGACTATCTTGAAACTTAGTTTCTCATGTTTACCATGTCTCTTTTATTTTATCTTGTTATAGGGATCAAAAAGTTTTAGGATGTGGGCCACCAGATTGGACAAGACAGGTCCAGACTAAAGAGACTAGTTCTAGTTTTCGTGTTTTAACACTTCAAGACCTTCCCAGACTCAATGGAGAGCTTTTTGCCTGACTCAGATGGAAACTGTTTTTTTTTTTTTTTTTTTTTTTTTTTTTTTTTTTTTGGCACTGAGGATTGAAGTCAGGGGCATTGTACCACTGAGGTATACCCCTAGTCCCTTTTATTTTTTGATTTCAGTAAAGTCTCGCTAAGTTTATGAGGCTGGTCTTGAACTTGGATCCTCCTGCCTCAGCCTCCTGAGTTACTGGGAGTACAGGTGTGTGCCATTGTGCCCAGCTTAAATGGAACTCTTAATCCATGATCACAGTACACCTTCATGTCTGCATTAAAATGTGTCTCTGGATAGTCTGGAAGAACTCCAGAACAATTGTGTCATTGGGAAAGTGGTAATATCTACCTCAGTTCTCTTCTGGTCTGGAGTAGGTAATGTGTCACCTTGGTAGCTAAGCCATGGTGCCCAGTTCCTCAGAGTTCTTCATGCCTGTCACCTCTACAGAGCTGATTTAAGCTGGTGGGAACTGGCCATCAATTCAGGTGTTGGACAGGACCACTGAGATGCATGCTGGGAACATGCCGGGTGGACATGGGGAGGTGTCCAGCCTGACTTCAGTTGTAACAGAATTGAATTCTGGTAACATGTTAGACTTTTCCACTGTCTCAACCTTGTTTTAATTTTTGTTTTAACTCCAATCTGTTTCTTTTCTTTCCTTACTTTTCTTCCTGCTACAGTAGCTCATTTGTTCCCAAAACCAGAAAGGGAACATGTAACAGAGGTCCCCAAATATATCTGTCTTTGTTTTTAGCTTTAAAATAAATCAAGACCCACATGTAAAAGAAAATGATTCATTACACTTTTTTTTCCCCAATAATGTGCTACATGATTCTATGCTGCTCTCTTCCCACCCCAGGGGTAGAGAACAATGGCTATAATGGCATTAAAATTCTCCCTTGTCTAGCATTTTTTAATTTGAAGTTGCTCTCATTTTAAGTGTTCTTTTACTTAGAAAATGAAATCCCTAGACTCCTGACTTAGAGGACCTTTCATTGTCCTTACAACTCTAGAGTGGAGCATGAAATATGGAAAATATCAAGTTTGGTCCACCAATGCACTACATTTGTATCTCCTTGTTCCCCACATTTTCCATTTGCTGACTTTTCACTCCTCTTTGGGAATTTCATACCAGCAGCTACTATTCCTTTCAGTGCAAAGGGGAAAGGAGGAAACTTGAAAAGGGACCATGGTTTCCTGAGTGTCTTCTATGTGCCTGACCCATACCTTGCTGTCCATTCTCTTCATGAGCCTTTTTAATGTCTACAGTAAAATACTAATGGGAGAGCAGAGATTCAGAAGGAATCTCTCAGTCCTCTCTCCTCTAGTCTGCTCTGTTGTAAAGGAAGGCTGTTCCTCTTCCCCAAGCTGTTTAGCAGGCTGCACTCGAATGACTGATTTGAACACTGGCATCACGTCACAATTGTTCTTGCCTGCCCCTCTCTCTATCACGCCACTTAACCGCATTTCTGGGCCACACTGATCACCTTATCCTGCATGATCCTGTAATAGGCACCCTTCATTCTATCTGGGCAGACTTTTTACATTTCACTAAATCTCATGATCAGGCCTGTGTCTGGCTCTTAAGTAAATCTCATTAATTGACTCTGGCACTTAAATGCTCTGATGGCTTCCTGTCACAATGAGAATAAGCTCCAGATGCCTTTCATGGACTTCAGAGTCCTCAATCTGGTTCTGCAGATCAGGACCTCATCTCCTGCACTGTGTTGCTTACAGCCCTCCTGGCTTTCTCTTTGTGCTTCCCAAATATCAGGTTTGTTCCTGCCCTAGGAAAGATGGCTGGTTCCATCCTTGTCTTTCTAATCTCAGGGTACATGTTGATTTTTTCAGAGAAGCCTTCCTTAAATATCCTGTGATATTCTCCTATCTTCCTCCAGCTATTCTTCATCACATCACCCTGCTCTCTTGATTATTTCAGTCTGCTGTCTCAAAAATACTATAAACTGGGACGTGTCAATGACAAACGTTTGTTTGGAAAGTCCAAGATCAAGGTACTGGTGGATCCAGTGTCTGGCGAGGACTGCTACCTGGTTTGCAAAGCCTGTCTCCTTGCTGTGTCCTCACATGTCAGAGAGCAGAGAGAGGAGCGAATCCTCCTCTTGTCTTCTTGTGAAGGCATCAGCCCCATCCATCCTCATGACCTAATTCCCTCCCAAAAGCCCCACCTCTATGTTCTTCTCGGGAAAGGCTCAGGGAACTCATGTTTCGAGCACCTGCATTGTGAACTCAAACCTTTTACATGTATGGTCTTGGCTTTTGAAAGTGGATGAGTTACAGTCTCCCTACGTCACAAGTGAGGAGACCCAGTTAATCCCTTCCCTGGTTACCAGGTTGTAAATGTCAAGAGCTAGATTCAAATCTGCTTTCCCTGACCCGGAACCCATACTTCTCATAGTATTATTTCAAGAAATACAAACCCTGAGGCACAGCCCAATAGATGACATGTCCCACAAAAATCTTAAACCCAGGGTAAACTGCTCTTGGATTCTTGACCTTTCATGTCTACTGTGGAGAAACCCTATATTCTAGTCAAAGTGCATTGGTAGAGTGTTCACATGTCATCTGGTTGACTCAAAGAAGATCAAATAAGTAGTTTTTGTCCCTGGCACTGGCCCCTCCTTAGGTGAGGACTAGATCTTGCAGTGTCTTCCAAGTAAAAAATCTAAAATACTCACTCTTAGTTTTATGAAACATTTGTTAGAGCCAACAGTTCAGCCTGTAGGCTCTGAAGGAATCTGAGCCATATTTACAAATAAGGGACAAAGGATACCCTTGCTTTTTTCTGGAAAGTTTATTTTTCTTGTGGGAATAATTAAATCCTGTCAGAAACAGTATTCCAGTTTTCATGCTGCTCTGTGCCAAGTCTCAGAGGGATTTCAAGACTCCTGGCTTCTTTTCTTGTTTCCTGCTGTGATGAATTGATGGATGTGGACTGGCTCCATCTCTTTTCTCTGTTTGCTTTTTTCTTTGCATGTTTATGTAGAAACAGAACTATCTGAGTCAGAATAAGGAATTAGTGACCATTATGTCCTTTTTCCCCCCTCTTAAAAAATGACTTTTTCACACAGAGAAAAACATTTCAAAATCTTGCCTATTGATCTTCCCTCCCCAGGGACCTAGTGCTGTGTTATTTCATGAACCAAAAGAGGCCCGGTACCTACCTAATTAGCCAGGACAGTTTGGGCACGGAAGTAAATTGTGGAATGACCCAACATCCACACAGATTGTTTAAAAAATACCTCATGTGATGTTTTAAAAGTAGCTCCTTTCCAGGCGACTTCAGGGTTCAGGGGTTGTTGGGTGCTCTGAGCCATGGCTGGCCCTTGCAGAGAGGTTGCCTCCCAGGTGACAGGAGGAGGATACTCTGCTTGCTATTGGGCAGGACTGGGAGGGGAGAAATAACTCCTGTGCCCGGGAGGGACCTGCCAACAGCAGAGGGCCACTTCCCAGGGCTTGGCTCAGATCCATCTTGTGTCTGTTCCCTTCCTTAGCACGGAGTCTTCCCTGTGCCCGGCTCTGACTGTCTTCACGTGCGTATTGACCTGTGCCTTGTGCTCGGCATTATGTTAGGACGTCCTGGGATTTACAGTTGAGAGAGGGAGAGAGACATTAAGCAAATACTTCCCCTAGTGAACATAGAATTACAGTAGGAAAGGGAAGGGGGGACCAAAAAACAGTGCTTCCACCTGTGCAGATGAGATGAGAAGGGAATGAGAAGGGTCACTCCCCAGGCTTCCAGGGGAAGGAAGGCCTGAGCTGAGACCCAAAGAACGAACAGAAACCAGCTAAGTGGTGTGCACACTGCATATGTACATGTGTGCACAGGACTGGGTGTTCATGTGTGCACACACACACAGGTTTTATTCTATAGGGTGGGGAACCCAGAAGGTAGCATGATGCCTTGCAGCAAAGAATGTCATGACCAGACTGCAGTGTGAGGAGAATTGGGGAAGGCAGGAGCTGTGAGTTTGGGAAGTTTCTTGCCTTTTTTTTTTATTATCAGCCCCATGAGGAACAGGTCTAAGATATGTTTTTCATCCCTGTGAAATATGAATACCAGTGATTTACAGATTACCTGTTTATCTGTTATGTTCTACTGTATGTATACAGTGTACATACATATATATATTCTATATGTATTTATACTGTATATATATGTATACACACACACACACACACACCTGCTTTATACTTAAAAATAGGATAAGCTGGGTGCAGTGACTCACATCTGTAATTCCAGTGACTCAGGAGGCTCAGGTAAGAGGATTCCAAGTTCACGGCTAGCTTCAGCAACTTGGCAAGGTTCTAAGCAACTTAGTGAGACCCTGTCTCAAAATAAAAAATAAAAAGGATGAGGATATAGCTGAATAATCCAGTGCCCCCGGATTCAACCTGTCCAGTACTGCTAAATCAGTCCAAATGATTTGATCAGTGTATGTGTATATATAAACACACAACTATGCACACATACATGCCAATTTTTTTCAGACCCTAAGAAACATTTTTGTCCTTTCAGGGCTATGTCCTCTCCCCTCCATGGAAAGCATGATTTAGAGGAAGGAAGAGGCTCAAGAGCTTTATAAAATCATGTCCTAAATTGAGACACAACTTTCTTATTTATTTATTTATTTTTAAGTTTTTAAATTTTTAAAAATTTTTTTACATACTACTTTTTTTGATTCATAAACCTTTTCATTCTTGCATTACTTTTTTAAAATTTATTTTTATTGTAAACAAATGGGATACATGTTGTTTCTATTTGTACATGGAGCAACAGCACACCATTCGCATATTCATACATTTACACAGAGTAATGATGTTTGATTCATTCTGTTATTTTTCTCCTTCCCCCCACCCCTCCCACGCCTCTTTTCCTTCTATACAGTCCCTCCTTCCTCCATTCTTGCCCTCCTACCATCCCCCCATTATGTGTCATTATCAGTGAGATCATTCGTCTTTTGGCTTTTTGAGATTGGCTTATCTCACATAGCATGATATTCTCCAATTTCATCCATTTGCCTGCAAATGCCATAATTTTATTATTCTTTATAGCTGAGTAATATTCCATTATATATATATACCACACTTTCTTTATCCATTCATCAATTGAAGGGCATCTAGGTTGGTTCCATAGTCTGGCTATGAATTGAGCAGCTATGAACATTGATGTGGCTGTATCTCTGTAGTATGCTGATTTTAAGTCCTTTGGGTATAGGCCAAGGAGTGGGATAGCTGGGTCAAATGGTAGGTCCATTCCAAGTTTTCTAAGGAATCTCCACATTGCTTTCCAGAGTGGCTGCACTAATTTATGAGTATGAGTGTACCTTCAATGTATGAGTGTACCTCAATGTACAGCAATGTATGAGTGTACCTTTTTCCCCACATCCTCGCCAACACCTATTGTCGCTTGTATACAGACTACATTTTGATTCATTATACACAAATGGGGTACATCATTTCATCTGTGGTTGTACATGATGTAGATTCACACCATCCGGAGACATAACTTCTATGCAGTGACACACATGGCTTTTAAGTGTGTTTGCACGTTTGGTTAGATGTGCACACGGTGTCACCACCAGTCAGATTGTAGGACATGCCACTCCAGAAAACTCTTCACATACCTTTCCTGTCAACCCCTCCACCAGAGGCAGCCACGGACATGATTTCTGTCACAAAAAACTAGGTTTTTGGAGTCAGATGGATCCTGGTGTCCCTCCCCCTGCCTGTGTATGGTTTGGCAGATCATTTTGCATCCCTGGGCCTCTCTCTCATCTGCTGGCTGAGGACGTTTGTGGTCTCTTCCTCCAGGCTGGGTGAAGGGTTGAGGGAGGTGCTATGTGCTGAGCCTCTCTCCGGGCCAGGCACTGGCCCTCCCCTCCGTCCCACAATGAATACGTGGGCACATCTCCAAGAGCCCAGCTGTAGCCAGTTTATAAAATAAAGCTAAAGATCTCTTCAGTCCTGGACTTTGTCTCAGTGTCCCTGAGCTTCACGCTTGCCAGTCCAAGCTGCCCACTGCACTGCCCTGCCCAGTCCTTCTGTTTCCTCTCATTTCTGTTCCTAACCTTGTCTAGAGAGCCACCACCACACTGCTGGGTATGGGGACACAGGTTCTTCCTGACTGGCTTCATCTTGACCACTGGCAGCCCTGTCACCAAACGCCATGTTCCACTTCCAGAAATCTCCAGGAGCATCTCTGTCTCTCCTGGCCAGTCATCTCATTCTTTTCATCTGGCCCATCACATCTCTACTCTCTTGAGGCCCATTTCACCTAGGGCTTGAGTTTGTTACTGGCACTGGGTTGTAATGAATACCCAGATTTCCGTGTCAGACTCCTGAGTTTAAATCCCAGCTTCACAACTTTTTGTTAGTACCAAGGAAAATTGCTTCAACTCTGAGCCTCAAATTTTTCACCTTGGAAGTTTTCTTATAGAAGTCATGAACTAATGCAGTATGTGTTCCAGCCCATGAACCATGTAATATTGTTCATGCTGACCAACAAATATTTGTAGGTGTCATTTTTTTATATTGCTTATTATAATTATTGTTTTCTTCCAAGTCTTCTGATTTTTAAATAGGTTTATAAACAAAACCGAAGTAACAAAATGTAGCTGAAAGGAGATCCATGGGGAGAGGGGATGTAATTATGTGTCACATCACATCTTAGAAATACTTAATTTCAATGTCTCATCTTAAAGGCAATGATAATTGCTTCATGTATAACCATGAGGATGAATAAGAAAGTGTCTTAGTTCTTTTCCTGTTGCTTTAACAAAATTCCTAGAATAGGTATGCTACAGTACAGAAGTTATTTAACTCATGGTTCTGGAGATTGGGAAGTCTAGAATATGGTGCCAGCCTGAATAAGGGCCTTCTTGATGCTTCCCAATATTGCCATGTATCACATGGGGAGACAGAGCAAAGCATGCAAACTCGGGTCCCTCTTCTTATAAAGCCACTAATGCCATCATGTGGGACCCACCTTTTTGACCTTGTCTAATTCTAATTACCTCCACACCTCCAAATACCACTAGTAAACAAATTTGGGGATTATATTTCCAACAGGTGAATTTGGGGAGTGGGGGACATATTCCACCATAGCCACATCTATTTCCAAAGCCATAGTCCTTGATTTCTCCATGACTGGTCTAGCAGGACTATCATACCACAACAAACTTAAACAGCAGAAATTGATTCTCTCACAATGCTGGAGGCTGGGTACCAGCATGGATAGGTTCTAATAAGGGTCCTTTTCCAAGAGAGCAGGATCTGTGGTGTCTCTTCTTCTGAGGCCATTAATCCTACCAGGGCTCCTCCTTTATGACCTCTTTAACACTAATTACTTCCACTGGAGGTTAGGGTGTCCACATATGAATAGAGGGACAGGATGGGGAGCACACTATTCAGTCCACAGCATCGATCAATCCAAGCATCTTGGGAATTAAAGACAAACATGATGGTGTCTTTACTCTGTCTACTGGGATGGGGCAGGTGACTCAGAAGATTCTACAGTTTCAGGTTGTGTGTCTGTTTCAATTAAGTAATGAGTGACAAAATCCTTCAAAAGACATAAAATCCTTCAACATATATAGTTGCTCTTGTCATGGGAAAGCTGGAAGGAGAGCAGCTCAGGGCTGAGTTGTGTCTGTGATTTTGATCATCTATCTGGTTTTTCACTGTGTTTAGCTTCCATTCTCGAGGTGACTTTGTGGTCAAACATGGATGCTGATATGGCAGCAATTATTTCTGCATTCCGGCCACTCTGAAGGGAAGAAGGGAAGCACAGGGCACTATCCCTCCTTTAAAAATACTTCCTGAGAGTTGCACATACTACTTCTTTTGTGTCCACTGGCTCGAACGTACCACACATGGCTACCCTTAGATGCAAGAAAATGTGGGGAATGTACATTTTATTCTGGGTGACTGTTTGGGCTTGATTGGGTCCTGTCCCCCAGTCCTAATCCCTAGTGCCTCAGAGGTTGACCTTATTTGGAAGCAGGGACTTTACTGAGGAAAAGTTAAGATGAGGTTATTAGAGTGGCCCCAATTCAATGATTGGTGTCCTTATAAGAAGAGGAAATTGAACATAGGGACAGATGCACAAAAAGATGATGTGAAGCCACCCAGGGAGATGTCCACATGACTGGAGTGATGGATCTACATGCCAAGGAATGCCAAGGATCACTTACAGAATAGAAAAAACCTGGACATCACAAGGAAGGATTCAATTCTACAGCCATCAGAGAGAGCAAGGTGACACCTTGATTTCACACTTCCAGCGTCCAGAGTTGTGAGACAAAACATTTCCATTGTTCTAAGCTATTGTTCCAAGTTTGGGGGACTTTGTTACAGAAGCCCTAGGAAACAAATACAGTAGCCATGTCCAGAAAAAACATGGAGGTTCTATTAATAAAGAGGATCAATGGATATTGGGGGACAGCTAATAATTTCTGTCATTGCCCAGAAAAAAAAAAAAAAAAAAGCACAAATATCAATTCAACACATATTTACTGAGTGCCTACCACCCATGATACCTTATGGGACCCAGTTGGGAGCAAAGACAACAAGGTCCCTGCCTTTGAAGCTTCAGGTTTAGTAATGAGGCAGCTATTAATGACCTGCAAATACTTATTACACGCAAACATTTAATTATAAACTGTGGGACACATGTTTGGCAGAAGCATTACTGAAGGCTAGACTTGGATTCATACATTACAGATAATTGCATATTTGCACATTTCATCCATTTTCAGAGTTCGACAGTGACGACTCTGAAGCATGCATGGAGTCTGTCATTTTGAGTCTCTTAACTCTACCCACCGTTTCTTCTGCCAGATGAAATCAAGTATCTTTAGTCTTACGGTTAGAACTTATGGTCCTCCAAGGAGAGCCTGTGAGAGAAAGTGAAATGATGGGAACTACAGTGAGAACACTGGTTTGCCACAAGGTCAGGTCACTGGAACAGAAATCATGGGTACTGAGTTGATTGAAGGCTTTGTTTTGCACATTCCTGAACCTCCTCCACTCTCTTCCATCTCAATAAATAACATCCACATCCACCCAGTGGCCTGGGCCAGAAGTCTAGAAATCAGCCTTGCTCTTTTCTTTTTCTTCTGGTTTAAGATACTTCTAAAATGTATCTTGAATGAACAAATCTCATTTTTACTTTTCTAAAAGGATTTGAGCATGTCAGCAGATGTTCAGTCAATATGTTAGATACAAAAGCAACAGGCAGCCCTGAGCCTCTGTACATTACTAAAAAGGTAGTTTTTCATTTAGTGATTGGGAACATATTCTCCTCTTTCAGTGTTTAGTGGATAGCTGATAAAAGCTCTAAGATATATTAAAGTAATGCTTGTTGAGTTATACGACATACTAAGCACCATGCTAGGTACATTATATCTTTCTTATCATTTGAGATAATAATGCTTGGACATAGTTATTGTCTCCATTCTTACAGATAGAAAAACAATGAGATTCAGAGATGTTAAGAAATTTGCATAAGGTCAAGACCTGAACATGAATTCATGTATGCCTGGAACTTGATCCTGTGCTTTGGGATTATTATTGCACATGTATGGGACTGATTATCTCAAATGAAGGCATAGGCCAAAAATTCCTTTCATATTGTAGGGATTTAGATAATCTTGTGGCCAGAGCACAGTGTTACATTTGGGGCCACTCTGCATGGGCTCAGGGTGTACAGCTATATTCTCCAAGAACATAATACCAATTGATGGTCTTTTGAGGAAGTGAAAAGTTCACATCAACAAAATTTTAAAAACTGAAAGTTGAGTTCTGGAAACAAGGAAGAATACATGCTTGTCTCTGAATTTTCTGTACCCCAAGGATTTGAGCAGCCCCAAAGAGTTCACCTTTAGCATACGTCTGAAAATCAGCATTTTATCAGGTCTCCTGAATTAATGTTTTTTGTTGATCTGATTTAAAAGCCTGAACTCTAGCATCCCATGAGACCATGGGTAGATCCTGATGCTGTGGTTGTAGAGAGCCTTAAGCAAAGTCTGAACTGAGCATCATCAGACACCTCATTCCACTCAGGGCTTAGCATCTGTTTTTTCCTTACCCTGTGCTTTGTGTGACAGTGGCTTGCATTCTTACTCAGGTCAAATCCCATAGTTAGACTTTTTGTTCTTTGCCCTAAGGCTTCATTTTCTTCCCCATACATCCTGCAGCACAACATGCTTCTTCCACTAGTACCATTGTGGAATGAGAGGTCAGAAAGTACAAAAGGCCTCCAGATGGGCAGGACCCCAAGGATGTCCCAGTTCCTATGGCGCTGGTCTTCTGAGATTACTTTCCAACCAACTTGATTCTTAGGAAGTAAAGGCAGCATTGATGATGTATAATGGGTATTAGCTCAGTTTTTGATTTTGACTCATTTGTAGGGTTTTGCATTAAATAACTTTATAAAAGAAACTTACTGGGGTAAAGATATCTTTGCCAAAAATGTTTGAAATCCACCCATAAATAAATGGCTTTGGAGTTTCCAAAGTGTTATTTCTACTAACCAGAAAACTTAAAGAGTTGGAAAGATTCCTCTGTTTTTCTTGTTTTTCTTTTTGGTACTAGGGATTGAACCAGGGGTGCTTAACCACTAAGCCACATCCCTAGCCCTTTTTAATATTTTATTTAGAGACAGGGTCTTGCTGAGTTGCTGAGTACCTTGCTGAGTTGCTGAGGCTGACTTTGAACTTGCGATCCTCCTACTTCAGCTTCTGAAACTGCAGGTATTACAGGCATGTGCTACCATGCCTGGCAGAGTCCTCTGATTCTTCTTTTTTTTAATTTATTTTTATTGTAAACAAATGGGATACATGTTGTTTCTGTTTGTACTTGGAGTAACAGCATACCATTTGTGTAATCAAACATTTACATAGGGTAATGGTGTTTGATTCATTCTGTTATTTTTTTCCTTACCCCCCACCCCTCCACCCCTCTTTTCCCTCTATACAGTCCCTCCTTCCTCCATTCTTGCCCCCCTCCCACCCTCCATTATGTGTCATCATCCGCTTACCAGCGAGATCATTCGTCCTTTGGTTTTTTGAGATTGGCTTATCTCACTTAGCATGATATTCTCCAATTTCATCCATTTGCCTGCAAATGCCATAATATTATTATTCTTTAAGGCTGAGTAATATTCCATTGTGTGTGTGTGTGTGTGTGTGTGTGTGTGTGTATTTATATATATACCACAGTTTCTTTATCCATTCATCAATTGATTCTTAACATTATTTGGAGGTCATTTGCCTCTTTGAGGATCCAGTGATAGTTATAGCCCTTATTCCCAGGAAAAACATTGTGCACATTTGCACAATTTAATGTTGGTTCATGGATTATACAAAAATGTATCCATGGATCCCAGGATAAGAACCTCCGGGTTTGACCTCTTTATCTTACAAGTAACAAAAGTAAGACCTACATAAGTGAAATGTCTCAAACAGGGTCAAGTGACATGAGCAGAAGTAGGATATAATCAGTTCTGACCAGGATGTTATATGTGGGGAACAGACCAACTGCTATGCCTGGCCCCTCTGACCACTCATTTTATATTATTTCCATCCCTCTTCAAATCAAAATGATTCCAGTCTCTAATATAAGCCGGGCTATTTTACATTCACATTATGTTCAACTGTTATAATAATAATAATTATAGCAATAACAATAATAGTGATGCTTACTTTTGTAAAACGTGTGTCTGAGGATGGCACATTTCTCAGTATTCTCACAGCTTCTGGAAATAGAGATGAGTAAACACAACTGACTCCCTTTTACACATAAGACAATGAAATCCACTGAGTTGTTCAGGGCCAAGTTAAGAGTCAATGCCACGAATTGCATTTTAGGGTACTGGGCTTACTTGAATGTAAACATCTTATTTAAAGCAGGCATAAAAAGAACACCAGAGAACCTAGAATAATTGCCCAGACCAGAGCTTTTCAGTTTTTACAATGCATCAGAATTGCCTGTGAAACTCCTAAAAAATACTCACAGTTATAGTCTGGGTTGGTCTGGGTTGAGCCCCAGAGACTGGCACTATGTGTGAACTCCTGGGTGATTCTCATGCACAGCCAAGTGTGAGAATGCCTGGCCCAGATCTCTTGAGGCAAATACAATGCTGTATGCTCCGCATGTTGCTGGATCAGGGACTGTTTTGATTTTCATGCCTCAAATTTGGTTGGAAGGCCGCGTTCTATGATTTGTTTATGAAATCATTTGGTTGATGTACTTTTGGTGTTGGGGCATTTTCTTGCAGAGTATCAGTTAAACACATTGGGAAATTCTCTAACTCCACTTAATGTCAAAATTCTCATGAAGCAAACCAAGCCAAGCAGCATCCCCTAACTCCTAACAACAGTCTCTAGAGCCAAATATTGCTCATGCCCCCATCCTGGTTGCTTTGAATCATCAAAGCTGGGCCATGTGGCATTTGGGTAACCGGGTTTGCCCCAAGCACCAGTGTAAAGCAGTTCATGCTGCATGTACCATAGCTAGGGAGGCTGCCTGTGAGCAGCTGTGGTCTTGTACTCTGGGAAGTTTCCACTGTGTCCTGTTCTTTTTAAGCAGCAGAGCCTTTGTAAAGACAAGAAAAAATATACTTCCCAAGGAAGGCCTAAAACTAGTTTGAGGAGGTCAGTGTCTTATTTATTCAAATATGCTTTGGGTCTTTAAAGTGTGGCTGTTTCTCCACAGGGGGAAAATATCTACTTTCCCCATTCCTGTTTATACCTAGACCCCTCAGTGCTGGCCAGTTTGTGCTGACCGGTGGAAAGTCCACAGAGCAGGATTTTAAATGGGGCTCGTTGCTGGGGCAGGGAAAGTGTGGCATGTCAGCCACGTGGATAAGGAGTGCCCACAGAGCCCTCTGCACTTCAGAATAAAGCTACCTTTGTAACAGCCACGTGTTGCCAGCTGTGTAATCACTACGGAGACCACAGGACCTTAACTACACAGTGTTCTGGGCAGGGTAGCCACCTGCACATGTCCACCCTCGGGTTAATGAGATAAAATTCTACTTTCTAAAACAAGAATAATCAAGACCAGGCACAGACCTTATCTTTGTAAGCACAGAGGTACATGTCTGTCCCGGCCTTGACCAGGCCTCGGGAGGCTGTGCCCCATATGTGGAGAGCAGAAGTCAGCTCTCTTTAGGATTTCCAAGTCTTGTGAAAATAGCATATATATTGAGAGAAATAACTAGAAGAAAAGGTCATGTTTAAGTTTTGAGGCAGTGTTTTTGCTGACACTATAATGGTGAGTACATGCCATTAAACCTTAGGATGCCCTTATGATGGAATGTGCAAAAGTGGAAGCGGACCCTACTGTGAACTGTGGACTCTGGGTGATAATGATGTGTTGGTGTAGATTCATGAGTTCTAACAAATGTACCTCATAAGTGGAAGATGTTGATGAGAGAGGCTATGCATGGAGGACTATGGGCAAGGGGATGTGGGTTTGTGCTTTCCTCTCAATTTTTCTGTGAACCTATACCTCCTCAAAAAATAGTCTACTAAAAAGTTGTTTGTATATGATACAGTGCTCCCTTTTGCTGTAATGAGCTGGTGTCCATCCCTACTGCCTCACCCCTCACCTGTGTGTCAGTGACTCAGAGTCAGTTGACTGTCCACCCCAAGCTCTTCCAGAGCTCCTGGCCCATACTCCATCTCATCAGCATGGGCACATTTCCAAGTCCCTCCTCCCCTTCCCCTTCAAGTTGCATCTCATGTTAATCCCCTTCCCCGTTCCTGTCCTTGCCAGCATTGTTCTCCTGGCCAGCCAGGGTTGATACCTGGGATTCTCTTGTGTCCTCAGCCTCCTTCCTCAAACATGTCAGCTCTGCCTGTGCAGTGAGCCTCTGTTTTTATACCTCCCTTAGTCTTCAGCCTGGGTGACATGTTCCTTTTGAGACTCCTTTTAGTGGATCTGAGATTTTCTTAGCCAGGGTAGTCGGTGATATGAACAGCTGAATATAGAGTGGAAGAGAAAAAGAGCAAGTTGGAAGCTACCAGAATTTCTGCATTTATCTCTCAGAGAAGAATGAGCACAAGTTGTAACCCATCTACCTCACTGCAGCTGTCTTAGTAACTTACCTTTTCTAATACTTCTTCCATATGCCCTCAGCCCCCAGCAAGCACCTGGGCTACTTTTGGTTCCCACACCTTCGTTCTGCAAATTCTTCTTTCTGGGTGACACTAACTTTCATTCCTGAAGGTTGTGGAGTGGGTCCACAAGGGTAGCTGGTGACAAAATCTCTGGGAGGCTCTGGCCTCATCAGCTGGTAGGATCCTGAAGCCACTATTGGTCAGTGGGGCCATTAGCTGGGGAGAAGAACTGGATGTGGAACAGTAGAGACCAGGAACAGGCACCCTTGTGTCCACTCTTCACTGCCATGAACCACAGTATCCATGAGCAATGGTAGCTGACTCACTTCCACCTTCCAGGTACTATACACAATTTCCTTGTGGCCAACTTGAACTGGAACTGCACAGGAAAGGGAATCTGGGACATATAGTTCTACCTTCGCCTCGTTGACACCACAAAACTCCAGCCTCTTGTTTATATTCATGTTCTTTCTATTGGCCAATCCAGAAAATGTGCTTAGTACAGGAGGAAAGGGTAGGGGAGAGTAAATAAGACTCATCCAGAGAGTCGAGGTAAGGATACCATGTCAAAGGAAGTCCACAGCTTTCCTTAAGCATCAGTCCACATAACTACTACTGGAGATGCAAATCTACATCCAGAATGAGGCTGCTTCCTCTGTTGTCTCTGTGAGCTGAAATTGTCTCTGACTTATTCCCTCTGCCTCCTGGAGACAGGGATACAAAAGGATCAAGTTCTGAAGATAAGAATCCTTTGCACACTATCTTCTCTCCAAGCCTCTAAAAGGACTGGTCCCAGCAAACCCCAGCTGTGTTCTCAGTATGGCTTACTGGTCACTTTCTAAGAGACAGAAGAAATATGACCAAGCTAAATATGGTTGTCTGGAAAATTTTCTGGGAAACATTTTTGAATGTCCAAAATATAGTTGGTTTTCCGGAGTTAGCCTATAAATTAATCTCTTTCTTGCATAAAGACTTAGTAAAGGAATTTGGTCCTGGCTAAGAATCTAGTGGTTTAGCATTTAAAGTAACTATTAGACCTGGGAATGAGCCTAGAGGGTACAGCACTTATGTAACTTAGTGTCTGGTGGATTCTACAGGGATGGAGGAAGGAAAGGACCACTTTTTGTTGTTCATTGTGCTGGTTACCGTGCTAGTTGCTTAATGAGTCTTGTCTCCTTTACTCTTTCTCACAACCCTGTGGGCTGAATATTAATTGTATATTATTGTTGAGGCTGAAAGAGTTTGAGTCACAGCCTGGGTTGTGCAACTGAGTGTGAGAGCCAGAAGCCAAAATAGCCTAGGTCTGTCTGGCTCCAGAGCTCATGATTTCCCCATCAGATCCTAGTGCCCTTCAAATGTGTTGAAATGATCCTACTTTCACGGTCCTCAGTTTCTCCGTCTTCCCTTACCCACTCTGCCAGAGGTTAGGTGTCCTCTAGGAATAGAGATGTGGAGGAACTTCATTCCCCAAATTTATACAGTTCTCTGTGACTGGTGTCCAAGGCTTCTAAGAATGATATGACTCAGATGACACACTGTCCTACTCCTACTTTTCAATACTAGACAAGGCTTTACTCTTAATCTGTCTCCAAGTCAGCATGGAACACTCTCTTGAACCCTAAGTACGAGTTCTTGAACTGAGATAGTCCTGAAGTGCGCCAGCTTCTTGGTCCTAATTATAGCCATGTAGTGGTGGAATAAGGAAGGGGTTCTAGAGCAGAAACCAGCTTGGCTCCTTCCTCTGGGGGCTTCCAGAAAAGGATGTGTAAGGATGCTTAGTCCAGATCTCACCACATCCCCAGAAAACTGTACCCTGTGACCAATACTATTTTAATTCTTTTGTTTTTCCCACCAAAATATTACTATGTGGTGACATCTTTGCATGTATCTGCAATGCTCATGCATATGTGCACATGTGCACACACACACACACTTTTTTTCTTGACCCATATCAGAGTAAGAATAGGAAAATGAGAAATGTTGACTCACCCTTAAAGGTTAGATCATGTCACCAACAAGCTATAGACCATCCCATATGGATGAAATAATGTATGAAAAATGCCTTGTGCTTATGAGAGCAAAGTTATTATGCAATTAATTGCCTGATGAATAACCTTAATATTTTGGTATCTTGGTTAAGAGTCAATCTTTAAAAATCTTTAGTATGTTAACTTTGCATTTTTAGCATAATCTAGGGGAAAAAGTATAATAATTTCTGGTTGTTAGGATAGTTAATAATAATCATTTTAAAGCGAAACAGATAATTGGGTAAAAGATTCTTATGGAGAAAGGAATTTGGGATCAGGGAGGAAGGCTGTCCTTGTGGAGCCTTGTATGCCAGTTGACATGTGTTGAGGATGTGTGTCCTGCTGTTGGAACCTCTCCCCCCAGCCACTAGTATTGCGGGAAGTTCTGAGGAGCTTTCTGTATGCAGAGTAAGCCAATTTCTTGGTGGCTGTTATAGTTTAGATACGTGACATCCCCCAGAAGCTCATATGTGGAACAATGCAAGAATTTTCAAAGGTGAGACAATTATATTATGAGGTGTAACCTGGTTAGAGGATTCATCTGCTGATATGAATTAACTGGGTGGTAACTGCAGGCAGGTAGGGTGTGACTGCAGTAAGTAGGTCACTGGGGGTGTGCCTGGGCACCTTGTGGGGTTTATATTTTGTCCCTGGAGAGTGGAGCTCACTCTTTCTGCTCCCTGGTTGTGTCCTGAACTGTTTTCCTCCACATGCCCTTCTGCCATGATGTTCTACCTCACTTGGGGCCTAGAGCTATGGAGACAGTTAACCATGGCTGAACCTCTGAAACCATAAGCCAGATAAACTTTTCCTCTCTGAATTGTTCTTGTCATGTGTTTCAGTCGTAGTGATGCAAAAGCTGACTAACAGCAGCTTAGGAGTGTAAGAGTGAGATTTGACCCTCAGGTGACAGGTTCCTTCCCTTTAGTGGGAGAGAAAGTCCACAGAATCTTGTGGCTGTAACTGGCATACGTTGTTCTTTTCAGTGACGGGACATTTCTTACAGCTTTGGGAAAGTGCCACATTGGGAATATACTGTGTTCCCGGAGTGCAAGCGACCTTGCCAGTGATCCTGGAACAGCTGGGCTGTTCGTGGGAAGCTGACATGAGCCATCCGCATGGGTCACAGATCGACCATTGGGCCCAATCTATATCTCTAGAGAGAATCCCAGGAAAACAAATTTTTTTTGTCTTAACTTTGAGAGTCAAGTTCCATGAACTGAGCCAGTGTTCCCCACCCTTTGTCCCTCCTTTGGGTGCACCACAGTCCCCCTGGAGTTGATTTACCCAGCTGGGCAGAGTGCACCGAGGGTAGGCTTGAATCTGACACACACCAGTGGTTGATGGGTGCAGACGGGTTAGATTCTGTGTAGGGCCAAATTGAATTTCTCAATTTGAAACAGAAATGCTTTTGTGCTGCTCTGTGTTACTGTCATTATTGTTTTATTGTGAAAGATAGTCACTCTTACAAACAGTTGGCTTTCCTTCAAGACTAATTGTGCGGTCTGTTCTTTGGGGACACCACATAGGCAGATAGGATGCTTCAAATGCATGAGGTTTAGAGAAAGATTAATTCCCTGGGGAGAGAATCCTATGCCTGTCCAAGAGCTGGACCTGGGCTCCTCCCACAGCTATCACTCCAGCCACTTGCATCCTTGGAGGAGAGATTTATGGGGCTGAAGATACAGCTGTGAGTTTTCTTCCTTTTTTTTTTTTTTTTTCCCCTACTTTTTCCCCTACAAACAGTGTTCTGCTGTCCTGGCTGTTCTGCAGCAGACACAAATGCACAACTTACTTACAACAGCAGCATCTGAAAATTCTAAGTCCTGTCCTTGATGAGTGTAAATGTTTTTATAAACATAAAACATTCCATTGATGTAATGAATTCCTACTTACTAGCCAATCTTGACCTGGTTTACATCTCTAATATTTTGATGAAAGGCCACCTTCAAGTCTAATTACGCTGTACAACTGTTTTGGCTCTGAAACAGCTTGGTTAATGTGAATACCTTAGGGACAGGACTACAGATTCCACAGATTCCTTCATGGCCTGCTCTGTTTACTTTCCAGTTATACTAATGGTTTACAGTGGTGTCTAGATTCTCTGTCTTTGTAGAGTTCTCTTAGATTAGAGCAAATTCTGTTTTCAGTTTTTGAAACTTTTTCATCTGAATGAATAACACCATCACTGGACAAGTTTGCATTTCCCAAACTAGAATCCAAATTGACTTTCCTAAGTAAGGAAGCCTGGCCTTCAACAGTCTGCATTCACTAGGCTATTTGGGGGAAGAAGAATTGCATAGGAAGGGGAATAAAAGAGGAAAGCCAATGTTTATTTAATATTTAGTGGTATTAAACACTGAGATTAGTACTTAATCAGATTTGATCCTATTAATAAACTTGATCCTTATTTTACAAATGAGTAAAGTATAACTCAAGAGTTTTCAGTTTGCCCAAGGTCATAAAACTAGTAAATTATAAAGGTGGGAGTTAAAACAAAAATTTTATTGAGCTATGTAAAAATGTACAAATTATTTATGTACATCTCCAGTTATTACAAAGTGAACTGCTAGTATAATCACTACCAAGGAATTCTAAATTATGGATTGGTTACGTATTTTCAAAGTCTTTATAAATTATACCATAAGCATAGTATTGTGTACAATATAGGAGTAGCATTGCTGATCATAGGCTATACATATAATATAGGTATTACATATGTCTGTGTTGACCTGCATAATGTCTCTATCCTTTATTTAAAGTGGGACAAAATAGTCTCAACTGTTTTATTTAACTCCCCATATGTCCCTTGAATTCTGTGAATTTTACCTTATGTATTATGAGACTTTTTTGTTGGGTGCATATGTGTTTTCAGTTTCTTTTTAATCTTCCTGATAAAGGTTTGAACATTTGATCACTGTAAAATAATTATCTTTTCTACAGTGCTGCTTTTGTCATCAGTCAAATGCACATGTATGGGGGTCAGTTTCTAGACTTTTAATCCTGTTACATTCTTTCTGCCTATAACAACACCACACTGTCTTAAGAGAGTTTTGTAATGTCTTTACTTTGTTTGTTTATAAACCTAAAACACATTATGTGAGAGAGACTCTGATCTCATGTTCTTCCATTTGTATTGCTCTAAACTTCAGTTTACATATCTAAGAATAACATTTCCTTTACAAATTTAAGAGAAACAAATGCCTGGCCTAGTTCTTGGCACATAAGTATTTAGTAAACTAAAGGTATTGTTAATAGTAAACATGTTGTTCAATCACTAAGTAGAATTTTTTTTTTCCACATAGAACTTAGGGCTAACATGTACTTTATAAAGTTTCTAAAAATGTTTTCTTTTTTCCCTAATTTTATCAGTGGAGAACTAATACCTAGAGAAATGCAGTAGCGTGCTCTGTGACTCAGCTTATTGTGTGCACAGTTGAGATTCAAATTTATCTCCTGACTCCTTTCCTGTGCTACTTTTCTTGGGGAATCATTGGAGAGTGAGGAAGGAAGGAGAGGGAATAAACTTTTTGGGAAATTGATTTTTGCTGAGAATAAACCAAATTTATAGGCACATAAAGGGTGTTTATTATCAAGCATGGTGACATCTTATGCTGTGCTGATCATGTTATATACCCAATTTCTCATCCACCTACAGAGGACAGATGGTATATTTAATCTTCTGCTCTTCTGTTTCTATTATGAAGCGGTGATTGCGACCACAAAAAAGGATTGTGAGTGGAATTGGTAATGCTGCTTAAAGGCAGAGATTAGGTAATATAATCAATTGCTATGACAAATGATGTGGTTTAGGGAGCTTGCTGGCTGAATTATATGCAGCCTTGCCACCAAGGGTGATTATACCCCCTATTTTCCTCTGGAATTTTTAAACTCTTCATCCAGGAGTCATTAATCTTCACCTCATTATTGCATCCTGCTCGTTCTGTCAGAGGAGAAGAGCTACCAATAGTGAGCAGGACCTTCCTCTTCTTTCTTTAGGTTGTGAGGAAACATGGTTATATGAACTGTTTGTGGAGATTAGATGGCATGTACCCCTGCTGAATCTGGCCTAGATTTGCCTAAGTTATTCTTTTTCTTTCTTTTTGGATATCAAGAATTGAACCCAAGGACACTTACACAGAGCCACATCCCCAGCCCTTTTTATTTTTATTTTGAGACAGGGTCTTACTAAGTTGCTCAGTGCCTCCCTAAGTTGCCGAGGCTGACCTTGAACTTGTGATCCTCCTGTCTCAGCCTCCTGAACCACTGGGATTATAGGCATGAGAGTTATTCTTAAAAGAACAAAAACGTCCCCTTCCTATTCTTATTTTCTTCCCTGTATAAGGATGGTGGTGGTGGTAATGATGACCATGAAGTGAGCATTATTCCATTTTCAGGGATGGTAGAAGGAAAAAGCAAATGCTGCACTCTTGAGGAATTCATTATGTGTAAGAGGTACTTAGACACCAGGTCAGGTTGTTCATTTGTAGGGTATTAGTGCCAGTTTTAGGGGAGGTGGTTATCTGGATGCAGGAAGCAGGGTAGTCTAAGGTGTAAGTCTGCAAGTTCAAGGTCAGAATCCTGGCTTCACCACTTGTAGCTGTATAAACCTGGGCCGATTAAGTAACTTAAACTTCCATTGTAAAATGGGAATAAAAACAATTACCTGCCTCAGAGGGTATGTGATAATTAAAATCAGAGCTGAAATCAATGAAATTGAAACAAAAGAAACAATTCAAAAAATTGACAAAACCAAAAGTTGGTTCTTTGAAAAAGTAAACAAAATAGACAAACCCTTAGCCACACTAACAAAGAGAAGGAGAGAGAAAACTCCAATTACTAAAATTTGTGATGAAAAAGGAAATATCACAACAGACACCACTGAAATACAAAACATAATGAGAAGCTACTTTGAAAATCTATATCCCAACAAAATAGAAAATACTGAAGACATTGACAAATTTCTAGAGACATATGTTCCTCCCAAACTGGACCAGGAGGGCATATACAATTTAAACAGATCAATATCAAGCAAGAAATAGAAGAAGCCATCAAAAGCCTACCATCCAAGAAAATCCCAGGACCAGATGGATTCTCAGCAGAGTTCTACAAGACCTTCAAAGAAGAACTCATTCCAATACTTCTCAAAGTATTCCAGGAAATAGAAAAGGAGGGAACCCTACCAGACTCATTCTATGAAGCTAATATCACCCTCACACCAAAACCAGTCCAAGACACATCAAGGAAAGAAAATTTTAGACCAATATCATTGATGAATATAGATGAAAGATCCTTAACAAAATACTGGCAAACCATATCCAAAAACATATTAAGAAAATTGTGCCCCACGATCAAGTGGGGTTCATCCCAGGAATGCAAGGTTGGTTCAACATCTGTAAATCAATAAATGTAATCCATCATGTCAATAGACTTAAGGATAAGAATCATATGGTATGTGGAGAATTTTAAATGAAATTACCCATGTCACGAACTTTGGAAGAAGGCTGGGCACTGTAGCGCATGCCTGTAATCCCAGTGGCTCTGGAGGCTGAGGCAGGAGGATCACAAGTTTAAAGCCACCCTCAGCAATTTAGGGAGAACCTGTCTCAAACAATATGTATATATATATAAATGGGCCTGGAATGTGGCTCAGTGATTAAGTGCCCCTGAGTTCAATCCCAAGTATACCAAAAAAAAAAAAAAAAAAAAACTTTGGAAGAAGGTTATGTGTTCTTAGCTATTACAGCACTGTCTGTGCTGACGGGCAAGTTGTGACCTAAGAAGTAGTCTGGGGTAAGGACTGCTGTGGTCTGAATATTTGTGTCTCCCCAAATTCACATATTCACATGTTGAAATCCTAGCCCCCAAGGTAATGGTATTAGGAGGCAGGACCTTTGGGAAAGGTCATGGGAGTAGAGCCATCGTGAATGAACTTACAAAGTCTCCTGAAAGAGTGCCCTCACCCCTTCTGATCTGAGGATGGGAAGGCATCATCTGGAGGAAATCGTTGGCCCTCCCCAAGCATCTCTTCTGTTGGCACGATGATCTTAGACTTCCTGCTCTCCAGAAATGGGAGAAATATATATTTGTTATTTGTAAGCTACCCAGTTTATGGTCCTTGTTTTCATATCCCAGACAGACTAAGACATGGACCAAATGGCTGGGCTTTCAGAAGTGTGCATGAGAGAGGAGAGATAACAAAACTTCTGTAAGAAGATAGTGCTTTAGGGAATTGCATATGCCGTTGCTTTTGCGTTATTCAGTATCCTATTAGGACAACCACATGTATGACGGAGCGAAGAAGAAGGAAATAAGAACAATCAAAATATAACTTTTGTTTTTCTTTCTGAACACTAAATTTCAAGTTTTCAATTATTGTACCCATGACTTTCTTTGCTCTGGTTTACCTTCAGCCTTCTTTTCTTTTTAATGTTTTAGCCTTCAAAAGTCTCAAACTTTATTCTCAGTAGACGTGACCATGGCATTAATTTGTGACATCAATATTTGAGAAATAGTTGACTCATAAATGGCATTAAAGGTATGTGTGGACTAACATGACAGTATGTTTTACTTTCCTTGTTGTGTTTTGGGCAACTTGGATGTTACCTCTGATTGTAGCTCTAATCTTTGGCATGTTATACATTATTATTAGCTTTGAAGTCTAAAGAGTTAGCAAACTTTGCTTTAAGCAATTAAAAATTGAAATGTCATCCTTTCTCTTGTATGAAGCTATTGATTCTCATCGTCAAAGAATACACTCTGATAATACTAACAGGTATGGGATGAGCATTTAAACTATCTATGTTGGAGAAATTCTGACTATATACTTCACAGCATTGTTTCTCAGTACAGTACTGTATCAGAATCGCCTGATTTGCTCAATGAAAGTGGGAATTCTTGGAGCACACCCCTGGAGAGTCTGATTTGGTTAGGTCTTAGGTGAGACCTGAGAGTCCCCACTTGAGAAAGCTCCCCAAAGTGACTTGTATTTGCACTACAGTTTGCAAGCCAGACTTTTATATTCTGAGTGTGCTTTTTGCTTAAGCAATTAGCATTAAAAATGACCTAGATAATGTCGACTGCATATGGAGCTGAAACATCTACCATGTAACTGCCCCCAACTTCCCAAAGGCTTCCTCATTAATTTCTGCATTTCCTGACCTAAGAAGTGTTCAAGAGAAGATTGGCTGGATGATTGGCAGGGACTGACTGAACAGGGTTCCACTTTCGATGGGAACTTGATCAGGATGATCTCTAGAGCACAACAGAGCATTCTACTTGATTGAGAATTTAGGTTTGCTATCTGGCATCTGGTTCCTGCTTTCTGTATCATTTAGCTGGACAGGATTCCCCACCCCACTAACTAGGAACCAGCTCTTCCTGATTATTTTCTACATCTATTTCTGTCTCTTTTATCTTTCTTCTCCTTCTGATTTTGTCTCCAAAACTTTATCTGTCTCTATCTCAGTAAATGTTTTCTGTAATCTTCAGAGGAAGTCTGAAGCAGCTTCACCCTTTAATCCTTTCAAGATCAGAAAGAGGAAAAAAAAAAAAAAAGAGGCAGAGACAAGTCAAAGTGCATTCATATGAACACAGCAATGGCAGGGTGCAGTATTCTGGATGAATGTGGATTTCCAGGGCAGTGAGAAGACATTCACATAATGGTAGGTGCTGTGTTTCTCCCCAGCCTCCCTCCCATTTTGGATGAATCAGTTGAGTAATTGTGGGACTTCAGCCACTTAAGAACAAATGTGCAGTTGCACAATCCCTTGGGCCCTCGGTCTGTCCAGAGGGTTATCATCCATCTGCCAGGACTGGTGCAGGGAGAGGAATTAGAGGCAAGATTATTTAGTTGATTTGGCTTCCTATCAGGAGGAAGGCTGGAGTTCTGCCTAGGTATTTGTTCCAACCTGATCACACCCTAGAATGTGCTGAGTCCTGCCTCCCTCTTCCTGTTAACTCTTACAAGGCCCACTCAATTCTTAGAACCTTTCTCCACTGCCTGCTTGTTCAGAGACATTTCTTTCCTAAGCTTACTATGACAGATGAAGGTGTTGTTCTTCTTTTCATTAATGATAACATGTTCCATGTCTCTTCATTTGAAAGTTAGCAGGGAGGGACTGGAGACTAGACTTTTCTGGGAGTGGTGGCAAACACCTGTAATCCCGGCTATTCTAAAAGCTGAAGCAGGAGGATCCCAAGTTTGAAGCCAGTCTGAGCAATTTAGTGAGATCCTGTCTCAAAATGAAAAATAAAAATGGCTCGGGATATAACTCAGTGCACTCGCCTAGCATGCGTGAAGCCCTGGGCTCAATCCTCTACAACACACACACACACACACACACACACACACACACACACACAAAAGGTTAAGGTACTACCTCCTCCTGGGAGATGGGTTACAGAACAGCTACACAAACTCATGATTGATCACTTTTCTGAGAACTGGGGAAATGAGAGAATCGCAGCCCAATTTTTGAAAATAGATATAATAAAGATGATTATAAGGAAAAGTGTTCTGACCTCACCTGAGTTCTCATCTAAGCCCTCCAGCCTACGTAGCAGGTAGTATGTTCCTCAGGTGGGCCCCTTCAGAGACAGTCACCTATTCTCTGTATTCATGACTGTGTGCTTTTTAATACAGAGAAGTCGTTTCCCCCCAGGCTATGTACTTCCTGTGGTTACTCATAACGTGTGTTGATTTGCAAAACATGGTGTACCATGGAGGCTAATTGAAAGTCCATTATGACTGAACACCTCACACTGTTATACCGCAGTTCCAGATCATTTTGTACATTTTTAGTAACAGGACATTGGAACTGCAGGAACCACAGTGTTGAGAACACTTAGGGAGAGATGACGTCTTTCCTAAAGCTTAACTCTAAAAATACTACCTTGAATATAAGCATGATAAAGGTTTTGAAGCTTTTTTTTCTTCACTTAAGGAAAATTTTGAAATAAGTGTCTAAGTTTACATATTGTTGAGGATGACACCTGACACAAACAGCAACCCAGTCTTAATTGAATAAAAACCTTAAGAAGTTGGAAGAGCCTAAACATCAATATTATAAGAGATTCGAGTGGACCTATGACCGTCTAACAGTTAAAGAGAGAAAATACCTGTCTCCCACGATTCTCTGCGTTCCTCAGAATTCACACATAGGTATTGCGCTTCATAAATTTGTATCAGTGTAAGGCTGTGGATTTCATTCGGAGTTCAAATTCCAGATGTGGCACTTAGCTGTGTGACCTGTGCAAGTAACTTGACCTCCCTGATATTCAATTTGTTCCTAAGAATTGTACTGGGAACCGTGGGTTGCCAAGGAGAGAAACCAGCTTTGATAAGGCAGAAAATGAACTGATTAGAAGGATATCAATCAAAGGCAAGTCTAGAGAACCATAGGTGATAAGAGACAGGAACCAGGGAAGACAGAGACCTTAGGACCAGTGAAAACGAAATTTCTCTCTAGTGTTACTCACATCCAGAGTCAATGCTCTGAAGAGAGTGAGTGTAATTGGGTCAGGTGATTCCATGAATCGGGGAGATGGCAGGGCACCTCTGTTGGCATTCCTATCCATATTGCCCATGGCAGAGGGAAGGTGATCTCTGAAAAAGATATCAAGCTAATTTTTGGAGAATGACAACTGGTGACTGGCCAAAACCTAATTCATGTCACCACTTGGCTGTTAGGAGGAGGATTTTCTTTTTTTCTTTTTTTTTTTTTTGTACAAGGGATTGAACCCAGGGGCACTCAACCACTGAACCACATCTTCAGTCCTTTTTATTTTGAGGGACAGGGATGTCTTGCCAAGTTGCTTAGGGCCTCGATAAATTGCTGAGGATGGTTTCGAACCTCCTGTGATCTTCCTGCCTCAGCCTTCAGATCCATTGAGATTATAATAGGTGTGCATCACTGCACCTAGCCAGGAGGATTTTTTATTAAGTATTTAAAGAGCCTGAATTGGTGCTTGGAAAACAATAGGTTTTCCTCTCTCTCTCTCTCTCTCTCTCTGTCTCTCTCTCTCTTTCTCTCTCTGTGTGTGTGTGTGTGTGTGTGTGTGTGTGTGTGTGTGTGGTGCTGGGAGGATTGAACCCAGGGCCTCATGCATACTAGGCAATTATTCTACCACCGAGCTATATTCCCAAAGAGTAGATTTTCAGTCAATGACGGACTTTACTAAAAAGTCGCTACCTGTGATACTGTACTTCTCAAACTAAATTGTGAACTTCATGAAAGCAAAGACTCTGGTGGTTAAATCTTTTTTGTTTTTAAGTTCTTCACACCCAAGTTGGTTTAAGAAGTCTTAGCTTTTTTCCTCTGCGGCAGAGGTCTTCACTTGACTCTTACGCTCCCAGAGGTGTACCCCGGTGTCGGCCTAGGTAAGGAAGATTATGGGGCATGAGCTATTCACAGGGCATTTGCTCTAACACCCTCTTGCCCCTATTACTGTGCAAGGGAGTGAAAATGTCTTAATGCCCAGCCTTATTTTATAAGAAAACAAACAAGTCACATCCCTAGGTATTTGAGAAATGTGTCTGTATGTGCACATGCATACAAACCCCAAGCAAGAAATGATCCTCTCTTTTTTTATTTGCCTAAAATTAAATTCAGTTCAAGTCACCACTCACCACAATTTACGAAGTCCACATCAGCTATGGGGGGCTCCTTGCCCAGGCTTTTCCCTTTTGGGATCACAGGTTCCCCTACTCCCACTCCAGTCCTCATTCCAGTACTTCACCACTGTCCCGGGTGCCACTGATCCTTCCCAGCTGGCCTTACTGGCTTCTCCTTTCCCACTGCTGAACACCAGGGCACAGGGCACAGCTCCCAAGTCAAAGCCTTTTACCATCCAACGCTCTGAGGTTCTCACAGTCAGGAAGTGCACAAGGCCCATCTTTGAAGTCCACCTGCAGCCTCTCTCCTCAGTCTGCCAAGATCTTCTTACGGCTGCCCTCAGGCCTTTCTTCCTTCAGTTTTGTTTGTTTCATTTTGTTTTTCAACTAAAAATCTTGTTAAGCTGTCATTTGTTATGGTTTGGATGTGAGGTGTCCCCCAGAAGCTCACATGTGAGACAATGCAGGAAGGTTCAGAGGAGAAATGATTGGGTTGTGAGGGTCTTAACCCATTTCTGATGGGATTGATTGAAGAGGTAGGGTGTGGCTGGAGGAGGTGGGAATTGGGGCGTGGCTATGGGTATATATTTTGTATCTGGAGAGTGGGGTCTCTCTACTTCCTGATGATGTGAGCTGTTTCCCTCTGCCACCCACTCTTGCCATGAGGTTCAGCCTCACCTCGGGCCCTGAGGAATGCAGCCTGCCTTCTATGAACTAGGACCTATGAAACCGTGAGCCCTCAAATAAATCCTTCCTCCTTTACAGTTGTACTGGTTGGGTCATTTAGTCACAGCAGTGAAAAAGCTGACTGAAACATTTTCACGTGCCATACAATTTACCCATGAAAAGTGAACACTTCAGCAGGCCGGAGTATCACAGAGTTATTCAGCCATCACCACAATCTGGTTTTAGAAGAAACCCCTTATCCATTTGTGATCACTGCCATGCCCTACCCCTGCTCCCAGCCCTCCGCAACCATTGGAACTCAGCCATCCTCAACAGTTCCTACAGGTGGCTCTCAGGCCATGAGGTACGGGCTGTTGTGACTGGCGTCTTTCACTTCACAAGTCTTCAAGGCTCATCTGTCTTGCAGCACGGGGTGTGTTCCACTTTATGGCTGAATCATATTCCACTGTGGATCCACCACATTTCACTTCTCCTCATCATCTGAGGCTTCAGTTCTTGAAGCTTCAAGCCTCTGTCTCTTCAGCTTCTTCCCCCTGCTGGTTCCAGATCGGGGACTTCAAACTCAAATACCCATCAGCTACGTGTGAGGAAGTCAGGAAGTAGAAGGGACATGGCCAATGACAGGGTGGCATGCGCCATGTTGAGAAGGGGCCACCTCTACTCAGCCCCTGCCCAGTAGCCATCCAGGCCTGGTGTGATTAGGTCTTCACTTTGTCCCAGAGAGGAGGTCCCCTGGATTTTTATATGAAGAATTCCTAATTTTTTATTGTTGGTCAATTAAAACAAATTATAGACAAAACCCAGTTGTGGTGAAGACTCATTCTGAATGTGACCCTGCAGGATGCAGAGACACATTTCATCTCTGGGAACCTGTGAAGGGTGAGCTGGAGCTTGGGCTTCCTGGAAACTCTTGCCTTCTTATTTGGCAAAACAAAGAGGAACGAAGAATCAAGGTCTAAAGACCAATTCTCTGGTTTGAGAGGGGGTGAAATTCCTCTCATTCTTTGGCTGGAGAGTCTGCCCTACAGAAAAAATCAAAGCCCAGGCTAATGCCTATGTGAAATTAGAGCTAAATTGTCCTGGTGTTATTGTGGCCCACTTGGGGATGGATTATGACCTGCTGCATGACCTCCATTTTGACTCTGACCTTGACCATGGTTGAGAACTGCTGATTTTGTACACGATATGCCCTGAATCCCCCAGGAAAGGCTGATGGAAAAGGAACAGGAGAAACAGTGATTGTGGGGTGGCCTTGTGCAGGTTGGGGTGTGGAAAATCCTGTGGTTTATGAAACAACAGGTGTTTACTGAGTCAATAAACAATCTGCTTATGCCCTTCCACTTTCTGTTCTGTTTTGTATGTGACCTTGAAGGAAGTCAGTGTTTTAAAGGAAAAGAAATGACTAGAACCAAGCACTATTGTATGGCTTGGTGTTAAGGAAGAGGTTTTAAATGCATTCTCTAATCTGAACCTGTGAGGATAGGCATGTTTACCTAACTTTTAAAAATGAGACATATCCATATCATGTTATAATTTGGATGTGAGGTGTCCTCCAAAAGCTCATGTGTGAGACAATGCAAGAAGGTTTGGAAGAGAAATTATTGGGGCATAGCATTAACCTCATCAGTGAATTGGTCCCTGATGGGATTAACTGAGAGGTGACTGAAGGCTGGTGGGGT
This sequence comes from Sciurus vulgaris, assembly GCF_902686455.1. Classification (NCBI taxonomy): domain Eukaryota; kingdom Metazoa; phylum Chordata; class Mammalia; order Rodentia; family Sciuridae; genus Sciurus; species Sciurus vulgaris. Next base: position 192,512,086 of record NC_136461.1, read on the forward strand.
GTGGCCGGAGGAAGTGGTTCATTGGGGGCGTGGCTATGGGGTAGATGTTTTGTATCTGGTGAGTAGAGTTCCTCTCTCTCTCTGCTTTCTGATCATGACGTGAGCTAGTTCCCTCTGTCACCCTCTTCTGCCATGATGTCTTGCCTCACCTTGAACCCTCAGAAATGGAGGCTGGTGTCTATGGATTGAGACCTCTGAAACTGTGAGGCCATAAATAAACTTTTCCTCTCCTAAAATTGTTCTGGTCAGATCTTTTAGTCACAGCAGCAAAAAAACCTGACTAATACATATCATGAGATATAGAAGAGAAGTGTCTTGATTAAGGCCAGGGGCCTCAATCTATATTGTCAGATTCCAAATCCCACATCTTTTCCACAGATGCAGAGCTGACCTTCTAATATGTTCCAATTTTGGTGTATCTAAGTAGTAGGTGTAGATTGTTTGGGACTTAATATAATGTTTAAATTTAAATTGATATTACCCACTGCTATTGTTTAGATGTGAGGTGTCTCCCCCACCCCCAAAGCTCATGGGTAAGACAACACAAGAAAGTTTAGAGGTGAAATGATTGGGTTATGAGTCTTAATCTAATTGGTGGATCAATCCCCCAATAGGGATTAACTGAGTTGTAGCTGGGGCTAATAGGGTGTGGCTGGAGGAGGCGCCTTTGGGTGTATATTTTGCCATGTGGAATGGGGCTCTCTACTTCCTGGTGAATATCCTGAGCCTCTTTCCTCCACCTCACTTCCCCCATGTCATGTCTCACCTTGTGCCTGAGGAATGGAGTCAGTCATTTATGGACAGAGATCTCTGAAACCACGAGCCCCAAATAAACTTCCCTCCTCTAATTGTTCTCCTCGGGTCTTTGGTCACAGCAGTGAAAAAACTAAGTAAAACACCCACTCAGAAAACACCTAAAGGGAAATGGTGGTTTCAAAATGTTTTTGTATTTTCCACATTCCTCGGTTGAATCTTCAACACTCAATTAATCAGTAACCAGTTGGGAGCAGAAGCACACGTTAGTTACTCAGGTGTTCTACTAAGGGGAGATGATGACAGCAACATCAGTAAATTAGTCCACCTCAACCAGTCATTCCTTCCCTACTCCCCTGTTTCTATCCCTTCTCCTGCTTGCTGTCTTTTCCTTCTTCCTATTTTCTTATTTGCCCAGTAAGAGGAGAGAGAATTTATATGGAATAAGAAGGCCTTCAGACGCAATCCTAATTGTGCTGTTTTATTTATGCATTTAGTCATTGAGTTCATTTCAACACTGAGTATGATAATAAGTACTGCTGGTATAACAAATGAGCACAGACTTTCCAAACTCATTGATATATAGAGTGGGCATGCATGAATCAATGCTGCTTTTCATTATGTTGTGGTTTCCTCTTCTGCCACAGGTTACCACTCACCATGAAAGTTAGCCTTTGTTAGCCTCATCCACTTTCATGAGGATAGGAAATAGGGAGATGTGTAGAATTTATCATTACAACTGGTACACTTCAGCCAGGTATGATGGCACATGCCTGTAATCCCAGTGACTCAGGAGGCTGAGGCAGGAGGATTGCAGGTTTGAGGCCATCCTTGGCTATTTAGGGACACCTTATCTCTAAAAAATAAAAAGTAGGGCGTGTGGATTGGGAAAGTGGCTTAGTGGTAAAGTGCCCCTGGGTTTAATATCAAATACTGGAAAAAATGACTTGGACCCCTTGACAGAGGGAAGGAAGAACAATTAATAATCAGGTAGACACAATATTTGTAAAAGAGAACTCTTCAGGGAAACATGGGACCATAGGATCTCCTTGTCTACTGAGTCCATGTGAATAATTATAGCCATAAACAAACACCATGCGTGACTGTAAGAGGCATTGTGTCCCCATAGGTTTGGAGCACTGTAGAAGAAGCTTTATATATTTTACCTCCTTTAATTCTCACAATAATCTTATGAGATAGGTAATATCCCTACTTTAGAATTGAAGAAAATAAAGGTCAGAATTTCAATACCTGGCTTAAACTCATAAGGTTCTGAGTTAGGATGTAAGCCCAAATTTGTGAAACCCTAAAGTAAATGTTTTCTCACCAGGTACATTATTGGTGCGCACCTGTAATTTCAGCAGCTCAGGAGAATCAGGCAGGAAGACTGCAAATTGTTTGCCTGGGCAACTTAGTGAGACCCTGTCTCAATTTAAAAGGGGGCAGGTCTAGTGTTGTAGCTCAGTAGTAGAGTACCCCTGGGTTCAATCCTCAGTACTGATTGATCGATTGAGAAATTAATAAATAGATAAATAGACAAATAAATAAATACATGCTTTTTCCATCATGATGCCAGAAAAATGTGTGACTTTTTGGAGATTGTGGAATTGGAGTGGTCAGTGGGTTTGGATGGGTATTTTAAGAATGACTTACCTGTTAGGGCTGCACACTATCTTTATTATAGGCCTGTGGGAAACCTGCAGCTGTGACCGATGTTCTTTCTCTTCTTCCTGCCTTTAGGTCTGTCAGTTTGTCGTCTCCGTCAACGGGCTCAACGTGCTGCATGTGGACTACCGGACCGTGAGCAATCTGATTCTGACAGGCCCACGGACAATTGTCATGGAAGTCATGGAGGAGTTAGAGTGCTGAGCAGCTGTGCCTCCAGGCCTTCAGTGGCCCAAGGGCAACGAGAGTGACACAATAACACCATGGCAACACTTCATGCAGACGGATGGCTTTGGACATAGGAAATTTTTCTTTGTGCATACACATCTTGAGTTTCATACACTGTTTGGATGTGGAAGAACCGGGTAACATATCTTTTTAAAAAAAAAAAAAAGTCAGTATAGAAAACATTTGGGAACTAGAGTTTTCCTACAGGATGGAATTGCCTTACTAGATTTCTAGGTGTAGTTCTCACTCATTGTTTTTTATCTTGGTTTGCAGAAAGTTGTTGAAATGTTTTTCTACCTGAAACAGCAACATGCTAAAATTCCCCTTTTAGGAGTCATTAATTGTTCCAGACTTTAATTGGACTTTCAAGCTGGGCATAGTAGTGTGTACCTGAAGTTCCAGCTGCAAAGGAAGCTGAGGCAGGAGGATCGCTTGAGCCCAAGGGTTCCAGGCCAGCCTGGGCAACATAGCATGATCCCATCTCAAGAAACAAGAACAACAAACAAACAAAAAATTTCACCCAAATTAGCAGGGAACTGTTTAATAGCAGGTCTAGATTTCACTGAGCTTCAAATTAATGTGACAGCCATAGGAATATGACCTGTTAACCAGCATTTCCAAAAAGGCTCTAAAGCATTTAACTGCTTAAAAGCCATTATAAAATGACAATTTCTTAATTCCTGCCTTCAATATCAACTTTTAATTTAATGTTAATTATGAAATTAGATTTAAAAAAAAAGTTTGTTGTGCTGTGGGTAAGTAGATAGGGAGATAATAATTATAAATATTGGCCTCTATCATCTCTTACTGAGCCTAAATCATTTGGCTCTATAAATCAGCTACAACCATTTTCTAGAATTTATCCTAAATATAGTGACTGTGAATAGAAGGAATTTGTGCATAGACAGGTAAAGCTCAAAATCAAGAGTTTACTTTGCAAGTGTCCACTTTTAAGGTAAATATTCTAGAACTTGCTTCTATATGATAAAACTTGAAACTCGGAATTGCTTTCTAGCCCAAATTGTTACTAGCTTTCTAGTGTAACATATCCCAAGGACATGACATGCTGCTCATTGAGGGAAATTATTTTCACTGAAATCGCCGTCTGGGCAGGGACTTTTCATCTTAGTTGTACATAAGCACAATTCCTTTTTGGTTGAGGAAAGAGTGCATCTTGGGTCTTTGTGTGTAGAGGAAATTCCTCAAAGTGCCAAATGAGGGAGTCTGGGAATGCCAAATTCTTTTATCATTTCCCATAATGAATTCTAAACAATAAGATTGCTTTCTTAATATGCACTAACAAAATAAGAGTGTTGTACCTCAGTCATTTCTTGGTGATAGGTTATCACCATATATTGGTACCAGTGGATGGGAGAAACTTGTTGAAGATTTTATACATATATATATATATATATATATATATATATTTTCCTGGTAATCCAACTTTTCTAGCTGTAGTCAGAGGATAGGATTTTGTGAAGTAATATTGGATGTCTGGCATTAATATTGTCAATCTTCGTTTGAGAAAGATAATTGCCTCCACACGTGTGTGCGTTTATACTGTCTGCCGGGTGCTGTGCTGTGGCGTTTGCTGTATATGATTTCTGTCGGTCCTCATCATAGGCTTTTGAGGTAGATATCATCACCTACGTTTTTCAGATGTGGAAACTAAGTGTGAGCAAGATGAAGATGTTCTCTAAATTCAAACAGCTGCAGAAACTACTGCATAATACAGCCTGAGTTCAAACACAAGGCTGTTTTACACTAAAGCCCGTGTTGCCCCCCCCAAACTCTCCCCATTTAGGGACCTTATATTGGGAGCACTCATGTGCCAGGTGCCATGCTAGGACTTTACAGCATTTGTCCTTAATGACCTGCAAGACCAGCATTATCCCCATTGTACATATGAGGAAACTGACTTGTAAAGAGGTTAGTCATGTGCCTGAACCACACAACTAGTAAGTATGAGAATTTACTACCTTTTTTCCCCATTTTTTAATTAGAGCTTTATATGTATAGTAGTTGGATACCACCTGGTTTTATTTCTTTTTAATTTTAATTTTTCTTTTTTTGGTGGTGTTGAGGGTTGAACCCAGGCCCTTGCGCTTGACATGCAAGAACTCTACCAACTGAGCTATCTCCCTAGCCCCACCACCTGGTTTTAAAAACATTTTTTGTAGCATCTTTTAAAGAAGTCTCTTAGATGCTTCGTTTCTCTAGGTCTTCATTGACTGACAAGAGAAGAAAGAAGGCCTTTTTAAAAAAGTGCCATCTTCTTGCCTGCTGCTTCTACATTTTACCTAAAGGCCCACCGTCTTGAACCCTGGGTCCTACCACTTCCTGTGAGCCACTCTGAGCACTCGAGAAGCACCTGTATTCCACACTGCCTCCTCCTGCCAGGGAGGCTGAGGAGGGAGGCAGCACAGAGAACAGATTTCCTTCTTTGGTTCTCATCACCCTCCGTTTAGAGGTCAGATGCCAGAGGGTCTCTTCAGGCCCTGAGAGCCTTACGTTAGCCCTCCTCCGCCCACCCCAGGATCCTCGTACGCCAAGTATAGTGAATGCCCCCGTTTCCCAGGTCCTTCTCTCACTCTCTTCACGGTTTGCACGTGCAGTTTCTCTTCCTTAGAATGTTCGTCTTTTTCCTTCTTTACACAGAAATTTCTTCTTATCAACCTACCTCTTTACCTCTTATCTCCTCTGAGAAGCCTTTTCCAGTTCCCTATTCTGGTACTCATGCTTCTTCTCTGAATTCCTACATACCTTTAGTAAGTCCCACCCCAACCCCATCATAGTACCCTTGACATTCCTTTGGAATTGCTCTGCCACAGACCTGTCTCCCTACCTAGACTCCGAGCATCTGCAGAATAAGGATGTGTCTCGGTACCCAGGGGGCTATCCCTCTACCTAACACAGTTCCTGACACAGAGTAGAGTTCCAGCTCTCTATTGCTGCCCAACAGCCTACCCCCAAATTGTAGCATTTATTTGCTTCCGACCCCTATGGCCTGTCAGTGTGGGCAGAATTAAGCTGATGTGTCCCACTCCTGCTCCACATTTGTGGTCCACCCACACATTTGTGGTTAGTGAGCAGTTGGTTGAGGCTGCTTGATCTTGGGTCCTGCTGCAGTTTGAATCTTGAAAACCACTGAAGTTCCATGTGTTCAAGGTTTGATCCCCAGCCTGATGCTATTTGGGACATGGTAGAACCTTTGAGAGGTGGAACCTACTAGAAGGTCCGGAAGTCATTGGAGGTATGCCCTTGAAGGGAACTGTGAGACCCCAGCCCTTCCTGTTTTTCTTCCTAGCCATGAGTTGAGCACTTTTGCTTCACTGTGTACTCCTACCATGATATCCTGCCTCGACGCAGACCCCAAAGCAGTGGGGTCATGTGATGACCTGGAACCTCCTAAACTAAGCTACAATAACCTTTTCTCTTTATATGTTGATTATCTCAGGTATTTTGTTATACTGATGGGAAGATGACTAACACAGATGGTCTCATGCATATGTCTTATAGTTGGCTGGGACTGTGGGCCAAATTGCCTCCATTCCACTGCATCTGGCCATTCTCCAGAGCTAGCCCAGGCTGAGATTGAATAGGGTGAGGACAGATACTGCAAGACCTTTCTTCTACTTGCTTAGAAGTTACATAGTTTCACTTCCATACCATTTTGTGAGCCAAAAGGAGTCATAAAGTTAGTACAGAATCAAGGGGTGGGGAATTAGATGCCACCTTTGGATGGGTTAATTTCAAAGAATTTGCAGCCATTTTTAATCCACCAAGGGTGGGACCCCCTTCCCATTTGTTTAATAAATCCCAAAAGATAACCTAGCTATTGAAAGCTTTTGTCTATCCAGACGAAAATTAGCCAACGACTGGGTAGAAGTGCAATATTGAATAAAAGCTGTTTCTAGTGAAAACCTCGAAGTCAGAAAATTCTAAAATAACAGTGTTCTGTGGGGCCACGAGGAGCCCAGCTCAGTCTCTCTTCATTTGATCACCGAGGAAACTGAGCGGTCACATTGCAAAGCTTGCTGGGTGAGAGCTTAAGCCAAATGCCGCTCCTCCTTCCAGCCCGAGGGTTTTTGCAGTCCTGCTCTGTAGGAGAGGATAGCCAAAATGGGCCTTTGGCTTGGGGGTATTCAGCAAAGGAAAGAGGTCATGTGTCTGTGAAGGCAAGGAAATACAATTTTAATTAATCTGTCTTGAATTATTAAATCATATCAGTAAAAAAATAAGTATTCTACCTGATATTTTCATAGTTTTCCTGCTTTAAAATTAAAAAAAAAAAAATTCTAAATGTAGCACCAAAAATTATCTTAAAGAGAGGTGTTTCTAGGAGCTTTAGTTTCCCGCGTGTGTCTGAACTGTGTCTTCCCCACAAAGGGCACGGGTATTGTGTGAGGTTTTACTCACACCTGAGGGCCTCTGATATGTCTTTCTTTGCTCCCTGGAAACACTTTTGATTTTTCAGGTGTTTGTGTGTGCGATGAGTTTATGTTTTGGTGATGGAAAGGAATGTAATTTTTGTTCCTTCATTAGCACAACGTGTGTAAATTTGAAAGCCATGTTTTGTTATAGAGAGAAATGCAGCTAGCTATCTTTTGGGTTGAGTATGAGATTTTATTTGTAATCCATGTTAAATAAGTGTATAAATTAATAAGACAATAAGTTGAGAAATGGGTGCTAATTTAGGGATGATCATCATCTGTGTGTGGATTAGTATGACCGACTTTACACCAACTTGTAAAAGCTGGCTATACCATAGGGACAGAAAATCATATTTAAAATGTCACTTCTGGAAGTTCACCTTGGAGTCTTACAGTTCCAAATACTGTTTGCTTTCAAATGTATCGTGAAAATAATCTGCTGTCTTAAAGAAAGACCTGTTTTAAATTGTTGAGATCAGCTATTCTCTCCTGTCAGTATTAATCCTGTTTCATTTTTATTATAAATGATCAGAATAACTCTAGAACATTTTGATTTTACTCATTGAAATTTGTCATGGACCCTGGTTTTAATCATGTAAAGGCAGATTTTCAGGTGTGATGTGTCTTTCTTATTTCAATACCAAAACACAAATGCGCTCTCTACCAAAATGAAGTTCATCATCAAATATAGCATATGGTATTATTAAATGAATTAAAAATGTACTTAATATATATCTTTATTTTAAAATTGGGTTGAGATTTATTTGCTCTAATTAAAATTGTAGTATAATACTTGGAATTATTGTATAAAAACAGGCATATGGCATGAAATAAATAGTACATTTTTAAAACAATGACTTTAGGGTTTCAGCCTTTCCTGTCATTTAAAACAAATCAGCCAATTTTTGTACAAAGAAAGGGTTGCTTTATAAGCTGATCTACTACTTACTTATCAGAGAAAACACATGGGACTCATATCGAATTCTCTAACATAGCCAAAAGTACCATTTGTAAACCTACTTCATGATGGATGTTTTCTGAAGGTCTTTTGCCTGGAAAAAAAATGCACTAAAAAGTTTTTTTTCTGTACCATATTTGATTCAGAATAATTTTCTCCTATGTAGGTCAGTATTGATGGGTATTGTAGAACATTCTATGTAGAAAAATACCATGTACTTGTCATTTTAAAAACCGATTATAATGAATTAGGAAATAAATAATTCTGTGTTCAGGGGGATGTAAAGTTTGGGGGTTAGTGGTTATTCAGACTACACTCAGAGTTAACCAAAGGGATGTCAAATTTTCCATTGCTTATTCACTTATTCACTCATTCAGGAAACCTTACTGAGGACTTAGGTCTGAGACCCTGCATGTAGGCACTAGGAATATGAAGTGGGTAGGCATGCAGCTCATTCTTCAAGAGTCACCTTTGGGCCCATCTCTTAAAATTATTCTCTCTGTAAATGGGGGGAATAAGAAAGCATGGTGTTAAAATAATTGTTTCTTTTTTTTGGGGGAGGGGTTTACTGGGAATTGAACCAAGGGCATTTAACCACTGAGCCACATCCCTAACCCTTTTTATGTTTTATTTAGAGACAGGGTCTCATTGAGTTGCTTAGGGCCTCACTAAGTTGCCGAGGCTGGCCTTGAACTCACAATCCTCCTGCCTCAGCCTCCCAAGTCACCAAGATTACAGGTGTGCACCATGGTGCCCAGCTAAAATATCTGGCTTAATGCGAGAGACCACCATCCAAATCAAGAACCAGAATACTGACAATACTTTAATAATTTAATTGTAGTTTTCTTCCCACTTCTGTCCCCGACTTTCCCTTAATCAAGGAAAAAACACAATGATGAACATGGAGTTTCCCATCTTTCTTGCTTTTTCTGTTCTTAATAATTGTTTGACTTTTTTAAAAAAATAAATTTACTCAAAGAGCACCAAGTTTTATGTCATTTGCAATTTGCATTTTATTCTCCAGGTTTTTGTGTATAGTATTTCATTCCTTTTTCACAACTCAGTAAACTCCATGCCACAAATTCTTTAGTTTCCGGTTGATGGGCATGTGGGCAATTCCCATTGCTGTCGCTATAAGCGGGGCTGCTTTCAACATTTTCATGACACCTCCAAACAATAGAAGGTGCTTCTCTTAGGTGTCCTCTTATAAAGGAATTGTTGAGTTGTAGGAAACATGAACGTCCAACTTTACAAAGTCACACGAACTGGCTTCCAAATTGACCCAAGATATGAAAGTGGCGTATATCAATATCTTCTCCAATGTTTGATGTTCTTTTGTCAAATGAATGTCTGTGTGGTCAATGATACTGAGGTTTCTAAGGTGCTGCCAAGCTCATAAAGCACAGAATTACCTAAGTTTGCACCCCAACTTATTAGATGTATGCCTTCACTATATGCAGGATGTCTTGAAACTTTATAGCCTACAACTCCATGTGTCAACTGAGACAAGGATGACTGAGAGTTTGTATAATATATTCAGGAAACTCCAACAAATAATTTGTGACTCTACATTCACTTGAGTGCCTTAAAAGGGCCTATTCTATCACTTTCTTTTTTTTTTTTTTACATTTTTATTTGTTCTTTTTAAATATACGTGACAGTAGAGTATATCTTGACATATTATACATACATGGAGTATAACTTATTCTAATTAGGATTAACCATTCTAATTAACCATTCTTGTGGTTGTACATGATGTAAGTTTTATTGATGGTATATTCATATATGAACATAGGAAAGTTGTGTCCCGTTCGTTCTACTATCTTTTCTAATCCTATCCTTTCTCCCTTCCCTTCCTTCCCCTTTGTCTAATCCAGTGAATTTCTATTCCCCTGCCCCCATTTGTCTTAGCATCTGCCTATCAGAAAACACTCAGTCTTTGGTTTTGGGGAATTGGTTTATTTCATGTAGCACGAAAATCTCCAGATCCATCCATTTATTGGCAAATGCTATAATTTCATTCTTTATGGCTGAGTAATACTCCATGGTGTATATATATCACATTTTCTTTATCCATTCATCTGTTGAAGGGCACCTAGATTGGTTCTGTAGCTTGGTTGTTGTGAATTGAGTTTTTGTAAACATTGATGTGGCAGCATCTCTGTAGTATGCTGATTTTAAGTCCTTTGGGTATATGCCGAGGAGTGGGATAACTGTGTCAAATGATGGTTCCTTTCCAAGTTTTCTGAGGAATATTCATATTGCTTTCCAGAGTGGTTGCACCAATTTTCAGTCCCATCAGCAATGTATGAATGGACTTTTCCCCCACATTCTCTCCAATATTTTTTCTTGATCATTGCCATTCTGCCTAAAGTGAGGTGAAATCTCAGTGTAGTTTTAATCTGCATTTCTCTAATTGCTAGAGATGTTGAACATTTTTTCATGTATTTGTTGACCAGTGCATGTTTAGTTCCTTTGCCCATTAATTGATTAGATGATGATGATGATGATGATGATGATGATGATTACTTTGATATTAAGTTTTTGAGTTTTTAATATATTCTGGAGTTTAATGCTCTGAGGTGCAGGTGGCAAAGATTTTCTCTCATTTTGTTGGCTCTCTATGTTCTTGATTGTTTCCTTTGCTGTGAAGAAGCTTTTTAGTTTGATACTATCCCATTTATTGATTCTCGATTTTACTTTTTACACTTTACTATAGTAGTCTTGTTGAGGAAGTCAGTTCCTAAGCTGACATGATGGGAAGTTGGGCCTGCATTTTCCTCTTGTAGGCCCAGGGTCTCTGGTCTAATGCCTATGTCCTGATCCACGTTGAGTTTTTTTTTTTGTTGTTGTTGTTGTTGTTTTGCTGTATGAGAGATAGGGGCTCAATTTCACTCTGCTACATATGGATTTCCAGTTTTCCCAGCACTATTTGCTGAAGAGGCTATCTTTTCTTCAATATGCATTCCATTCTGTCACTTTCACCATTTCTGTCTGTAACTGGAGTAAAAGGAGATTCACAGGTAGTAGAAAACATAGCTCTGAATTTTGGGTTGTAAATTGGGAGAAAGCAAAATAAATCTGCTTTGAATCCTTATCTTACTCAGATACCTAGCTTTTGAAATTAAAACATGTGGAAATGACTCACCCAACATGATCTTTAAAGCTTAAAATTTCATATAGAATAGTTTCACAAAACTAGACAATAATATCTATTTCATACCTTGTCAGATTTCCAGGAGCTTTACGGCCTGGTAGAAAAGCAATAAAAATAATCGACATGTTTGTACTATTGTAGGGTATTGTATCCAACAGCAAAGCTCTCCGGGTGTTATTGGAGAGTTCGGCTCGAAGACTGAAGTGGTGCTTTTCCTGAACACAACTGAATCGAGATGTCGTTCTTCTGGGACTGCTTGCTCTGTCTAGAAGGTTTAGAGATTCATGCTAGAATTACATGAGTAGCACATATCCCTGTGCTTCTGTTTGCATTAGCTTTTTGTGGTCAGAGTGGAAGCCAGGCTGGTTGTTGTGTATGTCGGACGAATGTACTGAGCAAAATAAAGGAGGGTCTGTAAAGAACTTGGCACAAGTGTCTCCTTTCCTTAGATTCCAGGACTTGACAACTCTTTTTTTCCTTTTCAGGTTGTTCTACCTATGTGACCCCCTCTTTCACTCCTGGGACTCCACATCTTGCTCTAAATGCCCTTTGCTCCCTCTGGGTTAGATATTAAACTCATTTCTGGAAGTCTGAGATGGCTGGGTCCATAGAGGTCAATTCATAATAGGAACTTTCTGAAGGTGACAGTGACACCTCTCCAGGTCTGGTTCGACTGGATGGGACATCAGGTGACTAGCACTCAGGCAGCTTAGGAAGAGAAAAAGGAAGGATGTTGGCTCTGTGGCCTCAACTTGAACACTGTTTTAGTCAGCTTTTTCACTGCTGTGACTAAGAGATCCAATCAGAACAATTGTAGAGGAGGAAAAGTGTATTTGAGAGCTCACAGTTTCAGAGGTCTCAGTCCATAGACAGCCAGCTCCATTCCTCAGGGCTTGAGGTGAGGCTGAACAAGATGGTAGAAGAGTGTGGCAGAAGGAAGCAGCTCACATCATCAGGAAGCAGACGGGAGACTCCACTCTTCAGATACAAAATATGTACCCCAAAGCCACACCTCAATTCCAGTCTCCTCCAGCCACGCCCGACCACTTCAGTTACCACTCAGTTAATCCCTATCAGGGGATTAAATCACTGATCAGCTTAAGTGTCTTACTACCCAATCATTTCTCCTCTGAGCTTTCTTGCATTATCTCACACATGAACTTTTGGGGGACACCTCACATCCAAACCTAACAAACATGTATGTGTGAGTGTAACCAAAACAGTGAGTCCAGATTTTAAAAGACCCAGCTGTTTCTGCCGCTGTGAAAGGTAAAGAAGCAGAATTCTAGCACTTATTCTTGAACCTGGAAAACCCATGGGCTGTGTGACATGGGGACATGGACATAGTTAAATATTAGGCAGGAAGATCCGCTGTCACAAGCAGTGAATAAGAGAGGAATCCAGTTTGGTTCCAACGAGTGGATTTTATTCATGCAATACACACTCAACATTCTCAATAATAGCAAGTAATGAATACATTAAAGACTCACCCTCTTATTGACCTAGAGTCCAATCCCCATGGACTTACTCAATGTACCATCTCTTAGCCAAGAAGTCAGTCAATAAGACTGAAGGGATTCTTCTCAGCCATAGCCTCTCTCAGCTCCTAGGATGTCTTCCGATGTCTGATGAGTCGGAGGCTGGTTGTTTGGGATGGCAGTTGTCGTCATTGGAGCGGCAGTTAGTCGTCCGGGCTCAGTGACAACGGTCGATCAGTGATCAGCAATGGTGTGGACAGCAGCCAGGGCAGTCAAGTGACAGAGCGACGTGGAGTCCTCTGGTTGCGGTGCTGCTGACCATTTGCTCCAAAAGTCCAGGGGTTTAAGTAGTGATTTTTAGTCCAGTCGTGCTCTGGTCTCACGGATAAAGGTTCATATCCACATTGGTCGGGAGTACCCACTGTACGTGCTCCATACGGCAAGTGTGTAACAAGTTGACAAGGCACCTGCTACGTTTTATAATTCTAATTTTACAAGTCCAGGCAAATACCAAATACAAATTATTAACACTACATAACACACAATAGCAGTTCCTATTATTGTCCTTGTCTCGTTACACCCCCAGATCTGTTACTGAGCAGTTCACAGGGAGGGAAGTAAGCATGAGGAGCTGTGAAGAAGACAGGCATCTGTAAACACGAGACCTGCCTGTTGTGTCAGACAAAGAACCCTTGTTTTTTCAGATTCTCTGCCAGCCAGCCAGTTTGAACCACATCAGCTGCGAGAGCTTTCTGGCGCTTTAGGTGTTGACGTGGAATGGTGGAGGTTGGGCACTCTCTTCATTAAAGTCCACGTTGTGTCTTAACGAGCACAGGAAAATTCACTCACTCACTTCCCTACCTCCACCTGTTTGCTCTCTTTGCACCAACACTGCACACACTCCCAACTTGTTCTGTAAGTGCAAAGAAACGAATAATGTAAATTTTGTTGAAATTTCTAAGACACTTTAAATTTGCTGGTATAAGTTGTTATTCTTTTGGACTGAGAAACAGTCTTAGAAATAACTGATAATGGAGGCTGGGGTTGTGGCTCAGTGGTAGAGTCCTTGCCTGCACATAGGAGGCACTGGGTTCGATTCTCAGCACCACATATAAATAAATAAATAAAGGTCCATTGACAACTAAAAAATATTTTACAAAAGAAATAACTGATAATGATAGTTACTATTAGACTGGGGATGTTGCTTAGTGGTAGAATGCTTGTTTAGCATGCTCAGGGCCCTGGGTTCAGTCTCCAGCACCACACACAACACACACACACACACACACACACACACACACACACGTGGCAGGGGGTGTGTGTGGCATGTCTTTGTACGCTAAAGATATGCCAGCTACTGGGCTAAATGTTTTCTACAGATGATCTCATTTAATCTTCACGATTCCATTAAGTAGGTACTAGTAAAGTCCTCGTGTTTACGGACAAGGACTGCGGCTCTTTGGAGATTAAGTCAGTGGCACAAGATCACCTACTGGCCAAGTGATGGGGCCAAGCTTGGAACCTAGCCACTGACTATGGAGGGTATCTGCCATCCAATTCGAACGTGAGGTTACACATGCACAGAAATGGAGAGGACAATCGAGAACGGAAACTTGCTCCTTGAGAGCACCCCACTTTCTGCTGGGGAGCTACCCAGCTCCCTCCTGAGCAGTGAGGTTCTAGGGTTCATTGCTCTGACCTGGTGACGGGATCGCATCCTTGTTTTTTATCTGCACACATCATGATTCCACCCGCTTCCCTCTTCCTTCTCAATGTCACTACCTATCACTTGACTCATTCCCAGGGTCTCCTTTGCTCCAAAACTGGGGTTACAGTAGCTTTTTCTCCAGCTTCCTTCACAATTGCTATTCTGGAAGCAAATACCCAGGGCCTTGGTTTTCATATGTGCATTTCATTTCTTTCCATTTCATGTCATCGAACACAATCATCTTGGCTGGACCCTCTTGCTGTGTTAAATATTAAGTGCTAATCACCATGGGCAGCACCAAAAAGTAACCTGGCAAGTCCAGGAGTCCTGGAGGACAGAAACTGCATCGATGACTACTTCCATACCCAGGACCTCATTGTACCCCACAAAGGAGCCACTTGATGAATGTTTTCTAAATAAAAGCATGTGTTTGTAAAAATGTCCCCCAACATGCAGTGGTCCTCAGTCTTTCTAAAAATATAAGGGGATCTAGAATAGAAGTCTAGATGCCTGTTTCCAGCCTCCTTTTCTTAGATGGCCTGTCAGAGACTCCAGTCCCCTTTGCAATCGTTCCTGGAAGCAGACTTGTGTGTCTTCACTTTCCCTGGGTCCTCCTTAAGGCACCAGCAAGGCCAGACTGACATCTGGTGGAGCACAAGGGATCTGGAGTTCAGAGAGAATAAAATGGTGAGCTGATAGAAAAGATGGAGAAGCAAAGAACTTTATTATTATTTTTTGGCGGGGCGAGGACGGAGAACAGACCTACAGGGGTCACCTACCCACCACAAAATGAGTCAAGGCAAAATCCCCCACATTCTGGGCTATGAGAAAGAAGAGTGTTTTCACTGATAGTAGCAATAGTTAAGTGTCCATTGTGTGCAATGTAACACACATGCTGAGTGTTTTATGCCCGTTGTTAAGTATTTTATATTTACTTTGTGTGCATCGTCCAAACAACCACTTTCTAATGCAAATCAGCACTTGGTAATGCCTCTCACAGTGCTTCAATCCCACCCTAAACTCTGACCTTTGGCTTCCTCTTTGACCTCCAACATGCAAAACAAACAGATTACAAGGGCAGGCCTCCTAGTAAAGCTGGAATTTGCACTCACACGTTTGAAGCGGAAAAACAAAAGCATTCTTATGAGAGTTGTGGCTGTCTTTTAATTCCTGACAAATTCTTTATTCTTGGATTTTTCATGCTTTTCTTACATGAATGAGGAAATCTAAAAGAATACGTTAGTTTTCATTTAAAAAGATGAACATGTTAAAGGACTCTTGAGATCTACCTCAGTATTCTAGCTAGGTTATTGATTCTCACAGTTTTATTAGGAAAGAATGTGATTGTAAAAAATCAAAGATTATTAGTGCCCACAGAGGAGGAGGGGAGGAGGAAGAGAACAAACAAACAGGAGGAAGAGGAAGAGGAAGGGGAAGGGGAGGGGAGAGAAGGAGGAGGAAAAGGAGAAGAAAACCAATCTCAATGGATTTGCACATTTATGGTTTCTTCACAAAGCACACCATTGTAGGTTATAACTCTAGTCCCAGTTATACAAGGGGGCTGCAGGATGCACACATTGCCTGTCAATCAATTTCAACCAGGGGCTGAAGTGGTCCGCTCATTCCTTGGAAATGACCGTTCGCACCCACTGTGTTGTGGATGACTTGGAGTGATGTAAACCTCTTACTATGAAAGAGTAAGTCAAGAAACAAAGAATGCATTGGCTTGTCCAGCAAGTTTTGTGGGGTCAGACAATGGGAGGGCTCTGTGAGGGCTGAGACCACCACTTTCGTGAACAGAGGCTGCCTCTTGTGTGCCTGGTGGAGTCTGCCCCACTCCTAACCCTGCCACCCCAAAGAGAATTCTACTGCAAAAATAAAAACACTACTCACAAGGCTTCTCATTTAATATGCTCCTTTCTTGGAAACATTTTTTTTTATAGTTGATGTCTAGGCTTTAGAAAAAAATCGAGTAAAGCTTCCTTTTTGAAAAATTCATGCGGACTGGGAGTTAGAGTGCAAGGCTATTTCTTTTGATTCTCCTTGCCGGCTGTGCTCCTCGACTGACAACTGACTTTGCCCCTATTACCCTTTCCTTCCCCATTTTGACTTGAAATCTGTTGTGCTTTCACCAGTCTCTTCTAGCACTTGCCGAATGCTGAACTCTGTCTCAGGGATGCTGTCTACAACAGGGTGAGAATAAATATGAGCTTGGATGCAAAGATAGATAATGGAAGAAGCACTGGGGAATCCACACAGAGAGGCTGCATCTGGTGGTCCTTCCATGTAGGATGGTCAGCACCCAGGCAACAGAAAGACCGCCAGCCCAGGTTGGTGTTCCACCTGTCTTGGAGAGGGAGCCCCAAATCATAATCTTGACAGGGGGAAATGCATTAGGAGAAAAAGAAAGAGAGAAGAGAGTGCAAGTTCTTTTGTCATGGCCAACATTGTCCAGAACACCTTTCTCCTCCATACCAGCTCGGTGATGTCTTATGGATCAACCTCAGTTGAAGTTAAATCCCGGAATTTAGCAGACACTTGTTTATACCCTTACGATGATGGTTTTTGTATTAACTCTATTTATATACTGTTTTGTCTTATAATTGAAGACCCTAGCAGATTCATTTTGGTATATCCTACACTCTAGCATATAACTCCATAATAAAATGATTCATCTTATATGAATTAAATATGAGTTAAAGGCAGTATCCAAGAGCTATTTTAATATGCTAACTCAGTCTGTTTCCTCGTAGAATGTGAAATGCACAAAAAATGATATGAGTAATTGTTGGCATTGCCATTTTTACATTTACCAGGTTTAATCCTTACAATACCTCATAAAGTTGTTATGAAATTAAATTAAATGAGATGACCCATGTAAAAAGTTTAATACATGTTTGGTATATAAATGCATAAGATCATTATATGAGTTATAATAAGTATATAATATCAGTATGTAGTTTTTAGTTCAGTACACGCCAGCTGTAAAATGAGTTTGTGGTAGACTGATTTGATACTTGCTCATCAAGCCTGCTTCCCCCTTTGGGCACATAGGAAGTGTACATTTCCCTGCTCCTCTTGCATGTGGGTGCGACAGTGTGACTCAGTTCTGGCCAATGGTACATGGTTAGAAGTTAGGTTCACAAGGCTGGCCCTAACATACCCTGTGAAATCTTTTTTTTTTTTTTTTTTTTTTTAATTTAAACAAGTGGGATACATGTTGTTTCTCTATTTTCCCCGTGAAATCTTAACACTCACTGTCTTTCCCCTACGTGGGGTCAGAAGAGAAGAATTCTCTGATAGAAGAGAAAGGGCTTGGATCCCTGAGTCATGCATGGAGGAGAGAATCCTGACTCACATTAGGCAGAAATGTGCCTAACCACTTAGATTAGGGGAATTTATTTGTTGTTATAGGGTATGTGAGCCTAACCTTATTAATACAAAGGTGTCTTAATACAATATTTATTTTCAAATAACTAATTACTGAATAAGGCAGAGGATTTACACATGGAAAAAAAATCCTCTAATCTGTGGGATTTTTGGAAAGCTGTACAGCATCATTCTGCGGGGAGGTTAAGTTTTAGGCTGGCACAGTGACAATAATGGCCAAACTGGAACATGAATCAGGTGTGCCCAACTCCAGGACCAATATCTTTCTTCATCCCATTTTCCATCAGTTTTGGGGGAGAGCCAGAAAAGGTGCTTCTGCCAGGGTCAGTGCTGAGGCTCAAGGTCTCAGGGGCCAAACGAGGTTGAACTGTGGATTGGCCATGGGCTTTTGTAGATGAAGGATGATGCAGAGCTCCAGAGGCAGTGCTGAAAGGTCACAGTGCTGAGATGCATTGACAGGAAATCACATTATGAGGTCAGAAGCCAAAAGGGGGAACGGGGCAGGTGTGTAGAGCCATGGACTTGACATCAAGAAAAAAGGAACCATGGGAGGATATTAGAAGCTGGCTCTAATGTGATATTGGCTAAGGCGGAAGCAATGATGGACAAGACCCAGCAGGGTGGGCTTAAGGCAGAGGAATGGATATGTCAGGAAACCTCAAAAAAATTTCCTGCAAACATGAACCCCAAACTTTTACTTAATCATTGCAGAATGTACAAAAGCAGTATATGTGTGTATACATATATATACATACTGCTATATGTATATAGCATATAATGCATATAATATATATATAGTATATATACGTATATTATATATGTAGACTAGCTTTATCATCACTCAGGGTGGTCATAGTTGGGGTTCTTGGTTATTCTAGAAAGATCAACTATGTCATCACCAATTCTTCTGAGCACCAATACATTTGTTACAAGAGCTCACTCAGTTCTTGTTGGTATAGACACACAAACAGCAGGTTATATTAGTAAATGCACATTGTTAAATATATTTTTGTTCTCCTAGAGGTTGGACTGCCTCTCCCTAATTTGTGTAGTTATAATGGAATATCTATCATGACCCCAGTCTCTCCTATTGAACAAACGGGCCCCAAAGTCAATTTATGCCAGTTGATCCTCTTCCAGGACATTGAATTTTGAGCTGGATAATGCAATTATGGAAAACACAGTTGAAGCTATCTCATCTGGGTGGTCTCTCAGGCTTACCATTCTCTCTAAACATGGTCCCAGGGTCTCCAGATAAAATATGTGCACTATGCTGACTTCGGGGTGAGGTAAAGGAATTCATTGTCAGGCCATGGTGGTTGGATAAACTTGGAAGAGTCCAAGAAGCCAACTCCACAAAGTAAGTGGAGACCAAGCACCAGACATAGAATCAGGAATGAGACAAAGAGTTCAAGAAAAAGTGTAAGTAATCAAATGCAGAAATCGTACTTTAGGAAAATTTCTTGATTAATCTAGAAAAGAAAGGAGGCTCAGCAAGAATTTTTTGTTGTTGCAAGTGACAGAAAACGAGTTTAAACTAATGTAAGGGGGAAAGAGACTTTATTGCTTTAAGCACATTGCAATAGGGATAATGGTTAAATAATTTGTCATCTACCTGAGACACATCTGAGACTGAAAGTGGGAGCTGTTAATGGTCGAGTTGAGACAACAGGGTGTAAACTGGAACTGCCGGTGTAAACTGGGAGATCTGCTCATCCTGGTGTTAGGAAATCAGGATGAATACAACCTAAAACGCTGCCAAGTTTCTCTCTCCCTTTCTTTGTTACTTTTTTCTAAGTATCTAGAGTAGGTTGTACTCAAATAAGTTTATATAACAGGGGACAGCAGGCAGAAGGTCCAGACTCAAATTCTTTTTCCTTTTCTTTTTTCTTATTTTTTGGGTACTGGGGATTGAAGCCAGGGTTGCTTTACCACTGAACTACATTCTTGGGCCTTTTTAGTGTGAGATGGGTCTTGCTAAGTTGCTGAGGCTGGCCTCAAGTTTGCAATCATCCTGCCTCAGCTTCCTGAGCCGCTGGAATTGGAGGTGTGCACCTCTTGCCACACGCAGTCTTAAATTCTTAACAGCTTGCCAGTCAGAGAGAAAAGAGTGCTGTGCCCTTTGCTCCTGTGTGAAGTATCTTGTCCACAAGTTCCATGTAGTCTGGTCTACTTCACATGGATTTCTGGATTCATCTCTGTGAAAAAAGATGCATTTCTACCACCAGTTCATCTTGGCTCATATGTCCTTTCTGCTTGGAGGACAGGAGAGTACTATGATCAACAGTCCCAATAGTTTGAAGCAGCATTTCCCCCAAGAGAAAGGTTGTTATGGAAGACAAAACCATAAATATCCACGAAGACGGTCTTTTTATAGAGTGCCTACTGCCAAGTTTGCTGGCAGTGGGAATTGTTAACTGTTACATAAAACACACTGGTGCTACCTGGGAATAGGGCAAAACTCTGTAGCCCTGGAAGCCTTTTGAAGTCTGCCTTTTACAGGGAGGGTTTGGTTTGGGGATTGAACCCAGGGCCTTAAACATGAAGCACTTTCCACTGAGCTACACCTCCATCCTACAATCTGCTTTAACAAAGAGCCACATGACTGCTTTATCCATTTATAATCCAATATTCAATATTCAATTACAGATGTGTGAGGTCCCAGAGCTCAATGTTCCTATGAGTCACTAGTACCTCTCAAAAGAGATGAGGGTATTGAAGGTGATATAGGGAGGATGGATCTGGATCCTGCTCTGCTTTTCTCATTTGGCTTTGCCCTGAAAAGCCATTGGCAGAGCATTAAGACACTGGGCACTTTGAGTTTTAAATGAAGAATTAGGGAACAGCAAGGAAAGGAAGGACTACATAGAAAATGATTGAAAAAAAAAAAAAAAAAAAGAATTGGGAGAAGCAATCCCAGATTAGCCAAACTCCCAGTTCTGCACCAACTGAATTCTCTGCTTCAAATCTGCTGTTGGAAACCACAACCATTTATGATGAAATTTGGAACAGGAAGAGGTGCTACTTTCCATCCTGGTATGATCATCTCCACTTTACAGGGAATTTCTTCATGCTAAAACTCATCAGAAATCTGCTTTTCCCCAGCTCAACCCTTCCCTAGGAGACAGAGTCAATAAATGTGTAGGAGGCTGTCTGGGTGGCTATGGGTTCCACACCCACAATGAGGCACTCAGCCCAGGGAGGGAGGGAGAGTGCAATCCGACAGAACGTGATTTCACAATGGGCCCCTCGCCACTCCAGGGAACACAGTGTTTGCTAGAGAGAGCTCTTCAACCTACAAGTCAGCTGAGTCTTTCAGAAAGCTGCAGCCTTAACACCAATAATAAGCAACCAGCTCATCCCAAGCCCTGTTGGAGCAGATAGGGTTATTCTGGCCAAGGTACTGAACAACAGGACCATCCCCTGCAAGCCCCGCCCTCTGGAAGTAGCTGATAAGGCTGAAAATGCTAGAAGCTATCTCCATTACTTGGGGCTCCACATTATAAGTGGGAGAGTCCACCATGGGCTTCTAATAGGTATATTCTGTCTTGCTGGGTTCTATAATATAAAGCTGCTCCCCTGCCCTTTCCGCTGCAGTCATTTCCCCGCCTCCCAACTACTTGTCAGTCTGTGAACATTCTGGCTAGCTATTGGTTCATCAGTCAGCTTGCAAGTATCCTTCTCTGTTATTGGTCCTGTTAACCGTAGAATTTGACCGCTTAAGATAGCTCGCTGCCATTTTCTCTCTTCTTCTCACATTCATGCTTTCTCTCTCCTCCCCTCACTTCCTCCCTCTCTCTTCTCGCTTTCATTCTGTCTCCTCCATTTCACTGTCCTGTGCAAGCGCCCTTTCTCTTTTCCTCTCATGTTCTCTCTTACCCTGCAGGGAGACACTCTGTGTGCTTAATAAACTCCCTTATGTGAATTCCCATGTCCGGAGTGGTTTCTGGGTTCTTACAGGTTCCAAGTATCTCTGCAAACCACAGAAATTCTTCTTGGAACTAAACAGTGTGTGAATAGAGAAACATTCATTAGCACTGGTTTATAATAAATTACTAACAAAATACACCATAACCCACTTTGACCCAGAGTTCAAGATAAGGAGACAAATTACTGGTAGTTGTTTTAAGCATTTCAGTGATGGTGTGTGGTCAGTGCAGACATTGCCTATCCCATCCTGTTCATTTGTTATTTCAAATGTTTCTTTCTTCTTTCATCATTCAAGTCAGAATCTTTGTTTTTAAGCTTTTTATTCAAGTATTTAGCAGTACTTGTGGCCACCTTCCAGACCGACCTTCTCATTCATACCGGGCCTGTAGCTTTTTTTTTTGAACTCAGGGTGTTCTACTATTGAGCTTCGTCCCTAGCCTCTTTTTATTCGTTTTATTTTGATTTTGAGACAAAGAGTTCTCTTTAAATTGCTGAGGCTGGCCTCAAGCTTGCTACATTCCTCCTGCTCCAGCCTCCCAAGTCGCTGGGATTATAGGTGTGTGCTATGGTGAGATCCCTAAATCTTGAAGCCTTCAAATACCTTTCTTTAGATGCCCATTTGATATTCAAGTGGGTCAAGAAAAAGGATGAGATCAAATAACAATCTCGAGGGTTATGAAACAGGACTGTTTTATCTACTCTCTTCCTTAACTTATGCTAATTTATGTTTCTTTAATGGGAGGCCATTTTTTGGTGATTGGAACGCAAGCTCCTTTCTGGCCAGTAGCTCTTGACGAGCCCCTCTCCAGCACATGCCCTCTGCTAGGGAGAGATGCCTCCTCCAAGGTCACGTTCCCTTCCCAAGGCAGCCCACGTTTTAAAAGAAAGGACTGACTTCCTAGACAGAAATTGCAAAGACTTGGAGACCCTGCTTGAAAGAGATTATGTGATCAGGAGGGGCATGTAAATATCTAATCTCCAAGTCCAAATTTATCACGACCCCAGAGGGTCATCCTAACTCCAGAGCTCCCTGAAGGATGGTCTGAGGCCTTTGTGAAGCCATTTCATATTTCACCTGCTCTCTTTGTTCATTTAGCCTTCCTTTTGTCACAGATATCATTCCGAAGTGTGCCTACCCAATTAACTTCTTAGCTTTTCTTCTTCTTTTTCCAATACTGATTGAACCCAGGGCTTCACATGTTCCAGGCGAGTGTTCTACCACTGAGTTACACCCCTAGCCCCATAATCTAGAACATGGATATCTGTCTCAGTCTGCTTCCCAGAAATCTGACCCCATGTAACATAAACTGATACCATGTAACAAAAACTCTGAAAAATGCATCGATCATAATTGTGCAACTTGATGAATTTTTACAAAATGAACCCACCTGTACAACCAGCCTCCAAATCAAGAAAATACCACATAAGTCGCATGTAGTGGTACAGGAGCATTGCAAGTTCAAGCCCAGTCTCAGTAATTTAGTGAGTCACTAAGCAAGTTAGCAAGAACTTGTCTCAAAAAAGAAAAGGGCTGGGGATGTAGCTCAGTGTATCCCTGGATTTTTAATCATCAGTACCAAAAAAAAAAAAAAAAAAAGAGGAATACCCCACATGCTTTCTTTCTTCTCATCATTTATCATTTCCAAGAGATGATTTGCCTTGCCTGTCCCGGTGCTTTAGATAAATGATATTGTATTGTGCATTCTGTATAGTTTCCATTGCTCAACATTTTGTTGGGATTTGTTGGTGGTGTTGCATGGATTTGTGCACAATTCACTGTGCACATTGCTGTCCAGTATTCCAGTGAGGATGATATAGTTTATTTTTTAGCTTTTTTGGTTGACAAATATTTGAGTAGTTCCACTTTGAGGCAATTATGAGTGGCAGCATAATGAGCATTCTAGAAAATGTCTTTGGCTGGACATAAGCACTCCTTGCTGTAGGGAATTGCATGCATTTGGTTTTAGTAGTTACAGTTCTGCCAGTTTTCCAAAGTGGTGATACCAGTTTATACTGCCATTTGCAGTACAGGAGCATTAGGATCAATACTTGGTATTTTCTGTCCTTTTAATCTTAGTCGCAATGGCAAGCTGCGTGGTAGCTGTACACTGGGGCCTTCATTTGCATCTCCGTGGAGCCAATGAAGATGAACATATTTTCATGTGTTTATGGCTATTTGGATAGTTCAAGGTTTTGCCCATTTTCTGTTGGGTGGTCAAGATAGTCTTCTCTTTGTCCTTGACATTGGGAGCCCCTACAGAGGTCATTTTTGATAGTGAGGGAAGGAGGAGTGGTATTTTGTTAGAGGACAAAAGTAGGGGCTGGGTAAAGAAAGGGTGCAGAGGAATACACAGATGATAAAGCAGGGCTTCGAAGCTGCTGGAGAAAGGAGGTAGGAAAGAGATTCATCCATAGCAGCAAAGCCATAGACTCGTGTGGGGAAAAGCAGATTGAGGTGGGGAGAGAAGCTGCGGACACACATGGGCTCCAGCTGTTGGGTGCCGCAGAGCCAAGTGGTGGCCTTGGGTGGGTGCCAGCAAGAATCACAAGAATCCACTCGACTGATGAGACTCTGCACACATGAGAAATGTTCTCCCGATTGCCAGAGTAGTTACAAAGGGCTGTGTTTCCTGGATAGTATCCAAAAAAGAGATTCAAGAGAAACAGTATAGTTGTTGTGGGTCTTGTGTAGCTGGCAGACTTGCGAGATGGGTGAGTGGATAGCGTAGTTTTCCAGCAGAAGAGAAGGTACAAACTTTTTTCACCACCACATGCGAGCAATAAATAACAAGGGCAGAGTGACCCAGAACACAAAAACATCGTTATCCAGGCAGCTCTGTTTCTGGGGAGCAGCCCACAAGCCTGGCCAGCAGGAGGGGCTTGGAGTCAAATCCAGGGTGTCTTTGCAGCCTTTTTCTGCCTTTCTATGAAATTGGCCCTCCACGTGCCTCAGCTTCAGGGCTGGACCTGTCCTTACTGCTGCAGAAAATTTTAAAGCTACTTTGGATCCTGCTTTTTTGTCATTATGATCTGAAAGAGCTCTCAGGTCCCTATGGGTAACCTTAAAAACTGGGATCCCATCATTTTATTCTTTCAGACTCCCCTCTGGGCACTGTGCTCCAGAGAAGATCTTATTTCTTTGCAACAATAGGTTCTCTTGAGAGAAACTTTTTATTTTAGGGATGGGAGGGAGGGTAGACACTTCCACAAACCTAGTCTAACCTACTGAGCCTATAGGAACCTTGTACTGATTAGTTAATGGGTAGGGACTGCAGAAAAAAACAGTTATTTATGAATTCATTTAGAGAGGTTTTTATTGAGCCTTTGCTATGTTCTTGGTGATTTGCTCCCTGGGGAAAATCACCAAGAAGTACAACAGACAAAAGTAACTTCCTGGAGTTTTTTTGCTCTGGTGGGTCAGGTGAACAGTAACCAGGTAGCTACTATAAAGCATAACATTGGGGAGGTTCAGACTCCTTCCCCTTGAGGGAGTAAACTTGTTCAATGTTTTATAGAAGAAGTAATTGAAAATCCCAAAGCCCAGGTTCTTCACCAGTGAGTGGTTGTCAATCGGGACTGCTTTTGCTTCCTGGGGACATTTGGCAGTGACTGGAAAGATATTTGGTTATTACAACTAGGTGCTACTAGCAACTAGTGGACACAGTGCTCCACAATAGAGTGATGGAGTTATTTTATCAGTAATGCAGAGTTTAGGAACTTTGATACCATCTGGGAAATATTGTTCCTAAATATTCTATAGTACACAAGACAATGCCTCCAACACTGCACACCACAAAGAATTATCTAGTCCCAAACTTCAATAGTTCTGTAGTCAAGAAACCCTGTTCTGCAAGTATTCCTGGCTCTTACTACTCTAGTTGATTCATTCCTGTGGGCCAGACCTTGTGCTAAGAATTTTTTGTCTTATTTACTCATCAGGGAAGTACGATGAGTTCTGTTGTTATTTCATAAAGTCCCAAGTTAAAGGACCTCTTTACAAATGATTATAAATAGATTTATAGAACAGAAAGACCTTGCCTATTTAAAATAGATATATTCACATGGGGTGTGGTGATACTTGCCTGTAATTCCAGTGACTGGGGAGGCTGAGGCAGGAGGATCACAAGTCTGAGGACACCCTGGGCAACTTAGTGAGACCCTTACTCAAAAATAAAAAAGAAAGGGGTGAGGGCTAGGGTTGTAGTTCTGTGGTAATCCATCCCTGGGTTCATTCCTCAGTGCTTTAAAAAACAAATACAGATACAGAACAGAGCACATTTTATATACCAAATGACAGGTCATGCTGGTTGCCTATGGCACAACTATAGGGAACAGAATTCACACACACTGGGGGGAAAGAAACTTCTTGGAGTTGTGAGCCTCCAGTGGGCTTCCTTACAGAATGTGTTTTGTGGGGCTTCCCCCTGCCACATTCTGCCAGGCAACGTGAGCTGTTATTACAAGAGGATATTCTCAAAAATGTTAGTTGACTCTATTTGCATGTGAAGGAAACGAGACTTTGAGAGACTTTCATGGGGGACACAACCTAAGTGAGAGACAAGTCTGTTATATTATTTTAACTCAGTACTTTTCTATTTATTTCCCTGTTTACTCGTTCTGGTTGCAGAGGAACAAAAAAGTGAAGAATCAAAAAAAAAAAAAAAAATCTCAAACTGGGAAAACGTAATTGAACATAGGTATGAAAAGGTGGAAGAAATGTCTAAATTCTCACTGAATGTAGCAGTTCAGTTTCAGGGAACCTAACTTAAGATACAGGGGTTCAAAATTTCAAAATGGTGTCATCAAGAGTTTTTGCTCTATCTAAAAAAAAAAAAAAAAAAAAAAATGGAACCCAAAAGAAGTGTCCTAAAATTCAGGTTTCTTCTATGAAGCTGGCAGCTGGAGGTTGTCTTTGCCCTAGGACTTCCCGGTGAATCAGAAAACTCCTGAAATAGATAGATATCTATTGCCACATTGTCCACATAGGACAAAACCAAACCAACAATCACCTAGTTTAAAAATTACCAAGAGAAGCAAGGAATTCGTCTTATCTATTTTAAAGGCAAGAAGCATTGGAAAGGTTCTTAGAGACGCCTCCCTTCGACTGAGTGCAGCCTGTGCAGTGGCTGGAGAGGTGAACGGGAACTGGCAGGAGGGAAGGGCAGATTCGGGAGTTGGTGGATCTGTGTGTGCCTGCAGCTTTGTTGAGAGAGGAGGGACGATGGTCCTTCTGCAAGGAGGAGACTAGTTAGAAAAATTCTCTTGGCCCCAGGTCATAGATCTTTTGTTTTATTTGAGGGGAACTCAAATGTTTTAATAGCAGGTGGATGTGGAAATGTGGGAAGACAGCAGGGCTGGGCTGTGGCCCTGAGAGGTGGGGCTGTGTGAGTCTACAAGCCTGCACCTCCTAAGACAGTCCAACTCCATTAGTGTTTGTGTCAAAACAAAATAGAAGAAAACCACAGCCTTCGTGAAACAAAACACCTCTGGGCAGACCCAGAACCCACCTCAGCCCACACATAATCCCAGACTGAAAGTCAGAAGCTGGCAAACCCCGGCCTCAGCGTCTTCTGAAGGTCAGGATTCTCCCAGTGAGGGCTGCTTCCACTTGCCATGTTAGTCCTGGGTACAGTCTCACTGGGTCAACTTACCAAGAACATTGTGGCAATTCCTGGAGCTGGGAGTAGAGTGAATCATGTCAATATATTCATACTTGGTTATGTAGTAGATTAGGGTTTAGAATCTATGCCAGTTAATAAAACTAAAGGCAATTTTGTACTAATCAATTCTATCTGGATATGAACATACGTTGTCTTCTAGAGTTATTTAGAATGTTGCCAAATGGTAGAATATGTATTCATATTGATAGCAGGCACAAGAGCTTGGGTTCAATCCCCAGCATCAAAAAAATAAATAAATAAATAAATTTTACCTCTTTACAAAAGCTAACACCATTAAGCCAATAATCATGATATACATTTGCTCTCCTTTCTCTGAGTCAGGCACTACATGCCCGCATTTCATCCTTGCGATGACCCTCTAAGATAGGTTGCGTTATTCTCCGCATTACAAGGATAAGGATGCTAAGGCAGAGACAAATCCACCCACTCTGTCTCATCATCCCAGATGCGGAACACCTATAAAAACTTAAATATAGAATATATCAGATAATTGTATGATATTCCACATAATATAATTAGGTTATATTATAATAATTATGATGTAATTATTTAAATTGATATAATGACATATATAAGCTCTAGATTATGATTTACAACCTATTTGAATGCACTGGAGGCAGTTTTGGTTGAAATAATCACAAAATGCAACACTTGGGACATAATGGGTTAAGCAACTTTCCAGTCAGTCAGTTAGTGGCAGAGATGGGATCTGAACCCAGGAGGTGTGGCCAAGTTATCAACCATGAATTCAACTATTTTCAAATCTTTGCTTGCCCCACTGGGTTCCACCAGTGGAGAAGTGACCCCACAGCTTTAGACCTACAGGTACCCTCAGGAAGAGATTCAGAAGCTGAGTTTTTTATAGTCTCCTGAACTCTGTTTCATGTGGAAGTATCATTATCACTGATGAAGCTCCTCAGAACAACGGTGGGGGGTTCAGAGCACAGGTCTAACTGCATGCTGATGACCATTTATCTCACAGGGTATGGGGGACAATGTCGGGTGGCAGGGGCAGGTGGCCGAGAGTCCTGTTCTCATGAATTCATGATGCACCCTGGGTTAGACATGATGGCCGGACCTCAGGGCTGAGAGTCCCAAAACAGCGGGGGACCAATGGTTTCCTTTTGACCTCCAGGCAGCATGACAGATATGCAAGGCACTTGCCGTCAGGGCTGAAAATGTTTTGGGATAGCATCTGGGAATTAATAACAACAAAAACAGAGTTTTTGAGACCAATGCCATGCAAGTTGTTTTCTGTCTCACTACCCAAGGGACTTCATATCAGGGACAAGAGACTATTAGTGAACTCAGTAGAATAGAAGAGATAGGCTAATAAGCACCCTTAGGAAGGGGAGGCAGCAGTGCTGTCCTGCTGTGACTTAAAAAAGGAGTTTGGTCCAAGTGGGAGGACATTTCTACAACTTCAGCCTTTAAATAGGCCATAGCTGTTGTCATATGTAATCCATTTTCTCTCCTCCTGGCTAAGGCCTGGGTTCCTCTTTGGCAGTCTGGTCCTCCTTAGGTTATTTCTGGCCATACGGATACCCTGGTTTCCACCCTGTCTTCCACCTAGCCCTCGGCTCTGCTGTCCACATGCAGGGTCTGCCTTCTCCTGAGGATGGGCAGCAGCCTCCTCCTTTCCCACAGTGGGCGTGTAGTAGGTATGCAGGCTCTCTCACCCCACCTTGCTGCCTTCTGAGGTCTCGGGGAGCCTCAGCAACAGAGAATTACCTAGGGAAACTCAAAGTCATTCACTCTACCAACCAGGACGCACTGCTTGATTTACTTTGGTGTGGTCATTGCAAGGTTGGGCAGCCTGAGAAGTGGCTGTTGCTTCCTTAGTCTGAGAAGGAGAGAACTCTCTCAACCCCTTGGCTTTCTTCTCCGGGCTGCAGGCTTTATTCCAGAGAGCAGACATCAGGGCAAGCATGCTGATCACTTTATCCTGTCTTTTTTCTATTAAACTTCTCGAGAAGAAGTGAGATTTTCTCTTACTTCCTTGACTCCAGGGTCATCTTTAAGCTTGGAGCTGCAAACCTTTTGGTCTGCTTTTTATGGGCAGAAGGGAAGTTTCGGAAACTCTGCAAATTAGTCCAACAGGCCTATCTTTGATATAGTAACAGGCTCTATAGATAAAGAGATACAGCAAACCCTCATTTTCTGTGCCCAGATAGCCCCCTGTTCTTGTCTTTTTAAGGAGAGCAAGTGCACTGTATCTCTCACCCTGAGGCTTCAGAGTGGTTCATCCTCAGAGGTGAGAGAATGCAATAAAATATGATTCAAGGGAGAAATTAAAGTGCACAGCTTTAACATTTACAAAACATTTGAGAACTGTTAACACCTAACCATTCCCTTAAAACCTCTTTTATGTTGAAGATTAACACAGATTACACTGGAAGCCTGTTTCTGTTCCGGAAGTTGATTTATGTTTTACCCAAATTGACTATGCATCTTCAGTAACAAGGTGTCTGGCTCCTTTGCTCTGATCAGTGTCCACAGAATATGGAGCCCTCGTCCATGGTTCTTTTGGTAAAAAGTCAAGTCACATTCAGCAAGTGACCCAGGGAGATTATTTGACCATACAGGATTGAAAAACACTCAGTTGACAATTGGGAAGCACTAACAAGGGGCCTGCTTTTCTGCTCCTGAGCTCTGGGATTTAAGTTTACTTAGGGTGACTCACTTGAAGTATTTGGACTTTAGTTCCTTGTTAGATAAAACACTCTCCTTAAAGTCTATTCTCCGTCTATGTAGTTGTACAAAAGAAAAGCACACTTCCTCATTCATAATGTTATGAAATGCTGCCCCCTGGTGTTTTGCAGGGTTTGCTTTGTTTTAAAATAAATTCTTAATCTTAAAAACATTGTTAAAATTTTGTTTTGATCATTTTTTTATGGCTTACCCATTTTCTCAAAAATTTTTTTTTTTGGGGGATGCTGGGGATTGACAGGGACTTGTGTTTGCAAGGCAAGTACTCTACCAACTGAGCTATATCCCCAGCCAATTTTCTCAACTTTTAAAACAAAGCAAGTAGTTATAGGATCATAGCTACTCTTGCAACTGATTCAGTGAAAAAAAAAATATGTACAATATCCCTAAGTGAAACATAATGCAATTATTCCTACTTTAATGATAAAGCCAGACAATAATTGCCAATCCTCATTGCTAAGATTCTCTTGGTATCCATTCATTCCTGGACCTGTAACATGGACTTAGACTTACTCAGCTTGGACCAAAGACTCCTGATCTTTGGTTTAGAAAAGAACAAATTCCCTTCTAAATGCCGGCCTCATTCTGCTAAAGTGGTCATCCTTTCACTTGTGATTCTTAATCTGTGCAGATGAACTGTTGTAGTCCATAAGCCACTTGGGGACACTGTTCCTCAGAGAATTGTAGAATTGTGGGATTCTCTAAAGGACAGTGAATTCTCTAAAGGATAGAGAATCGTAGTCCAGAAACACATTCCATTGCCTTGGAACACTCAAGGACTTAAAATGATTGTCACTGCTCAGTTCCCCAAGTCATACTATATGTGAATCTCCATCTTATCTTTCTTTTTAAACAAATTCACCAAAGTAATTTAAAAATAAATGTCCTAATAAAAGATAACCTATATATGGGGAAAATACACAAATAAGTGTACAGCTCAGTGAATTATCAAAAAATAATCCAACCCAATAACCTATACTGGGGTCAAGAAAAAGAAGGAAACCAGGTCCCTAGAAGACCCCCTAGGTTCCCCTCCTAATCTCTACTCCATTTCCCCCACCCCACAGATAACCTTTGTCTTGACTTGTCTTGACCATGGACTTATGCTGTGAGGGTGAGGGACGTGGTCTGCTTAAAAACGTGAGGGGATATCACATGGGTATATTACATATGCAAAAACACATTGAGCTCTGTATTTAAAATGTGTGCTTTTGCTGCATGCAAATTGTACCTCATCATTTATTCCAGCTTCTTATTCATTTATTTCTAATGATAAGGTTGGCCCCAAATAACCTTCCTCTTATGCTAACACCTTACATAATCACAGTACAAGTATCAAAACCAGGAAAATTAAATTAAAATCAGCATTACAGTGCTAACTAAAATGTAGACCTCAATTAAATCAGCTTTTCAACTATTGTTCTGTTGTGGTTTGGATGTGAGGTGTCCCCCAGAAGCTCACATGTGAGACAATGCAAGAAGGTTCTGAGGAGAAATGATTGGGTTGTGAGAGCCTTAACCCAATCACTGAACTGATCCCCTGAAGGGATTGATTGTGCGATAACTGAAGGCGGATAGGGTGTGGCTGGAGGTGGTCAGTGAGGGGCGTGACTTTGGGGTATATATTTTGTATCTGGCTAGTGGAGTCTCTGCTTGCTGATCATCATGTGAACTGCTTCCCTCTGCCACACTCTTCCACCATGATGTTCTGCCTCACCTTGAGCCCTGAGGAATGGAGCCAGCCTCCTATGGAGGTCTCAGCCTCCACTGAGACCTCTGAAACCATGAGCTCTCAAATCAACTTTTCCTTCTCTACAATTGTTTTGATTGGGTCTTTTAGTCACAGCAGTGAAAAAGCTGACTAAAACATGTCCTCTCTCTGTTCCAGGATGCTACTGAGGATTCCACATTACATTTGTCTGTTATTTCTCTCTAGCCCCTTCCAGTCTACAATAGTTCCACCTGGGAGTGGAACTTTCCACACCTTCGTTTTTAGATAGACCCATAAATCCACTCACGCTCTGGAATTGCACGATGCTCAGCAGCCTCTCTGGAGATTGATCTTGGATTTCCATCATCTTCTCTAGGTTTTCTCTTCAAGGATCCTTTTGTCCCATTATAATCACCCAAAGCCACCAAGGAAATGTGTCCCCATTCCTTCTCTCAAGGAGTAACTGTGCCAGGTTAGACTGACCCTACTCACCTCATGGGCATTTTCTCCATCTTGTAGCTTGGACATTCAAGAGACATCTTCAAGGTCACCTCAAGGCTGTCTAAACGGTGGCCCTGATGTCCTGCCATCTTTACCACTGCTTACCTTTGTCAACTTTGGCAGGGTGGCAGGGTATGGTGAGCTTGAAATGGCTTAGATGTCATTACTGTAGCCAGAACCTGCTCTGTCACCTCTGACCAGGTTAAGTAGATGGAGAGAAGGGAATGAGGAAATGCGGCTGTTAGAGAGAAAGCTGAGTGTGAGCTGGAAGGGGTGAAAGGGAAGGGCATGCTTTCAACCCTGCTGCGAGCCAGGCATTTCATCCTCCGTCTCCTTCACCCCTCACTGCAGCTCCACGTAGGTGAACACTGCACTATTTTGGAAATGAATAACCTGAGACTAAATAAACTATTTAAAGTCAGACAACTGAGATCAGAATTTGTGATGTGTGTTTAGATTGTCCATTATATATGACCTTTGGCACCTCCATGCTTCCATGAACATAAATGAGAATAGCAATATAAGAATAAGAGAAAGAGAGAGCGAGTCTTCCTAAGAATACACTATGTGTCACTCAGTTCGTGCACATTACCTTAGTCCCCATGACAGCTCTATCAATTAAGCTCAACCATTACGCCTACTTACAGGCAATGGAACTGGAGTTCAAAGACTGGTACATGTTTCCCATGATTTATTCAAGTTAGATCATAACGTGGCCAAGTGCCTCTGCTTTACTCTCATTGATTACAGCAGGGCCCAGGGCTGGAGAGACTGTACCAGGAAGGCAGCAATAGAGGGACACTATCTGTGCATGTGGCACTCGACTATCACTTCTGTGCCACTGTACAGTGGAAACTCAGTTCCAACCCTTATCTAATTACTCCTGCATCAGTTAGGATAGGCTAGGTTTTACTGTAGGAAAAAATCTCAGTGGCTTAAAACAACAAAATTTTATTTCAAATGTCAGCTGAGAAACCCTGTTCTAAGCTGTCCAACCTGGGACTGATGGACTAACATTTGTCATTGCCATGCAAAAAAAGAAAACAAACAACAACAAAAATCAAGGCAACCAAACCACAAAACAAAATGAAGCCAAAATCCCTTGGAACTGTGGTGTCCAATATACAGCCTCTAGCTCCTGGGCAATTTAGATCTAATTTAAAAGTCACTAAAATAAAATAAAAATTTCAATCCCTAGTTGCATTAGCCACATTTCAGGTACTCAATAGCCACTTGTGGCTCCTGCTACCATATGGCATAGGGCAGACTGTCCCATCTGCAGGACACATCTGGGGTTCATCTGTGGACATCGTTGATCTAGAGTAGATCCCACTGTTCTGACTCATAAATAAATGGCACATGTTTTCTTCCACACAAAATTTGCTAGTTGAAGTTTGGGGATGGAGAACTGAAATGTTAAAAATTAAGATAAAATTTAGAGAAGTTAGGAAACACCAAAGCATTCCATTTTTAAATTATCTGTCTGATCCTATCCATGGATCTTGCTCCTTTCCCATTCTCTCTCTTTAGACAGAAGAATCCTGTAGGTTGGCAGGAATATATTGGTGCCTCATTCAGAGTCCCAGCTTTCTGATCCCTAAGAAACCCTTACATGACTACAGCTATCTTACTTGTTCCTGTCACTGTGCATTTAGAACTGGACTGACTTAGTTTTGAATCCTAGTTCCAAATACAAAGTGGCTTTAACACTGATAACATTAGAGTGCTCAGGTGATGAGGCAGTTGTAGCTGTTATCTTCTATTGTGGTTGTTACTATAAAGAATTTTGCTTCCTGGTCACTTTTTTCCAATCCCAAGAGTTGTAACTCTGCTAAGTTCTCTAAAGCTGTTTTACTCTTCCTTACAACATACGATTTTACACCTAACCATTATATATGTGTGTGTTTGTGTGTGTATAAAATCTGTCCTTTATGCATATGCTTTATATATATGTGTGTGTGCATGTTTTATTTTTGCTTTTAGATTTTTTATTTGTTCTTTTTAAATATGCATAACAGTAGAGTCTATTTTGGTGTCTTTGTACAAACATGAAGTATATCTTATTCTAATTAGAATCCCAGTCTTGCGGATATACACAATGTTGAGATTCACTGTGTGTCACTGGCTCTTTGCGGTTCCAAAATCCGTGGATATTTGTCACCGCCTGCAGCAACAACTTGCACGGGTCTTATGGGTGGTGGAGTGGAAACTGAGGCACTTCTATCTTTCTCTTTAGTGCACTGCTTTCTTGCTTGTTTATAGAGGATAGAGGAGGAAATGAGGTTTGCTTGCTTTGAGAGGAGAGAGAGAGAGACTTTGCTTATCAGAGAGAAAGAAATTTTGCTTAAGAGAGACCTTGAGAGAAGGACAGGCTTTGCTTAGAGCCCAGAGGAAGAGAGTTGCTACACCTTAAAGTCCTGCATCCTGTGAACCAAGGGTACGTCCACCCAAGGTGCCCTAGTGATGCGTCTCAGTTCTCCGTTCCACGATCTGCCTTCTGCCGCTGCCCCTACTCGCTGCTGCTGCGTGTGTGTCTTCTTCTGCTGTTTTTCTGCTAATGGCTGCTGTAGCATGTTTTTCCCTCTGGCTGCTGTCACTGTGTGTCCTTCTTCTCCTACTTTTCTTCTGCTAATGGCTGCTGTCTCTGTCTCACTCCACCTACGCTTATATCACCTCCAGGAGGCGGAGAGCAGGGCCACGCCTCTTACGCAAAGATTAGGCGAGAGGCTCCGAGCAGGCAATTAGTGCTCGAGAACACATGTGCATACATTGTGTGCATGGACGAGAAAATCACCTGAGTGTGCTTATGTCAATTAACCTCCTCGCTGCCGATGTAATCAGGTGCCATGCCGGCGCCGCCAACATGGCACAGCCCCCAACAACTGTGGTGTATTCATATACACATATAGGAAAGTTCTGTTCAATTCATTCCATTGTCTTTCCTATGCTTATCCCTCCTCCCTTCCCTTCATTACCCTTTGTCTAATCCAATGAACTTCTATTCTTCCTCTCCCCCTTGATATGTGGGTTAACATCCGCATACCAGAGAGGACATTCTGTCTTTGGTTTTTTTGGAATTGGCTCACTTTACTTAGCATGATAGTATCCAGACAATCCATTTACTGGCAAATGTCATAAAGTCATTCTTCTTTAAGGCCAAGTAATATTCCACTGTGTATATAAACCACATTTTCTTTATCATTTATCTGTTAAATGGCACCTAGATTGGTTCCATAGCTTAGCTACTATGAACTGAGCTGCTATAAACATTGATGTGGCTGCATTACTATAGTATGCCGATTTAAAATCCTTTGGCTATATACGAAGGAGTGGGATAACTGGGTCAAATAGTGGTTCTATTCCTAGTTTTTTGAGAAATCTCAATACTGCTTTCCAGAGTGGTTGCACCAATTTGCAGTCCCACCAGCAATGCATAAGTGTACCTGTTTCTCCACATCCTTGCCAACATTTATTGTTACTTGTGTTCTTGATAATTGCCATTCTGACCAGAGTGAGATGAAATCTCCGTGTAGTTTTAATTTGCATTTCTTTAGTTGCAAGAGATCTTGAACATTTTTTTTCATATATTTGTTAACTGTTCATATTTCTTCTTTTGAGAAGTATCTCTTTTGTTCCTTTGCCCATTTATTGATTGGATTATTTGTTTTTTTTTGTTGTTGTTGTTATTGTTCTTAAGCTTTTGAGTTATTTGTACATCCTGGAAATTATTGCCTTCTCTGAGGTGCAATGATTTTCTCCCATTTTGTACGCTCTATCTTCACACACTTGTTTCCTTTGCTCCTAAGAAGCTTTGTATCTTTTAAATTATATATTTCTATTTAATTACATATTGCTTATATAAAACGGATAGGTGTAAAATACATATATTTGATTACATATGTAATTTTTATAATGGTGTGTAACATTCTACTGTGGGGGCCAAAATGCATGTATTTCACTTCACTTAATATTTATTTACTGCATCATAATTGATCATTATTAAAAGCCCAGTACCAACCTTTAGAAAGATGTTATGAGAAAAATCTTTCATAAGTTTCTGGAGAAGGAATAAATTGGCATAGCCGCTTTGAAAAGGAATATGGCAGTATCTTATAAAGTTGAATTTTCTTAATCCCTAGGATCCAACAGTTCTACTCCTGTGTTAGCATCACTAATCACAAGAGAAGAAAATTGACAACAATCTAAAAGCCCATTGTTCGAAGAATAAATAAACTAGACATAACTCAGTACAATTGAATGCTACACACCACTGAAAATCAATTACAGTGTAACTGAATGTATTAATATGAATAAATGCTCATAATATTGATTTTTAGAAGTTCAAAATAACTAAAACTCGTCTGTATATGTATGTGTACATTTATGTATAGGTACGTGTGTAATATGTGTGTATCCACGCCTACATGTATGTGCGTGCAGATGTGTATCCGTAGTTATCAGTATTCTGGTTCTCAGCCTGGTGCTGGATTCACAGATGTCATTTTATTATATGGCGTCATATTAAGGAATATTGGCCAAGCATGGATAATGAGAAGTGGTGTGCCATGAACCGAGGGTTCAGGTGAATCCCGTAAGAGCACTTCATGCACACTGACCGCCCCACCTGTGCCTTCTTATGTACTATCTTCGATTGCCTCCATTTTTCTCTGTCTCGGTGGTACCTAACTTGAGCCAGGTTGGCCTTTCATTTTAGGACTGCGAGGAAACATCACAAAACAGGGCAGAGAGCCGACTTCCTCAGAGCTGCCAAGGGTTAGAAATCACACCTGGAAGCACAGAGGAATCAGCTTCTTACAAGGTGGAACGTGACCAGTGGAGACAAAAGGAAAGAGCCCGGTGGAGTGAATGGCTCCTCCCACCATGCTCTCTTCCAGAGACCCTTTTAGAGAGATCCCCAGGCAAAGGAAGCTTGCTGTGTCTCTCTGCAGTGTGCAGTGAAATCACTTGTAGCCAGCATGGAACACAGCCCTTTGTGTGGCTTTGTGGTTTTCCTGGTTCCACGTTCTCCTCTCCTCTCTTTTCCTCTCACTGCCCTGGGTTTTACTTGAATTCTTTTTCTTAATTCTTGTTTCAGTCTCTGCTTTCTGGGTGACCTAGACTAACACAAGAGATTCACTTAAGACACTAATATCAACGGCTCATGTCTCAAAGTGAACTTAAGTTGTGACCTCCTAATCCAGTTCTCTTTCGGGAATACCTTATATAACCCTCCCAATGACTCTATGAAATGGTCCCTTGGAGATTTCCATGACTTCCTTAATACCATGTGATCAGTGGGATTCTTTATTTTAGGAACAAGCTGGTATTCAGGCCCACTTTTACATAAGATTTCTTTGCTTCTTCCTAAATCCACAAATTTAAATGACTTAGACATAAAATGTCTGTAATATCCATGCAACCAGGGTTCTACACAAGAAATTAAAGATGAAATAATGATAAAAAGTTGAGAAGGTTTTGTTGGAATGAGGAACTCATTAACAGTGTGGATAAACAGAACAATTTCTCTTACCTTTTTGTATGGTTAATGGAAGAATTGAAAAATATTGGTCAAAAGATAATTTTGTGTTGAAAATAAACCCATGAAAATGTAAAGGGTAATTTCAGAAAAAAGTTGCCTAAAGCAACTTATGTAAATGATGTAGGTAAGCGGCCATCTATTATTGGGTTGGTTGTGAAAACATTTAGTGTGTTGAAGCCACATTAAAAAAAAAAAAAAGGAAAGAAAGAAAATGACAAAAAAATATGTTATGGGGGAAGAGAAAAGTGAGCTAACCAAATATCTAATATACATTAGACTTTGAAAAAAGTGCTTTGTACCTATTGTTTCATTTATTCATTCTTAAATTATACCAGATTGTATTAGTCTTTTATTGCTATGGTACAAATTATGTTAAATAAAAATAAAAATAAAGCAGGAAAAGAATAGAACAGTTATTATTTGTTTGCACGTGAGAAAAATGTACACTGAGCCAGGTGTGGTGGTACATGCCTGTAATCCCAGTGGTTCAGGATGCTGAGGCAGGAGGACCACAAGTTCAACGTCAACCTCAGCAGTTCAGCGAGGCCCTATGCAACTTAGCCAGAACATATCTTAAAATAAAAAATAAAAATGGCTGGGGATGTGGCTCAGTGGTTAAGGGCCCCCCGGGTTCAATCCCCAGTACCATAAAGAAAAAAAAAGTAAAAGAGAAAAGAAAAGTATATACTGTTTGGGAAAGTTTTTTTTTGTGAGTGTGTTTTAGAATGTACATGGGTATATATGAGGTAATGATATAAACGTCTTTCCTGTGGTTTAACAATTGTGGTTTTTTTTTTGTTTTTGTTTTGGTACTAGGGTTTGAACCCAGGGACACTTAAACATTGAGTCACACCTCTAGCCCTTTAAAATTTTTTAAAACGAATTAACTAATTAATTAATTTAGTTAGTTAGTTACTGGGGGTTTTACCCAGGGGCTGAGCTACATCTTCAGCTTTTTTATTTTTTGAGACAGAGTATCACTAAATTGCTTATGGCCTTACTAAATTATTGAGGCTGTCTCCAACCTTCAGTCCTCCTGCCTCAGCCTCCCAAACTGCTGGGATTACAGGTGTATGCCACCACATCTGGCAAAAAGTTGTTTTTAAAAACACACGTATTATGTGACAATATCACCTGGCTTTAAAAAAAAAAAAAAAAAAAAAAGTAAAACATGTTTTTGGAGACAGACACATCTCGGTGACTTGCCCAAGCATAATTTTTAGGAGTCCAAGTTGGTGTTATAGTATTAAATATTAGGTGTCTCCCAAGAGCTCTTGTGTGAGACAATGCAAAACCTTGACCTAATCGGTATGTTAATTCCCTGTTGGGATTAACTGGTTGGTAACTGTAGGTAGATGGGGTATGACTGGAGGAGGTGGGTCATTGGGGGGGGTGTGCCTTTGGGGTATATATTTCATCCCTGGAGAGGGGCTGTTTCTGCTTCCTGGTTCCATGTCCTCAGCTGCTTTCCACCATACTCTTCCTCCATGATGTTCTGCCTTCCCTGGGGCCCAGAGCCACAGGGTCCAACATCCATGGACTGAGACCTCGGAAACCATGAGCCCCCAAATGAACTTTTCCTTCTTTAATTAAAGAAGCCCTTGTCAGGGCTTTTGGTCACAGCAGTAAAAAAACCGACTAAAACAGCCAGCTTGCTCACTTACTGCTCTTCAGTTGGAGAGTGTTCTGGAAAGGGCTTAGAGCACCTCCTCATTTTCTCTTCATGAGGAAGCCCACATCTCCTAACTTACAAAACATCACTGGAATGCATTTTGTCTTCTCCCGACATGCTTCTGCCTGTGATGGACAGGACCCTATTGACCTTCCCACCTGGTTCTCACATAACCATCCATCATGACATCTTTCTTATTCTCTCCGCTCCTGGGAAATCTTAGAGCTATTAAGGGACCAGAGCTAACCCTTGACTCAGAGTCTGACACATCTTTGGTATGGAAAAATATTTATTCTTAGGATGACTTCTTTCCAAATGGTTCACACCTGAGGCCTGAGTAAAGACCCAAGCTTAAGGGAGACTCTGGGAAGAGAAAACAAGGTTGTCATCTAGTCGTGGTGACGTGGAAAACAAACTCAGAAGGAATTTGAACTCCTTTTTGGCAAGGATCCCCCATTTTTTTTTTTCCAGACTTGCTGCCAAAATATAGATTCAATCTGCCTTTTGCAGGTGTTTGTGTGATATAGTGGGAGTTATTTCGTGGCCGGAGAAGTGTGGGCTGGACAAGACCTGGCTAAATGTCAAAACAGATAGCCTGACGATGTTGTTGCAACCCTCCCATCTGCAACTAGAATCCTCTTTCCTAGAATTTTAACTTCTTAATCCTGGAGCAGAGAACATTTTAAAATGCTTTTGAACTTGGAAAAGACACACATTTTAAAAATTAACAATTGTAGAAATTGTAAAAATAAGACAAGATTACCATAGAAAACATTAGTAATAAAAAGACACAAAAAATTATATTTCCAATTATCTCATCACCCAGAGAAAATCATGGTTTACACTTTGACACATATTCTTACAAACCTTCTTCATGCACATAACATATAATTTGTTTTGTTTTCGACTTACACTATTTTTTATATGTTCTAATTAGTTGTACATGACAGTAGAATGCATTTTGACACATCATACATAAATGTAACTTCTCATTCTTTTGAGGTGGAGTTACACAGGTTGTGTAATCATATATGCATATAGGGTAATAATGTCTGATTCATTCTACTATCATTATTTGTTTTGTTTTGCTGTTACAATTACCCTTGTCTCTTAAGCTTCACATATAATGATGATCTTATGCTATTTCCTGATTTAAACAATGCACATATTTTGAAGGTATCCTTTTTGGTTTACATACATATTCTTAGTCTTTCCTCTCCTCTGAAAGCTTCACAGTCACCTGGGAGTATGACAAGACTCAGAGAGCTTCTGGTATTCTGTTATAGTCAATAATAGATTGACTACATATCCACTTGATGAGGAAGTAATTGATAATAATCATTCCTCCAAATGCAAATATGAAAAAAAATTTAAAAATTAAAATCCATCTGCTATACAATTAAAACGAGATCACAGGACAATCTTGATGAATGTAGATATACATATTATGAACATGTGTTTAGACATTATAAGTGCAACCAGTTAATAGAAATTAGTTTTTTATGGAATGAAACATGACCAATGGCAAGGCAGTCAGGGAAACTTGACTTCTACAGGTTATCACTGAGAGAGAAACATTGAAACCTCTCCTTCAAAAACGTTGCAAGGTAGCAAAAGCAATTGGTTTGTATATTCAAAATGGCAGATTTCACATGAGAAATCCAACTAACTGTGCTTTGAGGTATAGCTCAAATTTCACGTGTTTGGGGGGTGGTGGTGCTGGGGATTGAGCCCAGGGACTCATGCATGCTAGGTAAGTACTCTACCAGAGCCACATCCTCAGTCCCTCAAATTTTACTTTCTTAATGGGGACTTCTATATTAGGCTGTCGAGAAACAGAACCATTAGTAGCTGTACACAATTATGAGAGCCATTCATATTCTTTGTAATACTACTGCCTTTAGATCTGATGCTGCAACTTGAGATCAGCAAGGCAGTTGAGAATGGGAGGTTGTGATGGGGTGGTGAGTAAGGACAAGAGAGGACCTGAAAGAACAAGCCAATGTTCTAGGCAGTTCTCACCACTTCCAACCTTATAATGTGGGTGTTTTGCAGAACACCTAGTGCCCTTCTTCACCATGGAACAAAACTTAATCTTGGTCCAGAAATCAGAGAAACTGAAGAAAGATCCCAGAAAAGAGGAATAATATCAGACCTGACCACTGCCTCATGTTGACAAGGCAAATCCTACATCTTAGAAGCAAAATGCATGTTCTGAGTTGGGCACAGTGGTGCACGCCTATAATCCCAGTGGCTCAGGAGGCTGAGGCAGGAGGATGGTAAGTTCAAAGCCAGCCTCGGCAAAATCAAGGTGCTAAGCAACTCAGAGAGACCCTGTCTCTAAATAAAATATAAAATAGGGCTGGGGATGTGTATCAGCAGTTAAGTACCACTGAGTTCAATTCCAGGTACCCCCCCCCCAAAAAAAAAGTATATTCTGCAAAGGCTTCTGCTGCTTCATTACTGCTTTCTAAAAGTCCATGAGACTCTTGTGGTCCCACACACAGGGAAAGGAATTCTGCAAGGTGCAGTTTAGGTTGGCCAAGCAAACCCAATACAAAGCCTGGTGGGGCAACCCAGGACTTCAATTCCAAAGTGTCAGGACTATGAGTAGCCATGCCTAGTGGGTTCGTTACTGTTTCCCATTGTTCATCCATCCATCTATCTATCTATCTATCTATCTATCTATCTATCTATCTATCTATCTATCTATCTATCTTTCTATCTATCTATCCATCCATCCATCCATCCATATTTATAGTGTTGGGGATCAAGCCTAGAGCCTTGTGCATGCTAGGCAAGTATTCCACCCCTGAGCTACCCCTCCAGCCCTCTATTGGCTTTAATCATAAGATCTTGAGACATGAAGAGACTCCCCAGAATACCTCCATTCCAAACACTTTTTAACCCCTGCTGTGCAGAAGCAACACAGGCTCCCCATGATGTCAGAGCAATAATGTCAGCCAGTATAGTAACCTCACTCTACCTACGGATTCACTAGCATAAGGAGCCCCTGGTGGTCAATGGTCTGTTTCTAGTTCACTGGGATCACGGTAGTATCTCTTGGTAAAAATGTTCCTCCCTTTGGAAATAAGGTCTCTAGAGCAACGGTCTGAAATTCCAGGGATAGTATGCAAAATTTTTGCTAATGGCACTGAGGGTAAGGGAGAGAGGGGTCTATTTTCAGACTTTTATTCTTGAATTTAAGAATTCTGGTTATGGGAGAAACAGCCTCATAAATAGGAGACTGGTTTAGAGCATGCTATGGTTTGGATGAAATTTGTCTCTCAGTGGTTCATGTGTTGGAGTTTTGGTCCTTGGTGTGGCAGAATTGAAATGGTGGCTTTTAAGAGATGGGGCCTAGTAAGAGGTCATTACTGGTCCCTCTGGCTTCCTCTCTTACCATAGGCTCTTTCCTTCACACGTGGGCTCCTGCCATGCAGTCCACCATAACATAATGTAGCCAGGGGACCCTCACCAGAGGGACTTGGGACTTTCAGTCTCCAAAACTGTGAGTGAAATAAATATCTTTTCCTTATAAGCACTCAGTACAGTTATGTTTTTATAGCACAGACAACAATTAATAGGGAGCCCATAGCATAACATCAAGGACATTATCCATCCCTACAAGATGTTGTCACCTAGCTGGTACCATAGCTGAGGCTTTAGAAAGCCATCCCTGACTCTATCAAGGCTATTGACTCTGGATTTGGGCCAACGTGTAAGATACTAAGGCAATTAAACTCTTCCTAACCTCAGGGAGATTAAATTCTAATTAGGGAAGACCTACATTAATGTAGAATTGTAAAAGATTTAAGCTTTACAGAAAAGCTAATACGAATACCTCCAAATGGGGGACTTGACCTGGTTCTAGAGCATCAGGAAGCTCTACCCTGTCAAAGTGATGGTTGCCTGAGGTCTGAAGATTAAGTACAAGCTAACTAGACGAAGAGCAGCGGGGCAAGTACTCCGTATTAGGGGAACAGGAGGTTGCAGGAGGAAGCAAGGGGGACTCAAAAAATTGAGCCCTGGAGCAGAGGCAGTGTGAGAGAGCAGGGGCGTGATGAGTTGGTGATTCTGGGAAGGTGGGGGTGGGTCTGCTATGTTGGATCTTTCAGGTCGTATTAAGAACATTTGACTCCATCCTAACAGCAGTGAGCAGCCACTGGAGGATAATGCCAATAATTCCAGCAAATTGTTCCTCCATTTCTCACTGGTTTGCAATGTGCCAATAACCATAATTTCTTGCTGTGTAAATATCTTGTTCCACCACCTAATAACTTTAGTATCCAGTGATATTTCTTGCCTAAGTCAATTTTTACTACATATGGTGCAAAATGGCGGGGAGGAGAGGAAAGGAGGGGGGGGCGGTCCCTCTACATCCATTATTTGGCATTCTACAATAAGGAAAAAAAATTGTTGTCTATCTCTAGACCCATGAATTTTAAAATATTTTATTTAATGACTTATAATCCATTACTATTATAATTTGTTTTCATTCTCACATTATTCCAGATTTGGCCAGAGGAACCACTCCAGACCGGCTGTCTGTTGAACATGACCTCATCAGTCTTCGAGCAGTTTTGAATTTTCTGGAACGAGATGTTCCAGGCTTATTTTGTATTTTCTTTTCTTATCTTGGAATCAGTTATTTCTCCAAACTGGCTCCTTGTGTTGAGGCTGAGTACCTAGAAAGCAAGCTCAGGGCACCACGGGGACTTCAGTGCTTCTTGCCTCTCCCCAGCTCATTCCC
Organism: Sciurus vulgaris; assembly: GCF_902686455.1. Taxonomy (NCBI): domain Eukaryota; kingdom Metazoa; phylum Chordata; class Mammalia; order Rodentia; family Sciuridae; genus Sciurus; species Sciurus vulgaris. Next base: position 192,556,352 of record NC_136461.1, read on the forward strand.
ACAGGGCTTTTCCTTGGCTTCCCTCCTTCCACATTTCTATCTCCCTTCTCCACAGCGGGAAGCAGAACTCACCAAACAACAGTTTATTTTCTGATTTACTCACTCACATAGTGCACTCAAGATAGCATCAGAATTGCCACACCCATGCCGCTGTCAATAGCAAACCCACGAAACAGAATTCAAGATTCTTCGTAGTTTTTTGTCCTTATATTAGTAACATGTAATCAAAGAACAGTGGTGAAGAAGTTATTTGGACCCGGGTACGGTGGTGCCCACCTGTAATCCCAGTGGCTCTGGAGGCTATGGCAGGAGGATCACGAGTTCAAAGCCAGCCTCAGCAAAATCGAGGCACTAAGCAACTCAGTGAGACCCTGTCTCTAAACAAAATAAAAACTAGGGCTGGGGATGAGGCTCAGTGGTCAAGTGCCCCTGGGTTCAATCCTCAGTATCTTGTCCCGCCCCACCAAAAGAAGTTATTTGGATTGTTTTAGTTTTCCATTTGGGTGTGGATATATTATTTATAGGAAATTATGGTAAAGATCAAGTTTTTTTCTGTTCATATTAAATTTTAGGTTTTATATTCATTTCATTTTGTATTTTGATTATGTAAAACCCTAAGTAGTTTACAATAGTGAAAATTATGATGAAATGTTTATTAGAGAAGTCATATTTTCCTCTTCTATTACTTTTTCTAATTATCTCTGCAAATAAGCATTTTCTCAGATTCTAGAAAAACAGTTTTTTGCTTTGCTTTGTTTTTGTTAATCAGAAACACTGCCTCCACCCTACACCTATTATTTCTCCTCTTCTCTTTTAGAAAAGGTAGTATTATTATATACCTACTCTTCTGTATTTTGCCTGTTTATTTAAAAATATGTTCTGAAAGTTATTTAAAATCAATAATGATTTTTTCAAAACATGCACAGTATTCTATCACATAGGACTACAAATTAGTAACTTTGGAGAAGCATGGAGATTCCTCAAAAGACTAGGTTTGGATCCACCATATGACCCAGATATCCCACTCCTGGTTATTTATCCCAAAGAACTAAAATCAGCATACTGTGGTGATACATGCACACCAATGTTTACAGAGGCACAACTCATAATAGCAAATTAGGGAAACAGCCTAGTTGTTTCTCAATAGAAGGTTGGATTAAAAAAATATGGTATATATACATATTTGAGCTTTACTCAGTCATAATGAAGAATGAAATTATATCATTTGCTGGTAAATGAATATCTGTTCCTTAGCTGCAATAAAGAAAGCTTTTCTCCCACTTTGTCTTTTGTCCTTGTCTAAGATTATTGTTTTGTGCCATGTAAAGCTTCTTTTTTTAAAAAATTAATTTTTATATAATTGGATTCATGAATCTTTCATCATATCTGGATTTGTAGACATATTTATAAAGTCTTCCTTCACCAGATTTCCAAGGAATTTATCTGTTTTGGCATTTACATGACTTAATTTTTATAATTAATTTTCTCATTTATTTTTTAAATTTCCTTTTGTAAAGTATGAGGTAGGGATACAATGTCATCTCCTAATGGCTTTTCTCTCATCCTAACCCAATTTACTGCAAAAGCCCATGTTGTTCCCAGTAAATGAAGATGCCAACTTTATCATACATTAGATTTCCATATATATTTGTGCTTTCCTTCTACCACTAGTTTGTTATTTATTCATGCCTCAGTTTTCCAAATCACTATTTTGAGTATAGGCATGTACCAACCATGCCCAGCTGTCTTTTCAATAGTATCTTTTATAATTTATCAGCTTTGACTTCAAGCTCTTTTTTTGTACCTGTAAAAGCATGTATTTTTTATTTTTATGACTCTGGGAAAAACTAAGTTGGGTATAGGCTTCTATCTTCTGTAGGGCTCTTTGATTTCTAGAAATGGAAAGCTTTCCCTAGTAAAGAGATGGAAAGGGAGCTGAGGATGCGGCTCTCTCTTTGGAGTCTTCCAAAAGTCTGAGAAGTTGGAAAGGCTCAGATGATGTCTTGCCTGGAAGCAGAGAACAGAGGAGGTCATGGGTCCCCCAGGTGCTTTCCAGAGGACCATTCTATTTTTTAGTGGGAGCGTCTTCTGGCTGGAATTCTCTCTTGTTTTTTCTCCACTACCTCATTATAGGAAACTTAACTAATTCCAGATGAAGAATCTTACAGTTTTTTTTTTTTTTTTCCCACTCTTTTAGAGTCCATCTTATTAATGGGTCTTCCCAGAATGGAGCAGAGGAGTATATAAAAAAAATTTAGTGTGAAAATGTAGTGGGAAAACCAGAAGATCGTGAGCTCTGAGGACATCATAAGACAGTTTTTTGGGCAAATGTGCAAGAAAATGCCACTCGAGCCAGATCCACTGTATGTGGAAGCAGCTGCTGTTATAAAATAGAGTTTGTAAAAATAACAACAAAAAAATACACTTGAGACTCCAGGAAAATTCCACTTGCATACATCATAAAATTATACAAAAAAGAAAAGACAGCGTAAGGTCATTAAGCTCTATTCCTTTATTTCAGAGATGGTAATGGCCAGTAGTCATTTAAATTGTGAAGTTCAATTGTGTAAATATATAAACCACATTTATAATTTTTAAAAAGAGAACATCTTTTGGAAGCATCCAAGGTGTGGTTGGGTTTAGGTCCTCAATATAATAACTGAATGTTATTACAGCATTACAAATGAATATTAACAGCACCCAGTAGTTATCTCAACTACCCTGCATGTATTCATTTCAATGATCAGACAGATTCATTTGTTTTGATCATTGAAACCTCTCAGTTGAAATTGCATTTTTGTCCTGTGTAGTAAGAAAAGAGTTTCAAACCCTGTTCAATCCTCTCATCACAGGCTGTCTCATGAATTACTTCATTATCACAAGTGTTGACAGGTCAGACTTGGCAAGTTCACTTTCCGGGAGGTTTGAAACGAACTGAGGGTTCGTCAGCATGTGCTCCTTTGTTCAAGGCGAAGGCGCTGTGCAGAATACCTCTGGGCAAGGAATTCATCTAACCCTTTGTGGACCTGAAACCTCCTCTGAATGTTTCATGCCATTTGAGAAAGTCAGTCTATTAATTCTTTTGCAAATTGACCCCCATACTGGTGAGGTGGTGCTTCTTGGAATCTGCCACATGATCACGAGACATCCTTCTTTCTGCCTCTTTTTTCTCTTTTTCTCTAAATGGATGATACTAAGTGCTCTTCCTGTACCCACAGGTTCATGATGAGGATCATGTGTGAAAGTTTATTTCACAAAGAGTTGAAAGCAAAATAGCCAGATCATAAAAATTATTCCTATAATTATCACTCTCTCAAACAAGATTTTCCTAAGAAGAAAACATGAGGAAGTCAGAGCTGAATGCTTGAATGATCCTCCTGATAGTTAAATCAGACACATTGTTCTGTTTAGAACTCCCTTTCTTGCACAGAGCAAAAATCCCAAGTCTTTGTCTACAATCTCTGGATTTAGCTACGGTATTTACAGCATCTGGAGCCAGCTTCCGCTCTGACCTCATTCTGTAGCCACCGCCCTCTTGCTGACTCCTCTTAAGCCTCTCGTGCCTCCTAGATCTTCTCTCATCCCAAAGACTTTGCATTTGTGGTTCCTCTTTCTTTCCTTCTGTTAGTTCCCAGGTTCCTGCCTTCATCTGATTTCTGCTCACCCTCAACGCCCCATGCAGTTTGTATCCACGTTCACCTCCTGGTCTTATTCTTCTTTCCACCCCTCACCAGTGAAGTTGGTCTGTGTATTTATTTGTTATGTGTTTTCTGTCAGCCTCCCCTATGAGTAAGCTCCAAGAGAGAGGGAACATCTTTACTGTGTGTCCCTGTTGTCTCGAATCTCACCAGGTAGGGCAAAGGTGGTGGATAAGTATTTCCTGGTTGAACAAATATATAAACAAGTGTATGGCTCCTGAGTCTACAGCCACCTGCCCTCTTAGTTAACCCGCATGTGTTACACATATGGATTTAGATAGATGACTTACAACTGATGACGACCACATGGGAAGAATCAAAGAGCTATAGCTGATTAATTTCATCCAATTCAGTGTAGCAAACATTTAGCAAGCCCCTATTATGAGCAGGGTTCTATGTTGGAGATGCTATTAGCACATCTGCTTCTCTAAAGAAGACTTATAATTGATGGTTTCTACACAGTAAAAACCGAAGTACAAAGACTTCCTGAATCCTTGGGATTGCCTCTTCTGATTTCCATTGAAATACGTTTAGCTTGGCAAGCCTTTGCTGAAACCGTACTATGAGCAGGGCACTGTCTTGCTGATAGTCTTTATTGACATTTTTCATAACAGCATCACTTTTTCAGCTTTAAATAATACAATATCTAATATTGGGGAAAATTCAGGACAGCAATATAGCATAAATTATAGGCTTTTGCAGAGCCACATTAACTTAAGTGCTACTAGAAAAACAAATATTAAAGCTATTAGAATTCTATTATGGTGATATGTAACCCTACTGTTCACTGATGTGCATTTTTGGTTGAAATGAGCAACATATGTATACAAGTACATATGTTACAAATTAATCAGAATACATAAATTTTCATTATTATTGTCTGAACATTTAGGGTCCAATTTTTGCAAATATTTTTATACTTTATTTCTGGTATATCCATATGTATCATTTATAAGAGTAATTTTTTTGGTACCAGAGATTGAACCCAGGAGTGCTCTACCACTGAGCTACGGCCCCAGTTCTTTTGATTTTTTATTTTGAGATGGGGTCTCACTAAGTTTCTGAGGCTGGCCTCAAAATCATGATCTTCCTGCCTCAGCCTCTGGAGTAGCTGGGATTATAAGCTTGCACCACTATGCTCAGTCAGTCTAAGACTAAATTTTAAAATCACACATGTATCAGGACCTCATACAAAAGGTAATGGGGTATAAATAGAGTGCAGATTTGGTTTCAAGTCTCGCTCCTGTTAGTAGTGTTTATCGTTTTGGTCTTGGTGGGTGTATCTTGGTGGCTACCTATTATCTGGAATTTTCTTTGGGGTGTGAGGTTTCAGAGGAAGTCTCACCAGAAGCGTGAATTTAGCCCTGGTGGATATCCATGGACCGTGCCATCTATGAGAGCAGGAGCAAAAATGGGAGGGAATAATCTGTAGTTTTTGGTTCAAGGTAAATGCATTTAATTTCTTCTTTTCCTCCAGCAGCCTAGCTTGTCCATTAGAAGACAGGCAACAGGAAACAGTGCTTTATCCTTGTCATTAGTTTCTATTGAGCTCTTTGAGTTATCATTATTATGATTTCCTCAGAATAGTCAATTCCCCTCAATTGACAGAAAAAAGCAGTCCACATGAATTTAAGTTGATTAAACAAATGTTAACAAGGAAGATATATTAGCACAGTGATAAGGATATTGGCTTTGATGTCAGGGAGACCTGGGTTTGAGTTGTATCTCTTTGACTTACTAACTCCATGGTCAACTCCTCTTTCTATCTTAGTTTCTGCTTCTGCAAATGGAGAGTATAGAGGTTCCACTCCAGAGACCTTCTGACGTGCTTCTTAGCTGAGGTGGTAACTTGACCATACACATCTCATAGTCTTCTCCTCCAAACCCTCTGCCTCTGTGTGATAGAGGTAACCAGAGGGAAGATGATAGCAACACAATAAAAGGAATGGGTGAGTGGTGACTGATACGTTAAAGAAAATCTAATTCTAACGAGCAGTGGAGTCGGAGAAGCTGAGAAACTGCTCCGTCTACATCACAGACTCTTCAAAAGGCAGTGTTCAAAAGAGCAATTTTACTGAATATTTTAGCCAGTTCAGGCTGCAATAATAAAACACTGTAGACCAAGCAATTTCATCAACCAATGTTTATTTCTTGCAGTTCTAGAACTGGGAAGTCCAAGACCAAGATACTGGTGATTCAGTGTCTGGTGAGGGCCTGTTTCCTGGTTTGCAGATGATTGCCTTCTTACTCTATCAGGGGTGTGTGTGTGTGTGTGTGTGTGTGTGTGTGTGAGAGAGAGAGAGAGAGAGAGAGAGAGAGAGAGAGAGAGAGAGAGAGAATGAACCTGGTCTCCTCTTTTTTAAAAGGGCCTTGGTCTCATCGTGGGGCTCGACCTTGTGACCTCATCTAAACCTAATTCCTTCAGAAGGCACCTCTTCCCAATAGCATTATTTTGGTGGTTAGGACTTGACAAATTTGGAGAAGACACAAACATCCATAGCTCTGGGATAAAAAGGATGGGTGGTAAAACAAGGAGGATTAAGTAGAAGCTGTTTGAGAAATAAATCTACAGAAAAGTTGGAAGATTACTATGAAGAAAACCATAGAATTTTCACATTGGTTCATCAATTGTTAACATTTCTCAATCTTTCTCACTACACATGTTCACTATTTTCTGAATCATATGTACTTTTTCATACTTAATAATAAGCAGATCCACCAAGGAATAGCAGAAATCTCAGTAAAGTTTCTATGGAAGATAGAATCCCAAACTAAGAAAGATTCTTTTGGGAAAATAGTTTATGCAGAAAGTCTAAGGAAAAACATTTTTCTTTAATATCTTCAGAAAAATTGCACATGTGAATAAGAAATAGGATGCTATCTGAAAAACAGTAAAAGAACACAATTCTTAAAAATAAAAATATGATAGCAGAAACTAGAGATTAAAATAAAATTTAAATACCCAGTGACAAAATCCAGAAAGGAGAACAAAAAGACAAAGAGAAACAGTGAGGAAAAGGTAAAAAAAATTATATATATATACATATATATATATGTATATATATATATATATATAATCATTCTCAGAGGTTTATTAGCTGAAAAAGGAAATCCAGACAAAGGGAACAGAGAAAGAGAGGGGAGGATTTCATTAGTTAAATGCTTACAGAGATTTCTCCAGAACCAAAGGGTATGAATTTCCATACTGAAAAGGTATATGGAATGAATAGTACAATTGATGAAACTACACTCACATTAAAGCACATCACTGAGAAATTTCAAAACAGGAAGCCAAAAGAAGCTTCTATAATATTTCAGAATGAAAAGGTTGGCGGGAAGAACATTCACTCAAGGAGACCTAAAAGTCACAATGGCTTCTGAATCAGAGCAGCAATGCTGGAAACAAGAAATAAAGGAGCAAAAAGTCTTCAAAAATTTAAAGGAAAATTACTTCTAAGCCAGAATTCCATGCCCTGTTAAGTTGGCAATGAGATGTGAGGGCAAGATACATACAAGGCCTGAAAAATTAACTTCACTTCATCAGGCACCACATAGGATACCACAGGGAATGTTCTTATTCAAAATGAGGGGGTGAAACAGGAACTTGGAAGACAAAATAATTGAAAGTGGGGCATATAGCACATGAGAAAAATAGAGAGAATTCACGAAATGATGACTGCTTCAAGATGGTGGTCGGTGGCAATGGACTGGATGTTTGTGTCCCCCACTCACATGTTTAAGCCCCAATCCCATATCTGATGGTATTTGAAGGTGGGACTTTTGGAAGATTAGATTATGTGGGTGGAGCCCTCCTGAGTGGGGTTTGTGTACAAGAAGGGTGATCTTCCTCTCCCTCCACCATGTGAGGACATGAGACAATAATCATCTGCAAACCAATATGCAGATACAGAATCTGCAGCAGCCTTGACCTTAGTCTTTCCCAGCCTGTAGACTGCAAAGTAACTGTTCTGATATTTCAGCCGTCCAGTCGATGGCATCTGTTATAGTCACCCAAACTGTCTAAGACAGCAGCCATTCAGATTGAAGCAGCATGACAAAAGAGACAGGCTGTTGAGAGCTGTCACTATGCCTGCTACTATGAACCTTTTTTTTTATTTTTTATTTTAGTTATTAAGGAAGTGTATGGTTACATTGCTGCTAGCTTTCTAAGGTCAAATGTATTTATTATTGTGCAATGAGATCAGCTTTGTGTGAAAACAAACTTAAGAGGCCACATTTCATTGGAGAAACTCAAAACACATGTCTTTGGGTCCCTTCATGTAGCTGGCACCAGAAAATGATGTGATACTTGTTGAACTATCTTTCAAATCAAAGAAATTCCTGGAGAATGTACTCAACCAAATCAAAGGGATGTCCTAAGAAAGAAAAAGGAGTTATATCCAGGAAATAAGGAATGAAATCTTGGAGAAAGGCAGAGGGAATGTTAAGTATAGCAGAAAACCAAAGGCCAGGTTATAATTGTTCTAAGAGGAACTCTGTCCAGAAAAGAAGAAATGGCTGAAAACATATCCCTGGTCCAAGTAATCTTATGGATCATTGTACTGAGATGTTAGCAGAAACAGTAGGAGGAAATGGCAAAAAAGAAAAAGAAAATTTCCAGGCTCAGTGGTGCATGCCTGTAATCCCAGTGGCTTGGGTGGCTGAGACAGGAGAATGGTGAGTTCAAAGCCAGCCTCAGTAAAAGTGAGGTGCTAAGCAACTCAGTGAGACCCTATCTCTAAATAAAACACAAAATAGGGCTGGGGATGTGGCTCAGTGGTCGAGTGCCCCCGAATTTTTGCTAAGGTAACTTTGGGAAAACTGAAAGTATAAAGGGAAACTAATCATAATACATTATGATGTTCTTATGTAAATGATATTTACATAGCATATAAGTGGAAACTCTGAACATGTATTTTACCCAACTTGTAATCCAGTCACGTGGGGAAAATAGAAGAGCAGATGGAGGCGTAAGAGAATATCCTCTTCCATCATAATAGAAAAAACATGGATGATGTTAAAAATTGATTAATGATACATAAGAGCACATGCATGTTATTTAAAAGTACAGATACTTGAAAATGTCAGTAAAAAGCCAGCTAAAAGTAAAAATTTGTTACATTTGGAGAGGAAGATAGTATTTACATTTTGCAAATTTTCAGTATTACTTGACTTTAAAAATTACATGTGTGAATTATTTTCATAAAATAGTAGAAAGCTGAAATAACCCATGTGAGCTCTCCCATGTATGAGTTCTTCTTTTCAGGGTATTATTGTTACATGAAAGAGTCTTGCTTTTTTAGGTAATGTGAAATCTAGCAATATCTGCCACTGCTGGGGGGGGGGGTGGTGGATTTGGATAGGGATTGGATCTCAGATTCTTCACTGTAAAGCACAAGAGGTTTGGCACATATGTAATCACTGGCCTGTGCCAGCACTATTATGGTATGAATAGAACCTTTTATGCAACATGCGCACACTGACAGAATGCTGTCACACACGAAAAACTTGGTAGCTGTCAAAGTCATGGCTTTGATGTGGACCATGGAGCTCAAGAAATGAAGAATGTCTTAAATCACTGGTCTAAGACCAGGAAGGGTAATTGTGAGAAGAGAACTCTAGTACATTAAGGAAAGAATAAGACAACATGGTTTGAACCTCTGGAATGATTCTTACCTTGCAGAGCAAATGTAATAAAATAGAGTAATATACTTCGCCACCACACTTTGTAAAACAAAAATTCTGTATAGACATCACTAATGTAGTTTGGAAAGCCATCGACACACTATAGGAGGAAGAGCTCTGACCTGGGAGCTAAGACTTTTGCATTCTCGCGTTGATTTCTGGGGAAACTTGGACAAGTCCTTTGTCCTAGCTTCAGGACTGGGAAACTAAAGGATGACTTGGGTGAATTTCTCCCATTAGCAAAAGGGGGAGAGGAGATCAAACCTGGCGTGAGTAGGGTTGTCCATGGAACTGAGAGCAAAACTTCATGAAGGACAGGAGCCAGGTGTTCAGGAGCTTGGGCAGCACTGGTATCCCAGAGATTGAGCAACCAGGATGGAACATGGACTCATTCAGTCAGCATGAATGCCTACAGCCAGACTTTAGCAGGGAGCTAGAGGCCCTCAGCTGATCTGAGGACCTGTTGGGTCAAAGAAAAACCCAGGTAGTGGTCACAGAAAGGTGATAATAGAGAGGATATTCAGGGTTGTGAACCAGCAGCTATCCACCAGCTGACCTGGAAGCATTTCTATAGTTTAACAACCTGTAAGCTACTTTGGAGTGCTCCTACCAGATGCAAGAGCAGCACCTGAATGTAGGGAGCTATCATTCCTTCCGGTCTCACTGTTAGGATGAGTTGAGATAAAAGTTCAGCTAACATGTTTCTCTACCCTTGTTTCCCACCACTTAATATTCATATTTGAGGGAGGGAAGAGTATTTGGTTGGCTTGGTTTACAGCTTATGCCTACACTTGGCTGGGGGAAACAGGGCATCAGCACCCCAAATAGTAGCCACCCCCCAACATCCCTGCAACTGTATCCAACGGAGTGGAGGCAACTTCCAAAGGAATGTAGAGCTTTTCATATCTCACTCTAGGGTAAGATACAAAGTTTTGAGCAGCTACAATGGCAGGGGCATCCATCAATTAGAAAGAACATGGATCCTTGAATTTGGCGCAGGGTCCTGAGGTTAACTGTTACCAGCTATGCTGCTGCAAGATCAAGGCAAATGCAAGAGTGGCAGGAGCAAGAAGTTAACATTGAGGGGGAACACCAGACCAGGGATTGGGGACTTGGACCCTGGTGATTATTGGTCATAGCCGTGGCATGGTATTATCAGCTAGTTCTTATCTACTGATTGCGTATGAAGGGGGAAGGGATGCTGGGCTTGAGGGGATCACAGCTGACTGACAGAGGTACTGAGGTGGAACTGCAAATAATTCATTCAGCTGGGCACTGTGGATTGTTACAGCATGCTTGAGATGTGATGGTATAATTGGTTTTCATTATGACTAGGAGATAGGGTGGATGCGGATGCAACTGGAGTTCGGCCTATGGGGCTAGGAATGATAAATGTTCTACAGAGTTTGGGGCAGTAGTCCTGCTGTCCTGCCCAAAATGCCAGCAGCACTTTTTGTAAGAAGCATTGAGAGGCTGGGTTTTAGCCAGTGGCAGAATGCTTTCCAAAGAGGCCCTGGGTTGGATACCAAGCAACACACACACACACACACACACACACACACACACACTACATTGAAGAGAGAATCAGAAGGAACTGCTGAAGAGAGTATAGCCACATGCAAGGGGCAGAAGGGGTAGAGTACCATTTGAGTAATGTAGTTTCCATAAATCCCTGTCATTGAATTCAGTGACAATCCCTTAAGATTTAATTAACTAACCTCTTCTTACATATGAGGAGTTAGGGTTAAAGAGGCAAAATATCTTTAGTAGGGAGAAAATAGGCAAAGGATAGTCTTTCAATTTAGGTTTGAGTCCAAAGACTTCCTGCAAGATTTCAGGGGACTAAGAGGAGTGTGTGTATGTGTGTGTGTGTGTGTGTGTGTGTGTGTGTATGAGAGAGAAAGAGAGAGAGAGAGAGAGAGAAAGAGAGAGAGAGAGAGAGAGAGAGAGAGAGAATGTCCTTGGGGAGAAATAGGATTATCGTCATGTTACAAACTCAGGATGAGACTCAACTGTGGGAAACTGGAATTCCTAGATAGAAAGGAGAAATATTTGTGCAGCATCTTCTGGTCTTGGTGCTATGATTCAGCACCCCTCAGAAGCAGACTCTGAGGAAACACTTTAAGATAAATGTTGATTAAACACTCCTCCAAGGACTGGAAATTTACACACCACCGAAACTATATGGAAAACCGATGGAAACCAACTAAGCCGACCTAACGTTAACTAACATTTATTTACTAAAAAGTTAAAGAGATAAAGGAAGGATGAATTCAATTTTTTAAGAAATAAGATTTTATGTCACTAAATCAATACAAATCATGTACGTTTTTTTTTTTTAACAAACATGCTTTCTTGTTGATTATGGAATTTTGCGCATGTATTTTGTTTTAAAACCATCAGGTAATCAATCTTCTCTTCTCAATTTTCTGTAATTAAGCAATTGTGCTCCCCCTTCGTCTTTTACCTTCAACCTGTGCTAACGTGCAACTATCGCCCCTAAGGGAATTACCAGAAAAGTCGGTACCAGTCATCAGCATCTTGGTAGGAATGAAGAGCATAAGAGCAAATTTTCGTTAGTTACGTGGGGAATAGAATAAGCACTTGTGTGTGTGTTGGGGGAGAGCTAACCAAAGTAGTAACTGTCTCCAGGAATAAAAACTCCATTTAGGGAATGCTACTTGTCTATGGCGTGAGTTGCTAGGCATCTTTCTAGTTCCCGCCCTATTTCGAACCCCGCGCAGACACCAGGTGGCGCTGTCGTCGCTCTGGCAGGACTGAGTCGAGAGTCCTCGGTGGGCGCTGCTGTTGTAAAAGGCTGCTCGGGCCGTCTGACCCCCACAGAAAGGCGTTCAGTGAAGCGCGGAAGCAGAACGGCGCCTTACTGAGGCCGCGCCCCGTGGTTGAGCAGAAGCCAATTTCCACCCCGACCAAGGGACGCAGGGCGGCGGCGGGAGTTGAAGCCCGCCCTTTCCACTCCAACCGCACCACCGAAGGTGAAGTTCAAGAGCATGGGCAGGGGTGCAAACCCTCAAACTGGAGGAACGCAGAGGAGGCGGCTCTCTGCAGTTTGGATGGTTGGAGTGCGGGAAAGATCACCTTGCAGGGTGTCAAACATTACAGCCCCTTTCTGCTGGATTCTCAGCTGAGCATGATGGAGGCAGGTTCCAGGACTTTCTAAGGGTACCCCTTGCCCTTTCTTTTCCTTTTCACCAGCCGCCAAAGGCTGGTGATGATATACTGTCTTTTCAGTTTTCCAAGGCAAGAAAGTAATTTCTCACAAAAATAGGGTCTTGGTAAATTCTCAGTTTCTACGCAACCCCTCAAAACATTTTGTGAGTGAACCACAGTTTAAGATATAAAGAATTGGATGCATGGGATTTGTTAAGTAGGGTTCAAAAAAATGGAAAGATGACTTCTTAAGAGGGCCCAGAACGTAGTCCTGAGTCCCTAGGGAAGCAGCGCCTGGCTCTAGAGCTCCTCTGGTTGATTATTCACGTCTCAGGGTAGAACTTCCCAAAGGATGATCCGCATGGATCAGAACCAGAACCACCAGGTGTTTGATAAACGCAGTCCCTGGCCCCAGGACAGATCTGTCAATCAGAATCTCTGGGAGTGGTGCAACCACATGAACCTGTCGCTATTCGTCTTTTTAGTACCAACAAAAAATGGCAATTTAATACCCCCAGATGATTCTTCTGTATGTTAAAGTTTGACAGTCATTGCTTTGGCGTTTATACCCCACTTGGACTTGTTCGGAAGCATAGGAAAGACCTAAGGGGGCCTTTATAGGCACGTAGTCTTTAAGGCGAAGGAAAGGCGGGTCTTTGGGAGTGGAGAAGTGGACTCACAGCACCTGGAAACAGGAGGGCACAAGGCCTTCCAGAGCGCTCAGGGGGTCTGTTTTAGGAGATTTGCTATAGCCTCTGTCCCGGTGGAGGGGAGAAAGCGGCTTGCTCCCGGTGCACTACACACAGCTGCGGTGCGTACCTGGGGCGGCCTCCAGGTCTTGAGGAGAGAGGGTGTGTGGCATGGGTCGGGCTGCTCTGCTTCTCTTGTGGGGCGGGGATGCGGGAGAGGAGGAGAGAAAGTGGGGGACGCTAGGGGCTTGGGCCTGCCTCCCACCTCCTCACCTCCCGCCCCCAAGGCCACCGTCCGCTTTATAATTGGCTGCCCAGAGCCCTTCCTTTTTCTCTTATCTGCCTGGGCGCACAGCGGGAGGGAAGCGCTGCAGAGGCGGAGGCACCTCCGGGCGGCCAGGAGTGGGAGCCGGGGAGAGAGAGAGCGACGAGGAGAGTGAGAAAGGCTAATAGAAAAAAATTATTATTATTATTATTTTAAAGGGCAGGGAAACAAACAAGGACAGTGCGCCGCTGGGAACCAACTCGCGGCGGGTCTTCCCTAGTTGCCAAGAGGTTCCCAGCCTGGGCTGGAAGCTTGCCTTTCACAGGTGAGGTCTTTCTCTGCTCTTCTTTGGCTTGGTTTGGGAAAAGTATATTCGCAGGAAAGGAAAAGTGGAGAGAGCGAGCCACCTGCAGACGCAGTGCAATTGCCCGGACCTTCTCTGAACGCGCGCTCCCAGGATGGCGTGGGGATCTTTGTGGTGGGATAAGAACGTGCACCCAGATGCCTCTTCGCCAGGCTCTCTGGGCAGCAAGATGGGTGGCACTGCGTGATGGGCGTGCAGCGACAGTGGAGATACTGTGGCTCCTGGGTGCTTCCCCTGTGCTTGCGTGCCGGGAGCGCGCGGCTGGAAGAAGCGGGATTTGGCTGCAGGAAGGTGGAGTCCAGTGTTTCCAAAGGGTTTTGTAAAGGCGACTAGCAGGGAAGGGGCTTAGGAATTTGTCTTGAAGAGTTGTGTGTGCATAGTGAACACACTGTTCTTACTTAGATTGTATTTGGTATCGCTTGGGAGAGCAGCCTATGGAGATCGTGGGAGACAAAGCTCACCCAACCATCTAATGCACTGTCACAAATTTGGGTAGCGGAGGAACAGGCGCTGGGCGCTAAGGGAAGCAACCGGGCAGAGCGCATTGTTAGAGGATGGTGGCGCTAACGCGCTCCTCCATGTCTCTGCTTCAGGAACCCCGGACGCTTCCTATGCTTTGCATTGTGTCTGAATCCAGGAGGCTGGGGCTCTGAGTTCACCTCCATGCTCTGATGTTGGAGGATCCCTTCCTCCTAGCTTCTTCATCCTCACTTCTTTTCTGTCATTCCTCTGGATCCCTTCCTACTTTATGTCCTCTAGTACGCAGCACCTGGGCGGAGAGGCATCCTCAGAACCTGGAGTTCGGCGCACAGTGCATAAAGCTCAGGCAGAACAGGGCAATGGCTCGGTCAAGAGGAGCCGCGTGGGTCATTAAAGTAACCTTAGTCAACGACTAGGACCTGGAGGTTGCCTGCAAATCTGAGATCACAGATTTCTGTGGTTGCTCAGCTGACTTTGGAGCTGGCTTAGGGAATGGGTCCGAATGAAGCTTGTGTATAGCTCTCTCGGGGGCCTGTTTTTCCCCTGAACATTGTTTCTGGGGGTTGCTGTTGACAGTTCCATTCCTTCGGAAAGTTTTGGACTCCCTTCTGTAACTTTTGGAGAGTCCTCTTCTGGTGGCAGCTAAAGGAGTGGGGGTGGGGCGGAAAAAAAGAGGATTAAGGGACTTTGGTGGCTCTGTGGAGAGCAGACTTGAAAACGAGTTTTCCTGATCCTCCCTCGATAGAAGCATAGGACCTCTCATCGTCAGAGGACCAGGAGGCCACTTGACATTTGCAGCATGGTAAAGAGGCCACTTGCCAGTTCAGTTCAGCAAACAGGCTTAAGCTTTGTGCAATAAGGAGGCTGGGTGTTCGACTGCTGACAAGGTAGTTTAGTGCCGCAGGCAGAGAGCTCGCTGGTCAATGAAGAATGAGTGCACGAATCAATGGAATTTGGAGTTTTGGTTGCTCAAAAGAGCAATTTACATGGATCTCCTATGAACAAGGATTCAGTGGCTTGCTTGTTGTAAGACAAACTTTAGGGTAATTTTGTTTTAAAAACATCTTTAATGAAAATTAATTCCCATACCAAACAATTTGCCCATTAAAGTATACGGTGCACTGGTTTTTAGTCTATTTGACTCTTAGTATATCGGGCAACTATCACCATAATTTGAGAACATTTTAGCACTCCTAAATAAATACCTATTAGCAGGATTATATGCCTATAGTTGAACTTGGTGCAGGATTATATACCTGTAGTAAAATCCCTATAACTGTGAAGTGAGCAGTGACTCCACAATTTTTCCCAACATGCCACCCTGGCTTATGGTTTTCATATGAATGGGACTATATAATATGTGTTATTTGTGACTGAGTCTTTTGACTAGCAAGATATTTTCAGGCATCATCCATGATGCATAGGATGTATTTTACACTCTCCATAACATTGGGCACCCCCTCCTGCTGAGGAGGCTGGAGCCAGAATAGACCTGAGCCTCCACTGCAGCCCTGACCTCCTGCAGGTCCCTTTGAAAGGAGGAGCCACAATGGCAAGGCCTCTTAGTAATTCCCTGGGCAAGATTCCTTGGAACCTGTCAGGATTCCTGGAGCAGTTCTGGATGGGTCCCAGGCTTCAGGATTGATGGGAGGAGTTCTTTGGCCCTTATCCTACTGCTAACAGTCCAGCTGAGGATTTCAGAAAATGCTTGGGGCCTTCCATGCTTTTCAGAATCAGCCAGGGTCAGCCTTACGAATGGTTGAGCAAACTGATATGATTTAAGGGGGACTAGGGAGAGACCTCAGCCTGTGAAGAAAGACCCCTTGGGGTGTTCCCCCTTTGGATCTAAAATATTTCCCAGGGTCACCTAGTAAAACACGAAGGTCTTTTGCTTATTTTCAGTGAACAGTCTCTGCAGCGATGTGACTAGAGCCACATTTGCCAATCAGTCTTATCCGAATTCAGCCAAATGACTGCTCTTTTCCTGGCTGATGCAGTATAAACTAAGATTCCTTTAAAGAGACAAGAGCTGCCTTGAATTGCTGCAGGCTGAGGCATTGCTATTTAAACAATATAGGGCTAACAAATTATCTGGGATTATGGCAGTTGTTGAGAACAAAGTTATTGGTAAATGAGACACAAGATGATTCCCCCAGGGGAATTGGCAGTGGAGTGGGAAGTGGGGGGGGGGGGGTTTAAAGAGAATTGACAAAAATAAACTTTCTTCTTGGGAGATTTGCCCCCAGATAGTGTTGGATGTCAGGAAAATAATCATTCTCCTTTTCTCCTTCTATAAGTAAATAAAAAGTGGCAGGTATCTAGTTACTTTGAACTTTGAATGTAAACTGCTTCCTGTTTCTGTGGGGGTGATAGGTATGTGTGTGTGTGTGTGTGTGTGTGTGTGTGTGTGTGTGTGTGTGTGTGTCTGTGTGAATGTGTGTTAGAAATTGTGTTACCCAGCTTTCTATCACTATAACAAAATGCCTGAGATAATAAACTTATAGTAGAGAAAATGTTTATAGTGGTTTACAGTTTTGGGGGTTCTAGCCCATGAGCAACTGGCCCTGTTCTTTTGATCCTGAAGTGAGGCAGTATGTCAAGGTGGGAGCATATAGTGAAGGAAAATCACAAGTCTGGGAGTTAAAAGAGAGAGAAAGAGAGGAGGGGGTCTATGTTCTCACGATCGCCTTCAAGGGCATACCCCAATGACCTAAAGACCTTGCACTATCTTCTCCTCCTAAAGTTTCCACCACCTTGCAATAACATGCCCTGAGGACCAAGCCTTTAACCCATGGGCCTTTGGGGCACACATGATCCCAAAGAGCAGAAGTATTGACAAAGTTATTTGTTAGGTATCTGTCCTTTTTTCTTTTAGAAACATACTCATCTTTCCTGAACTTGGAGAAATAACTGTTTCTCCTTTAGTGATGAAACCACTGAGCCTCATGGAACTAAACTATTTTTTGTGGGATTAAGGTTAAGATGATTAAGAAAAGTCCATATGGAATTTGAACCCGGATCACATTGGACACTTTCTTGACCAGCTTCCCTGCTGGGGAGTCACTTGTGACTGCAAGTGGCTTGGGAATGATGTGACTGAGGCCACACACTCTAGGAGCTGGAGAAGAGCATGGAAGGCAGACCGAGATGAGGGAGATTTGGGCTTGCTGCCTCTGTGCTCCTGCGCATGTACCTTTACATCTCTAGCTTTAATTTTCCCATCTGGAAAACTGGGATAACAATAGCCATTTTATAGGGTTGTTTAAGGTGATTTAGTCCAGAGCCTGGAAGACAACAATGATTTCTCTTTTCTCTTGCTTCTTTTTTTCTTTTCGCTTAAAATTTCATTTCACTATTTTCTTTCCTGGCTCTCTTGTTTTGTGGGGATAGTGAATAGAATGGAGAGTGTATGGGAAGTTCAAAGGGTTGTGTGTCCGAGCTAAGATTTAGAGCTGAGTCCCCGTTTCCTCAAGGTCACATTTTACCAGTGGACCTGTTGCACTTTCTGCCCATGGGCCTTTGTTGGAGCTCTCCCGGTGGGTTTTTTGTAACTTTGAGTTTTAGGGAGCAGTGTTTGATCTCTTTCCCCCCACCCCAGGAATTGCTTATGAAAACTGGTCCAGAGAGAGGCTGGACTTGGCCAATTCTGTCAGAATGTCTTAGGACACGTCGGTCTAGGGGCAGTCAGGGGAGCCTTAATGGGTTGAAGCTCTGTTCCTGGATGACTTTCTGACTCTGCTTTTGCAAAGAAGAGAACTGAATCAATCTCCAAAATGATATTCTACTGCTGATTTTTTGCTCTGCTTTTCCTGCACCCCCCAGTCTGGCCTTCTATCATGTACTGGCATTGTGCTAAACATTCAAAATAGAGCAGTGGGTAATGTACTTTGTTAAGTAGAAATGAATATAACCAGCTAGAGTAGAGTATTAAGTGCTACAGAATGAGAAATAAAGATTATTCCTATAGGAACCAAACCAAACCAAAACAAAACATTTGATCATAAGTGTGGAAAATCAGGGAATCCTCCCTGCAGGAAAAGATGTCTAAGAGATGCACAGCTACCTTTTTTACTGACTATAAGAAATTGTGGTTAAAAATAATATTCCATTCTTTAAAAGAGAAGCTATGTCAGTCCTTAAAAACAGAAAGGGTGAGGGGGTGTGGATAGGAGCCAGATGATGGAACATTCCTGTGTCAAGGAACTGTCAGTCCAATTTGCCATATTTTTGGAATAGCTCTGGCTCCTATCACATAGAATTTAGAATATCTAGTTTGAGACTGTTTGAGCAGATGCATTTCTGAAGCTAATGTACAGTCAAATGTCACGCATTTGAGTAACTCATAGGACTGCTGACTTCATAGGGTTTTTTCTGTCATTTAAAAAAGTCAGCCCCTCTGGGTCTATGCCCTCCAGAGAAGAAAACAGCACCCTTTCCCCTGGGTAGCACAGCTCTTCACAGAGGCACACGCCAGCAAGCAGAGTGGCTGACCATTTCAAGTGTCATTACCCTAAACCAAGTACAAATTGTGCAGTAATTCAGCTTTGGACCATATGGGCATCAGCCCTGAGCATCCAAACATTGATATTTAACTCATTATCCATTGGTTGCTCCTTGCATATGAGAATTTGTTTAATTATGGGTTAAACTGCCCATCTGGAGGTATTGTAGTCTCCCATATCCAGACAGTAAGAGCAATTACCACAGCCATGAAGTTTACTGGAGAGTCGCAGCGGGAGGAAGGACAGATGCATTTGTTGGAGGCCTGGTTGATGGTCCTGCTAGTTGATGCCCACCAGGAATAGCTCCCAGCTCCTGAAGTGACAAAATTGTGTCAGGATGCAAATCAAATAGATTGCTAAGTACACTGTGGCTTCAGCTGAGGTATTTTTCCATGGCAAAGCTTTCCTGATGAAAGAAACAGGGCAATTTTTCAATTTATTTTTGGAATAAGCACCTTATCTCACTGTACTAGCAACAGTTTAGAGACTGGCTTTTTGCAGGAGTGCCTGTTGAGGGGACAGTGACCTGCATCCTTCTGTCTTTATCCTCCTGTCTTCCTGTGTTTCTTCTGCCTCGTATCCTCTTCTTTATCACTTCCCTTTCTCTTCTCCTTTCTCTCACTACCACTTCACTATTTCCTTTCTCTTCCTTTTTGATGTTTCTGTCTTGTGCAAAAATTACCATGAATTTGAGCCTTTTGTCTTTTAAAAAGCAAAACAAGGTGAGCCCCAATACCCAAGATAAGAAATGAGACTGGAAAACAATCACAAAATTACAGGAAATTAAAACTTTGGTAATTAAATAGTTCTATGCCAGTAAATTATAGAATCTGGATAAAATGATTATTTTTAGTTTTCGACATAGGATATCATTAGAATGAGTCTGATATTAAGTTCTGACAGCTCACACAGGATTCATCACTTTTTTTTTTTTTTTTTTTTTTGTGGTACTGGGGCTCGAACTCAGGACCTTGTGCTTGTGAGGCAAGCACTCTACTAGCTGAGCTATCTCCCCCGCCCTGATTATTTTTAAACAGAATATAAATCACTAAGATTTATCCTAATTTATACAGAAATTATAAATAAAAAGGCACAAAAAATGAAAAAGCTATAAAATTTCATCTCCCCCAAAGTACTAATCCCATGGTTTTGCAACAGCATGCTAACAAAAATGTGAAAAACCAATAATGCCAATGTCTTGTTATTACAACCATTGCATTGTATGGTAGGTAGAAAGAAGGAAGACTGAAATTTTTTGTAAAACCATAAAAATAAAACTAATATAAAAACTTGACAGTATAATTAAAAAGGAAGCTATAGGCTAATCTCACTTACTGGTCAGTCAGTATAGTTGTTAATAGCAGATTAACAAAGAGAACCTAGTAATACATCAAAAGAATGATCCACAATGATCAAGTGTCCAATGAAAGTTCAGTATTAGAAATTGATTAATATAATTCATTGTAGTAGGAGGCTAAAGAAAAAAAAATGTAATCCTTTCTGTGTAGCCCTCTGCAAAAATTTAGCATTTTGTCAGAT
Source organism: Sciurus vulgaris (assembly GCF_902686455.1). Classification (NCBI taxonomy): domain Eukaryota; kingdom Metazoa; phylum Chordata; class Mammalia; order Rodentia; family Sciuridae; genus Sciurus; species Sciurus vulgaris. Next base: position 192,576,745 of record NC_136461.1, read on the forward strand.
TGATAACTCAGTAAGATCTACACAGATGGCTCTTTACTTAACATGATAAATTTATAACAGTGTATATGCATGTCTTTTACCTGCCTGTGTATCCATATATTATTAAAACCAAAGTCATGTAAAAGAAGCATGTCCATGAAAAGATAGAACAAGATAAGATGTCCACTATTAATATTTTGGCAAAGTAGCCAAGGCAGGAAATTTGGAATGTATAGGAAAGCCATCATTTGCAGAAAAAGTTGAGGAAGTGAACTGTTATAAACTTTGAGACTTTGGAAAAAACGTTAAGCTATTATCAATACTAAAAATCTTTAATAAAATGATAGATTACAAAACTAATATTAAAATAAAGTTATATTAAGCAACAACTTGTTTGAAAAAAATAGCTAAAGAAAAATCTATTCGTCCCACGAACAGTGGCGCAGGAGACTGAGGCAGGAGGATCACAAGTTCAAAGCCAGCCTCAGCAACTTAGTGAGACCCTAAGCAACTTAGCAAAACCCTGTCTCAAAATAAAAAATAAAAAAGGAATGGAGATGTGGCTCAGTGGTTGACTATCCCTGGACTCAATCCCCTGGTTAGAAAAATAAAATAAAATAAAAACCCATTTACTTGAGAAATAAAAATAAAAAATATCTAGAAATAAATTTATTTGACAAATTTATATGACAAACTACATAAAATGCCTGTGAGGAAATGAAAATGACTTGAAAAAACAGAATAAATGTCCCCCTTGATGGATGGAATATTATTTAAAAGTCACCATATTTAAATTGATCTAATTTACCATAATCCCAATTTTGAGGAATCTGGGTAACCAGACAAGAATAGTCAGAAAGAATGTTTAAGAGGAGATAGTAAAACACATCATAAAATGTTGATATTTACAATTATTTGGTAGTCCCTCATGAATGGACAAATCAATAGAAAATAAGAGAACATTTCTAATGTGTATACAAAAGACAGATTTGTCCATAATTGGTATGGGAGTAACTGGCTAGACACCAAGGGAGGGGGAAGTTAAAACCTTTATATTTGCATCATAATGAATTTTAGTAACTAAAGATTTAAGTGTGAAAATTGAAAACATAAGAATAATAAGAGAAAATATGGGGAAATGCTATAGTTCTATTTGTTTTGGGCTATTATATAGAAATAGAATTGACTTTTGACCATCTATGTCCTTCAACCTTTCTAAATTTACTATTAGATCAAATAGGTTTTAATTTTTTTGGTAGTTTTTTTAGGATTTTCCTTGTAAAAAATGATGTTAATCGTGAATAAAGACGCTTTTACTTTTTTCTTCTCACTCTTTTATATATTTTTTTCTTGTCTTATTGCACTGGCTCAAACCTCTAGTACAATGTTCAGTGGAAATTGAAATAGTTAACATCCTTGTTTCTTCTTCATCTGAAGAAGATGGAATTCATTATTTCACCATTAAATATAATATTAGGAGTGAGTTTTTCATAGATTCCCTTATCATATTGAAAAAGGTTCTTTTATTCTTAGAGTACTGAATTTCTTTTTAATTTTGAATGGGTATTTACTTTTTCTCAAATCATTTTTCTGTATCTATTGAGATGATAGATTTTTGTCTGTCAACATGACATGGATATTAATTTTAAAATATTAAATCAAATTTTACATTTCTGAAAATAAACCCCACTTGGTCATGATTATTATTATTTTTATATACTGTTGAACATTATTTGAGAATAACATTCCTTTTGTGAAGGAGTTTGTATCTATAGTCATGAGGGATATTTTGCGTGATTTTGATTTTATATAGTGATGTTTGATTTTGATAGGTTATATTAGCCTTTACCTCTGTTTTCTGAAAGTATAGGATTGGTATTATATCTTCCCTAAATATTTCATAGAATTTACTAGTAATGCTATCTGGGGCTATAACTTTCTTTGTGAGAATAATTTTAATAAAAATTCAATCTTCTTAATAGATATAGGACTGCTTGGATTTTCCATTTCTTCATGTATCTCTTTCAGCAAATTGAGTTTTCAACATTTTTTTCCTAGTAAACTAAATTGTTGGATTTATTGTCATACACTTATTAGTATGTTACCCTTTTAAAAAATCAACAGTTTATGAAATAAGTAATGATATCCTCTTTTATTACTTGAATTGTTGATTGTGTTTTCTATGTTTGTTTCTTGAGCACACTTTCTAAAGGTTTAATGTTTTGAAGAAGCAAATTTTGATTTTGTTAATTTTCAATTAGTTTTATATTTCATTAATTTTTGCTTTTTCTTAGTAGCCTTCATCAATTCAATTTTGATTTAATTTACTCTTCTTTTTTTTGGAGTCTTCAAATGGAAAGCTAGAGTATTGATTTCAAATCTTCTTTTTTATATAAACATTTAAAATTATTGATTTCTCTAATTCCTTAATTGCATTTCACAAAATTTTATGAATTTTCTTTAAATTTTCATTCCTTTTGAAATATGTTAAAATTTCCAGTTATTTCCTCTTTAACCCATTATTGAGAAGCATGTTGTTAAATTCCCAAGTATTTTGAATTTATAAAGGTTCTTGATTAATAATTATTTTAAATTTAATTCTTTTGTCAGAAAACATACTTTGTAAGGTTTCAGTTTCTTGAAATTTATTGTGCTTCATTTTTTGGTATGGCCTATTTGTTTTTTTTTTTTTTTTTTTTAGTACACTTGAAAAAAATGTACATTTTGCAATTGGGTAGATGTATTCAATAAATATTAAATAGTTGATGGACTTGTTCAAATTTTTACTAATATTTTGTCTATCTGTTCAATTCCTCAGAGGAGTATTAAACCTCCTCCAGTTCTCCTCATGAATTCTTTATTTTGATCAGTTTTGGCTTCATATATTTCTATTATTAAATGCATATGCATTTATGATTAGGTTGTTCTGATTAACTGACCCTTTGTCATTCTGAAAAGTCCAGAGTTTGAGGGGGGTTTTATGCAGTTTTTGCCCCCTCCCGCACTGTGGCTCACTTTTTTTTTTTATTAAAAATCATAAATTTACATAGGGCAATGTTGTTTGATTCATTCTATTATTTTTTTCCCTTCCCCCCACCCCTCCCACCCCTCTTTTCCCTCTATACAGTCCTTCCTTCCTCCATTCTTACCACCCTCCTTATCCCTAACCCTAAATCTAACCCTAACCCTAACGCTAACCCCTCCTAACCCCCATTATATGTTCTCATCTGCTTATCAGTGATATCATTCATCCTTTAGTTTTTTGAGATTGGCTTATCTCACTTAGCATGATATTCTCCAGTTTCATCCATTTGCCTGAAAATGCCATAATTTTATCATTCTTCATGGTGGAGTAATATTCCATTGTATGCATATGCCACAGTTTCTTTATCCATTCATCAACTGAAGGGCATCTAGATTGGTTTCACAATCTGGCTATGGTGAATTGAGCAGCTATGAACATTGATGTGGCTGTATCTCTATAGTATGCTGATTTTAAGTCCTTTGGGTATAGACCAAGGAGTGGGATAGCTGGGTCAAATGGTGGTTCCATTCCAAGCTTTCTGAGGAATCTCCATACTGCTTTCCAGAGTGGCTGCACTAATTTGCAACCCCACCAGCAATGTATGAGTGTACCTTTCTCCCCACATCCTCGCCAACACCTATTGTTGCTTGTGTTCTTGATAATTGCCATTCTAATTGGGGTGAGATGGAATCTTAGGGTAGTTTTGATTTGCATTTCTCTTATTACTAGAGATGGTGAACATTTTTTCATATATCTGTTGATTGCTTGTAGATCTTCTTCTGTGAAGTGTTTGTTCATTTCCTTAGCCCATTTTTTGATTGGATTATTTGTATTCTTGGTGTAGAGTTTTTTGAGTTCTTTATAGATTCTGGAAATTAGCGCTCTATCTGAAGTATGAGTGGCAAAGATATTCTCCCACTCTGTAGGCTCTCTCTTCACATTACTGATAGTTTCCTTTGCTGAGAGAAAGCTTTTTAGTTTGAATCTATCCCAGTTGTTGATTCTTGCTTTTATTTCTTGGGCTATGGGAGTCCTGTTAAGGAAGTCTGATCCTAAGCCAACAAGTTGAAGGTTTGAACCTACTTTTTCTTCTATAAGATGCAGGGTTTCTGGTCTGATTCCGAGGTCCTTGATCCATTTTAAGTTGAGTTTTGTGCAGGGTGAGAGATAGGGGTTTAATTTCATTCTGTTGCATATGGTTTTCCAGTTTTCCCAGCACCATTTGTTGAAGAGGCTATCTTTTCTCCATTGTATATTTTTGGCACCTTTGTCTAGTATGAGAAAATTGTATTTATTTGGGTTTGTGTCCATGTCCTCTATTCTGTACCATTGATCTACCTGTCTATTATGGTACCAATACCATGCTGCTTTTGTCACTATTGCTTTGTAATAGAGTTGAAGATCTGGTATTGCGATACCCCCTGCTTTGCTCTTTCTACTGAGGATTGCTTTAGCTATTCTGGGTTTCTTATTCTTCCAGATGAATTTCATAATTGCTTGCTCTATTTCTGTAAGGTACATCATTGGGATTTTAATTGGATTTGCATTGAATCTGTATAGCACTTTTGGTAGTATGGCCATTTTGACAATATCAATTCTGCCTATCCAAGAACATGGGAGATCTTTCCATCTTCTAAGTTTTCTTCAATTTCTTTCTTTAGTGTTCTGTAGTTCTCATTGTAGAGGTCTTTCACCTCTTTTGTGAGATTGATTCCCAAGTATTTTATTTTTTTCGATGCTATTGTGAATGGGGTAGTTTTCCTAATTTCTCTTTCTGAAGATTCATCACTTATGTATAAAAATGCATTGGATTTATGAGCATTGATCTTGTAACCTGCTACTTTACTGAATTCACTTATGAGTTCTGAGAGTTTTCTGGTGGAATTTCCAGGTTCCTCTAAATATATCATCATGTCATCAGCGAACAGGGATAGTTTGAGTTCTTCTTTTCCAATTCGTATCCCTTTAATTTCTTTGGTTTGTCTAATTGCTCTGGCTAGAGTCTCAAGAACGATGTTGAATAGAAGTGGTGAAAGAGGGCATCCCTGCCTTGTTCCAGTTTTTAGGGGGAATGCTTTCACTTTTTCAACATTTAGAATGATATCGGCCATGGGCTTAGCGTAGATGGCCTTCACAATGTTAAGGAATGTTCCCACTACCCCAATTTTTTCTAGTGTTTTGAGCATGAAGGGATGCTGTATTTTATCGAATGCTTTTTCTGCATCTATTGAAATAATCATGTGATTCTTAACTTTAAGTCTGTTGATATGGTGAATGACATTTATTGATTTCCGGATGTTGAACCAACCTTGCATCCCTGGGATAAAACCCACTTGATCATGGTGCACTATCTTTTTAATATATTTTTGTATGCGATTTGCTAAAATTTTGTTGAGAATTTTTGCGTCGATGTTCATTAAGGATATTGGTCTGAAATTTTCTTTCCTCGATGTGTCTCTGTCTGGTTTAGGTATCAGGGTGATATTGGCTTCATAGAATGAGTTTGGGAGGGTTCCCTCCTCTTCTATTTTATGGAATACTTTGAGAAGTATTGGAATGAGCTCTTCTTTAAAGGTTTTGTAGAACTCAGCTGGGAACCCATCTGGTCCCGGACTTTTCTTTGTTGGTAGGCTTTTGATGACCTCTTCTATTTCATTGTTTGGAATTGATTTATTTAAGTTGTGTATGTCCTCCTCATTCAGTTTAGGTAATTCATACATCTCTAGAAACTTGTTGATGTCTTCAAGGTTTTTTGTTTTGTTGGAGTATAGATTTTCAAAATAGCATGTAATTATGTTTTGTATATAACTCGTGTCTGTTGTGATATTTTTATTCACTCCGAATTTTAGTAATTTGAGTTTTCTCCCTCTTTCTCGTTGTTAGTGTGGTTAAGGGTTTATCAATTTTGTTTATTGATAAAAGAACCAACTATTTATTTTGTTAATTTTTCCAATTGTTTCTTTTGTTTCAATTTCGTTGATTTCAGCTCTGAGTTTAACTATTTCCTGTCTTCTACTACTTTTGGTGTTGGTCTGCTCTTCTTTTTCTAGGGCTTTGATCTGTAGTGTTAAGTCGTTTATTTGTTGATTTCTACTTCTTTTGTTGAATGCAACCCATGAAATAAATCTTCCTCTAAGTACTGCTTGCATAGTGTCCCAGAGATTTTGATATGATGTGTCTTTGTTCTCATTTACTTCTAAGAATTTTTTAATTTCCCTCCTGATGTCTTCTGTTGTCCATTCATCGTATAATAGTGTATTATTTAATCTCCAAGTATTGGAGAAGTTTCTGTTTTTTATTCTGTCATTTATTTCTAATTTCAGTCCATTATGATCTGATAGAGTAGAAGGTAGTATCTCTGTCTTCTTGTATTTGCTAACAGTAGGTTTATGATAATTATACATAATATTGGAATTCATTGTAGCATATTTATACATGCACATAATATAATGTGGTCAGTTTCATTCCTTGGTACCTCCCCTTTTTCTTCTCTCCCCTCCTCCTTTCCCAGTTCCCCTTCCTGTACTTTACTGGTTCCAGGGCTTATTTTTAAGGAGACCTCATTAGCTAATCCTGAAAATGCTCTTTATGATTCTGTCTGTGAGGAGGATGGTATTTTCAGTGGAGAGAAGAAATAAGGAATACCTAAAATGTTTTATTTACTGGGGTGATATATTGGGTCTATTTGTTGTTATTGTAACTGTTTTTGTTTTTAAATTTTTAATGCTGCATGTCCTAGATTATCAATAGACTGTAAAGTTCTTCCATAAAGTGAATATTAAAATATTAATATTATTTGGGGAAGGCAATTTAGAGGCCATATGATCACTGCCCCAAATTGGATAACATCTCTTATGGATAAAAACGTACCCATCTTATGTCCCCAAACTTATAGTAAAAGAAAATAAACCCAGCACAGTGACACACCCCTGTAGTTCCAGCAACACAGGAAGCTGAGGCAGGAGGATTACAAGTTCAAGCCCAGCCTCAGCAACTTAGGGAGACACTGTCTCAAAATAAAAAAGGACTGAGGTTTAGCTCAGTGGTAGAGCACCCCTGGATTCAATCCCCAGTACCAGTAAACAAATAAACAAACTACTCTTATCATTAGAATTAGAATTTGGATTTGGATCAGACCACTGATCCAAGTTTTGTTATCAAAAGTTGCACAAAAGAAACCAATTTTATCTTTTGAATGAAAGCTCTTCACGTATATGAAGATGTCTGTTATGTATCTCTGATTCTTAGTTTTTCTAGGTTTGAAGCCTACTTAATTATTACCTTTCCTTCAAACTTTCTTTGCATGAATCTGTCAACTAACTGCTAAGTCTTTTTCTAAGTCAGTGTATTGCTCTTAAGTCAGTTTTCTCACAGTTTCATACAGTTGATTATTTTAAACCTCTATAGAACTCTCCTCTGGAGAGTGATAAAAATGGTTGGGAATATATTTCAAAAAATCTAAAGCAAGTCACCCATGCAAATAATTGTTGTGTCTGTACTCATCTGAATCTTCAGTTTCTGTTTAAGCCTTTCTGCCAAGTGAGTCCCACAACCTTAATATGATGGAGGAATAAAAAGACTTTTGTTCTTCTTCTCCTTCCTTTTTTAGCATCTGCCAGCTAACAAATCCATTGGCTATGATTATTCCCCTTCCTTTTGTGTTCTTGCAGCCTGTTGCTGACATGCTACTAATTAGAACTTTTTGAGTGCTCTTCTATCAAATCATCTTAAAGATAGATATTATCTTCTATATTTCACTGATAAACAATCATAGAGTAGTTATACCAGTTAGTTAGTTAAGGACCCTAACAGATTACTGCCAGAACTGTCCTCCTAACTCCTGTTTTTCCCTTCATACCATCTTGTACTAACTTTCCATTATATTTCCTTCTTACTTCATTTAGTTTTTCAATGTGTTTGCTTATAGTCTTTCTTCTCAATTAAGGTGTGAGTGTGCTCCCTAAAGGGAACTCATGGCCTTAAAGTTTTGTGTCGTCTTTAGTACCAAGTGCAATGTTTTGGTTATATGATAAGGTTCTCAGTAAGTTATTGTTGGAATAAAGATTCCAATACTAAAAACCTCTCAGGGTATAGGGTTTCTGGATGGGCATATGCCAGATAACTAATGGCAAGTTTGTTTACATTTACAGCTTGTTTTGGGAAGTCATAGTAATTGAATAGAATGTTGCCCAAGGTTTGTATGTATACATGTATATAAATCTTGGGGTGGGGGTATGAGAGAGAGAGAGGTTTACAAAACCTTTAGAAGAAATATTTTAATGCATTTTGATAAAACTGGCTGTGCTGGGAGATTTTTGGGTGCCTGGGATCACTGACTAATGCCTGTACTCAAGGTCTTTGCTCCTTATAAAACCCAGCTACACAAATGGAATTAGCAGACACCAAACCTACAAAGTAGAGGAGGAACAATTTAGCACTGATGAAGCTAGTTTTAAGTTACTGATTTTAAGATCATGATTGTTTTCTTCAAGTTGTAAGGAGTTTTGATTACTCTGGATGTAAGTGATTTAAAAGATACAAAATTTGTGAATAATTTATACCAGTCTGTGGCTTATTTTTCATTTGTGATATCTTATACTACATATTATCAACTCTCCCCAAATTCAGTTTATACCTTCTGAGCTCAGACCTAAATAACCATTTCTAGCATGATGTTTTCAAATTAAATATATATATATATATTTATATATATATAAACCCAGGGAAAAAACCATCAAGGCAGTATTTTTTGTTTTGTACAGGCTTTTGGGAAAAGTTCCAACAAATTAGACTTTGACATTTTGGTAAATGTTAAAATATCTCATGGCACTTTAGTAGAAATTGGGATTTTTCTTGCCCCTACTTTTCAGTCCAAAAGTTTGGGGACTTGGCAGAAAAGCTTGGGAAGCTAAAATTCCACTTTTTCCAATATGCTATTGCTCATCCTAATTTAAAATAAACAACAAAAAAGAGAAGAATTTAAAGATAGGCTCTGCCTACAATTTTTTCCATGTAAATAATACTTAGTTTCCAAAAATGTTGCCAAGACTAATGTAGCATTGATTTAGTCATTCAGTTAATTAGTTAAACACACAAAAGCAGATTAACTTCCAGGGTTATATGTTAATTATTTCTTTGAAACATCTGCACACAGGTATTTCAGTGCTTTGTTGAGAACAGAGAAAAGCTTCACCTAACTATGACTTGAAAAATGACCTTTTAAAATAGTGTCATGTGATGTCTGACATGTGTCCTGATTTTTTTTTGTTTCAAGTTTTGGTATCAAGGATTGAACCCTTGGGTGGTTAACCACTGAGTAACATTCTCAGCCCCTTCTACTTTTTATTTTGAGGCAGGGTCTTGCTAAGTTGCTTAGGGCCTTGCTAAGTTGCTGACACTGGCTTTGAACTCATGATCCTCCTGCCTCAGCCTCCCAAACCACTGGGATTATAGGCTTGAGTCACTGAAGTGTCCTGAACTTCATGCCGAGACATATTAAGTGGCTGTTCATGTCCTGAAGTGCATGCCCGAAATAGAAATGTGGCCTATTTCTTTACCTTTTGTCTCATGCCTTGTTCTGGCTGACCCCTCTGGTTATATCACTGGAGACAGAAACTCATAGAAAGAACACTTCATTTGAGTTGAGAATGTGGTTCTACTGCTATATTTTTCTTTGGATGTATGTGATCTCTACCTGTGTGACTAGCACCTTTACTGATGCATTGATTTTCTAGGGCTGAACCTGGCTGCCGTATCTTTTCAGACCCCCTGTATTCATGCCTTCCTGTTGCTCGCACCCCTCTGGACAATCCACTAAGCTTGATTTACCTGTCTCTATAGCGTGAGGGTTCTATATATGTTCCAGGGCTTTTTGTCCAGTGTTTTATCAAAGCTTCTACACTATTTATCCCATGTCTTTTGTGTCCTAATAAATAATTGGTTTGCTAATCAGTAATAAATTAAATCAGCTAAAATGCCTTATAGATATTAGTCACTTAATATGTTGCCTATTCTTTTCAAATTTCTTTATGAATGATTGCTTAAGGGGAATACAATTCATTTATTACTCTCTATATACTATATTATTCTGAAATAAAGCCTGAGTGTCTTACTCTCTACATACTATATTATTCTGAAATAAAGCCTGAGTATCAGGCTTAAGCATACAAATTCTTTGAAAGTTCATAAAATTGTTTTGGTATATTCATTGCACAGCAATAATAAGTAAACAACAAAAGCCGAAAAAAGAAATTCAGATAAACATAAGAAAGCAACTATGAGTGATAAATGCAAATTTTTGGTAAACAAAAATAATACTGATAATTTAGCAAAATAGTTATTCTAAAATATTGCAAATTGGACAAATCTGTACCTTATTTATTTAGGAGGGAAGAGAGAAGTCTGAAACACACCAATGTAATACACACAATATAGCTATAAATAGAAAAGAAACATTTTAACTTGAGGGATAATATAACTACATGTTAATAAATATGAAAATCCAAATAAAAAAAATAATTTAATGGGAAAATATCCAAACTAGAACCAAGAAGTAGAAAACCTATGTAAATCTATAAACAGCAACAAAAAATTGAAAAAGTTGTATAAGAATCAGCATCAAAAAGTGAAACAGGTCCGTTTGATGGTCTCATTCCTGATATTTACAGATTTTCATGGATAAATCTCAAACTTAAACTTTTGCAAACTATTGCAAAGCACTGAAAATATAGAAAAATTTAATTTACTTTCTGAAGCTAGAAGCTGGACACCAAAATTTAAAAAAAAAACTGAAAGTCATTATTGGTTATTAAAATACATTCAAAAATTAGCTATATGAATTTGACATCATATAAAAATGATAATACATTGATACAATGAGTATAAGAGAGGAAGGAGGTTTAGAGGTGGCTTTTGACTCCAGGAATGTCTGATTGGTCGTTGTTGAAAGAGATTCTATGGCAATCTGGTGTATTACTGGGCTGCATGAATTCAGCCTAGGACTAAGAGTTCAGGCATCAGAACACTCTGTGCAGGAGGCTCTCACTGATGAACAGAACCTTGGAATCCCTGAGACATATCCTTGTCCAAGTCTCACCCCACAGGGACCCAGCTCTTGTCTTCAAAGCTTTGGATGTTATGTCAATGTTAACGGGAATTTGGGTAAAGCAAGCAGCGGCAAAGGGCAATGTTCCCAAGCGAAGGCTAAAACTGAGGCCATCTCCTGGACCTCTTTTGTGAGTTATGCAATCCTCCTGTGGAGAAGCTATTTTGGCAACATTCAGTGCTGCTTGAGTACAGAGAGGCCCAATGGGAGACAGCTAAACTGGTCCTGGTCAACTCCCTCCTCAATGATCCCTCTTTCAGGATCACCAAGGAATTCATTCATTATGGGAAGTGTTCAGGAAGCAGTTACCTTAGATTTGTCACTTTAGATTTGTTGATGACCCTGGCATCAGTACTGGACCCTAACTCGCCTTTGGAATCAAATAAACACAGGGAAGACTACATTTGGAATTTCAGGAGCAATGCCCATTTTGCAACTACTGCACTGGAATGGAATCCTAAAAAACCCTTCTGAAACAAAGTGTTCCAAACAGGAATTTATCTCCTAAAATTCCCAGCTCTCTGATGAAAAGACACTTAGCTACAAGGCCCTGGAACAGGAGGGAGGTAGAAGAAGCCAGGAAAGCAGGAGGAGAACCTTGGTTTTACAAAGAAAAGGAAGGAATCCTCAGCTTACCCCTAACTCAGATCCAAAGTTACCCTGGCACTTCCTGACCTGGAAATAATGAGCTGAACCTCAAGGCCATGCGTGACTGTCACTATCAAGGTCAGGTCCAAGTGTCCCCAAGAATGGCAGAGGCCAGATTTAACTTAGATGGCTCCTCTAAGGGGCCATCAGAGGCTTTAGCATCTACAGCTGCTACATGACACTGTACTAATCTTCCCCACCCATTCCATTCACAGAATGGAAAAGGACTAGGACTCCTGCAGAACCAGCATCCTGCTTGGTAAAAGTTTTCCATTACACTGTATGGACAGAAAGGATGGAAACAAGCATTGTTTAAGATTTATTTCCCATGCTGGGCGCCAACCTAAAACATAATTGATATGTGCCTTACTAGATTATAAACTTGTTTCAAAGAGTGGGCCAGTGCAGCATCCCTCAAAAGAATAACATCCAGGACTGGGAGAAGTAGCATAATAGCGATTTCAAAAAATATTTGAGATTAAATAAGCAATATGGAATTTTTAAAGAAATCCTGGTATAAGGGGAAGTTTGGCAGGAAAATAATAAAGCAATAAGTAAAACAAATGTATAGAAAATGTATCTGGTCCAGGGGGCATGGCATTTCACATCTGTATTCCAAGTAACTCAGGAGGCTGAGGCAGGAGGATCTAGAGTTCAAAGCCAGCCTCAGCAGATTAGTGAGTCACTATCAACTCAGCGAGACCTTGTCTCTAAATAAAATATAAAAAAGGATTGGGGATGTGGCTAAGTGGTTAAACACCCCTGGATTCAATCTCTGGAAAAAAAAAAAAAAAAAAAAGGGAAAAAGGAAATGTATCTGGTCCTATAAAGTTAGTAGAGGTGACTATGAATTTGACCTCAAATTTTGACTATAAGAATGGAACATGCTAATTTCAAGACCACCATATTATTAGATTAAATTTTAAGACATATTTATCGGGAGATGTGTAGGTTTTCCTTATACTGAAAACTGAGCAGAATTTTCCCCATGGTTCATCCCAAATAGTTCACTGTTCCTTATTTAGCATAAAATGTATTGAGGGGCTGGGCTGTGGCTCAGGGGTAGAGCACTTGCCTGGCATGTGTGAGGCCCTGGGATCGATTCTCAGCACCACATATAAATAAATGAAATGAAAGATCCATTGCCAGCTAAAAAAAATTTTTAAAAATGCATTGAGCCCTCTCTGAATATAATGATGATTCTAAGTACGTCTTTATTTTTCTCCCCCCTTTGGGTTTATTTACTTTTAATGTAACATCAACAATTCTGTTGTATTAGTTACAAAAAACTTCTGGCAAATGTTTCTGTTTTAGGCTTTCTGAGGTCTCTGACATTATGGTTATACTATTCTTTATTATATCAATTCATTGAACGAATAGAAACCAATTCTTAATCAGTGTTAAAACTTTGTTTAGTGTTCATATTTTTTCTTTTTTATTTATTTGTGTTTTTATTTTTTACAGACTGCATTTTGATTCATTGCACACAAATGGGGTACAACTTTTTGTTTTTATGGTTGTGTATGATGCAGATTCATACCATTTGTGTAATCATACATGTACATAGGGTAATGATGTCTGTCTCATCCTACCATCCCACCATATTTCATAACCCCACCCCCTCCCCCTCTCATTTCCCTCTACATAATCTAAAATTCCTCCATTCTTCTCTTAACTCCCCCCATTATGTATCATCATCCACTTATCTGGGAAAACATTCGGCCTTTGGTTTTTGGGGCTTGGCTTTTTTCACTTAGTATGATATTCTCCAATTCCATCCATTTATCTGCAAATGCCATAATATCATTCTTCTTTATGGCTGAATAATATACCATTGTGTATATGTACCACAGTTTCTTTATCCATTCATCTGTTGAAGGGCATCTAGGTTAGTTCCATAGCTTAGCTATTGTGAATTGAGCTGCTATAAGCATTGATGTGGCTGTGTTACTGTAGTATGCTGATTTTAAGTCCTTCGGGTATAAACCGAGGAGAGGGATAACTGGGTCAAAAGTTGGGTCCATTCCAAGTTTTCTGAGGAATCTCCACACTGCTTTCCAGAGTGGCTGCACCAATTTGCAATTCTACCAGCAATGTATGAGTGTGCCTTTTCCCCCACATCCATGCAAACATCTATTATTGAGTGTTCTTGATAATAGCCATTCTAATTGGAGTAAGATGAAATCTTAGAGTTGTTTTAATTTGCATTTCTCTAATTACTAGAGATGTTGAACCCTCTTTCATATATTCTAAGTACATCTTTTCAACCTCTATGAACAGAACTCAGAATTTCTCGTCCATCATGACCTGAAATCAAATTGCAGTGTGTGGGTGGACCTTTTAAATTAATAGCAAACGGTATCCCTTTCTGCCTCTCTCCTTTTCTCACTCTCTTCTTCCTCTCTTTTTCTTTTTCCTTCCTTTACTTTCTTCCTTCCTTACTCCCTTGTCTCCTTTTCCTTTTATCTTTCTCTCTCTCTCTCTTTTGGTAGCTCCCTTTCACTGATATTCTAAGGGAAAAGAAAAATTTGCAAGAGTTTTAGATTCACATATTAGAAAAAAAAGAGCTCTAAGAAAAGACTAAAAGATTAGAGATAATTTAACTGAATGAAGAGAAAACCCATCAATATAATAGAGCACAGAGTGGGCTGGCAAATACCCTTGATCACTAGTGGAAAGGTCCTGTATATTTGTACTTGGTAGGCAATCTAAGGCAACAGTAGGTGTCTCAACCTTATGTGATAAATACAGGAGGTATATGTGACTGGAAAGGACGTTGTGATGGATTATAATGCTCACTTCAGGTAACCCATGGAATTTATCCCTTTGGGAGATTCATTATGTAATTTATGTCCTCAGAGAAGGGTCACAAAGCACATTCTGAACCACTCTCCCAAATGCTTCAGATGACTCGCTCCATTTTCAGTAGCCTCTAAAAAAACTTTCTTTCATTGGTTTACATTTTAGACTGTCAAACACAATGTTCTAGGGATTTTAATTATTTCCTGACAAAACCAATCCATGTTGGCTTATTTGCCTGTTCTAGATGACCATATATACTTACTTTCAGTTTTCTAAAAAACATCCCTGTGCTTTCTGTTTACAGGCAGCTGCTACACCCCATGTAAAAGGCAGAGAAAATGAAGATTTTTCAGTGCAAGATGCGGTACTGGCTGATTCCGGCTTTTTTGGCAATTGCATATTTCTGCATTATCGTCCAGGGTCAAGGTAATTGAAAATTTTAACAGAAGCAGTAGGGCCCGAGAGTCTAGCTCTCTTGGTTCTGATTACTGTTTTAATCTTATTTATCCCAGTTGTACTTCATTGGTTTAATTGTGTTTCTAGGAAGGTCAATATGTTGACTCAGTTTTACTGACTGCACTGTAGAAAGGTACCATAACTTTGATGAGTGTTACAACCTCACCAGTTAACTGAGCATATTAATTTTGAGGCAGTTAGTTAAGTAGCTCCTTCTGAAAAGAAAATGCAAATTTTAATCAGTGAAGGGCTGGGGTTGTAGCTCAATGTAAGGTGCTTGCCTAGCATGTGTGAGACACTGGGTTTGATTCTCAGCATTGCATATAAATAAATAAAGTCTAAAGGTCCATCAACAACTAAAATTTTTTTTTAAAAAGTTTAATCAGTGAAAATCAAATTTGTACATTACAATATAATTTCTCTTAATAAAGACCTATAATATGTGTGTGTCCATTTCCTAATTATACTTTATCTCCCTATAAAGTGTCTTTGAAATATTTGTACCCATTCAACCTGGTCCTTAAATTTGCTCTTTTCCTTGAAAGTGGAGCACATAGTTTAAAGGCTGCTGACATTTGTGATGATTGCTAGCTTTGTTTTAATTGAACTTTGTGAAATCTACTCTTTGTATTACTGTGTTATTGGCTTTTATTTTTTTATTTCAATCTTATTTTATAACATAAATCTGTGCTTAAGAAAATATAGACTTGGCTCACTACTGGTTTTAATGAATCAAGTTTATGGGATCACCGCCATGCATATTTGTTTAAACATTCTCTGTGGCTGCTTTCATGCTATGATGGCAGAGTTGAGTAGTCATGACAGACTGTAGGTCCCTCAAAGCCAAATATATTTACTCTCTGGACCTTTACAGAAAAATCGTGCTAATACCAAGTAAGTGCACAATATACATGAGTGTGCAGTGACGTTACTGGACAAATATGGTAATCCTGCAGAGATTGAAGTGTTGGTGATAAAATTTATGTCTTTCATCACAGAGTGAGGAAATATAAATGTGATAAGGTGCTTTTAGGAATGTTAATATCTAATGTTTGGAGTTGAGTGTTGTTGAAAAGTCAAATGCATGAATCACCACACCCTACTTCCTTAAGGTGAGGCCATCTGTTTGGAAAGAAATAGACCTAAACTCTGCAAATTCAAAAAAACTTTTACACAACCTGGGTTTGTGACCATATTTTCAACTTCATTTTGCACATAGTGGGAAATTAGATAGACAAATTCTGCTTTCCTTGTTTACATTGATGAAAGAATATTTTCAGCAGTGGTGATTGGAGAAGCAATGTTGGGAATCATAGACAACTCACTCTCTAAACTCAAGGCTGTGAGAGCCAGGCCTTGAGGAACAAAGCATAGGCATGTCACTCAGCTTTTCAGGTTTGTCATCTTAGACCAGTTTAGTTCAGCAATGGTCATTTATGGAGTAACTGATCATTTAGAGCTCTTCTGGGATATTTCTAAGGGTGTGCTCTACCAGTTATACATTGTTAGTCAATTTAAAACAACATGTATGCACACATTCTATGTGTCTAGTTCAAGATATAGCGCCAACTAGGATTTTATTTATTTATTTATTTATTTATTTATTTTACCTTCAAGCAGCTTACTGTCCACTAGGGAAGCAAAGATATAAGCAGATAAATTACAGTATAAATGTGTGCAGTTGTGGCAAAAGATGAAGGGGGAAAGAGAGATGGAAGCCAGGTTATGGAAGATTTTAAACAATTCTGTTTTTTAAGATAAACACTTTGATAACAATATTAACAGTACTACTTCTATTTGTGACATATGGGTTTGAGGGATGGAATAAGGCAGAGAAGTTAGACCATTAAGAGATATAAAATTGTTAATGAAATTGGCGTGGAGACTCTGAGTTAGGTGATGTGACTAGAAAGAAGAGAATGGATCCAAGAATCATTTAAGATTAAATGATTAATATGGAGACAGGTACAGAAGAGGGAAACATCAGCAATGAGTCTGAGTCTGAAACCTCTTGTGAGGGACCTGAGTGGACAGGGCCTTTCATTTCAACCCCTGAGTTATTACTACTTCTGTTTATTTGCTTGATGATGGTTTATTGTACCTCATTACAGGCAGTGTGCTCTCTTTGGTGCCTTTATCTCCAGTACAGAATGACCACTTGAGTCATAATAGACATTTGTTGAAGAGATTAATAAATGAAGCAGATATTTGAAGGGGAAACAATGAGTTCAACCCTAGACAAATATATGAAGCTGAAGGTGTTTAGGGGACATTCAGGTAGAGAGGACAGTAGGCACTTGGTGAGGAGTTTAAGAGGAGGAGATTGGGACAGAAGATTGTATTTGAATTGCATTGTATCTGGGAATTAGCTGAGAGAGACCTTTGAGGAAGAGTTAGAAAGGGACAGCTCATGGGAAGAAGGAGTGTGAAATCTGTAGAGCATTCGCAGTTAAGAGTTTAGCAGAAGAAAATGACAATTCAAAGTGTCCAAAACAAACAGAATTCAACTATCAGGAGAGTCAGGAGAATGCAGTGGCCTAGGAGTGAAGGTGGAAAAACTTTCAAGAAGGAAGATGGTGGCTACATGCTGAAGGAAATCCCAGAAAGAAACACTTCATATACAGTTGGCTTTAGTGTTTAGGAAAATACACGAGATCTTTGAGAAAACTCATCTTATTTCTACCATGAAACCTCTTAGTTACATGATTGATTTTGAGCAAGGAATAAAGAATATGAATTGCCTTATTGGATTTGTTTTCTCCTTCTGAAGCAAATACAGTAGTGAGTTCCTGTGAGTTACCTATGTTATCATAAATTTCACTTATATAGGCATGTTAAAAGTCATGTTTATGAACAAAATAGAAAAACAGGTCATGGTAGGCAGAATAAATGTGCCCATAAAACCATTCACTTCCTGATTTCTAGAAACTATGAACATGTTATAGAATATGTCAAAAGGGAATTAGCATGTTGGATTGATTGCAGTTTGATAATTTTCTCACTTTAAAATTACAGAGATTATTCTGAATTATCTGGGTGGCTCCAATTTAATTACAAAGTGCATTAAATATGGAAGAGGGAGGCAGAGGATACAATGTCTGGGATGCCATGCTAGAAAGATTTAATTACTGCCGTTTGGGGGCCATAAGCCAAGGAATGTGTGTGACCTCTAGTTGGAAAAGGCTAGAAAATTGATTCTCCCCTAGAGACTTGAAAAAGGAATATGCCTATTGACATCTTGATTTTAGCCTAGGATACCCCTTTTAGATTTCAGGTCCCCTTTCAGATCCCCAAAGCTATTAGATAATAAGTATCTGTTGTTTTAAGCCGCTAAGACTGTAAATTTTGTTATAGCAGCAGTAGGAACTAATACAGTTAACATTTAAAAGGCATACAGGAAATTAATTCCCTCTTAAATTGTTGATCAGCAGAATGTACCTTGTCACTGGTCTCTTCATGTAATAGTTCATAAAAATCTTTCCCCCTCCAGAGACTACAAACCCACATTGGCTTGAGGAATTATATTTACTTGGATTATTCCAGCATCTGCTTTACAAGACAAGTTGTTAAATGAACTGGCATGCAGAAAAAGTAAGGTGTTTGACTGTAGGGAAAAGATGTGTTTAGCAATGACAGAATGGTGGTATCAACACTTTCTCAGAATTTCACAGTAAATATGCATAGGTTTTAGCAATATTTGTTTTGGATGATTAAAAGACGGAACCAGAGAAGGTAAAGTAACTGTCATTTAAAAACCTCAAGGCATATGAAATTGGAGACTTTTTATGGAGGCTAGATGTCACTTTATAAAGAACTCTGTGTTCACACATTTCACATGTATTTATGCTGTTATTAGCAGTCAAACATATTTGGAAGTTGAGAGTATTTTCCTTCCAGCTCATTTCAGCATCTTTGTAATGGATCATGAAATTATAACATATTAGATTCCAACATGATTAAAAGAATGTCTCTCAAAATTTAATGACTCCTATTTATAAAATATTTGGGCAATGTATGTAACAGAAAAATTAAGCGACATAAAAAAAAAAGGGTTTTGTTTGTTTTAGACCCCTTAGAAAAAATTACCAAATACTTTTCTTCAATGGAATGACATAAAATGCCTCTCCTGCCTTTGGGCTCCTAAGGGAAAGATCTCAGTGAAATGCTTTGGTTTTAAAGAAAATGTTCCCTCTGAAACAAACCATGACACAATACAGCAAACAAACCAACCTTATACTTTTAGCAACAAGACTCACCCTGCAGTAGAGAAGATGATTTGGATGGTCCTCCTGCCCTTTGGGGTGACGTTCTTGTATTCACAAGTGTTCCATTGGGCCTAACCCCACATAGGAAGCCTTGCTTCCCCCTGCGAAGAATGAGTTTGTCAGCTACCTCTAGGTTCCTGGGTGTGCCAGGAATATAACTATACACTTAATTATTTTTTAAAAGATAAGGACATGAACTGACAACAAGTTGACTTTTGAATCAAGTTCAGGCAAGCATTTGTAATTATTACTGGAAGTTAAGTACAATGTAGATGGAAGAGAAAGTTCTTCCTTTGTGCTTGCAAAAAGAAAAAAAAAGTCATGGGTCTGGTATTAACTATATACAAATTTTTGTTCCATGAGATAAGAGCAATTATTTCTCCATGACATTAACAGTGTTTCTGTCAATGTTGCTGCCCTTGCTTTTGGCTCAGGTCCTAGTGCCTTCCAGAAGGGGAAAAAGGCTAACTTTGAAATCCACAACTGTGACCTCATGCCTCTTTCTTTCTTAACTAGCATTTCTTCCTTTCAATGTTTTTTTTCCCCAACTGTGAAAACTTAAAGGGACTGTGAACTTTGTGTCTAACTGCAATTTTCTTTTAGCAATTATGAGAGTATCTATGTTCTTATAGGCATTAAATGTGCTATGTTGATAAGAGGTCACAGTGGCGTTGCTTTTTGCACTCTAGATGCGTTTAGAGTCACATGAGTCTAGAGTCCTATGAATCATTTGTATATTAAGAACATGTCGACTATTGTTGGATCTGGTTTTTTCCTTTTGCCCCAGACTTTGTTTCCTTGAGCAATTCCATGGAAGCCAAGGTTCTTCTGATTTCTAGAGCAGTATGTGAATTATCTGAGCATGGTCTATGATGTCCTCATTATTTTTTGGTTTGGGTTTAGATGTTGATGGCTATTAACTCAGAGAGAATAGTAGAGTTAAAATAGTAGCCTACATGGGAACAGCTCTACAGATTTGAAGTCCTCTGCTCTCTGGGAGTTCTCAGTGTACCTGGGTACCAGTGGAATCAGTTGACCCTCTTGGAACCACCTAGATTGAAGCCCCATCTGATGTACTTTTCCACTTAATGGTTCTCAGGCATGCTGTTTTTCTTTCAACTGCACATTCAATGTAAAACTTGGCCAATGATGTGTCCCAGAAACTTGGATCCAGTATTTAATTTTTTTAATTCTTATTTTTAATTTTCTCTCACAAGTATTAAGAACCTATCTATCCATAGATTTTCTTTGCAAGTTGAAGACTGAGCAAGATAGTAACAGTTTTTCCATTCATTCTAATGTAAGATTTAGCCACTTTCTACTTTTATTTGAAAATAGTTGTTATTATGGTAAATTCATACTTTCTGGCCATAAGAAGGAAGGGAGTAGGGAGTGGGAGAGGGAAGGAGGGGTACTGGAATGTGAATTAGAACAAGATATAGTCCATGCTTGTATAATTATGTCAAAATGTATTCTACTATCACATAAAACTAAAAAGAACCAATAAAAAGTTCCTACTTTCCCATTAACCAATGCAAGGTAAATTCTTTCTTCCATTCATTATCAAACTGAGAATGGAAAGCTAATGTGTTTGTTCCACATGACTAGCATTCTCTACTTATGGGTAGTAACTATAAAGTGAATACTACTCTTACAATTGTGTCTTTCAGTGCTTACTGACATTAGTTAGTGAATAGTTTGTAGAATAGTTAATTCTTCATGCATCAGCTCAATGAAGGATGACTTAGCATGAATCTTCTTCCAATCAAATAGGGTATGTGCTTCATCTGGGGTCAATAATTGTCCTTCACTAGTATATGACTTGAGCAAGTCTCCTGGGTGCCCCTTGGTTCTTCTATCCACAGAATTAGGATAGCAATATATTTTTGTGAGGGTTTAAATAAATTCAAAGAATGTTTGAGGATTTTTGAGCTCAAAGTTAGATGAAGTAAGGGGGAAGGGGAACAGATATTTATTGACCACCTATTAGAGTGCATTATACCCATTAGCCTGTGTAAAGTTATCCTTCCTTTGCAGATAGTATTGCCGTCACCTTTTCTAAAACTAGGAAACTGATGCTATGGAAAAACATGATAACTTTCTCAATATTATTTAGGTAATAAGTGATGGAACCAAGAATCACATTAATGTACAAGCCCCGTATTATGCCACATACATACTTTATATAATGCTTGCTTCCTTCCCCTATACTCTGTTTCCTAAAGTAAGAAAAAAAAGCTGGGCATAAAAGTGGGTAATGAATGCTGACTTTCCTGTTATTTATTAACTTTTCTTTTTTTAAAAAAACTAGATATTTTTAGATATTGTATAATAAAAACCCTTTTACTAAAGTGCTTCTTTTGAAATTCTGGAACATTTGTGGAGGGTGCTAAAAATGTATTTTGAAGTTTGAGTGACTTACCCAAAAAGTGAACAGAGCTACACATTTTTATGATCTGATTATTAAATATTCTGGGATGAATCATGACCTATGTCCTATGTATTTGACAGGTGTAAGCCAGCTATGCTTGAAGAGTTGATCCAAGTTTACAAAACAAATACCTTTTATTTGATCCTGAATGTCTTTAAGATCTCTTTCTCAGATGTTTTAAGTGAATATCTTATTACCATAATATGTTCTGATATCCTTCTCAAATATCATATCATCAAAAATATTGTATTACCATAGTGAGAAACCAAGAGGCATGCATATAGTGGTCCCAGTGGAGAAGACTATAAATGCTCACAGGTTCCAAGTAGGAAAATTCATCCTTATAACATAATAGAGGCATTTTACAAAATTGGCTTCAATGATTAAACTAGGGTAGAGAATTAAAGTCTAACACCAACCCTTAGTTCTTTGTCATAAAGTCAATCATAATTGACAAATGGGTGTCTGTTGAGTAAAAAACAAATGCCCTTTCATTTGCCTTATTTTACAAAGCAATCAGTTCATTAATAGGGTTGTAGAAAGAGCATATTTTGAGGCTGATGAAGCCTGTGTACTTTGATAGTTACTTTGACTTTTTTCGGTTTAACAAATGAAGTGTGAATGTTTTCATGTTTAAACCATTTTGTTCTTCCTTTTCAGTGGCTCCGCCCACACGGTTAAGGTATAACGTATTATCTCAGGACAGTATACAGATTTCATGGAAGGCTCCAAGAGGGAAATTTGGTGGATACAAACTTCTTGTGACTCCAACTTCAGGTAAAAACAATCGAGCATTAGTACCTTCTTTTGCATAGGAAGTTAGAAGTGTGGAGTACCAAGTGTTGCTTTAGGGTCATTTGAAAGCTGTTTGTTTCATTTAATCTTTTGCGCTCGAAATCGTACCCTCTAATTAAAGAAGTTATGTTCTCCAAAGTATAAAAAAGTGATCTTGAACTCTCTGTAATTCTCTTCAGGTCAAATTTCCAGACCATGGAAGAGTCTCTGTTCAAACGTAGAATAAATACTTTTGGTCCAGTGATGTTTCAAAGTACAATGCACCTGGTTTTCAGGACTATTTAATTGCATTATAATCAATTAACTTGATAGAATATTATGCAGAAATTACACCTGATAACTGTAAAGGCTAAGTAGACATTGTATAAGTAAGTGATAAAGCAGGAAAAATCTAAATTGAACAAATTTATTGATCATGAATATAAGTAATAGGTAAAAAGTTTCAAGTTGAATTTTTCTTTCTCATTTTATACTTCTATTATACAAATATAATAAACTGAAGAGAGGGTATGTGGGGGAATTGCATGGGTGTCCTGGAGATGAAGAAGGAATCGACAACTGGACTTTTTAGTTCAAACCCTGGTTCTGTCATTTTAAAGTAGTGTGATTCAGGACAGGTATTTAATCTCTCAGCGCCTCCGTTTAGTCTGCAGAATGTCAGGCAATGTTAGTGCCCTTCTAGTGGAGGCTTCATGAGCTTGCAATTGAAGAAGGTAGATTTGGGGACCCAGTACTGGCATGGGAGCTTGTTAGAATGCAAAAGAATTTTTTGGCAAGACTAGAGATGATATTGTGCACTTTGATCAGGAGGTTTACAATAATGTTGGTTTTGTGGTATTATCAGCCATTAATCATAATTGTCTAATGCCCCAAATTCCTTAGGGTGGTGAAATTTAATTTCTATCATTTCTTCTTTATGTTTTGGCTGGAGTAATTTTATAAAGAGAACCTTGATTTCATCAATTATTTGATTACTCTAAGGTTCATATATAAATGGTAAAACAAACACCTAAATCTTTCCTTTTCTTGCCACTTTTCAAAATGATTTGTTGGTTTCCTGGAGTCCTCTAGAAGCAACTGACACTTTTAAAAAATAAAAATGATCGACTGGAAGTGAAAAAAAAAATGCAAAAGATTAGGTCCCAACTCCAAACTCTTGAATCAGCATCTGAATTTTAAGAGTCCTCAGGCAATTCCTATATGTATTAAATAGGAGAAACAAGACTAACCACTGAAACACCTGGCTTCTGGCGTGGTCACTAAAAAGAACAATTTTTAAAAATTAAGAAATACCTCTCATAGGTTCATTAGAATGACTTCCAGTTGGATGACAGCAGACACAAAGTTTTCCTGTGTTGGCCTAGAGAAGTGGTTCACATGTAGAAAGAAACTCTGGATTCTCAAGGCTGGGTCAGACACTGCATTTTGGAATATGCCTCAATTTTGAATTTTTTTGACTTTTAGAAATAGTTGGTTTAAAAAAAATAAGATAACATGGAAAGTTTAAAATTTAAGAGATTCTTGAACATAATTATGATTCCATCCAAAGGTCAATATAGAAGATACTAATTTATGGTACTTTTGAGAATTCCCTATGTCAGATTTTGGAATGTAATGAGGAAACATATAGTCTTAGAAGTGACTTGGGTGGCTTCTGAGCCAAACCACAGCCTGAACCTTTAATCCCCTCTGAAACTGTGCACCCAAAAATGTATGTGCCCAGCTCTTGCTTAAACACCCACAGTGAAATAAAAATAAAAATAAAAATTGGAGTGAAAGAAAATTATTTCTTGATGAATGTTGGGTTTACTTTGCAAAAGTTCTTATTGCAGTGCCTCAAGCCAATCAAACAGTCTTGATACTGGTATCTACTCAATTAGACATAATAAATAAAACTGCAATAAATAAATCTAGATACACAATGCTGTAAGCACTATGAGACATAGTCCAAGTATTGTTTATGCCAGTCTTTCTCAAAGAATATTCCATGGTATTCTGTAGGATGCTAATAACCCTTATGCAACCAAATGGTTTAATGGTCAAATAAATAGGAAATGCCAGTTTAGAAAGAGTTTAAAGCTTTTTAATTGAAGGATCCTCAAAGCCTTTATTAAAATAATATACTATGTACCTCTTAACAGATGACTATAATATACAGGGTTTTCCAAGGAACTTTTTGTTTTTCTCAAAGCTTATGAAAATTTATTTTTGGTGCATTTTATAATAGATGAATTTTAATAGAAGTTTGTGAACCAGATTTAACATCTTGGATGC
This sequence comes from Sciurus vulgaris, assembly GCF_902686455.1. Classification (NCBI taxonomy): domain Eukaryota; kingdom Metazoa; phylum Chordata; class Mammalia; order Rodentia; family Sciuridae; genus Sciurus; species Sciurus vulgaris. The sequence goes on from NC_136461.1 coordinate 192,601,524, forward strand.
AAATGCATTTAAAGAGATGGGCTTTGGCAAGAGAAAGACCCAGCTTTCCATTCTAGTAGCAAGCAGCATGAATAATAACAGCAAATAATTTTTCAAACTTAATGACATTAATTTTATTAGAATATGATTAAAATATATTATAATCTATATTACTTTTGATTAATTAGACTATTTTCAGAACCCTCTTGCTATTACCAGTAGAGGAACAGAGTTTTAAATTAATTTCCCTTTTCTCAGATGCAGTAATCCATACCAGAAACTTTTAAGTGGCCAGGCAATGTAGGGTTTCTTCAGCATCCTGAGCCAGTAGTGGCTAGATTTAAGATAATTAAATTGTTCATGTTTTGAGGATGCTTTGAATTCCTTAGAGAGGCCATAGGAAAAATTCCAGTGTGGATAATTATGTTCAGCTTGCTCATAGATCCCTCTTCACTTTTAAGTGGAACACTTTTTCTTGAAGAGTATATCTGCTGTTGAGGGCCTGATGCCTCCTGCCTTTGTATCATGACTCTCCCTAGAGAATACAAGTAATTGTATGTTATGATGGAAGATTTTCATTAATGTGTCTTTATCTAATTTAGTCAATTGTCCAAGTTTTCTAGTAAAAAAGAATACAGTTGAAAATAAGAAAGTTTCATTACAATTAAGTGCTATATACACGTACTATTTATGATATATGTACTTTTTAAATGCCTTTACTTTTCAATGTACATCAAAACATTATGCTATACACTCTAAATGTGAGCAGTGAAAATGAATTTTAAAAGTATCTTAACCTTTTAAAATCTTGTTTTATTATTTTAGAATGCACATAGCTAACCTTATGTAGAACTGTTTATCTTTCTGTTTTATTATAGGAGGAAAAACCAATCAATTGAATCTCCAGAACACCGCAACTAAAGCAATTATTCAAGGTCTTATGCCAGAGCAGAATTACACAGTTCAACTTATTGCATACCATAAAGACAAAGAAAGCAAACCAGCTCAAGGCCAATTCAGAAGTATGTACTTATAGGTCTTAAAGAACCACCATGGGGCTCTGTTCCAGCACTGGATTTGAGTCTGTGGTATATCTTCTAAGTGATTAAAAATGTAGGGTTTTTATAAACAGATTTTCAGAGATCTTAAAAGACCTTCAATTCAAACTTCTATGAATCCCTCCTATTCTTTCCCTTCCATTTTTTTATTTTGTTGAATTCCTACCTATTCTTCAAGTTTTAGTTTCCAAATGCCCTTCCTGACATTGTTTTCTGAGTCTTACTTAAGACATTTCTCCTATATACTTTCTTGGTATCCAGAGCTTCCCTTCTGGTTGAAATGACACCACATTGCAATGGCCTTTTTATTTTTCTGTGTCCCTGACAAACAAGCCTGTATGGTTTGAAAAGTCAGAGGTTTGATTCCTTCTATTTTTCATTATATTGCAAATGCATATCGTATGCATGGCATAATAGGTGTTCAATAAATACTGAAAAACCACATGACGATGTCTATATCTCCTCTGTAGTATCATCCAGCAAACATAGAGTGTGCAGGGAATGTTGTCATCAGGGGAGAAAGCTCTGAAGTAGCCCAGTCCAGGTCTATTAGAAAGCTTTTCCTAATATTGAATTTAAAATTAGTCCATACAGGTCCTGATTGTTCTCACTCTCAGGAGGCATTCATTCATTTATTCATTCCTTTTTTTAAAATTAGAGATATGTACTACATGTCTACCATGTATCAGGCATGTTAGTACTGGACACATGATGAATCCTTGCCTCTATGGACTGTACATTCTAGTTACCAGACAGGCCCTCTTCCCAGAACTGATCTTTCAAATGTGAAATGCAAAAATATTTTAATGTGAGTACAAACAGAAGAAACCTGTCCCGGTTGACTTTCTGTTACTTTATCGTTAATGGGCAATTTAAAACATAATAACCCAAATCAACCAAGTGGTATAATGAACCCCTAAGTTTCCATCATCCAGTTTTAACAATTAGCCACTCACAGCCAGTCCTATTTCATATATACTGCCACACCCCCTTACTTATTGTTTTGAAGCAAATAATAGATATTATTTAAAATAGGTTTTACTTATATTAAACAGAAGTTTTTTCAATTTTGCTATAAGATTAATCCACACATTTGGGAGGCCACAGAATCTGGAACTCTGTATAGCAATGTTCTGTCTGGGTTTCCTACACCATATTTCCTATTTTCTTCCTTCCCGAGTTATGTTCTGTGTGACCATTTTGTGACTTTAAAAAAATTAAAATAAAATCAAACAAAACTTTGTTAACCTGCTACTTCTTGAAACGTGAACAAAGACATTTGATATGTCTACCTGTCAGCAGAACATAAATGTTACAAATATTATATTCTTTTGAGACTTTCATTGTCTACAAGCTCTGGAAAAGGCTTTTACATTATTTTTAATATAAATCAGCCTCTGTCTCCTTTTATTGACATTGCACTTCAGTTTTTGGCATCTTATATCTCTACATAAGTGACTGAAATAATTTAAAGTCTATGAGAAGCAGTAAAAGGTGAAACTGTTCATTTTCCTTGAGTCTAAAGGTTTTGCAACTGAATATGTCAAATATTCCACCAACTGAGCAGCAGAAGAAACAAAGGTTCTTAAAAAACTTTCTCAGTAGCTACTTATTCAAAGCACTTAAAAAGAAATTCATTTGTTTACAGCTTGATTAGCTCTGTGGAATAATCGTAGCAAAGGTCTAATTGATCAGCTAGAAAAATTTTATGCAAACTTTTTTTTAGCTATGTTATTTTTACTGGCAAGATAGAGGGATTAGTTTGACTTAAAAAACAGTTTCTAGAAAGAAATGCAGTTAACTTTTTTTTTGGCATGTCTTCCTTTTTAATGTTGTATGTCAGTTATACTCTTGCTCCCTGAAAGATGGAGCTGAAATCTGGTCTCCATGGCTTGAAAATATTCATAGCTGGATCCAGGAAAATTGTGGTCAAGACAAAACTTTATGGGTATAGGTTTACAGTTAAAGCAGGGTTTTGAATTCTTTATGAACTATCTTCTTTTTGATATATAAAGAAGTCTAAGAAATATTGGATTTTAAAGACAGAAGGGCATGTCCAACTGCTGTATATTAGGAGTCCAAACCTGCCACATATAACAATCACTTACAGCCTCAGTTTCCTCATCTGCAAATGAGAATGATGACATGTATGTAATGTGCAGATTAACTTCAGCATATAGTAAGACATGGTGGTTACTGTTTGTTCATGACAGTTTTCTAGCTGATTGTGTCCTTATGTGAACAAGATATCAGCTCAGTGTGTAATATCTGTTGCATCTTCTAGGTGACCCAGTGGCCTGACTTTCAAAGTGACTTATTTTTTATTTTTTATCCATAATTGAGGTTGTGGTCTATCATGACAAACTTTCTTTTCAGCGACCATTTTTCCTTTTTGGAATGATCTTTTGCTGATCTCTGCCTGCAAAATTCGGCCCATCTTTTAAGTCTGACTTAAATATCACTTTTCCAGTGAAAATTTTCCAAACTTCCACCTCTGGAATTATTATTCTTACTCAGATCTATTTCTACCTCCAGCCTGGGTCAGCACAATTTTTCTTATATCAATGTCGCCAACATATATTCTTTTAGAAAATGTAAATAATCTGGGGCTAAAGTCCCTGTGTGGTTGGGGTTGAAGATCTAGATTTGGAAATTATCCATGGGAGGATGAGAAATTAAGTTGTGGGATAATGAAATTACAGGCGGAGTCTACAGAGACGCAAGGTAGCTTTTATAGATGATCATTTCTCAGGAATGAAGTAAAAAAGGATCCAAAGAATGAGAATATGAAGGAGGGATTAGAGGAATAGGAGAAAGCCAGGATAATGAATGCCTTTGTAAAAGCTGAGAAAAAGCTTTTTTAAAAAATGCTGGTTTCATCAGCTTTTTTGCTACTATGACCAAAGGATCTGACAAGAACAATTTTAAAGGAGGAAAAGTTTATCTGGCAGCTCATGGTTTCAGAGGTCTCAATCCACAGAGGGCCGACTTTGGTCCATGGGACCTGAGGTGAGGCAGATCATGGTGGAGGAGTGTGAGTGGAGAAAAGCAGCTGGAGACACGGCACCAGGAAGCAGAGAGAGAACTCTGCTCAACAAGGACAAAGTATAAACCCAAGGGCACGCCCCCAGGGATCCACCTTTTCCAGCCACACCCAGGGTGCCTACAGTTACCACCTGTTTAATCCTATCAGTGGATTAACACAGGGATTGGGTAAAGACTCTCCTAACCCAGTCATTTCATCTCTGAGCTTTCTTGCACTGTCTCATATATGAGCTTTTGGGGGACACCTCCTATCTAAACCATAACAAAAGGGGTGCTCCAAAGTGCCACTGCTTACAAAGAAGCCAGAATATGATCTCTAAAGTGAATGTAAAAAAGTAACGTCAGTTGGACTAGCATGATCAAAGTATCTTATTTAAAAAAAAATTTTTTTTTTTTTTTTAAATCTTGGAATTTCATCTCTGGGTACCAGAAGGCCAAGGAAGGTTTTCAAAGATAGGGATAATAGAGTCAAAAGTAAAAAGTTTTTGGAGGATGACAAGTCTCAAATCCTTACAGCAAAGGCGTGGGAGCCAGAGGAAAGAAAGAGGTGGAGGTTCTGAGAAGGACAGGAGCGATGGAACCACTTCCTGGAGAAGACAGCGAGGAAGGGTGGCAGGAACCATGGCTTTCCCCGGGTAGCCTGCCGGTCATACGTGTGCTGATGTCGTGAGGTGAATGTGCAGTTAAACGGAGCATCTTGCTGTTGGCTTGCTCCTGCACAGTCACGGGCTTTGTGTTTGTGCGGAAGCTTGCCATTTGGGGGTGGTCTTGAATGCCTCTGGCTGTTTAAGCTTCCAAGCAATGGCAGGAAAGCTGCTGTGGATTTTAAGCAGAGAATGCAGTAGAAAGGTAAGGTAACAGTATTAAGTTGGTATGAGGGTATTAAAGGGCCCAAGGTCATTTCTGGTCTCTATTTCCTATTAATGTGACAAAGAAACACTACCATTTATTAATAGAGAAACATTTTTTAATTTTATGTTTGAAAGGAAAATGTTATGAGGTTCTTCATGTCCTGTTGTAGACAGAGCAGTTTCAAAGGAAACTATGCGTGGCTAATATCTTTCTAGAAAAGGCGTCAAGCTCAGAGGCCAAGTCCAGGGACACGAAGATAGGGCATAAATCCTAGGCAGCAACCACTGGCTTTATGAGGTATGTTTTGACCTCCTGGTGTCTTATTGCCTTGTGTATGAGATGGGAATCATCAGACCAATTTTGTAGCAGGTATAAAGGGTGAAATTTCTTTGATATCTCTGCCCGTAGTTGGTACTCTACCCAAATTCCTGAAGTGCTTTCTACACCTTCTCCTGACAAGGTTGAGAAAATTCAGCAGTTCTAATATTTGGGGATGTGCTTGTGCCATGGAGCTGATTTCTGTTAATCCTTTAAGGGTTTTCATGCATTTTAGTAAAAACTAATTGAATATTTTCTTTTAGACCTTAACATGTATCTGTATTTCTACTTTTCTTCCAGTTAAAGATTTAGAAAAAAGAAAGGACCCAACAAAGCCCAGAGGCAAGGTTGTGGACAAAGGAAATGGGACTAAACCATCTTCACCAGGTCGGACTTTCTTTTTTTGATTAGCACCTTTGGGGAGTTGGTTGTTTTGATACAGACTCTACACACATGCATGGTTGTCAGTGGCAGCAGAAAAGTGTATAATCTACTATGAAAGTTGTCCTGGGAGCCTTTCCTTCCCCTCTTCCTTCCTCTACCTGATGACAGTCAACACTTGGGTGTGTGACCCTCTGGTCACCTCTCTATGAATTTATATTCATACATGCGCAGCCTTCACATTCTGTTCCTTACTCTGTCCCTTGCTGTTTCCCTTAGTCGCCTTCCCTGTCCCTCCGTAGAGGAGGCAGGTGAGGCAGTGGTAAGCTTTGTGGGTGCTCCCATTTGCCTCCTGAATGCAACAAGCCTGCTGTGGCCACTTTTTAGCTTGAGTGATCTTACACTAGTTAGCCAAATTGCTGTGTCTCTAATTCCTCATCTGCAAAATGGGAACAGGACTCATCTTATGGAGGTCTTTAGGGTAAATATGTCCATATGCATAAAATAGAATGATGCCCACCTTGAATATGTTAGGTTTTATTCTTAATCTATTTCTTTTTTTGGTGGGTGGATACCAGAGATTGAACCCAGGGGCACTTGATCACTGAGCCACATCCCCAGCCCTATTCAGATTCTTTTTAGAGACAGGTTCTCACAGAGTTGCTCAGCACCTTGCTTTTGCTGAGACTGGCTTTGAACTCTTCATCCTCCTACCTCAGCCTCCTGAGCTGCTGGGGATTACAAGCATTCACCACTTCACCCAGCTAGTCTACCTCATTTAAAAAAAATGGACAGATAGTCTCTGTGAAATAGACTATAAAATGTACTGCTTATTCCCCTATGGATGGGCATTTAGGTATTTTCTAATTCTATCATAAACATACTGCAGTGAGCATATTGCTACCTGGTACTGCAGGGCTAAAGGATTTTCAAATTGTATACTGCCAAATTTAGAGTGTGCCAAATTGTCTTATTTTTTTCAATAATTTGTATTTCTACCAACAGTATATGATAGTGCTTATTTCTAACATTTGAAATACTCAATATTTTGAATTTTTCCCCAATAATATCTAATTAATTTGCATTTCTCTGATTACTAGTAAAATTGAGCATTCATTTTTTAATTTTAGTAATCATTAGTATTTTTTCCCTGTTCATTTTTGTTTTGTATTATCTTTTTTTAATTAAAATTTTTAGTGCATTTTAGTTTTGCATAATACTGGGGTTCATTTTGACATAATCATAAATGCATGGAATATAATTTACTCCATTTCTGTTCCCAATACTGCCCCTTTCCCTTCCTTCCTCCCTCCCCCCGTTCCCTTTCTCTACTCCATTGGTATTCTATTTATTTACAGTTTTTTTTAAAATTAGTGCATTATAGACCTACATGAAGGTGAAATTGACTGTGGTATATTCATATATGTACATAGGATAGTTTGACCAGTTGCATCCTTCCCTTTCTCTTTCCATCCTCCTTCTCCTTCAATTCCCTTCTTTTGCTCCACTGACTCCCTTCTATTTTCATGGAATTCCCTACACACACACACACACACACACACACACACACACACACACACACACCTCTTTTCCCCCTTATTTTGAACTAGCTTCCGCATATAAGAGAAAATATTCAACCCTTGACTTTCGGATTTGGCTTCTTTCACTTAGCATGATGTCCTCTAGTTCCATCCATTTACTAGCAAATAATTTCATTCTTCATAATTTCATTCTTCTTTATGCCTGATTAATACTCCATTGTGTGTATGTGCCACACTTTCTTTACCCATTCATCTTTTGAAGAGCACCTAGGTTGGTTCCATAATTTGTCCATTGTGAATTGTGCTGCTACAAACATTGATGTGACTGTATTCAGATAGTAGGCTGATTTTAGATCTCTTGGATATATACCAAGGAGTGGGGTAACTGTGTCATATGGTGGTTCCATTCCTAGTGTTTTTGAGTAATCTCCATACTACTTTCCAGAGTGGTTGTATTAATTTGCATTCAACAGTGTATGAGTATACCTTTACCCCCACATCCTTGCCAACATTTATTATTATATGTATTCAGATTTGTGTTGTCTTTTCTAAATGAGTGGTGGCAAACAATATTTGGGATGAGGTAGCTTTTAAAATGTTTTCTAGTTAACACCAGAAGTTATATATCTAGTATTATTATTTTTTGTCACTTGTCAATATCTGGCATTGTTTTCTTATTGGCACTTTTAAATATTTTGCACTGTTAATTTTCTGTAATGAAATAGAATGTACTTAATTTGGCCTTTCAGTTCCATTCTGTAATGTTTTTACAAGATAAAATTATTCCAAGCACTTGAACAAATGACTATTTGGAAACTTTCTAAATATTTTGGATATAAACCCATTTCTGTTATATTGCAATATATTTGCAAATATCTTCTCCTGGAGTGTCATTAGCTTACAACTTTTTGCATCTACTTTCTTTTTCTTCCTTTGTGTTGGGGGTTGAACCCAGGGATGCTTTACCACTGAGGTACATTCCCAGTCCTTTTTATTTTTTATTTTGAGACAAGATCTCCCTAAGTTGCTGAGTGTCATGATAAATTACTGAGACTGACTTTGCACTTGTGATCATCCTACCTCAGCTTCCCACGTAACTGGGGTTACAGCCATGTGCCACCATGCCTGGCTTGCTTTATTCTTTAATATCATTTCCTTTCCTAACATCCTGAATTGGATACTTATCTCATCAATTTTTGGTCTTTCTTCTTTTCTATTATATGTGCTTTAAGTGTATAAATATATAACATCTGCTTGAGCTGTATCACATAGATTTTGATATATAGAATTATTTTCTAATTTGTATTACATTGTCTTTATGATTCACAAATTACTTGAAATATGTTATTAATTTCTCAACATATGAAGATTTTAAACATATTTATTTGTTATTGATGTCTAATTTTATTGCATTGTGGTCAGAGAATATGATGTATAGGAACATTCTTTGAAATTTGTTGAGACATTTTATTATTTTAGATGTGGCCAATTGTTAAACATTTTATTACTTAGAGTTGTCAGTTTTGAAAACCATTCCACATGTCCTTGAGAAAAATGTGTTTTAGTCTCCATCACTAATTTTTGTCCATTTACATGTGTAACTCTTGCAATTTTACTTTCAATACTTACAATGATACATGAATATGCAATAAGAGTTAGTGAATTTTTATCTTTATTATTTTATAAAGATCTCTTTTGTTCTTAGTACTTCAATGTTTGCCTCAAAGTCTATTTTGTCTAACACTAATGTAGGCATAACACCTTTATTTTGTTTAGTACCCAAAAAATACATCCATTTTCTGTTCTTTAACTATTACTCTATTTGTGTTCTCAGGTTCAAGGTGAATAATTGTGTGAAGAAGATTTAGTGGCATTTAAATATTCTGTTTGACGATCTCTGAATTTACTTGATAAGTTTAGTTCACTTGGTTGAAGTTACTGATAATTTTGGGCTTACCATTTATTTTGTGCTATTATCCCACATTATTCCTATCTTTTCCCCCCTCCTTTATGCTTTACTTAAATTCATTCAACTTTATTTTTTCTTTAAATCCTTTTTATCCCTCTATTAACCTGGAAGGTATTCATGCCTTTTGTATTTTCTTATTGTAATTAAAAAGTTAACATGCATACAAAACCTAAGATTAGCCTAAAACTCATCCATATCTTTAATTTCCCAACAATGCAACATTTTTCAGTGCTTCTATTATCTATCTTCAGATCTGTTGTATCTTATGTCTCTTTTAAACCCATACCACACGGTTCATTCTAGTCCATTCTCCTTACATATTTATAACTCCCATTTCAAGAGACCAAGAAACATGGCTTCTGTCTCCTTAAGGCACCTCCTTACATCCTCATTCATAGAACTAGGTTTAGAATGGCTAATTCATGCTTACTCCAAAACTGACAAATCTAAAACTAGAGTTCAGTCTTTGCCTTTAGACTGGAGTATATGAATCTAGATTCATACAGAGCTTGGATTAGTTCTTTTCTTCCCTTGTCACTGTTTTTATTCTTTATATTTAATACAGTCAGGTTAGTTTGTAGGTATGCAAAACATTGCTGCGATTCCAAAAGTAAAAATTTTTCATAAAAAGGAAATAGAAGGAAGTATTACCTCCCCTCTTTCTTCTTCCCAACTTCACTTACTCTAAATAGCCATACTCATTTCTTTCTAATTTAATTTTTGGCAGTGTTGGGGATTGAACCCAGGGTCTTGAGCTTGCTAAGTAAGTCTTGTACCTCTGCGCTGCACTCCAACCCCTAACTCATTAATTTTGGACTTATCTTTTCTGTGTTTCCTTTTGTATAAACAGATTTGTTAATAGTTTTCATGTAGGATTGTGTATGTAAGTTCTCAGCTGAGGTTTGGAGTAGCATTTTTGCCACTTAGTGCTTAGTGAACATTTGAGATGAAGTCCAATTTTTTCTATAGATTTAGAGTTTGGCTCCAGAATTTATTAGCTATAGCTATATAGACCTATATAGGCCAAACTTCTCTATTCTCTTCTCTAATTCACCTTCCTTCTGTTCTTCCAAAACTCAAGATTGAGAGATATGAATTAAAAATGGAAAAGTAGACAATAGAAAAGTGAGGGTAAAATTGTCCTATGTTCTAGTAAATGCTCATGGTCACCTGGAGAAGGAACAGCCATGCATAGTGCATGAGCTTCCTCCAAGACATGTTCATGGAGGGGTCTTTCCTGAGACCACTTTTAGGCAGGTGCAGTTTCCAGGTCTCTGTGGTAGTGATGAGGACCTGGGTGAGGGCAAGAACTTTCAGGAGGTTTGTGGGAAGGAATATTGAGGACCCTCATGAGATGTATGGTGCACAGTGAGGATTTTTGAGGGGCCTGGTTGTGTGAGGATTGTCTTAAAAAGTGAGTTATAAACAGTGGCAATCCAGGCCAGCTTAGAGCTCACAAGGGGTTGAGGGGGGAGTACTAATGGAGGCTACTGGAGACAGAGACCCTCCCCATGCAGGTCTTTCAAGCAGGACTTAGCATGTCTTCCTCCATGCTGTATTAGCCTCATGATTCACTTCTAACTACACTGCTCATTGTTTGCCCATGATCTATAATTTTCTGGTACAAGAGACTACTTTGATAGTGGCTCAGATATAATCAGGCATAGTTAACATATTTTAGAATTTTAGTTTAAATGCAAAGAACGAAGATCCTTCCCAGAAGTTACGGTGTAGTTAGTTACTTGTTTTTAATCTGCTGTACATGTTTCTTCAATAATCTAAAACTAGCTTGCAAACAAAAGTGGAATTTGCCTTTGAGCATAATATTGGCACATTTGCAGGATGGCTATTCCTTCATTGTGTCCAAACAGCTTTTTCTAGTTATTTTTGGAGTTTCGCATAAGAACGTGGAGCCCGATTAAAAAAGATTATGAGACAGATAGAAGTAGCATGGATTTTCTTTCTTTCTTTCCTTCTTTCTTCCTCTTTTCTCTGAATTGCTTTTCAGTTATGATCCCTGATTCTCATTTTCTCTCTCTTAAGTTCTCTCCAGCACAGACAAGGGTGATTCCTAGAGCTCTTACTTTCTCGGGGAAAAGTCTGGGATGAGCTTGTTATTCTTTCCAGGAGTCAGCAAACCATGGCCCTATGGGCCAAGTCCAGTCCTCTATTTTTTTTCAGGAAGATTTGTTGGAACACATCTCTGCTCATTCCTTTACATATTGTCTATGGCTGCTTTCCCACAATATCAGAGTCGAGAAGTTCCGGCAGAGATCATATGACCTGAAAAGACTAAAATATTTTCTGTCTTGCCCTTTTTAAAATGAGGTTGCTGATTGTTTTCCTTAGGATGTTTAAAACTTTTGGATGTTGTGGAATAGAACCCTTCACTAAACTGAGTGATTAAGTGCTATTCCAAGGACAGCATGTCTTTTTGTTGTTTTCAGTAAAAACTGCATAAGATGTACTCTCATTTATATACCTTCAAAGGATTCTACTTTTTATATGCCCACATTTTATTTTATTTTACTTTATTTTATTTTTTACCTGAAACTAGAGAACTCCCAGGAGTTACTTATGAGGATCAAATGAATTAATATATGTAAAGTACCTGGAACATAGTAAGTGCCACATAAGCATTTGTGGTTTAGAGTGTGCATTTTGCATGAGTTAATGCCATCGTAGCTAATCTTTCACATTGATTTAACAATGACTGCATAGTGAAGGTTTGATCATTTTCCTAGTCCTGTGTCCTGAAATAGTGGTTAGGGATATGTGGCAAGCATTGTCACCAAATTCTACCCTGATGGAGCTTAATATGGCCCAGTGGCAGCTCAACACAAGTACCCCGTGCCCTGTCTTGGTGAAGAGCCAGTTCTGTAGCACGCACAGTTGTATGGCTGAGTGCAGCCAGGACACATGGTTATCCTCAAGGTGGATTTTTCACTTACTGGGATCACTGATCTCCTGTGAACACTTCATGGTCCTTGACTCATAGTTCAGAGACTGATTTAAAATTTTATCTCCTTTTCTGCTAGGTTTTCTTAGGTCTCAGATCTGCCAAACCCAGGACTGTGAGTTCAGCTGATGGAGATTTAAATTTCAGTTAGGCAAGGATCAGAAGATCAGCTAAAGTACAGGGGGATAGGTGGGTTTTGTAAGTTAATGCCAGTTCATTCCTGACTCCACTTCTGAGGCCAGAGGCAAGGGACTGATTCTGCTCATAAATGGGACATTGGGGTTAAGCTGTGGGATGGGACTCATGCATTAAAAGGTGTAGAAGGATGCCTGGCTCATGGAGTATGCTCTGTAAGGGATTCCCCCCTTCCTCCTCTTCTTCTCCTCCTCTTTCTTATTCTTCCTTTTCTTCTTCCTCTTCTTGTCCTCTCCTATTCTTATGGTTATCATAGTTATTGTTATCTAGACACTTGCTGCAGCCTTCCTGCTCAACACTAGGGTGGACTAGAGCAGCGTTGCTAATCAGTCCAGGGGAATATGAGAAACCCTGCATTTGCGCCTGGGCCTGGCATTAGGGAAAAGGCCCCTTAGAATGTGTCACCACAGACCTTGGCCACACACAGTTTCAGCATTAGAATTACACTGCTCACATGCTCTGGGATCCTCCCATTCAAGAAATTAATATGAAAAGTGCTCAGAGCTGCTAAAAGCCTTGGATGCCTGGCAGAAGCAAACACAAAATCAGATTTCAGGCACATGAGCTCAGCTCAAATTCTAAAGATTACACAGATATAAAATGTGTGAAGAAGATTCATAATCCAGTATTTCAAAACACAGAAATAAATCATGCTCTGAGTAAGAGTCAGAAGGCACATACTGGGTGGTCTCAGGATTTCATGGGTTTCAATTATAGAACTATTACCTAAAGATCGTATAATAAACAACAATGTTGTTAATAAGTAATAGAATTATTCAAAACATAGAAGAAAGAATAAAAGACTATAACAAAGGATAGTGATAGATTTTAAAAGGGACCAAAAGAAGAGTGTATGTTAAAAGATGATCTCACTCAGTATCATGTTGTTGAGGTGGTAGGAGTTTGAAGGAGGAAAGGTAATCAAGTAGGAAGAAAAGGACTTGTTGAACCCATTTTCCATTGATGGAGATTGAGCTAACTGCAATGATCTGTTCTTCAGTACCTTGTGATATTAAATAAAACCACTCTTTTTATTTCATTTGTTTATACCAGGGATTGAACCCAGGGGTGCTTAACCACTGAGCTAAGTCCCCAGCCCCTTTCTTTTTTTTTGCAGTGCTTGGGATTGAACTCAGGGCCTTGTGCTTGCTAGACAAACACTCTACCAACTGAGCTATATCCCCAGCCCCACTTTTTTTTTTTTAATGGTGATCCTCCTGCCTCAGCTTCCCAAATCTCTGGGATTATAGGTGAGTACCACCATGCCCAGTAAAACCACTGTTTTTAAAAAGTGATGTCAATCGACTTATATAAAACCATGACAGCAGAGATAAAAAAGGACAGGAGTTCCTTCCAGTGGGAATACTCAGTCCATAGCATATTTCATGTGTCACCTAAATGTAAATATAAAATTTGGAATTCACCCTGTTTGCACAGGTGTCCTCACAGAGCTAACCGAAATCCTTTTAGTTCCCAAAATCTGTGTAAGATTCGTTTCTTTTCTTCTTTTGACTTAGTTTCCCTTATGTTTCTGATCTGCCTTCACTGAACAATCCCAGTTGACATATTAGTCAGGAATCTTTTGGCTTCAGCTGAAACACATTCCAACTAGTTTAAGCACAAAATAGTCCATGAATAGTTATGTCTTGCTTAATAGTTATGTCTGGGAAAAGTGTCATTGGGTAATTTGGTCATTGTCACACCATAGGGAGTGCACTTACACTGACTAGGTGGCCTGGTCAGTCACCCAACCATTGTCAAGTGCTGTATGTACATGTGATTGTATGTGCTTTTATATGGCCCGGGGTGCACTAGGCTTGTTCACATCAGCACCACCGCAAACACGTGAGCAATGAGCTGGGCTGTGACATTATGATGGCTATGATGTCATTAGGAATTTTGCAGCTTCACTCTAGTCCTGTGGGAGAACCATTGCATGTGGTCTGTTATTGACTGACGTGTCATTATGCAGCACATGATTCCATTTGCAGCCTTGTTGGATCTAGGGTCTCACTTGGGTTTCAGTCCCCCCTCTGGCTTTTCTGTCACCTAACCTGGCCCTCTTCTGGGGTGGGCTGTTTCCAGGCAATGTTCCTAAGGTGATCATGAAGCCCCCAGGAGTTTTCTACCTGAAACAAATTTTCAATTCCTCCTCCTCTCCTTCTCCATGGTGCTGGGGATCAAACCAGGATTTTATGCAAACTAGAAAAGTGCTCTATCACTAAACTACACTGCCGACTCCATCAAATGTCTTCATTTTTGAAAGCATCATTTAAAAAAAACAGATATTTTATGACTATGTTGATTTTGGCATAATCTATCTCTCAGGAATCCTGGAACTTGTCAATTGGTAACTTCCTTGTTGTTGAAGGATTTTTTAGTGAACATCTTGTCTCTATACCTTTGGGTTGTTGCATCAAATTGAGCACGTGTTTTGGCTTCAGAAATTGCAAAATAGTAGAATCTGTTTGTTAATAATTTGGAGTAACAAGGATGACTGAATTGTTGGATTTTTGCAGAAAAGCACCTAAAATCACCTTCAACAACCAAAATAAAAATATAGTCAAATCATTCAAATCATATAGTACAATATGCAGACTGCAAATAAATGGGAATGTCATCTGTGGACTTCTAAAGTGGAGCAAATTTCATTTTAAAATAGAGGTGGTCGGACAAAGTAGCCTCTTTGGGGTTGATACAAACTTTAGAAAACCAGGAAATACCCAGGTGATGATACAAAATTCTAAAGTGAACTTTCTGTAAAAGTATTTAAGAAGACCCACATAATTCACAAGAAGTGAAATCTATTACACTTCTCTTGCACAGGTAGATTTTAGAGAGGACAGGTAAGAGATGAGGAGGATGGAAATTGAGACACACAGCTCAGAGGCGAGCATGTTGTTGGGAAAACAAGGGTAATTATCCTGGGACAAAGAAAAATGAACGTGGATGTCAAGTGGAGTTGAATTCAGGAAAGAGTTCAAAAGCACGATGGATAGTTCAGGTTTAGTTCGGTAGGTGGGGCAGGGAGGAAGGAATCTTCAACACGGACACTGGCAGCCCCTTTGACAGTCCCGCCGCTGAGCCAGGTGAGCGGGCTTGAATCTGAGCGTTCCATCGCCGAGGTCCCGCACCTGCTCTCAGGAACAGCATCTCAGTGTTTCCCCAAGCAGACATCCGTAGTTGAGAGGAAACCTGTCACCTGGGGCATCATGCCTTGTGGGCACACAACGTTCCTAATCCCTCTTCTGTGTGACAACCTTTCGGTATTTGAAGACAGCTGTCACATCTTCCCCCAGATCCTTACGGTTTAGAGCACAGAAGAAATGCGATGAATGGGGGGTGTTCATGGGTGGCAGGTTACTGTGAAGAGGCGGGGCTCTGAGTGAGGGCCGGACACTCTTCCTGCTGCAGGGCAGCGATCCAGCTTCACGCTGCTGTGAGTTGTCCTGGCATTACTCATCCCAGGTTGAACATAGGACAAATGGCCATGGATTTGGTTTCATGGTGTCTTTAATTCCAAGGCGTGGCAATCTTTCCCTCCCTCTTTCTTTTCTCCCTTTTCGTTTTCCTTCCCTCTTTTTTCCCTTCTCCCCTTCCTAAGGCTTCTCTTTTGTGATAGGACCCGAACAACACAACAGCTAAACAGTTCAGGCTTTGCAAGTCAGTCCTGGAGTTGGATTTGGCGTTTCTACTTGCTCAGTGTGTGACAGTGGACACAATTTTAATCTCTCTGGTTACCTTGCCTTTCCTCCTAAATGAAGTGAGAGAACACCTCATTATAGGATTAATATTGGGCATACATGGTAGAAAGAGATCGATGATACATGATTGGATCACATGATGGCGGAAGCTGAGGAATCCTCAGCTGCAACCTGGAGAACCAATGGTGTAGTTTCAGTGTAAATCTGAGCTGGAGGCCCAGAGGTTCCCATTCAGAAGCCAGCATGCTTGACACCAAGGAAGAGCTGATGCTTCAGGTGAGGTCTGCAGGCAGGAAAAGACTGGTGTCTGTCTCCAGGAGCCAGGCAGGAGCAGTTCTGACCCTGTCACTTATCCTTTTTGCTCTGTTGAAGTGTTGAGTTGGTGAGTCCCACCCACAGTAGAGAGGGCATTCTGCTTTGCTGCTCATCCAGAAACACCTTTACAGACACATCTAGAATGATGTTTGGTAAAACGTGTAGGCACCTATGGCCCAATCAAGTCAACACAAGAAATGAACCACCATGCTTTATAGTACATTTCTAGGAAGGAAGACATTCTAGGAAGAAAAATAGAACCAGGTAAAGGAATAGAATGTTGGGGAGAGTTGTTTCACATTAGGGTAAGTCATCAATCAGGGATGCTTGGAAAGGTACATCCCCACCAACATGGGGTTAAATGAGCACCAAGCTCATTTTGGTGAAGTTGAACTCCAAGCATAGCTGAAATGAACCCCTGGCTCCATATCCTCTAGATAGGCAATTTCCAATGCTATTTCATATTACAGTGACCATTCATGCTGCCTTCTGTGAGGACGACTGTGGTAAAGAAAGCACAGTGCATTGGAAAGGGCAGATTGGACCAAACATTTGGAAGAACTGGTGCCCAGTCCTAGCTCTGCTAGTGAGTCCATCACTGGACCTCTCTGAACTTCAGTTTCATTTTCCAAAAAATGAGAACAATAGTAGTTCCTTAGGAGAATGTTATGAGAAACAGAATGTGTCAATGTATCAGAAAACTCTCTTAGAATAATTTGGGCTCTTGACAAATATAAAATGATCTTAACTCTTTTTGAAAAATGTATCTTCAGTGAGATGGCTGGAGCCAATCATGTCTTGGTAACAGTGAGCTTCCAAGAGTTCTAGTGCATCAAATTCTTAGGGGTTTTCTTTTTCTTTTGGTTAGGAAACTTGATTTCAACATCACAGGAGACTTAAGTGAAAAATTGTTCTATAACCACAATTTTTTTTCTTCAAATGTCTTGATTAATGAATGGCCTTGCTAGATATTTTGCTAGTGGCATAGAAAAAAATAATTTAAAGCCACTAAATGAATCCTAGACTAGTTGTGGTGAAATCATTATGAGGTTTCCTGACTGCATATTAAGACAGTGTGAGTAAAAAATAGTACACATTCTGCTTTCATTCAGCTTAGCTGCTAGCATTGGGAAAGTATCAAGGAAGATAACAACTCTGATAAAACCTCCCTGATCTCTAAATAACTGTAGCCTACTTTCTCGGTGTAGTTGCCTGGCAGGGTAGGCGGAGAGACCACATTGAATTGAACTATCACGGTTCATTTCTCTAATGCTTAACATATGAATTATGTGAAAGGATAATTTTTTTTAAGAACATAATTAGATTTAGTTCACATTTGCTGATACATTATGTACCAAGAGCTGAGCAGCCCAAAGGGTCTGAAGAGGTAATGCATAAAATTCCTTACTTCTTAAGGTGTTCCCAGTCTAGTCAGGGAGATAGAAACATTAGCATAGTGCAATATTCCTGTGGAACTAGTACTGCAAACTGTGTAAAAATGCAGAAGAAGTAAATAAGAGTAGGCAGAGTCCCATCTGGGGACTATGGGAAAAGATTCATGGAATTGGTGAAGGGTAACCTGGGTTTTGAAGGATGATTAGGAGTTTACCTGGCAGAAAAATGTCCTATAACTCCTATAAGTCCTTTTTTGTATTTTCATTAACTTCTATTGGTGAATATTTTTTCCTCCATAAATATACTAGAAACATTTCTACATAGACCCAAACTCGATCTTTACTCTGAATTCCATGAAGACAAAAGAAATAATATGGCTTAGAAGGAAGACTTTTAATATGGTAATTTTATACCATTTTCATCAAAATAACAACCCCTGCCCTCACATGCAGTTACTCTTTACAAGATAATAAGATTTTATTTTTAGAGGCCCCTTAAAAAATCTAAATTTCTGTCTTAATATAGTCCTCACTTAATATAGGGCCTCAGTAAGTTGCTGAGGCTGGCTTTCAACTCGCAATCCTCCTGCCTCGGCCTCCCAAGTTGCTGGGATTACAGGCGTACACCACCATGTCTGGCTTGCTCTTGCTGTTTTCTTTTTGATGGGCCTCTTTCTCTTAATGAATAGTGAGTGGGTAAGGTGTTTGCCAGTGGAAGCTGATAATTTATCAAGAATTTAAGCGACCTGTAGGAGGGAACTAGGCCCTGTTGCCTAGGACAGGGCTCTTGGCACATAGTAAGCATGTATATAAAATTAATTTCATCCAGGAAAGTCGTCCAATCTCAAGTTAACAGACATGGATTTAGTTGCTCATGATGTTAACAGCACAATTAAATTAGTATGAAATTATCAGTAAAAGGACACTGTTCACAGGCTATTTCACTTCCAAGTGCATACCTTTAGAGGGGAAAAACAGTTCTGGACAGACAGTTGGAGATGTTTGCAGACAGGACATATCTACCACAGACATAGCAGAGCAAGCTCTGCAGAGACACTGCTTTATATTAGAAACTCACTCCTTCTTCCTCTCTCCTTCCCTCCTCTCCCCTCCTCCCTCCCTTCCTCCCTTCCTTCCTAGGATTAAACCATGGGCACTTTACCACTGAGTTACATCCCCAGCCCTTTCTATCTATTTTGAAACAGGTTCTCACTAAGTTGCTAAGGCTGGACTCAAACTTGCAGTCCTCCTGCCTCAGCCTCCCAAGTCTCTGGATTACAGGTGTGCATCACCATGCCTGTTTTATTTTCTCCTGCTTTCTAAGTGTATATACTGCAGAACGTCTTCATGAGATATAGGACATATTACCTGGGTTCAGATCCATGCTTTGCCACTTAGCTATGTGACATCCTGAACAAATCATGGAATTCTTATATGATATACTTTTCAGGACTGATTAAAATAGTCCCTGTCTATAATATAGAGTTATTGTTTTATCTATTAAATCAGTAGATCAGTGTGGAGGATGTTTTAGTCAGCTTTTTTGCCTCTGTGACTAAAAGATCAGACCAGAACAATTTTAAGGGAAGAAGAGTTTATTTGAGGGCTCACGGTTTCAGAGGTCTTAGTCCATAGAAGGCTGGCTCCATTCCTCGGGGCTCAAGGTGAGACAGAACATCATGGTGGAAGAGAGTGGCAGAGGGAAGCAGCTCACATCATCAGGAGCAGAGAGAGAGAGAGTCTTTACTCTCCAGATACAAAATCTATACCCCAAAGCCATGTCCCAATTACCACCTCCCCCAGCCACACTCTACCAGTTCGGTTAATCCCACCAGAGATTAATTCACTGATTGGGTTAAGACTCTCACAACCCAATCATTTCTCCTCTGAACCTTCCTGCATTGTCGCACATGTGAGCTTTTGGGGGACACCTCATATCCAAACTATAACAGAGGACATACCATTTAATATAATGATGCATGTAGCCTTCTGATACAGAATGGCAGGGAGCCCGTTAGTTCTCCCAGGCTTCCTCACCTTGCAGCTTTAGAGGGTGCAGAACTGAGTGGAAACCCTTCTTTCTCTACTTGTGCAGTGGTTCCTTCTGATCCTCTCTCACATCAGCCTGCTGTGAGCTTTGCAATCTGCCTCATATTTTGAGTGCTTTCCTCTGGCTGCATTCAGTTGCTTAAGCATTATGTTTATTTTTACTCTTCCTTGTTTTTTTCAGAGTTGTGTTTTAGATGAAGTCCATCGTTAAGCCAAGAGCTGAATTAAAATACAGTTCAAGAGGTCGTCCTCCTTATCCCTTTGCTTAACTTTATTTTGTTCAGGGTATGCTAAGACTTACTAGGATATTTGTAAAAAAAATTGCAAATGTCCAAAGTGGCCAACATTTCTCCGTGTTTTAGCTATAAGTACTGAGAACAGAAAGGATTTAGTTTATTTAAAAATTAATCACTGAATATTGTTTTAACAATAAGTATATATACTTATTCCTCTTTAATGCAATTTAAGTTATATTTTGCTGCTGGGTTTTATGTAACATTGACCTGGTCCCCCAGGTATATAATATTTTTCCCCCTATCACTTGATTCTTTAACACATTTTAAGTCACTTGCTCCTTCCTTTCTTCCCTCCTTCTATCCTTCCTCCCTCCCCCCTCCCTCCCTCCCTCCCTCCCTCCCTCCCTCCCTCCCTCCCTCCCTCCCTTCCTTCCTTCCTTCCTTCCTTCCTTCCTTCCTTCCTTCCTTCCTTCCTTCCTTCACCACTGGGCCACATCCCAGCCCTTTAAAAATATTTTTTGTAGAGACAGAATTTCACTGAGCTACTTAGGGCCTCACTAAATTGCTGAGGGTGGCTTTCAACTCGCAGTCCTCAGGCCTCAGCCTCCCAAATCGCTGAGATTATAGACGTGCACCACCATGTCTGACTCGCTCTTGCTGTTTTCTTTTTGATTGGCCTCTTTCCCTAAATGAACAGTGAGATGGATAAGGT
The DNA here is from genome assembly GCF_902686455.1 of Sciurus vulgaris. Taxonomy (NCBI): domain Eukaryota; kingdom Metazoa; phylum Chordata; class Mammalia; order Rodentia; family Sciuridae; genus Sciurus; species Sciurus vulgaris. Next base: position 192,622,231 of record NC_136461.1, read on the forward strand.
GTTTGCCAGTGAAAGCTGATAGTATTTTTCTTCAGTTTTGAATCTGGGCTGATTTTAATAAGACAAGAGTTTAAATATATTTCTCAAAATATTCACTACAGCAGCTGGAATTTTGTTTGAGATATGTAATTACAGAAATTGATCTTAGCAGCTTTAAAGCTCTTTGTCCCAAGTATTTGGACATCTAGATGCCTCTGGCAAAGGCAAACCTGCTAACAGGACAATTGTGGCACCTCATCTATGGGTAGGTTCACCCCGACTAAACCAGCCTGAAAACCTATGCATTGAATTTGTGCTTGCTACAGTGGAAAATAGCCACTAGGGTTCATTGTATTAGCATGTATCTTAGAACTAATAACCTGGATTTAGGACATTTGGAAAAAAATGTTTTCATGGTTCCCTTGTGAGTGTGTACTTACTTCAGAATGCAAAACCAATAATAGATTTTGACTTCTGAAGTCCTTTCAAAGAGCATGTCTTTAAGGATGCTGAGGTAACAGATGCTAGTCTGACATAATAGATGCTGGTCTTAGGAGACAGGGCACCGGTCTCAATTTCAAATACAATGTGCTGAGTCATAGCTTGCATTTAGGATTTTTGGTGCTTGCATCGTGTGACATAAACATGAAAGTATCTTCTTAGATAGTATCTCCTGCATACCAGATGGGGTTACTTCACTTTTAGTTGGTTAGTTTGGATATTTGTGTGTGTGTAGCATAATAAGCACCCCACCCTTTCTCCCCCAAGATCTCAGATGTTGACCACCACCCATATCTATCCACATGGTGCTGGCACCACCCCAAATCTGTGGTCCCCTCACCCGAGCAGTTCACCTGGATCCCGCCTTCCCTGGTCCCTTGCTTTCCTTTTTACCTAGGTCTACCACTGCACTGAAATGTAATGTTCTTGTACCTACTTTTTGTCCCCCACCAAATATTGCTTTTTCCCAAATGCCAATATGTTGCTGAGGTTCCTTCACCTTGCTGCATTTCAGTGAAATACCTCATTTAATTTTGCTGTCGTATTACAGTTCATTCAATGCCATAATTAATGATCCTGTCTCATATTAATGGTATTTGAGCCATTTCCAGCTTCCTGCTGCTGTGAACAGTGCTACTCTTAAACTCCATCTACTTGCCTCCTATTGTATGTGTGAAAGAATTTCCCTTGTTATAGACTTAACTGTGGAATTTCTGGGTGATAAGGTTGGTTGAATATTCAACTTTAGAAGGAAATGCCAAAAATGCTCCAAAGAATTTACAACAAATTACATTTTCACCCAAAATGTACAAAAGATCCTCAGGTGTCATCAGTTGTTCCTCACTTAGGATTATTAGACTTACTATTTTGTTACTTTTTAATAATTGATAATACTTATTATTTATGTTTTAAAATGGACTATTTGGTGAGATAATTATAGGTTCACATGAAGCTGCAAATAATGATGTAGAAATATCCTAGGTATGTTTTTACCCAGTAGTATTTTGCAAAATTGCAAAATTGTAGGACAGTGTCAAACTATCACACCAACATTGGTGCAGCCCACTGACTTGGTCAGACTCCCCACTTCCACTTGTCTTCTCTTGTGTGTGTGTGTGTGTGTGTGTGTGTGTGTGTGTGTGTGTGCGTGCATGTGTGTGTGCCTGCACGTACATGAGTGCATGTACATGAGTGCATGTATTTAGTTCTAGATGATTAGATCATATGTTTATGCTTGTGCACACACATCTGTAGCCAGTATGCTGAGCAGTGCCATCAACATAAAGATGCTCTGCTTCCTTCTTTTATAACCATACCTCCCTTCTTTCCACAGACCCACTGCCCATCCCTAACCCTTGGCAACCACAAATCTGTCTTTAATTTCTAAAACTTTCTCACTTTTAAAATGTTAAATCAGTGGGATCATACAATATGTAATCTTTGGGGATTGGCTTTTTCTCTCAGGATAATTCCCTGGAGAGTCATCCAAGTTGTTGTGTGTATCAATACCTTGTTCCTTTTTATCATTGAGGAGTATTCTGTAGTGTGAATGTTTAATCATTCATTTGTTGAAGGACATCTGGATCGATGCCAACTTTTGATTATTGCAAATAAAGGTACTTTGAATGTTGATGCACCATTTGAGTGTGAGTGTGTGACACGTCGGTTTTCATTTTAGGACATAAATATCTCAGGTTGTGATTATTAGATCTATGGTATTTGCATGTTTAGTGTCTTACAAAATTGTCACACTGTTTTTCAGAGCAGTGTACTATCATATATTCTCATCAGAGATCTATCAGTGAATCAGTTGCTGCACATATGCGCCAATATTCATGGTGGTCATTATTTTTTATTTTAACCATTCTTATGGCTACGTAGTGATGTCGTTTTGTGGGTTTAATTTGCATTTCCCTGATGGCTTATTATATTGAACTTTTTTTATGTGCTTATTTACTATCCGTACATCCTGTGTGTAAAAGTCCATTTATATCCTTTGTCCATTCTAATTGGATTTTTCTTTTCTGAGGAGTTTTGAGAATTCTTTATGTATTTTTGATACTAATCCTCTTTGGATGTTGGTTGCAAATATTGCTCTCAAACTGTAGCTTGTCTTTTCGTCCTCTTCATATGAGCTTTCCCAGAATAGAAGCATTTTTTTTTTTTTGATGGGGTTGATTTATCTTTCTTTAGAGTTCTGCAGTTTTCATTGTAGAGGTCTTTCACCTCTTTTATTGGATTGATTCACAGATATATTTTTTTGAGGCTATTGTGAATGGAATAGTTTTCCTAATTTCTCTTTCAACTGATTCACCATTAGTGTATAGGAACACAATTGATTTTAGGTGTTAACTTTTTATCTTGCTATTTTGGTGAATTCATCTATGCGTTCTATAAGTTTTCTGGTGGAGTTTTTTGGGTCTTCTAAATATAGAATCATGTCAGATGCAAATGGGGATAGTTTAAGTTCTTCTTTTCCTATTCTTATCCCTTTAATTTCTTTCTTTTGCCTAATTGCTCTGGTTAGAGTTTCAAGGACTATGTTGAATAGAAGTAGTGAAAAAGGACATACCTGTCTTGCTCCAGTTTTTAGAGGGATTGCTTTCAATTGGGTTTAGCATAAAAGTTTTTATAATATTGAGGTATGTTCCTACTATTCCTATTTTTTCTAGTGTTTTGAACATGAAGGGGTGCTGTATTTTGTCAAATGCCTTTTCTGCATCTATTGAGATAACTGTGTGATTTTTGTCTTTAAGTCTATTGATGTGATGGATTACATTTATGAATTTCTGTATGTTGAACCAACCTTGCATTCCTTGAATGAACCCTACTTGATCATGGTGCACTGTTTTTTAAATATGTTTTTTGTATGCAGTTTGCCAGTATTTTATTAAGAATTGTTGCATCTGTGTTCATCAGGGATATTGGTCTGAAATTTTCTTTCCTTGATGTGTGCTTGTCTGGTTTTGTTATCAGGGTGATACTAGTTTCATAGAAAGAGTTTGGAAGGGTTTCCTCCTTTTCTATTTCATGGAATAATCTGAGGAGGTTTGGTGTTCTTTGAAGGTTTGGTAGAACTAGGCTGAGAATCCATCTGATCCCGGGCTTTTCTTGGTTGTTAGCCTTTTGATGGCATTTTCAAATTCATGGCTTGAAATTGGTCTGTTTAAATTTTCTATATTGTCCTGATTCAATTTGGGTAGGTCATATGTCTAAGAATTTGTCAATGTATTCAAGATTTTCTGTTTTATTACAATATAAATTTTCAAAGTAGTTCTGATTATCTGACTATTTGAATTTCAGTAGTATCTGTTGTGATATTTCCTTTTCATCACAAATTTTAGTAATTTGAATTTTCTCTTTTTCTCATTCTCTTCATTAGTGTGGCTAAGGGTTTATCAATTTTATTTATTTTCTCAAAGAACCAACTTTTTGTTTTGTCAGTTTTTTGGATTTTTTTTGTTTCAATTTCATTGCTTTCAGCTCTGATTTTAATTATTCCTGTCTTCTACTGCATTTGGTGTTGATTTGTTCTTCTTTTTCTAGGACTTTTAGATGTTAGGTTATTTATTTGTTGCCTTTGCATTCTTTTAATGAATGAGTTCAATGCAATGAACTTTCCTATTAGAACTGCCTTGGTAGTGTCCTAGAGATTTTGATATATTGTATTGCTATTCTCATTTACCTCTAAGTATTTCTTGTTTCATCCCTGATTTCTTCTGCTATCCATTTGTCATTCAACAGTGTATTATTTAGTCTGCAGGTGTTATAATAGCTCCTATTGTTCATTTTATTGTTGATTTCTAACTTCATTCCATTATGATCTGATAGAAAGCAAAGTATTATTTCCATTATTTTTCCTATTTGCTAACAGTTGATTTGTGGCCTACAAGATGGTCTATTTTAAAGAAGGATCCATGTACTGCTGAGAAGAAAGTGTATTCAGTTATTGAATGAAATATTCTACATATGTCTATCAAGTCTAAATTATTAATTGTTTGTTTTTTTTTTTTTTTTTTTTTTTTAGTTCTGTAGCTTCTTTATTTAGTTTTTGTTTGGAGGATCTATTCAGTGGTAACAGAGGTGTGGTATAGTTACCCAGTATTATTTGGTTGTAGTTAATTTAATTCTTGAAATTGAGAAGGATTTGTTTGATGTACGTAGATGCTCCGTTTTGAGTGGCATAAATATTTATGATTGTTATGTCTTGTTGATGTATAATTCCTTTAAGCAATAAGAAATGTCTTTCTTTGTCCCTTCTGATTAACTTTGACTTGGAAGTCCACTTTATCTGATATTATGAGGATAGAAACCCCTACTTGTTTACAAGATCCACATCCTTTTACCTGGGGATGTCTTTGTCTATGAAGTGAGTCTCTTGGAAACAGATTGTTTTTTAATCCAGTCTACCAGTCTATGTCTTTTGATTGATGAGTTTAGGCCATTTACAGTCAATGTTATTATCGAGACATGATTTTTATTCCCTGTCATTTTGATTTATTTCTGGTTTGTAATTTAAATTAGTTTCTCCTTTGACTGACTTTTCTTTTAGTGTAGTTCCTCCCTTTGTTGGTTTCACTTATATTTTTCATGTCTTCATGAAATATTTTATTGAGTATGTTTTACAGTGTAGGCTTTTTAGTTGTGAATTTTTTAAACTTTTTTTTAATCATGGAAGTTTTTTTATCATCAATTCTGAAGCTTAATTTTGCTGAGTATAGTATTTTTGGTTGGCATCCATTTTCTTTCAGAGCTTGGTATGTATTATTCCAAGACCTCCTAACTTTGAGAGCCTGGGTTGAAAAATCAACTGAGATCTGGATTGTTTCCTTCTAAATGTGACCTGTCATTTTTCTCTGGTTGTCTTTGAAATTCTATTCTTGTTTGGTATGTTAGGCATTTTTATAATGTGCTTCATGTGGGTCTGTTGTAATTTTGTATATTTGGGGGTCCTGTAAACTTCCTGTATTTGACTTTCAATTTCATTCCTTAGGTATGGGAATTTTTTTCTGATATTATTTCATGAGAAGATTGTTCATTCTGTTGGTTTCTATCTCCAATCCTTCATCTATTCCGATAAATCTTAATTGGTCTTTTCATGTTATCCCATAGTTCTTGGAAGTTCTGTTCATGGTCTCTTAACATCTTTTATCTATGGCCAACATTATTTTCAAGATTATATAGTTTGTCTTCATTGCCTGAAACTGTGTCTTCCGAGTGGTCTAGTCTTATTGGTGATGCTTTCTATTGAATTTTAAATTTTGTTTATTGATTCATTCATTTTAAGGATTTCTGCTTTATTTCTTTTCAGAATCTCTATCTTGTTATTGAAGTGTCCTTTTACTTCCTTTATTTTCTTTCTGATTTCACTCCTTACATTGTCTTTTACCTCAAAGATCAGTTTATGTATGTACATTCTAAACTTCTCTGACATTTCTCCTACTGTTATGTAAATGGAGTCTGTTATTGAAGTAACTTGGTTTGTTTGGGGAGATTTGTTTCCTTCATGTTTCATGTTGTTTGTGTGTCTACCCATCTAACAGTACGGACCTGAGGCAGTAGAGAGTGGACCCTGCGGACTTATCATATCTCTGAAAGTTTCCAGTACTTCGCTGTTTAGGGAGAGACAAATAATTACAACCAATACAAACAATATACAACATTCATCCAAATAGTTCCTACTCCAACTATGATGCCTATAATGGTAATTATCACAATTAGCAGAAATGATATCAGTTATTGCTAAAAACAGGAAATTCACAAATGGGTTAACAATTTTGAATGATGGACAGGGAGGGAACAGAAGTGGTGTAGGATGTGATGATTATGAGTGAGGAGGAGAGAAGATAGAAGTAAAAAATAAAGGAAAAGTGAAAGAACAATAGAGATTGATTGTTAACAACAGAAAAGAGAAAGCGAATGAAGGGAAAGAGATAAATGAGAAGAAAAAATATAGAAACATTTTAAAAATAAAAATAGAATACAAGAAAACTGAAATATACTAATCAAACTTCCTAATCCTCAAAAAGTTGATCCATAAAAATAACTGGCTTCAAAAATTCTAGAAGTGAGAAGGAAAAACAAAACAAAACAAAACAAAACAAAACAAAAAAAAAAACCCCACCAAATGTGAATATGTGTAAATTGCCATGAATCATTAAGGTCATGATTAAACAGAGAAAAGAAAAAGGAAAAAAATGACCTTGATGAAAAGTTAAAGAATTGTTTCCATTGGAGTTCAAAGGATTCTCAGCTTCCCTTCTCAGCAGTGTTCTGTGAGGTGCCCTGGATTGTGATGCCAGCTCCACCCTCAGGGTGGGGTTTTAGGAGTGAGGAGTTAATCCTGTAAGTGGAACTCCTGGAGGCAGGGTTTAGGTGTAAGTGGGCTACACATTCTTCAAGGAATGCCAGTTGGTCTGGAGAGTTTAAATCCACACACCTCCACGGTCCAGCAGTTGCCAGTGCACACTGGAGGACTGCACCCCAAGGATCACCCCTTGGTCCTACTGGAACGGTGGGGGAGCCAATTCTTAGTCCACCTGTGGACCCTGCTTCCTGGTCTCTAAACTCAATCTCTTCCACCCCTGCCCTTTCAAATTCTTGACCAGCTGGTCCTGCAAGCAGCCAGGTTAGAGGAGGAGGGAAAAGCCAGGTGGGTTTCCATGACCAGTTGTCCCCTGTGTAAACCTCTCTCCATTTGGTTTTGTCTTGGCTACTTAGGCATGTCCTATGTTGTACAGTGTGCGTTTGCCAGGCCTGATTACGGGGCCAAACTTGGGTTCACCAGGAATTGGCTCCCCCAGTTTCTGGCTCCCACACAGTAACTACAAAACGGATTCTTCCTCTCTCCTCCACATGCAACCAGGAGAAATGGAGATATTTTCCCCTACACGAGGATGTCGTGCAGTGTGCCTTTCAGTTTAGTCAGGCATTGTCTTTGATCACTAGACTCTCCTTACCCAGATGTGCCTCAGGCCTCCTAAAAATAGGATTCCTTGAATTCCCTTATTCTTTCACTTTGCTCACAGAGGGACCACTCTGGCTGGTGCCTCTAGCTGTGGCAGCAGCTGTAGTGCTGGGGATTGCTTCCTTATTTCATTAATTTTATTATATACAACCTTCTGAGTCTCTGATCTGCTCTGAATGTCCAGTATTAAATTCCAGAAAAGTCCCCCACTACTTTTTTTTGTTCACCCACCTTACTGAGAAGCTGGCTTCTCTGCTTTCTTGACTTCATGCCATGAGCAGCCAGGAAAGTGATCTTTTCTATTCTGCCATCTTGAAAACCCTCTTCATTCATTTATTGACCATTTTTCCTATTTTCTATAAAATATGTTCATGGTTTTTGATATAAATTCCTTTTTGGTTTTACATATAATGCAGGTATTTTTTTCAGTTGAACTTATCTTTTTTATTTTAAGGTGTTTTTGATGAACAACTTTTAAAATTTTAGAATCATTAAAGCTTTCATCTTTTGTTTTATAGTCAATTAATTTTATATATTATTTGGGTTAGATCTTATTTATATCTCTGAGTCACTTATGACTTTCTTATTAGAAGTAATTTTTCACAAAAATGTCTTCTACATAAACTGAAAGTGTTCCTTTCTGAGATCTTTTCTGCATTGTTCCCTAACAATCATGTAAGTATTCCTAGCAGTTTTGGAAGAGAACTACTCTTCATTTGGGAGTAGTCTTTCCCCAGAAAAAAAATCAAGAGAAATGGGTCCTTGAAGCTTAATCAGACCTCAATTTTCCCTGCTTATGTCCAAAACCCACATTAATTTCTATCCCATGATTCATGGCAGTATTCCATTTTAGACTTTTCTTGGTTTGTTACAGTAGGGCTGACTCCCAAATACAAAGCTGGTAGCTTTCTTCTATTAAAGAAGGAGAATTTATTGCCAAAAAATATTAACTATAAACTTTTGGATTGAGATGTACTGTTGAGCTCCATAAGGAGATTGGAGCATTTCATTGGCAAATACATTTCCTGCCCCCATCTGGTAAAAGTATCTAGATGTTCCATGCATATTTATTTCTGGAAAAAGATCAAGACCCTTTAAGCCAACATGGTGTGGTAGGTGCAAAGGCATATTAAAGCTACTTATGCCAGCCATAATAGTTCAACTATTTTTCTTTAGGTTATAAACATATTTGTTTTATTTGTGAACACATCTCTTTTGATTTTCAACATATAAATTATATTTTAAATATTGTTTGATTGTCTTTTTTGCTTGTGTTTTTTTTTTTTTTTTTGCAGTACTGGGGATCGAACTCAGGGCCTTGTGTTTGCGAGGCAAGCCCTCTACCAGCTGAGCTATCTCCCCAGCTGATTGTCTTTTTATGTACTACAAATTTAATTAATTAGCAGGGCATACATGATAAACTATAGCTTTTAACAAGTGAAGTTTGAAATTTGGGAGTAATGCCCATCTTCCAGTGGGGTATAACACTGGATTTCTTTTTTTATTGGTTCTTTTAGTTATGACAGTACAATCCATTTTGATATAAGTATATAATCACAGACTTTATCTTACTCTAATGAGGATCCCATTCTTATGAATGTACACAATGGTGGGATTCACTGTGGTATATTCATTTTTGTACATAGAATAATTATGTCAGATTAATTCCACTGTCTTTCCTTTTCATATCCTCCCTCCTTTCCCTTCATTCCTTTTTGTCTCATCCAATGAACTTCTATCCCCCCACCCCCTTATTGTCGGTTAGCTTCCACATATCAGAGAAAACACTGGACCGTCAGTTTTTTGGGACTGGCTTACATCAGTTAGTATGATAGTCTCTAGATCCATCCATTTACTGGCAATTTTCATAAAGTAATTCTTCTTTATTGCTGAGTCATATTCCATTGTGTATATATGCCATATTTTCATTATCCATTCATTTGTTGAAGGGCCCCTATGTTGGCTCTATAGCTTAGCTATTGTGAATTCAACTGTTATAAACATTGATGTGGCTGCATCACTGTAGTATGCTGATTTTAAGTCCTTTGTATATATACTGAGGAAACTAAGTAGGGATTTTCTGGTCCTTTAAAAGGTAAAGTGGATGAACACACATGCACATCTGTGCATACTCACACACATACACACAAAGCACAATCTCCTCTCCTGATATGAAATTGCAGCAAAGTCAAGTAGTCCTTTGGAAGCAAAGACTAGAGTATGAAGCAATGCTCCTAAAGGTACTAAAAATACCATGACATATTAAAGGAGTCGTATAACACTTCAAGAATATTCCAGTATGCTGGCATTCTGTGAGCAGAAGTGGTGGTTTTCAGCTAGTCAAGCACAAGCCTGACCTCTCCCCAGCAGCCTGTTCCTTGTGGCAAAAACCTGGCTGGACTCTCGTCTCCCAGGAGTCCTGTGGGTGGGGGACCTTCTGTGATGGTCAAGCTTATGTAGTACCACTCCAATCACTGGGCATCCTTTTCTGGATCATTATCTGGAGTCCTAAGAGTCATTTAAAAAGTCCATTACTTAGATGATTATCAAGGAGAAAATCTTGCATGGACAATATACAATTTTTTTTTTTTTTTTTAAATTAGAGGAAATTCTTGGGTCATTTTCCAATTTTCTTTTTCCCAAAAAGCTTTCTACTTTAGCAGAGGTCTGTGTACCTTTCTTAGATTAAATACTTGGCCTTGACTTTTCCTTGAATTCGGGAAGCCCCTGTTTCTCTTTCCTATCACTTCCTCCAGCATAGACTTACCCAACTAGGAGAGCCACCCTTTGGCTTCCTGGCCATCTTCCCATCTCGGCTGACTGACCTACACTGGTGTTGCTCAGACCTTTCCTGGAAAGAATCTGCAGGCCAAAGCCCAAAGCTGGATGATTTTGTACAGACACTACTTTCTAAAACACTCAGAAGGATGAGTTGCCAGGTTGGCAGGAACCTGCCAGTATTCTGCTAACTATTTCCAGAACACTGACTCTGCTGCCAACCATTACCACAATTTTTTTCCAAGTAAGAATGCATCTAAGGGCAGGGTTGTAAAAAGATGACTGCTTTAATGGGAACTTTATTGTAATCTTAGTACTGTTATTTGAGAGACATTAAAAGTAAGTCTTTTAAAGGTTCCAACAGTAACACGTGTGCTTTTCTGGTGTTTGCTTCACAGAAGTGAAATTTTTCTGTGAAACTCCAGCAATTGCTGATATTGTAATCCTGGTTGATGGTTCTTGGAGTATTGGAAGATTCAACTTCAGACTGGTTCGGCTTTTCTTGGAAAACCTGGTTACAGCGTTCAATGTGGGCTCAGAGAAGACACGAATTGGTATATCTCCTATTACTGACAGTAGTCAGCTGTCAATGTAAAGCAACTGGGAAACTCTACAAACTGCCTTTTAGAATTACAGTAGCAACTATACTGATATTCCTTAAACTGCATGTTTGGATCAATAAATATTTATTCTTAACTAATTTTTACTGTGACAACATCATTCAATTAATTATTGAAGACATTTTAATTTTCTGAAAAGTCAAATCTTCTGTTAATAATAATAATAATAATAAAGCTTTAAAGTTATAGACTATTTATGATTTTGTCACATAGCAGTCTTTATTTAAAAGAAAATATAGCTGAATCCAGGGAAATGTTGAATTAAAAAAAAATTGGAAACAGTTTTATTGTACAAGATAATCTTTGCTAAGTTAATGCTAGCCAAGATAAAAAACAAAATTATAAATCTTTGAGTAATATTGTAATAAAATAACATTATTATAATATAAAGTCTCATAGTTTCACTTTTAAATAGCAATTGAGGAAAATCATTGCTTTGAGATTTAACATCAACAAATAAATCTAGACCTTTTATCTACATATGTGACCAGTGTTGTTTTCTTTTAATTGTTTAACACCTAATTAGGTGCTAACTTCTAAAGGGTTAGAAAATTTGTACACTACCTCCACTCCTGCATATGTCAACTTAATATCTTTAATTGATGTTAGGGACTCTTTATGAAAGTATATAGCCAGGCAAAGAAAAAAAAAAGTTACAACATTAGGCCCTCAGGCATTATGGTTTCTTGAGTGGTTAGTCTATGATATTCTTGAGTAACTTATCATTGTTTGTGGGATTTCTCATCTTTTCCAGGTCTTGCACAGTATAGCGGTGACCCCAGGATAGAATGGCACTTGAATGCCTTTAACACAAAAGATGAAGTAATTGAAGCTGTCCGGAACCTTCCATACAAGGGAGGGAATACCCTAACAGGTATGTTTTGCTCAGTCCACATTTTAAGCAGCGTATCTTTCCAAAGAATAGACATACTATTGTATTTTGCTACTTATAATGAGTTAGCATACTGTTTTATTAACCAAGTAGCACCTACAATCCTTAGATAGCTTTTTACCCAAACTCAGCATGAAGAGTCAAACTCCAGACTTCTCATTTGTTCTGCTATAGGAACTTCATGTCCCAGGAAGGGGTTGCTTGGGCTAGAAGAAAATAAAACAATCACCCAGGCCAGCAGCCTTCTTACCTTTATTAGTTCATTTTCTTTTTTTTTCCCTCTCTTTTCATGTATATTCATTCTGCCACTTAAATGAAAACAAATTTCTATCTTATTTTTAAAGAAGGTACTTTTTTTGGCCCCTATTCTGTAATCAGTAGTTATCAAGAAAATATTTATAGATTTTTGGCTCTCTAGTATTTTTGAAAAATGATTAATGTAATAATATTGGCATTACAATTATCCAAAGGGTTTGTGTATTTTGTTTATTATTATTATTGTTACTTTTTTTGTGTGGGCTGGGACTGAACCTAGGGCTTCGTGCATATTAGGCAAGTGCTCTACCACTGAGCTGCACCTCTAGGTCTGTTCTCACTTATTTTAACCCTAGTACAAGTTACTGCCTGACACATGATACAGATGCACAACTTCAATGATGAAGATTCTCTTATTGACTTCTTGGTAAACCACTGAAATTTTGATAATTGCTTTGCTATTTAGATGCAAAATCCAGCAGAATTTTTGATAATGCTGTGAAAATTTATTAAGCACAAATGCCATAATGATATTGCAGGATTTCTTACTTCTTTCTGGATGGAAATTATCTCAAAAGGTAGGAGTATAAATATGATTTTAGATCTGTTCCCCCTACTGAGAGAGAGAGAGAGAGAGGGAGAGAAAAAGAGGGAGAGAGTAAGAGAGAGAGAGAGAGAAAGGAAGGAAGAAAGAGAAGGAAAGAGAATTTTTAGTTCTTTAAAACATCATGAACAAAATTCAAAGTGTAGTTGATAATATTTGGGACAGTCACTAATGTGTGGGAGTTATTGTTTCATCATAAATTATAAATACTTAGGTTTTTTGAACACAAGTTCTGTTAGCATCTGTTGGCATGAATTCAGGATCTTTGCATCTACAACTATGAAGTAAAATATTGTGAAAGCCCACAAAGGCAGGCAGAGGCCAGGAATCTTCCCTTTGCATTCTGCTCATCTGGGGAGGAAACCATTAGGATGTTTGGTTTGCATTTATCTTTCCTCATTTTCCTCTCAGTTCTTTCTTTGAACTACTTTTTGAACATAGCTGTTGACCAAAAGCAGGTCAGGTGTCACCTTCATTTTTCATTCCTATCCTTAGGGCTTGACACAGAACAAGCCTCCAGCAAATGGTTGTGCAATGATTCGATAGTCTAAAGGCATTCTAAGACAGCAACAATACACTTCATATTAAAAATCCAAATGCACATGAAAGACACATGTAAGAGAAGTATTTTGTTATCATTCAAATAAGTGAAGTGTATCATTCTATGTCAATGGTCAGTTAAGGATGTATAATCATCTATTGTCATCTCGAAGATGTGATATTCAATTATTTTAGTACCTTTACTCTGATGGATTTTAGTTTTTCTTCAGAGCTGTCAAGCACAAGTCATTTGGAAAATAAAGGTTCTCATCTAATAAAAACTCTTTTAGCTCAGTAAGTTATGCATCATGTAGTTACACTCTTCATAATCAGAAGGCTTTTTATTAGAGATGGTAGCTTTGTGTTTACTTTTCCTTATTTTCTTCTCAGGCCTTGCTTTGAGCTACATTTTTGAAAATAGCTTTAAACCAGAAGCAGGATCAAGGACTGGAGTTTCCAAAATTGGCATCTTAATCACAGATGGAAAATCCCAAGATGATATTATTCCACCATCTAGAAACCTTCGTGAGTCCGGCGTAGAACTGTTTGCCATAGGTATGTGCTCTTCCCCTGGGGACGGGGACGCCCACTGCTTCATTGGGTATGCAGTGCAAGGGTCAGTTCCTGGAAAGCCATCAACTCCAGGGCTTTCTAGTCCTGGTTCTCACGGTCAGCTGTTCTCAGAGCCCAACTCCTTGCATTTAAAATCAGAGTGTTGCAAACTGTCATGTATCACACAGTAACAGGATCTCTAAATGGGATATTGACCAGAACAATGAAAGGTATGAAGTTGACATGAAAGGTCAAGTACATGTCTGTTACCTATTAATTAGTTAGGACATTCTCTTTAGGGTCAGTTTATCTCTTTTCTAATTGTATAGAGCAAAACCAACTTATTATTTTCGAGGAATTAATGTCCTGCAGCTATTTAAAGAAAGCCTGGAATTGAGATATGCAGTATTACTGGTTTGAAACTAACCCTGTAAGAGGGAGTGTAGATATGACCAAAGCATGATATCTTCCATATGGAAATGTGGTGTGAAACCCATTAATTTGTGCAATTAAGTTGTTTTAATAAATGTAATAAAAGTAAAAAATACTATCCCTGTATCATTCTTATAGAAAAGGAGATATATATATATTTATATATATAAATATATATATATAAAAGGATATATATATCATATATATATATGGGACATACATTCAGAATAGCTGCAAAATAGTTACATGATGCAACTTTGCTCTTGATTAAAATGTTTACTTTTTTTTTATTGACAAAGGAAAGTCTTTTATTTAGCAGAAACCAACAACTTTCTAAGCCAAAAAAAAAAAAAAAAAAAAAAAAACAAAACCCTGACTGACTCCTTAACAATAATGAACTATAAATACAAATGTTATAGCAAATGCCTCAACTGGGCTTCACAGACATTTAAAATAATTTGTTGTAAATCGTTCATTTCATTATGTTTATGCACTTAATTATTCAGTTTGCTATAATCTTTAGTTGAATTATGATGCATTTATCTCCTTGCATTTATCAAGAATGTGGTTCAGTCTTCTCTTTATGAATTTTCTATGAGATACTTCTTTTTTTCTCTTTCTACATTTTTATTGATGCATTATAGTTATAAATAATTATAGGACTTTTTTGTTAGATATTTGTGCATGAGGTGTTCCTATCAGAAGATAATACTTTCCATTTGGAGTTATATATCAATTAGGAGAGACATCCTGGGTGTGGCATAAATAATACTGATTCCAGGTCCTGTTCTAGTCCTATTAAATTGAAATGTCCAGGAAGAAAGGGCCTAGAAATCTGTACTTTAAATATCTGTACCTTGAAAACATCCTCCAGGGTTAAGAACTACTGGTAAACCCACTGGCATCTCTTCTCTGTGTGTGTTGGTAAGGTTCTCTCTGAGAAAGATCCTAAAAGTTTCCCTATTTAATGCATTTTATTTCATCAGAGCATGTTTCTGGTTAGTCATTTTTTGGGGGACTTATTTTTCACTAGTGTCCAGCCAAGAACAGTCTGAGAACAGCTGCAGAATCTGTAGAAACTGTGTTCTTTCCTCTCTTTTTTGTTTTTATCTCTACAAAATTTCTACACAATGAGTTCCTTACAGGGGAAGATAGCATCTTCTTCATTTCTATCACCTAACCCAGTGCTTGACACAAAACAAGTGTCCAGTAAATGCTTATGGAATGATTTGAGGGCCCAAGGATTTCTAAGATAGCAATATCACCCTTAGTATTAAAAATCCAAATGCTCCAAAAAGAATCCAAATGCTCATGAAAGATACCTGTAAGAGAAGCATATTATTTTTATGCAAATAAGTGAGGCATCTTATCCTGTAGTAATACAGTTATCATGGTATATTTTCCATTCATAGAACAAAGAATAAAAGAAATCTAGGGGGGAAAAGAATGTTTTGTATTCAAACTTGTTTTAGTAAGTCATAAACGTATTTTATATGTGTATGTATTTGTGGAGGGGAAGGTGGTGTTATAGCTCAGTGGCATGCAGGGCCCAGCTCAGACCAGTTTGCAAGAGCCAACTGTGCACATCTTTTCCCACATCTGCATCTTGTGACCTCACATGGATAGTTTGAAATAAGTCAGTTAGGTATTTATACTGTAGCCATTGGCAAACATTGCAAACTCAGGCAGAAAGATAACTGTTAAATATTTGCCATATTTACCACCACACTTATGGAACTGAAGTGGACAATAATCTAAGTGATTTTGAACTATATGATAACTTTCATCCTTAAGATAAATGTGAATTTCGGTCCTGGGAATTAATTCAAATTTTCTTGTCATTAACATTTGTCACCCTGAAGTTACACAAAGCATCTTTCAGAGTTATCAATGAAAGTAATATTTCCTTTAACCCATTATTTGATAGTTGCTCAAAATGTGAATTTTGGAATGCTTTGTGTGTTAGGCATTGTGGTGTGTGCTGGGGCACAGAGATAAGCAAAGCAAAATCCTTACACAATAAATTCCTTCAAAGTTGTAATGACCATTTCCTCTCCTTTCCATGCAGTTGAAACAGGCAAACTTTTATTCAGAAAGGAAGATTGATTAATTTCAGGCTATGTTTCTTAGAATATTCTTGTGAGTCCAAACTTGTCAGTTTCAATAGAGTGTCATGAGAAAGCATCATTGGCACTAAGCTGATTGCTTTGGTGTTCACTCAATTAACATTGAATCATGTGCATTTTAAAAGAAATCCTCAGGCAGGAAACATCAGAGATTTATTTTTTATTTTCTTATCCCTTCATCCAATAAAGGAAATCTCTACAGAAGACTTAAACTAATGGGGGATTATCTTGTGTGTTTACCCTCCATTCTCAGCTCTTGTTAATAATGAATGAATGAGTTTTTAAACAAAACTTTTAAGTGAATTCATCCAGATATGACTTGGATTTTTTTCCCTCTGGAAATTACCTAGATGTCTGCTGTATTTATTATCTTAAATCCTCCTAAAGAGAAAAGTTCAGAGACAACTAATGCTTTGTTACTCAATATGTAGAGATTGACAGCTAAGTTAATTGGCACGGCCAGGCATCTAAGAAATAATAAATGTTGCTCCAGGTCATTTCTTTTCCTTGCTTCCAAAGTACCTTCTTTTAATACCTCCAGATGATTGAAATGGTAGGGACTTATAAAGAGACCCTCCATATCTGCTGAAGTTTGAGGAAGAGAAATCTACCTTAAGACCCATAAAACCTAACCTTGGCCTTCTCCTTTCCTACCACAAATTTCAATGGTAAAAGTTTACTAATTTTAGCATACACTCTTCTAATAAAATCCAAGATGTACACTCACTAGCTGTGTATCCTTGAGCAAGCAAATTAACCTCTCTGTGCATATTTATTCATCGGGAAGGTGGCAGAAACAATAGTATAAACTCACAGCTTTAGCTTTGGTTTAAGGATTCAACACATTAATATACATAAAATGCCACCGTGCTCTGGGCACATTCTTCAAGTGTTAGTGTCCACTTTGCTTTCTGTCCTTCTTATTCCCTGCTAAGTCACAGAGAGTCAGGATTTTGCTTGGCCTGCGATAACAGAATTCAATAGATATTGTGGAAGGAACGCAACTTCCTTTTGGCACCAGGAAAATTTCAGCGGTTATTTGGCTGCAAATTGTATTTGTGCATTCTAGAAACAAATTCTCCCTGGCTTTCTTTTGGCTTATTCCTATATAATAATAATAATTTTAAATATATGCGATTTGCATTCTAGGAATATCTCTCAATTTAAGTCACCTTATTTCACACAAACTTAAACCAAAAGCTTTGATAGTATAGAGTCCTGGTTTAATTATTGCTGTTTCTGCATTATTCATGCCAACGGAAGTTCATTTCATTAGGTGGTCTCCCGGCTAGGATGTACTGAGCAAAAGGCTTCTGAAGCTGACTTTTCAAAAACTATCCGACATGAAACATGACTCTTTAAAGTAGCAGATGCTTTCCACCAAATCCAAGACGGCAGGTCTATCAGCAGGGGAAGTGTAACCATCAGACCCTGAGATAGAAGTCCCAGCTGCCATTTATCAGGACACAGGCACATAATAGCTTTCATTTTGTCAACAATCCATATTCTTGCTCTGGCCCTTTCTTGTTTATTTTCTTTCTATATACATACTTTGTTAGAATCAGAGCTATTATTTCCTGTTATGAAATAGAAGATTTAGGTATCTTTTTCTTTTTGTCAATTTATTTCATGTGTATATCTTTATTATGTCTTTATTTAATCATTTAATCATTAATCATTCATTCTTTTGAGATGGGCAGGAGTAGGGGGGCCTCCCTATGTTGCCCAGGCTGGCCTCGAACTCCTGGGCTCAAGAGAATTTTTCCACCTCGGCCTTCCAAGTCACTGAGACTCTAGGTGTACCACACCACACTTAGCATGCATGTGTTAGGGTTAGGGTTAATTTTTTTGAAAAATTTCATTATTTATCAAAATAAATAACCAAGCAGCAGGGGAGAATGGCTGGGTCAGGTCAAGCCCACTGCAGTTGCTTTTCCAATGAGGCACCAATGTCCCTGTTGTGTTCCATGCCAGGGGTGAAAAACGCTGATGAGAACGAGCTGCAGGAGATTGCCTCCGAACCAGACAGCACGCACGTGTACAACGTGGCCGAATTCGATCTGATGCACACGGTGGTGGAGAGCCTGACCAGGACCGTGTGCTCCAGGGTGGAAGAACAGGACCGGGAGATTAAAGGCGAGTCCCCGGATGTGGGTGGCACCAAGCACCAAGTCTCCATGGACTATAAAAATTCTTGCTATCCCTAATGTCGACGTTCCTAAGACTCATTTTTCTCCTACACCATCAGAGTAAAAGGGGAGCATCTTGGCAGACTTTGTGGGGGTGATGGAGGAACACTTTACACACTAGATTTTTTTTCTCCATAGTGTTCCATTTAGACTACCATGGTTTTCTTTTCTTTCTTTCTTTCTTTCTTTCTTTCTTTCTTTCTTTCTTTCTTTCTTTCTTTCTTTCTTTCTTTCTTTCTTTCCTTCCTTCCTTCCTTCTTTTTTTTTTTGATATTTTTAGTTGTAGATGGATATGATCTCTTTATTTTTTTAATGTGGTGCTGAGAATCGAACTCAGTGCCTCACACATGCTAGGCAAGCACTCTAGCACTGAACCACAACCCTAGCCCATCCATCATGGTTTTCTAATTTAATTTTTTTAGACCACCATATTTTAAAAATTAATCTTCAAATCTTGTGATAATTGTGCATTCACACACAGTTGCAAGAAGTAATACATAGAGTATTTTTACCAGGTTCCTCCGATAACAGTACCTTACAAAACCGTGGCACCAAATCACAAGCAGGATATTGGCCTTGGTGCAGTCTAAGTACAGAACATTTCCGTCACAGCAAGAATGACTCCTGTTGCCCATTTACAACTATCCTGACTAACATCCTTCCCAAACTCTCTCCACAAACTCTGACAACCACTAATCTGTTCTCCATCTCTGATTTTCTTTCATTTCAAAAATTATGTAAGTGGAATTATGCAATATATAATCTTTTGGCTTTGGCTTTTTTTTTTTTTTTTTAATGCAGTATATTTCCCTGGAGATTTATCCAAGTTGTTACATGTGTCAACAGTCCTTTCCTTTTTGTTGCAGCCTCATATTCTATGGTATGGATGTGTCACAGTTTGTTTGATCACTTTCTCTCTGAAGAACTTTTGGATTCTTTCCAGCTTTGGGCTACTGTGCATAAAGCTGCTGTGAATGTTTGTGTATGGGTTTGTGACTCATCCAATCCATGAATACATTGTGTCTCTTCATTTACTTGTATATATTGGTTTCTTGCATGAACATAAGTTTTTTGTTTCTCTGGAATAATGCCCAGGAGTAAGATGGCTGGGCTATTTCCTACTTGCATATTTAGTTTAGTTTTCATTAAGAAACTGCCAAACTATTTGCAGAGTGGCTGCAGCATTTTTGCTCCCCCTAGCAGTGTATGAGTGACCCAGTTTCTTTCTGTGCATTGCCATACATTTGTTATTGCTACTATTTTTTAAATTTCAGTCATTCTGATAGCCGTGCCATGGTGCAGCACTATGGTTTCCATTTTCATTTCCCTCATGGCTAAAGAACATCTTCTTGCATACTTACTTCTCCGTGTGTATGTACTCGTTGGTAAAATGTCTCTTCATGTCTTTGGTCCATTTTCAAGTTGAACTACTTTTGTGTGTCAAGGATCAGGTAGGCATAATTTATGTGGGTATATTTCACAGTTCTCTGGTCTGTTCCATTAAGTCTACTTGTCTAATCCTCTTCCGATACCATCTTGAATGTAGCTACATAGTAAATATTGAAATTGGGTAGAATTGACTTCTCCCACTTGATTATTCTTTTTAAAGTCCATTTTTACCCTTCTGGTACCTTTGCCTTCCCATTAAATATTAGAATAATCTTTACAAATACATCTTACTGAGATTTCAATAGGAATTACAATAAATCAAAGATCGATTATCAAATACCAATCACCAAATATCAACATGGGGAGAAGAAGCATTTTTAGTTTGTTGACTCATCCAACCCATAAACCATTCTGTCTCTTTATTTAATTAGACATTCTTGGATTTATCAGTTTTTTATGATTCTTAGGACTTAGGTGTATCATATACTTATGTCGTATATAGGTTTTGTTATAAGTCCACCTAAGAATTTAATTTTGAGTGATTTTGGTTGTATTTTTAATTTCAGTGTCCACACATTCATTGATTATAAGTAGGAATAAGCTTGATTTTTGTATACTATACTCTTCTGATTTGTACTTTTTAATTAGAAGTTTTATCTAAATTTTGGAGAGTTTCTATGTATAAAATCATCTGCAAATATTAAACTTGATTTTTGTATACTATGCTCTTCTGATTCGTACTTTTTAATCAGAAGTTTTATCTAAATTTTGAAGAGTTTCTATGTATAAAATCATCTGCAAATATGGAAGTTTGTTTGCCTTAACTTTTATTTCCTTTGACCTCTATAATATTTATTTCCTTTTCTTGCCTTATTGCAGTTGCTATAATAATTTCTCATACTAAGTTGAAAATAACAGTTGTGAGTGAACATCTTTGCCTTATTCTCCATTGTAGAAGGAAAGTTTCTGATTTTCAAGGAATTAATCCCTTTCATCAGGCTTGTAGGATTAATGAGTGTAGAGTTCTTCATAGTATTCTCTTATTATTCCTTTGATGTCTATAGGTCCTATAGTAATTGTCCCTGTTTCCTTTCCTTTTCTGGTGGTATAGGTGTAGAAACCTTACCTTCTTTCAAGTCCTTTTATCCCCACATCTGTGTATCATATAATTGTCTTGAATATTTCTGCACCCACAGAGAACCATATCAGAAAGTTTATATTTTCTGCTACAGCCATCAAACATAATTTAGAAAACCCAATAATTTAGTAAAATATATTGTATTTCCTTATTTTTATACTTTCTGTTATTTTACCTCCATCTTGAGGATATAGGTTTCCTTATTTTTTAGTTATTTTCTTTCTGTTTAGACAACTTTCTTTAGCCATTCTTTTAGAATATGTCTGTTGGGATAAATTGTCTGTTAATGAAAAATTCTCTTAAATTTCTTCCATGTGAGAATGCCTTGGTTTTCTCCTAATTTCAGATATTTTTGCTCAATATAGAGATCTGGTTTGATAGTTCTTTTTTCTCAACACTTGAGAAGTGTTGTGCCTCTTCCTTATGGTTTCTGATGAGAAATGTGTCATTCAAATAGTCTTCCTTCTCTAGGTAAGGTGTCATTTCTCTCACATTGCTTTCAAGATTTTTCTCTTTGAGTTTAGTTTTCAGAATTTTTACTATGATATTTCTTAGTATGAATTTCTGAGTCTGTCTTGTTTGGGGGTACATTTTCTTGAACCCGTGGTTTGTGTGATATGCCAAATTGGGAGTGTTGGAGGGGTATTATTTCTTCAAGTGCTTTTTCAGCCCTGACTGTTTTCCTTGTGGAACTCTGATATGAATTATAGGTATTTCATTATAGTCCCACTTGTCTTTAAGGCTGTTAATTTTTTAAGTCTACTCTTCCTCTAAACGTTCAGATGGGGTCATTCTATCAATCAAGTTTACAAATTCTTTCCTCTGTCTACTCCATTCTGCTGTTGAGTTCACTGTTATTTTTTTAAAAATGTTGGTTGTTATACTTTTTATTTCTAAAATTTTGACTTGGTTTCTTTTTATATTGTTTACTTTTTGCTAAGATTTTCTATTTCTTTGTTGAGAGTTTTAATTTTTCCATTTGTTTCCATTATGTTTGTAATTGTGCATTGACTGTACTCTGATTTATCTGGTTTCCTCTGGTATCATGCTGGCAAGGAGGTAGGGGTACTGCTTCACTCTTACTAGGTAGGGGTAGAAGTCCAGTTTCCTGACTTGGTCTCCTTTAACTAGCCTTCCACTGATACCACCCTAATAGGGGAGTAGGAGTCCCTCATTACTGGTCCCCAGGTAGCCTCCACCAACAAACACTGCTACGAAAGTGACCTCCTTACTGGGGAACAGTGGCGGAAGCTCTGAGTCACCACTAGGTCTTCCCTGACACTCTCACAGAGTGAAGAAGTGGCCCTGGTTAGAAGACCAGGCTGGCCTTTAGTGTGGTCTCCACTGATGTCACAGGTGGGGATGAGATAGGAAGGATTCATTACTCCCTGGACCACGCTAACTGGGGTGAAGGGATGAGGTGATGTGATTATAGCCAAGAAAGGGTAGAAGTACTGACTTCCTGTTTAGCCTTTGCTGTCCCGGGTGGTGTGGACCACAGCTTTCTCTGTTGTGTTTCCTGGAGTAGAGCAGTTAACGCCTAAAAATTTTCTGTCTTGGGAGGTTGGCTTTTTCCTGGCCTCCTGGCGTGAGAGAGAAGGTTTTGTTGCAACATCTTTCTTTCATCTTTATCTTTTGATGCTTCTAGGTTGCCAGATACTTTAGTTCCATGTTTGGAATATATGAATAAAAAAGAAACAGGAAACTCACCACTGGGATATTACTTGAGTCCTACAGTCTCCCCCTTCCCGGCCTCCTTCCTTCTAATTTCAGTGTCTTCTTCTGCTAGTCTTTCATATAATTTCCAGAATTTTTAATTATACTCAGAAGGAGAAATAGAGAAAATTATATCTGCTGTCTTCCCAGGAACAAATTCATCATGTATTTTTAACACTCCTCATGGTATCATTGGCCTGCAGGTGGTACCTGGCTTTTGTGATCTGGGAAGAGGGGTCAATGTTGAAGTCTTGGAGTCTGATTTTGTTTCCTGCCTCTATTGTATCCAGGAGTGTGACATGAATCCATTTGGCTCACGTCATTCTTTCTTCCATCATCTCATTTTCTCCGGGTCACATCTCTTGGGATTGGGTTGGGTATCCAGACAGTAGGATCCTGAACAAACTTCTCTGGGCTTCAGAGTGAGACTCATTTAGATCCCAGCTTCTCTCTCACACAAAAGAACTTTACATGTGGTTGATGATAAAGCATGCAATACAGTTCTGGTCATACTTAATGTTCAAAAATTTTCCCCATTTTTGTGGTTATTAAAGTCCCTTGATAAATGCTTCTAAAGGTTGAGAAATCCTAAAACCCAAACTCCTTATTCTCATTTTCACCTTTTATTCCTTCTCCATTTGAATTTTACACTTCCAATGTCTTTATAGAACTATTTGTTTTAACACGTATATAACATACACAAAAGGCTTAGATGGTATTTTGACTCAGAGTGAGCATTCAACGTGTATTAGTTGTTTTGTCTTCTTTTTAAATTTTTATACCGGACATCTGTTGAAGCCTTTATTATGGAGCCTATAATATCTGATTCTAAAAACCACAAGCTCTGTCAGGAAACCTAGATGTCAATCTCATCTTTCAGACTTACTACTGGTGAGACCTTCATCAAATTCATTAGTTTTATTGTGTCTTAGTTTTTTCACCTACAAAAAGTGAATGACATTAGTAGCTACTCATGAAATGAGATAATACTTATAAAGAATTCAGAATATATTTAGATTGCACACATGCTCAATTAATGTTTATTTTTATTGTTCATTAACAATTTATAAATGTCTATAAGAACATTCCTGGGAATCAAGGGCTATGTCTTATTTAAGTTTGTACCCTCAGAACTTAGCATTGTGCATTACCATGCACTAATGTACACTAAAATATTTGAATGAACTACTCCAGACATTAATAATTGAATAAACTTACCTAGAGAAAAAAAATCTAAGAGGTAGTATAAAAGCAATAGTCACTTCTGACTAATGAAATTTGTTAGGTTTACAGGGATAACTTTGGGAAAAAGGTTTATTTGATATATTTCTTCACTTTAGCCTCAGCCCTCGCCACCATTGGGCCACCTACAGAGTTGATTACTTCTGAAGTCACTGCCAGAAGCTTTATGGTTAACTGGACTCATGCCCCAGGAAAAGTGGAAAAATACAGAGTTGTGTATTATCCCACCAGAGGTGGAAAACCACAAGAGGTAAGAAGGAGACAGTGTTTTTAAATGATACTTTTAATTCTCTGAAGTTTTCCATAATAATGAGAACAAGACCAATGTGTATGTGAGAGATGATTCTGTCACACATATTTTAAATCATTTGAAATACATTTCTGTGTGTCTATATTATCCTTCCATCCCTCTGAATAATGGTGGTTGCATCGTCTTCTCTTATCCCTCCATCAAATAACTCTCAGGACTGATCAGGTCTGCGTATCTAACTTAGCTTATTTTTCTTCTTAAAGTTAGTGAGTTCTAAAGCAAAAGTTATCAGTAGCCAATTATCTGGTCAGGACCTCTTTTGATATTCATTCATTTTTTTCTCTACTTGGGAGTGGTGAGATTTCTGTCTTAGTGAATTCTGTGTGTTTCAAATTATGTGGAGATATGATGGACAAGTCCTCCAGGGTTTGAAGTTTCCTGAATATTTGTAAAGATTAGTGCAATAGAAAAGTCATAATAAAGCAGCTGCAGGCAGCATCTTTCAGGGTTTGGCCAACACAGAAGAGAACACCTTTTGCCAGATGATTGGGTCCTTCCCAGTCCCCACTTTTGATACATCTGTTCACAGGGAATCAATTAAAACATGATGAAATCCCCATTTCCTTTTGTTGTTCTAACCTCTGATTGACCTCGGCCTGTTTCACAATTTTCTTCTGTATTACTATTATTATGGCAGAATTTGTGAATATTTTTCCTTTCAAGTATTAAAAATAAGAAGTAAATCATGGAGTTTTTAATCAGTTGGACAAAAAAAATCAGAGTGCTTCCAATCATTCTTTTTTGTTAATCATTCTTTTTTATGACTAATAAACCTTTCAGATGCTCCCCAGATTTCCAAGGAAAAAAATCATTTGTCTACTATTATGAAATGGATGCGAGTAGAATAATGATTATCTCAGGAATGACACAATTTCCATTAGATAAGAATGAATAAATGCCTTTGGCTGCATTTCATAAAAGATACATCACTTTATGTGGCCATTCAAGGAGAATTGGTAGCCATGAGAAAGGAGGATGTGGCGCAAATAATAAAATAGCAAATGAAATGTTCTTGCTGGAGAAACTTTTGTCTAGTTCTGCATATGCAATGTTCCATGCTCATTCCTCAAACCCTTCTTCACACAGGTGCTGGTGGATGGAAGCATATCTTCCACAGTGTTGAAAAACTTGATGTCTTTAACTGAATATCAAGTAGCAGTATTTGCAATATATGCTCACACGGCTAGTGAAGGCCTACGAGGAACGGAAACCACACGTACGTATTTAATTCTATACCACTTCTGACTTGGGCAGTCTGCTTAGGTGGCACTTCCTAAATCGGGCTGCTCTGGCTGTACTGATATACATCCTAAGGCAAATTCCTAGGAGATAATGCTCATGCCTCACGTGGTGCAGGTCCCATGCCGTAGCTGCTGATTTTCAGTGCTCCATGTGGAAATGGGTGTTATCAATCTCTAGAACGTTTAGGAGAGAGCAACCGTGGTGGTAAAGGGTGCAGAATCACTCATTGCATATTAATCAGATATTCAGTAAATGCCTCTTATGAGCCAGGAACTGTGTTAGAATTTGTCAGTAGGAGACGAGCAAGAGCTCTGTGGCTCTTGTGTCCAGTAGACGATCAAGAAGATTTTGCTGCATGTCTCTTCATTGTTCATATGATTGTAATTAAAATCAGCTCTGAATGCTAGCAGTTCCCCAGGTATGATCATGATAACACATAAACAACACACACACACACACACACACACACACACGCACGCACACTCTGAGAATCATGGGGAGAGAGAACTATTTTTGAAAAGATCAACCATTCTTTTCATAATTTCAAATAATGAGTTTCTACTACGTGTTAGACACTATGAAACTTTTGTCTCAGAATATCTACCTCTGAAGAGCAATAACAATTTAAAAAACACCGAGAACAATATTCCAGGCACTATGGTAATCATTCTCTATACATTTTTGAATTTATGACTGACAAGAATCTGTGAGGTGGGTGTTAATGCCTTGACTTTGCAGAAACATTTGAGTGGCCATCCTTACTCTCAAGGATATTTTTGTGTAGTAAGGAGTGGGCGTGCAAACCAAGGATATATAAACATGCTCGTGCAATGAAGTCTTGTAGACACACCAACAGAAGTCTGCAAGTGTAAGAAAAGTCTTGAGTGTGCCTATGTATGAGAAGAGTAGGCAGGGTCACATTTTGAGGGATCTAGAATTGTATTTGAAAACAATGTTTCCTGTTTTTCTTTTGCATTAAGCTAGGA
Source organism: Sciurus vulgaris (assembly GCF_902686455.1). Classification (NCBI taxonomy): domain Eukaryota; kingdom Metazoa; phylum Chordata; class Mammalia; order Rodentia; family Sciuridae; genus Sciurus; species Sciurus vulgaris. The sequence goes on from NC_136461.1 coordinate 192,648,689, forward strand.
ACTTGCAATTTTCCTAATCCCTTTCTGCCTCCCCCTTAAACATGGCCAACTTTGTTTCTTGGTTGTTCCATTTTTCTCAAGGACACTTATAAATGACTGAACATTAAAATGAATTTCCTCTTACAGTTGCTTTACCCATGGCTTCTGACCTTGAACTGTATGATGTGACTGAAAATAGTATGCGTGTCAGATGGGATGCAGTTCCTGGGGCCACAGGATACCTGATCCTCTACGCTCCTCTCACAGAGGGCCTGGCTGGGGATGAAAAAGAGGTAACTCTCTGCACCCTACTGCACTCCTAGAGTCTTTGACTTTTTAAAGACGTATATATCTATATATCACACACACACACACACACAAACACGTGTGTGTGTATATATATATATATAATGTAAAAATTGAATGTATACTATGTAGAAAATTCAGATTGACAAGAAAAAAAAATCATTTGTAATCCTACCACCTAAAGATAATGATTTAGTAACTTTTAGCTAACAGTCTTTATGAATGATTTTTTTTTTTTGGAGGGGGGACTAGGGATTGAACCCTGGGGCGCTTAACCACCTAGCAACATCCCCAGCCCTTTTTGGTATTTTATCTAAAGATAGGGTCTCTATGAATTGCTCAGTTCCCTGCTCAGTTGCTGAAGCTGCCTTTGAACTCATGATCGTCTTCCCTCAGTCTCCTGAGTCATTGGGATGACAGGCGTGTGCTGCCACTCCTGGCATGAATGCATTTTTTTTTTTCCTGTGGTGCTGGGGATGGAACTCAGGGCCTTGTGCTTGCAAGGCAAGCACTCTACCGACTGAGCTATCTCCGCAGCCCCATGAATGCATTTTTAATACAACAGATGAAGGCCGTTTTATAGCCTGCCATTTTCATCTCATTTATTGTGAATATCTGTCTGTACCATTAAAGACTATTTTACATAGTCATTTTGTTGTTATAGTTTTCCACTGTTGGTTTGTATAGGTTGTATTTAAACTCATATTATTGGACATAAGGGGTAACTTGTATAAACTATGCTTGAAATTCTTAACATTCTTACTGGGTATTTTTGCATGATTGTCCAGTTATTTCCTTGGGATAAATTCCAGAAATGGAGTTTCTTTAGTGAAAGGAGTATGCAAAATATTAAAGCTTATTCTAGATATTACCAGATGGCTCTAGAGGAAGTTTATATAATTTCTTTTATCATACACAGTTCATAAATGGTTATTTCACCCACGAGTACTGATTTTTTTTACTAATTTGAGACATAGATAAAGACATCTCATTGATATGAATTTTTGCATTTATTTTAAATCATGAATATTTGATTTTCAAATTATTTCTTTCAATACTCAGTACTCATTTTTAATGTACAGGGGGCAATTGTTAGAATGTGAACATTCATGAGAAAAAGATAAAGTATCTTGACTAGGCTGTGGAGTGGAGAAGAGAGGCAGTTTAGAACTTGGTTCTCTAACATTGTTTAAAACCTGCCTCTTCTGACTGAAATCCGCAAACATCAGTGAAAGCTATGGTGAATCTGAGTATCAAGAACAGCATTGGTGACCTGCATTCTCTTATTTCTAAGGCTTATAAAGCTTTTTTCCATTCAGATGTCAAGTTGATCTTGATTGTTTTGATAGAAGAAAAAGTTACAAATGATCCTGCAAAGATGCTGAGCCACACTAGAAAACAGGAAAATAATAACTGAAGGGATACTGATTTCTAACTAAAGGAATAGTGATTCCTACCAACAGATTAGTGAAATTTTTTGAGTCTGATAATAGCATTCAGCAGTGAGCATGTGGGGGACAGTCACTCCTCCACTGCTGCAGGCATGGAAGCTGCTGCAGCTGCTTTGGAGAATATCTTGAGATTCATCATGATGCTGAAGATACATACTGTTTAGATATGTATCCTAGGGAAACATTTTGAAAGGGATTTTTCAATGAGGCTACTTGGTCAGGACAAACACTGCAAGCAACTAGCATAACATCAGCAGAGGAATGGAAAACAGTGATATATTTATAGAAAAGACTCTCAGAAGAGAACTAATCATGTAAACTTGTCCCTGTGTATCAATATGCATGAGTCTTGAAACATTATATGGACAGAAGAAAGAAGAACAAATTATAAAAAGATTATGTTGATAGCATCTCATTTGTGTATTTTGTTAAATGTCTAGGACCAAAGATTAGTAACAGATTTTATACATATATGTACAAAATTAAAATATGAAGCAGTAAGATGTATATCAATATTGGGGTAGAGGTGGTGAATCAAAAGAATGAGAATGAACTTCTGTTTTATCTGAATATATTAATTCTTTCTAAAGTAAGATCTGAAACATATGAAAAAAATTTTCATATTAAATTTGAGTAAGGGATATATAGGGATGTGTTATATTATTTTCTATATACTCATGGTATATGATGCAATATTTCAAAGTTTAAAAATCTAACTTGTCAGTAACACTTGTAGTTGTGGTGCTGGAGACAGTTTATGGAGATTTTCTTCATCCTTTCCAAGCATAAAACTAACCTGTCACACGATTGGCTCTCAGTTGTTGCACAACTGAGATAATTGGCTAGTTGACCAACTCCAAAGGTTAGAAATAGTTTCTCAGAATCAAGAAGCAAATTGTTAATTCAAGTATCAAGGTAGGCTTATCATTTCAGAACACTAGAAGGGACCTGCAATCCAACCGGATAGGCCCCCTGTTGAATGGGGTGGTAAAACTAGCCCAGCTCAATTGAGCTTGAAGCCAAAACTGGGCATCCAGCCAAAACGCTGGTTAGAATTAGCAAGTAGTGACAGATGCCCACTTAGCACTGCCTCTAGCAGGCTGGCCTGGGTTCATATCTCTACAGAATATTTCTGACTCAGTTCCACCCACACTATTCTGGGGCCTAAACATCCAACATTGTTATTCTGGTTGCAATTGCCATTTATCCAGATGCAAAGAGTTATCCTAATTCAGCATGCATGGGTACATTCAATTCTGTGTAGTTCCATATTATGTGTTCCCAATATAAAATGCAAAACAATTAAAAATTGAAGACAGAAGCCCGTCTGACGACGAGGTTGTGTGGAGACACAGAGTCTTACTCCACAAAGTCTCACCTTTGTTTGAAAGTGCCACTTGGTTCAGGAGAATAAACCCATTGGCCAATGATCTAATTATGTGTGTTCTTTTCAGATGAAAATTGGAGAGACCCACACAGATATTGAGTTGAGTGGGTTGGTCCCCAATACCGAATACACAGTCACAGTTTATGCTATGTTTGGAGAAGAGGCCAGTGATCCTGCTACCGGACAAGAAACAACATGTGAGCATTTCAGTCATTCAGATGAAATATGGTGAGAAAAGTCCAAATAAATGTTAGGATTGGAAATACCAGTTTAGGTTGAAATCTTTTAGAAACCTATTATAATATAGAAAAATGCATATTTTATTTAGGGGAAGGAAATGCATTTCTTCTGTCCTGCATTATAATGAGGAATATGAATGTAAGAGCATCCTCCAGATAATTCCAGCTGTGTCTCTGTCTGAATTCAATTGCTCCATTTGGATGGAGAAGGAAGAGCTCTGTAAGGGCTTAGGATCATAGCAGCTGGGATGGGAATCTCAGCTCAGGTCATATTTTTTCTGGGTGACAATGGGCAAGTATCGTAACTATTAAAAGAACAATATCTTACAACATGTGGTTGATATGAGATTAAATACAGTGCTACATGTGAAAGCACTTAGCACATAATTACTCAATGTTTGTTTTCCACTCATCAAGATGAATAATTTTTTTCTAAAAAATCTTTGCTATCTTTTTATCTGAGCCTATTATTATATTTTTTTCATGGTCTAAAAAAATCTTTGGCAAGGCTAATATTGACTTTTTGTTTGGTTGATTTTTGCCATGTTGGGGATCGTACCCTGTATTGGACATGGTAGGCAAGTGCTCTATCACTGAGCCACATCCCCAGTCCTATAGCTAATTTTGACTAAATACAGGGACTTCATAAAAATTTTAGGAAATGTATACATTATCTATATTTTTAAAATATGTCAACAGGTGAAATACTATCCTGGTTTATTGATATGTTTTCCTGTAGACTACTAAAAATGTGACTCTATTCATTGATCTCTGGAAACATAGGAAAGTTCAGGGGACTTTCTCACCACTCTGAGCTTTGGGAAAAGATGAGTAGCAACTTTCTATAGTATCTTCTAGATTCTACCTGGCAAATACATAACTGAAGCTTAACGCTAAGGAAAGAAGTCTTCACGCCTCCATTCTTTGTTAATTGAAGCTGTATTGTTCTCACACTTCAGAGAAAGACCGAGTAATTAAAACAGTAAACAAACAAAACTGGAATGGAAGAAAAGAAATGAATCTTACTAGAAAGTATCCAATATTACCACTTGACTTGAGTGAATTTTGGGATACTGTCTGAAAGAAAAGTCTTTCTTCTCTAACTCAAAATGTTCATTTATTTATAAAGTTTAAAAATCATGTACTAGTTTTTCAAAATGGCGGCCTAGAGGGTGGCTGCATTACGTGTTGCTCCAGAACTCAGGATTCAAGAGAGGAGATATTGAGACGCTTGGGACCAACTCAAAGTAGTCGGGTGACTCTCACCCCCTGGGGGGGCACCCCGGATGGGACGGGGGTCCCGGAACGCAGGAAACTTTGTGAAGTAGAACTGCCGGCGAGACGCCCCTCCCCCCCGCTGGAGCGCCATAGAGGAGGCCGGTCGGCACAGCGCTGGGACTCGGAACAGCCACTGGGGCTCCGGCGGCTGCCCGGGGGAGGAGAGGCGGGGAGAACTGTGTGGACTCAGGACACCAGGGCCTGCCCTGAGGAGGAGGAGAGGAGCGTGGCCACTTGGATTCAGAGAGACTGCGCCAGAGCTGCAGGCGGTTGCCAGAGGAGAAGCCGCGCGGCGAGCTGTTTGGAATCAGAACAACGCTTCTGAACCCCGGGGCCTGCCCTGAGGACGAGGAGGAAGAGGAGCAGCCGCTTGGATTCGGGCGACTATACGGGAACTACAGGCGGTTGCCAGAGAAGGGGCTGCGTGGCGAGCTGTTTGGACCCTGACCACTTCTGAACCCCGGGGCCTGCCCGGAGGAGTAGGAGAAGGAGGAGAAGGAGCGCGGCGGGTCCTTTGGACTCGCAGTGACTGCATTAGCGCTCCAGGCGGCTGCTCAGAGGAGAAGGCGAGTGGTGAGTTATTTGGTCTTAAAGTGACAGCTCCTGAACACAGGGGGGCTGCCTGGAGGAGAAGCGTGGTGGGACGCTTGGTCTTGAAGGACCACACCAGAGCTCCGGGCGGTGGCCCAGAGGACCCGTGCAGCGGGTCACGTGGATTCAGAGCCACTCAGAGGGACTGCTCCTGAACACCCGGGGGGTTATCTGGAGAAGGAGGAGGAACGGGCAGGGTCACTTCGACTCGGAGTGATTGATTGCCCCGGGCTACGGGTGGTTGGTGGGAGGAGGAGGCACGAAGTGAGTTTCTTGGACTCCTAGTGACCGCACCGGCATACTGGGCAGCTGTCTGGAGGAAGAGGCCTGTGGCGGGTCTCTGGGACTCAGAGCGATTGTTCGGGGCCACAGGTGGCTGCTCAGAGGAGGGGCCACGCAGCCAGGCGATTAGGTGCAGAACAGGGTCCCAGGATCTAGGAGGCTTCTGGGTGGAAGAGCCGCACAGAGACAGGCTTAGGGCGGAGCGAAGGTTCCAGGCCTATGGGCAAATTCTCTGAGGAGGGGCAGCCTAAGGAGATTCATCTGCGAAGGGTGAGGCTCCCAGGCCCAGGAGGTAGGGCCGGGCCCCTGGAAACTTTGCAGAGGAAGGCAGCCCAGCCCAGGCAGTAGATGTAAATTGAGGGGAACCTCTAGGAGGAAACTGACCAGCGAGACCTCCCCACCGGGTGAGTCTTCCCTGCTGGGCAAGGTTTCCCACAAGGACAGTAAAACCAGAGGCTCAGGCCCAAACAGGCCTTGCCTCAGCCCACAGCCTAGGTCCCCTTTGGATGACCATTGGTCAACAAGTGGAGGCACCTCTGCCCACTAGCAGGGAATATACCCCACCTGAAGGCCACTACTCCTAGAGAGGCAGCTTCCTTGTGGAGCACCGCATTATCAACCTCCTCCAAGACTTCAGCCTACTGAAGGCTAAGAGGGGATATATATAGAAATCTTCAGGGTCATTGTAAATCAACAGAGGAAATCTGCAATATCTCAGCGGTCCACTGATATCTAAACAACATGAGAAAACAAGGAAAGAAAATGCTGCAAACAAATCTAGATGTTACATCAATAAAACCCAATGACAGCATGGCAGAAGAAATGACAGAAAAGGAGTTCAGAATGTACATAATTAAAATGATCAGAGAAGCAAACGAGGAGATGAAAGAGCAAATGCAAGCATTGAATGATGAGATGAAAGAGCAAATGCAAGCATTGATTGATCGCACCAATCGACAGTTAAAAGAGCAAATACAGGAAGCAAAAGATCATTTCAATAAAGAGTTAGAGATATTGAAAAAAAACCAAACAGAAATCCTTGACATGAAGGAAACAATAAACCAAATTAAGAACTCCATAGAAAGCATATCCAATAGGATAGAACACCTGGAAGACAGAACCTCAGACATTGAAGACAAAATATTTAACCTTGAAAACAAAGCTGAACAAACAGAGAAGATGGTAAGAAATCATGAACAGAATCTACAAGAACTATGGGATATCATGAAAAGGCCAAATTTAAGAATTATTGGGATTGAGGAAGGCCTAGAGAAACAAGCCAAAGGAATGAACAACCTATTCAATGAAATAATATCAGAAAATTTCCCAAATCTGAAGAATGAAATGGAAAATCAAGTTCAAGAGGCTTACAGGACTCCAAATACACAAAATTACAACAGACCCACACCAAGGCACATTATAATGAAAATACCTAACATACAAAATAAAGACAGAATTTTAAAGGCTGTGAGAGAAAAGAACCAAATTACATTCAGGGGGAAACCAATACGCATATCAGCAGATTTTTCAATCCAGACCCTAAAAGCTAGAAGGTCCTGGAACAACATTTTTCAAGCCCTGAAAGAAAATGGATGCCAACCAAGAATCTTATACCCAGCAAAACTTACCTTCAAATTTGACGATGAAATAAAATCCTTCCATGATAAACAAAAGCTAAAAGAATTTACAAAAAGAAAGCCAGCATTACAGAACATTCTCAACAAAATATTCCATGAGGAAGAGATGAAAAACAAAGAAGCAAATCAGCAAAGGGAGGAAATATCCTAAAGGAATTGTCAAATAATGGAGGAAACAAGTTGTGTCAAACAAATAAATAAACAAAATTTTAAAAATGAACCAAATGACCGGGAAACCAAATCATTTCTCTATAATAACCCTGAACGTTAATGGCCTGAATTCATCAATCAAAAGACATAGACTGGCAGACTGGATTAAAAAGAAAGATCCAACAATATGTTGCCTGCAAGAGACTCACCTCATAGAAAAAGATACCCATAGATTAAAGGTGAAAGGATGGGGAAAAACATACCATGCACATGGACTCAGCAAAAAAGCTGGAGTATCCATCCTCATTTCCGATAATGTGGACTTCAAGCCAAAGTTAGTCAGAAGGGATAAAGAAGGTCATTTCATACTGCTTAAGGGAAGCATAAATCAGCAAGATATAACAATCATAAACATCTATGCCCCAAACAGTGGCTCATCCATGTATGTCAAACAAATCCTTCTCAATTTCAGAAACCAAATAGACCACAACACAATAATACTAGGTGATTTTAACACGCCGCTCTCACCACTGGACAGATCTTCCAGACAAAAATTGAGCAAAGAAACCATAGATCTCAACAACACAATCAATAATTTAGACTTAACGGACATTTATAGAATATTCCATCCAACCAAGAGTGAATACACTTTCTTCTCAGCAGCACATGGATCCTTCTCTAAAATAGACCATATATTATGCCACAAAGCTAATGTTAGCAAATACAAGAAGATAGAGACACTAGCATGTATTCTATCAGATCATAATGGATTGAAGTTAGAAATAAATGAAAGAGTAAAACACAGAAACTATTCCAACATCTGGAGGTTAAACAATATGCTATTATATGATGAATGGATAACAGAAGATATTAAGAAGGAAATTAAAAAATTCTTAGAGGTAAATGAGAACAAAGAAACATCATATCAAAACCTCTGGGACACTATGAAAGCAGTACTTAGAGGGAAATTTATTTCATGGAGCGCATTTAATAAAAGAAGTAAAACTCAACAAATAAACAACCTAACACTACAGCTCAAAGCCTTAGAAAAAGAAGAACAGAACAGCACCAAAAGTAGTAGAAGACAGGAAATTGTTAAACTCAGAGCTGAAATCAATGAAATTGAAACAAAAGAAACAATACAAAAAATTGACAAAATAAATAGTTGGTTCTTCGAAAAAATAAACAAAATTGATAAACCTTTAGCCACACTAACAAAGAGAAGACGAGAGAAAACCCAAATCACTAAAATTCGGAATGAACAAGGAAATATCACTACAGACAGGATGGAAATACAAAACATAATTAGAAGCTATTTTGAAAATCTATACTCCAACAAAATAGAAAATTTCGAAGACATCAACAGGTTTCTAGAGACATATGAATTGCCTAAACTGAATGAGAAGGACATAAACAATTTAAATAGACCAATTTCAAGTACTGAAATAGAAGAAGTCATCAAAAGCCTACCAACAAAGAAAAGTCCGGGACCAGATGGGTTCTCAGCCGAGTTCTACAAAACCTTTAAGGAAGAGCTCATTCCAATACTTCTCAAAGTATTCCATAAAATAGAAGAGGAGGGAACCCTCCCAAACTCATTCTATGAAGCCAATATCACACTGATACCTAAACCAGACAGAGACTCATCAAGGAAAGAAAATTTCAGACCAATATCCTTAATGAACATCGACGCAAAAATTCTCAACAAAATTTTAGCAAATCGCATACAAAAACATATTAAAAAGATAGTGCACCATGATCAAGTGGGTTTCATCCCAGGGATGCAAGGTTGGTTCAACATCAGGAAATCAATAAACGTAATTCACCATATTAATAGACTTAAAGTCAAGAATCACATGATTATTTCAATAGACGCAGAAAAAGCATTTGATAAAATTCAGCACCCCTTCATGCTCAAAACACTAGAACAAATAGGGATAGTGGGAACATTCCTTAATATTGTAAAGGCCATTTATGCTAAGCCCATGGCTAATATCATTCTAAATGGTGAAAAGCTGAAAGCATTCCCCCTAAAAACTGGAACAAGGCAGGGATGCCCTCTTTCACCACTTCTATTCAACATCGTTCTTGAGACTCTGGCCAGAGCAATTAGACAAACCAAAGAAATTAAAGGGATACGAATTGGAAAAGAAGAACTCAAACTATCCCTGTTCGCTGATGACATGATTATATATTTAGAGGAACCTGGAAATTCCACCAGAAAACTCTTAGAACTCATAAGTGATTTCAGTAAAGTAGCAGGTTACAAGATCAATGCCCATAAATCCAACGCATTTTTATACATAAGTGATGAATCTTCAGAAAGAGAAATTAGGAAAACTACCCCATTCACAATAGCCTCGAAAAAAATAAAATACTTGGGAATCAATCTCACAAAAGAGGTGAAAGACCTCTACAATGAGAACTATACAACACTAAAGAAAGAAATTAAAGAACACCTTAGAAGATGGAAAGATCTTCCATGTTCTTGGATAGGAAGAATTAATATTGTCAAAATGGCCATACTACCTAAAGTGCTATACAAATTCAATGCAATTCCAATTAAAATCCCAATGACGTACCTTACAGAAATAGAGCAGGCAATTATGAAATTCATCTGGAAGAATAAGAAACCCAGAATAGCTAAAGCAATCCTTAGCAGGAAGAGTGAAACAGGGGGTATTGCAATACCAGATCTTCAACTCTACTACAAAGCAATAGTAACAAAAACGGCATGGTATTGGTACCAAAATAGAAAGGTAGATCAATGGTACAGAATAGAGGACACGGACACAAACCCAAATAAATACAATTTTCTCATACTAGACAAAGGGGCCAAAAATATGCAATGGAGAAAAGATAGCCTCTTCAACAAATGGTGCTGGGAGAATTGGAAATCCATATGCAACAGAATGAAACTAAACCCATATCTCTCACCATGCACGAAACTAAACTCAAAATGGATTAAGGACCTCGGAATCAGACCAGAGACCCTGCAGATTATAGAAGAAAAAGTAGGTCCAAATCTTCATCTTGTTGGTCTAGGACCAGACTTCCTTAACAGGACTCCCATAGCACAAGAAATAAAAGCTAGAATCAACCACTGGGATAGATTCAAACTAAAAAGCTTTCTCTCAGCAAAGGAAACCATCAGCAATGCGAAGAAAGAGCCTACAGAGTGGGAGAATATCTTTGCCAATCATACTTCAGATAGAGCACTAATCTCCAGAATCTATAAAGAACTCAAAAAACTCTACTCCAAGAATTCAAACAGTCCAGTCAACAAATGGGCTAAGGAAATGAATAGACACTTCACAGAAGAAGATCTACAAGCAATCAACAAACATATGGAAAAATGTTCAACATCTCTAGTAATAAGAGAAATGCAAATCAAAACCACCCTAAGGTTCCATCTCACCCCAATTAGAATGGCGATTATCAAGAATACGAGCAACAACAGGTGTTGGCGAGGATGTGGGGAGAAAGGTACACTCATACACTGCTGGTGGGGCTGCAAATTAGTGCAGCCGCTATGGAAAGCAGTGTGGAGATTCCTTAGAAAACTTGGAATGGAACCACCATTTGACCCAGCTATCCCACTCCTTGGCCTATACCCAAAGGACTTAAAATCTGCATACTACAGAAATACAGCCACATCAATGTTCATAGCTGCTCAATTCACAATAGCCAGACTGTGGAACCAACCTAGATGCCCTTCAATTGATGAGTGGATAAAGAAACTGTGGTATATATATACTATGGAATATTACTCAGCCATAAAGAATGATAAAATTATGACATTTGCAGGCAAATGGATGAAATTGGAGAATATCATGCTAAGTGAGATAAGCCAATCTCAAAAAGCCAAAGGACGAATGATATCGCTAATAAGTGGAGGTTGACACATAATGGGGGGGAGGGAAGGGTTAGAGTTAGGGTTAGGGAGGGGGGCAAGTATAGAGGAAGGAACTACTGTATAGAGGGTAAAGAGGGGTGGGAGGGGTGGGGGGAAGGGAAAAAAATAACAGAATGAATCAAACAACATTGCTCTATGTAAATTTATGATTACACAAATGGTATGCCTTTACGCCATGTACAAACAGAGAAACAACATGTATCCCATTTGTTTACAATAAAAAAAAAAAAAAAAAAAAAAAAAAAAAAAAAAAAAAAATCATGTACTATTCTTAGGATTAGCAGTTGATTAAAAAAAAAAAAAAAAGAGGTACTACAGGTGATGTTCTGGGTACTAATCCCTGAGACTGACATTTTCACTCATTAAGGAAACTGGACTTTGTTCTGTCATACTTCCAAATATAACTGAATTACAGAAAAATGTGGAGCTAAATGTGCAGAATACTTGTTAGGTTGCTTTTCTCTTTCCTATACTTTCCCTCTAGCTCCTTAAGTATTAAGAAGGTCAGTAACTCCTATAAGCTCTTTATTGGCAGAGAATCAGTATGTTCTGAATTCATGAAAGAATTGGTCTTTGGGTTAGGGAGTATTATGCCTGTGGCTATGGCCAGTAATTGGCAAATTTATTTTCAAGATTTTTGCTCTAACAGCTCTGTTGGAAATTGTGGAATGAGAGAGACAGAGAGAGGGTGGGGGAAGTTAGCTAGCATACTGGTTAATATCACCAGCTCTGGAATCAACTTCCTGGGTTAAACTTACTGTTCTTCTGTCCTAGTAACTGTGATTTTGACCAAACTACCTCAGTTTTGTTATCAACATAATGGGGATAATCACAACTTCATCCTTGCAGTCTAATGTAAGGATTTAGTGGGATAGCATATATTATGTGTCACACCCATGGAGAGTACTCAATAAAGGGTAACAATTATTGATACTATAAATCTGTACTTTAAGTCTCATGAAACTCTAGAAATTATGGACAATTTTCAGTCTGTTGAATCAGAAGGGGCTCCTTGAAGAAATTAACAAAGCTATGGAACTGACGGGAATCTGCAGAAATACCTCTTTAAATAATTTTACAGTAATAACAGAGTAAGAGTCTGTTCATTTTTATTTAGTGTCACAAAAGCAATGTGATTGTCCAGGGCAGGTAATTATTCATTGATTCCTTGAGTATTTATCAAGTATATTCTATACTGCAGACGGAGATGGGGGAAAAATTAAGCCAAATTCCTCAATCCCCTGAGGTTTCAATACATTAGGGGAGAGAGAGACAATCAACCCAAAATGGGCGGTGAAAGGCATAAAGCAAGAAAATCGCTAGGGGACCTTTGGGGTGGAGGAGTTATCTTACGCGAGAGGACCATGGAAAGACTCATCACAAAGGTGGGTATGTCCAGGCCTGAAGGAGGTGAGGCCCGCAGCCCCGCAGATATCTGGGGAAGAGCCTAGTAGCGGACGGATAGCAAGCGCAGAGGCCCGTCTGAGCGTGCCTGGAGGTCCCTGCACCAGAGAGGGAGGGTGGCAGCAAGTGGCATGAGCCAAGGGCAGGATGGTGGGAGAGATAGCAGCAAGATGGCAGTGGGCCAGTTAAGTAGGGGCAGAACAGCCACTGGAAGAACTAAGGAGTGGGCAGCCATTTGCGCAGATTAGCAGAGAGGAGCAAACGTCTATGGCATAGAGATTCACCAGCGCTAAGGGTGAGCAGTTAGAGATTCCGGAGATCACCAAGCCAGGAGCGGGGCGTGGCGTCCATCCACTTGGTACCAGTGCAAATCGTGGAGAGATGGTCATAATCTGGGAGGAACTGATGGTGGGTTAAAAGTGGGTTTTGAGAGAAAAAGGAATCCAGGAGGACACCAAGGATTTGGGTCTGAGTGACAGGAAGTGTAATGTTTCTATTTGCTCAGAAGGAAAGACAAAGGGAGAAGTTTGGGTCAGTGAGCCAGGTGTTGATATTAGTTGGAGAGGCTTAACAGACACCCACGTGGAAATGGCAGGTGGCTCTTCCTCCTTTTACACATGGGAAACATGGAGCTGAGAGGCAAAGTGGCTTCACCAGAGTCACATGATAGTCGAGTGAAATAGCTAAGATTTGATTTCAGTATTCTTGTTTTTAATCCATCAGGATTCTGATTTTACACTAGCCTATAGTGATAGCACTGACCAGAGGAAAAAGCTACAAAATATTACTTACATCTTATATTTTTTTTTGGGGGGGGGGTGTACCTTATTACTGCAGTTTTTTCTCTATCAGGAAAACTTTTTATTTGCTAATTAGACAATTCATTGGTTATTTTGGATTATAAGTTTTTACCATGGTGACATTTTTCATATGAAATAGTTCAGAAGTCAAAGATGCTATTTCTTTTTTATTTTATTTAAAATTCTCATTATTTTCTGTTCCATTTACTGTGAAGTGCCTTTATCTCCACCAAGAAACCTGAGAATCTCCAATATTGGCTCTAATAGTGCTCGATTAACTTGGGAACCAACATCAGGAAAGATTCATGGTTACCGGATTTTATATACCAGTGCAGATGGGACTGAAATCAATGAGGTGAGTTTCGAACAGGATGTGTATTTTTTAGGTCATTGTGCGTAGTTCTAGGTGCATATTCAAAGCCTAGTGACTTAAAACAGTACTAATTATATTCTCTCGTAGTTGCTGTGGGTCAGGAATTGGGGCTTGCCTGCGCAGTTCTGGCTGGAGCGTCACACGTGTAGTTAAGGCACGATGCTGGCAGGAGCTGGTTTCACCTCAATGGCTCCTTTCTTTTCTTTGTTATTTTTAGTTGTACATGGCAATAGAATTTATTTTTATATAATTATATAAGCATGGAATATATTATTTATTAGGACCCCATTCTTGTGGATATACTTGATGGTGGGATTCACTATGGTATATTCATATATGTACAAAGGAAAATTATTTTGAATTCATTCCACTGCCTTTCCTTTTCCTCTCCTCCCTCCCTTCTCTTCATTCCCCTTTGTCTAATCTACTGAACAGCCATTCTTCTCCTCCCTCCTTATTGTGGGTTAGTTTCCACATATGAGCCAAAACATTCAACCTTTGACTTTTGGGGACTGGCTTATTTCACTTAGCATAGTAGTCTCCAGATCCATCCATTTACTGGAAAATTTTATAAAGTCATTATTCTTTATAGCTCAGTAATACTCCTTTGTGTATATATACCACATTGTCTTTATCCCTTCATCTGTTGAAGGGTGCCTAGGTTGACTCCATAGCTTAGCTATTTTGAGTTCATATGTCTGGTACTCTGGGAAGAATGGAACAGCTGGAGTGAAACTTTGTGTCTCTAAGTAAAGTTTTCACATACTGCTTCTAGCATGCAGCTTCTGAGGAGTTGGCCTGGAAGCCCACAACACCTGTCTAAGGAGAGAGTGTGATAGGTGGAGGTTACAATGACCTGGGCTCAGAAGTCATTTGATCTTACCTCCACCACATTCTGCCAATAGGAGACGTCACAAGCCCCTGCCTGTATACAAGGCAGAGAAACAGATCCCACCTACCACCGGAGACTTGTCAGTCACATAAGAGGAGCGTGTAGGCTGGGAGATGTACACCTGACCATCTCAGGAAACTGCTGTCTACCATGGTGGGTGGGACTGGGAAGTGTATATTTTCATGGAAGTATCAGACTAGAAACAATGTCAACTTCATCCAATTTATCTCTGCTTTTGATTAAACTGAGCCTCATTAGATGAGACAAAATTAAAAGATGAACAATTCTACTCTTGTGTAGAAAGATGCTTTCAAATAATAGAACTTATTAAACTCATGAAGAAGCAGAATCATGCATGCAATGACTAATACTTTCAGAAATTCTTTCCTTGGAAATATGTTTTGGTAAGATAGCAAGGTTATTTTTATTTTATTTTTCCTCATCTTGGTCCAGGAAGCTAGGACAGAGAGAAAAATATGTTGGATTGCATCATTTCTATTTTCTCACCAAATAAAGCAAGTATTTTCATATATAGGGACAAAATTTTTCTTACAATTAAATCTAAGCAATAGTTTACAGAATGTACCTTCACAAGGGAAGTATAACATATATAATGGATGGTTTGTAAATGCACATTTAAAACCTACAGAAATACAACTCAACATCTCTCATTAAACCTGCATAAATCCTGAGAGTAAATAATTCTGATGAGTCTGGGGTCACTGGGACTAACTGCTTTGTTTTTGAAGACAGGAACCTGGCGCAGTAAAAAGATTAAAATAAAACCACTGAGTGACAGGTGTCTGTTTTTCACCAGTAATAAAGAAACCACTTTCCCAAGAGTTGCAAACTTAATCCTGTAGGAGGATCAGGTGGATAATGTAAATGAGTAGAAATAATAATAAATGTGCAGAAACAGATACACCTGCAAAGAAACACACTCTCACTTGTTTTTCCTGAAACATGAAGTTAACTTATGGTATATTTTGCATTCCCATTTTTGGGACATAGATGTAGGAGAAATTCTCTACTGGGCAATTTGAGACCAGTGATAAATGATAATAGACAGTGGACTTCGAAGAGCGTGTGCCATTCAAGATGCATCAAGTCTCAGCTCCTAGTGTCCAGGGAGCTTCCAAATCACGGGACTCTTGAAGAGATAAGACAGACTTCTATTTTTATATAAAATTTACCAATTAAAAATTGAACAGACAAAATAACATGACAACTATATTCACCAACCAATGCGTGTTCATTGTGAAGTATGCTTCTTTAGTAATAACTTTTAATAAAATAGAACTACACTTGCACATAGGCAGGCTATATTTATGGCTCTGTTATATGTAACATAAGTATATAGTGAAAAAAGAATGTTGTCTTTGAACATTCAAGCTGCTATAGCAAATTGCGTAGACTGGGTAACTTATGAACAGAAATTGACAATTCATAGCTCTGGCAGCTGGGAAGCCCAAGATCAAGGCACCAGCAGATTCAGTGTCTGGTGAGGGCATATTGCTCATCATGGACACTACCTGTGTTCTCATATGGGGGAAGGAGAAGACAATCCCATAGATCTCTCTAACAAGGGTGCTAATTCCTCATGACTTAATTACCTCTGAAAGGTCCTACCTCTTAATATTAATACACCAATTTGGGAGGGGGCACAAAGATTCAGACCCTAATAGCAGTTAGGACCTCATCTAGAATTTTGTATTTTTTTTTTTAATCTTTGCAAAGAATGGCCCCAAACAATATATTGTTGAGAATGGTTTTTTTTTTTTTTTTTTTTTTTTTTGTAATTCTGTTCAATCTTAGGGATGCCTTTAGCATTTGCTATCTCTAATTTGTGTCTCTAATTTGTGTTTTTCTGGGAAATTAGAAAACTATGTTAAAATTGAATTTACAGTATGAATCAATGGGCTCTGAATGAAGATCTGAGAAAAATTTATTTTAATAGAATTGCATAAATGTGTGTATTTTTTAACATTTGTTTTGACTGGTGCCTATGTTTTCTTATTTCTTTATTTTATTTTATTTTATTTTTTGGTACTGGTCGTTAAACCCAAGGATGCTTACATACTGAGCCACATCCCCAACCCTTTTTTGTATTTTATTTTAGAGACAGGGTCTCACTAAGTTCCTTAGGGCCTCCCTAATTGCTGAGGCTGGCTTTGAACTTGTGATCCTCCTGCCTCAACCTCCCAAGGCGCTGAGGAGTGCACCACCCTGCCCAGTCCTTATTTCTTGAATTTTAATCATGCAGTTGAGATCCAACATTGCTGGATAAGTGCCTTTTACTTAAATGCAGTATTATTTTACCTGACTTGAGAATATGTGATTTTTAAGAGTGAATATTTCTAGCAGTTTTGCTTTAATTTCTATGAATTTATGCTTCTATGTTTAAATAATGCAACAATTGGGAATTTAGGAAATCCCCCCAAAACATTCTGGAATGAACTTTAGAAAGTTCCTACTAAAATCTACTTTGAAGATAACATGAAAGCTTTATTTTAAATGCAGTTAATATTTCTCTACTTAACTTCCAACTCCTCTACCTTCCCTGTCTCACTTCCCCTTCCTCTCACCTTTCCTTCTTCACTTTCTCTTCTTCCCTCTCTCTCTTTTCTGTATTGTCCCCCTCCCCAACTTTTTGGAGATGGGGAAAGAAAAGTAAACCAGGACGCATAAACTGATGATGATGATGATGGTGAGGATAGTACTCCTGATCATGGCAGCTACCGCTTGGGTGTTCTGGAGAGAATCTTATGCAGTCTTTACAGAACCGAATGCTGGAAAAGCATGACTTGTCAGATGAAGGACAGAGGCCTCCCCAGACTGCATTTACTGTAGAAGGATGTGGGAAGTGTACAAACACGATGGAGAATTAGTGCTGCTGTTTGAGTTTTATAAATGCAAAGGCCAGAGTTTAAAAAAATTTTTTTTTAATTTTACAGACTGCATTTTGATTCATTGTAAACAGTGGGGTACAGGATTTCATTTCTATGGTTGTACACAATGTAGATTCACACCATTTGTGTAATCATACATGTACATAGGGTAATGATGTCTGTCTCATTCCATCATTTTTCATACCCCTCCCTCTCATTTCCCTCTATGTAATCTAAAGTTCCTCCATTCTTCTCTCACCCTAACCCCTGCATACCCCCATTATATATCATCATCCATTTATCAGGGAAAACATTCGGCCTTTGGTTTTTTGGGATTGGCTTATTTCACTTAGCATAGTATTCTCCAATTCCATCCATTTATCTGCATATGCCATAATATTATTCTTCTTTATGGCTGAATAATAGTCCATTGTGTATATATGCCACAGTTTCTTTATCCATTCATCTGTTGAAGGGCATCTAGGTTGGTTCCACCATCTAGCTATTGTGAATTGAACTACTGTAAGCATTGATGTGGCTGTATTACTGTCCTTTGGGTAAAAAACGAGGAGCAAGATAGCTGGGTCAAATGGTGGGTCCATTCCAAGTTTTCTTAGGAATCTCCACACTGCTTTCCAGAGTGGCTGCACCAATTTGCAACTCCACCAGCAATGTACAAGTGTAAAGCCACAGTTTTTAGGCCCTTGAGGGTCTGGTGCCCGCCAGCAATGACTGGGTTGCACAGCCCAGAGAGCAGCCCAAGTCCCTCACTGCTCCCTGAGGACTCTTCATCCTGCCCAAGATAGGCTGAAGTTAAGATTTTAGCTGAACTTGCAAAATTATTCTCAAAAATAGTTGCAAAAAAGTGAGCTCATGGTTGTTATAATTTCTTCAGATTCTTCTCTTACATCTTTAAAACACCACCAGCAAAACCAGTTCCAGACCAACATTTTAAAACCTAACATTATAATTAATAAAAATGATACCAAGTCTTTATGAAATAAAATAATCAATGATTAAGTTGTATAGAATAGTCTATTCAGTATCAAATAAAATGCTTTATTAAATAAATTAGATCCTTTTAAATAGACCATCTATATAATAGACTATATAAATGTAAGTATAATAAAAGGTGCATACTGATACACATTTTTTTCCCCTTTTAGTCTCTCAGTATACCTAAAAAATTTGATTTTAACAGCTTTTGTGTATGATGGATATATTTTCCTTCCTATTTGTCTCAGATTTGATATTTAAAAATTTGTAGTCAAGGACTAAGGGAATTCCATTTAATAGTTTTATAACTATTAATTCAGTTAACTCTTTGGAAAACCATTCTTATATGTTGGAGGAAACTCTAAATAAAATAATGTGTCAAGTTCTTGACACTCAGTGCTCAATATATCTTAGCTGTGATGAGTCAAAGCAGTAGAAAGCAATATCTAAATAGAATTTTGGAAAATGTCTGGAACTCGTATTTTGAATAAGGATTTGTGTTCTCTGTGGGTTTAAATAATAAAACCATACTGTAAAAGGAGAATAGGATTTAGAGTGGGGAACACCTGGGTTTAAGTCCTCAGCCCTAGCTGGTTCCCTCTGAGACAGGATCCTTACTCACTTTTCCCATCTTCAAATTGGGGGTGACAGTCAGCTACCCCGAGGCTGTGGTCAGGGTCAAGTGCATCTGTGCATATAAAGCATGCAGATAATACCAGGCTGGGGCGAACACTAATTGCTAAGAATGAGCTATAAAGTTATTGATCCTTGGTTCAGGAGAAGATAATGCATGTTTTCAGCGAAATATTGCTACATGACAGAAACTCAGTTTAAACTGCAGCCTGTGGTCATGCTGTGTGGCAGAGCTCAGCAGGGACTGAGCAGGTCAGCTGAGGTGACCCTTGAATCCCTCTGGATTGGGGGCTGGAACTGCCAAGATGACTTCTCTCCAGTCTGGTATCTCAACTGGGGTGACCCGGAAGGGAGGAGTGACTGGCTTTCTAGCAGAGTGGCTCAGGGTTCTAGTTCCATAAAATGGAAGCTCCGCTCTCCAGGCCAGTACCTTTTTGGACCTACAGTTGATTTCTCAGTGGTCTCTGGACCAACTCTGAATTTAGAGAAACCTTTTCTTATCTCTTTCTAAGAAGCTCTTTGGAGCCTCTTATCTTCATTTTCATTTATTCATTTAATTTATTAAAAAATACAATTAAACATACAGTGGCAAAGAAATTAAATGGGGCCCTGCCCACAAGGGGCTCAGCAAGAGACAGACATTAAATAAAAAAGATGATAAAATGCTTTCAAATGTTATTTGTGTCAGGGAGGAAAAAAAAAAAAGTGCAGTGTTAGAGAATAACCCTCTGAGAAATATGGAAACAGAAACCTAAACCCTCTGAGGAGGTCATATTTAGGGATAGTCTGCCAGATGAAGAAGACCTAATTTTGAAAAAAGCTGAGTAAGAGGGTCACAGACAAAATGAATTGCTTGTGGAAAGGCCCTGAGGTAGGAAGGTTGAGAACATCACATAAGCTGCTGTGGCTGGAACCCAGTGGGTCATTAGGATCATAGCAGAGAGGACTTGTTGCCCCAGATTCTGCAAGGCTGAGAGGACATCCAAACCCAAAGCCAGGGCACTTGAATTTGATTTTGGAGGCAATGGTTAGCCAGTGAAGGTTCAAGTGGGCAAAGGTTGTTTTGATTGCCATGAGCAAACCCAAAGGGTGCCAACCTTGGTTGGCATCAAGGTTAGTCATTGACAGCACTGAAACTAGAGACTTCATTGACATTGCTCTTATTGATGTTGCTCAACAGTGTCCCTTGTAATCATTCTAAGTGGAACCTAATTTGGAAGTCTACTCTCATATAAATATGACCATTGTTTCAATTTTCTAGAACATCACCAGAGCTAAGGTACCTTATTTTAAGTTATTGTAAGCTTTGTGAGAAGGCGTGTAAAGTCCTGGGTACGTTCCACAGCATGGTCCCGTCCTGCACTCCTCGGCAGCCCAAGACCCAGACTCTTGGTGATGAAAGTGGGTGGGCTCTTCTTTCTCTCTTCTCAAGGGTGACTTTGATTAGGACTCTGCCGTAGAGATCTTCCTATCATCTCCTCTTTATGTTTTGTTTCCTCCATGTCTATTTTTAAAAATTTTTTACAGACTGCATTTTGATTCATTGTACACAAATGGGGTACATCTTAATTATTTAGACTCTAGTGACAAATAAATGAGGACAGTCAGGTTGAGGCTGCATTCTTTTTTTTTTTTTTTTTTTTTTTTTTTTTGCGGTGCTGGGGATCGAACCCAGGGCCCTGTGCTTGCAAGGCAAGCACTTTACCAACTGAGCTATCTCCCAGCCCCAATGGAGTACATCTTTTCATTTCTATGGTTGTGCACGATGTAGAGTCACACCATTAATGTAATCATGCATGTATATACATGATGTCTGTCTCATACCACCATCTTTCATGCCCCCCTCCCTCTCATTTCCCTCTATGTAAAGTTCCCCCATTATTCTCTCACCCCCAACCCCCTTCCCCATTATATGTCATCTTTATTCTAACCCTCCCCTCTTCTTACACCCTTGGTCCTTACCCTCAGCACTTCATCCCTTATGTATCCCAAAGAGATTCATAGATATTTTCCAAAATAGGTCTTTCTGTGAAAGATAAAGGGATATTTCAAATATTCTCCGGTTTTTACTGCTTTTAGTGTTAATGCTCCCCTGATTCTCCCTCTGCCTGGTTGGCTTCTTGTGTGGTTCTTACAGGAGTTACTGTACATTACCCAGCAGAGCCCAGGAAGTGAACCCAAAGCTGGCTACTCTAGTCGATCCATCTGGAAACATCACATGTATTTATATCAGCTTCTTAGGTTGTGTGCACTTAATATCCTCCAGGAATGGAAATGATATTGGTTTCGAAATTGTCCTGAGAATTAACTGGCACAAAATCTATTTTAAGGGTGTAAAGTTAGAATAGTGTATATATAAACTGACTGGTCTTATAATTCAGTAGGTTTTTTGAACTATTTTATGGCCCCGCTGTCTGCCAAGTAAACCACAGACAATAATAAAATGAATCGGCTACAGCTACTGTGATGATTCTCGTCTGCAGGTTGAGGTTGATCCTATCACTACGTTCCCTCTGAAAGGTCTGACGCCCCTCACAGAGTATTCCGTTGCCATTTTCTCCATCTATGAGGAAGGGCAGTCTTTGCCTCTGGTTGGAGTTTTCACCACAGGTAAGCCTCCTTCGGGTTTGGAAGGTTTGCAGAAGTAACCAGGTAGAAATCAAAACCTGAAGCAGCTTCTTCACTTGTGATTTTAAAGATATTGCATTTTAATTTTTTCAAGTATTATTAACAAATGAACAATTTCATAGCTAGCATATGTTCTGACTAATGGTTCTGAACCTGAGCAAGGAAAAGAGAGAGAAGTTGGTCTACCTTCAGAATAGCTAAGTTTTAAAAAGCATGTACATTGTTCTTATTCTAACCTCACACCTTTTTCTTTTCTTCATTGATGTAAACTTTTTGCTTCCTTCTTCCATTCATGTGTGTGTCTTAAGTTGCACTTCCAGATATTGATATGGGATAATTTTTGGCCAACAAAAAATGGCAATTTCTTATTACTTAACCTAATGCATCATTACAGCTATTTTTGTGTTTTCACAGAACCTAAAAATCTTAATACAACAAAGAATGTTTAAAATACTGTACTTCAATAGAAGGCATGCATACATTATTTTCCTTTTCCATATTTACCCAGTAGTTGCCCAAGGAACATAAAACTTTTTGCCTCTTGGTGCTACGGTTGTGTTGTTTACCTTCTGATTTTGTCAGTTGCACTCAGAAACAAATTTAGTTCTCTATTGATGAAAAGACAGGTAGTTTAGAGAGAAACGAGAGTATTGATTGAGAAATGTTTACAGAAAGATGCAATAATTTCACAAAGTCTCCTGAGGTCAACTCTGGTTGGAATTTTCCTCATGTCCTATTAGAGTTTCAAAATTCCTCATTTGAAATACTAAAACCAATGATTTGGAATTTTATTTTGGGTGTAGTTGGATGTTTTGCTTTCACTGTATGTCCCCAAAGTGTGTAAGCTGCGATGCAGTGGAAGGTCTGAGACATCACATTTCACTTCTGATGACATCCCTGTGTACACATTAGAAGGACGAAGGTTCTTTCCCAGAATTTAGTTCCAGTGAGTGATCTAACTACTGAAGCAAAAAACCTAAAAGGGAGCACTTCTCCAATCTCTGGGGCACCATTTTGTTAATTTCCTCAAAATGCAGGGAAGATAATATCTTTATAAATTAAGAATACGGCATTTTAATTTTTTCACACTTAAAAGAAGCAAATAAACTAAGAGTTCCAGAATTATTGGGAGAAAAGTTAAAATTTTGTTATTTCCATGGTTTTCTTAATCATGCTGTTGGCAGATGCTGGAATAGTAATTTAATGCCCCACTGGACTGATGGGTGCTGCCTCTCCTTCTGTGGTTTTCCAAAAGCCAAAGATTCCTCATGGAGTCTTTTCTTCCCACAGCCCCTGGGAGCTGCTTGAGTTTTGGCGTTCCCCTTTCATTTCCCTAA
This sequence comes from Sciurus vulgaris, assembly GCF_902686455.1. Taxonomy (NCBI): domain Eukaryota; kingdom Metazoa; phylum Chordata; class Mammalia; order Rodentia; family Sciuridae; genus Sciurus; species Sciurus vulgaris. The sequence goes on from NC_136461.1 coordinate 192,671,856, forward strand.
CAAAATCTCCCTGTGCTTACAGAGGAAGTTCCAGCCCAGCAATACTTGGAAATTGATGAGGTGAAGACAGACAGCTTTCGAGTGACCTGGCATCCCCTCTCTGCTGAGGAAGGGCAACACAAGTTGATGTGGATTCCAGTCTATGGCGGGAAGACCGAGGAGGTAAGTCATCTGAAAATGATGAAAATTGATCTGGAGCATGTTCTCTGCTGCACTGGAGTTGTTCTTCAATTTTAAAGTAGATTGGGAATTCCAGAAGTCTTTAATATTGTGCAAGGCATGGTGTTTCATAAAGGTCAAATGATTTTATTTTTCGAAGACTCAAATGCATTGTTACCAGGGCTTCAGTTATGTATCTTATGTATTTTTAGATTCTTTTACTTTCATACATACCATGCGATAAAACTTCAGAGTACCACCTTTGTAATATTTAGTAACTTATTTAGTGAGGGAATTGAAAGAAATAAGATCTCTAGTTGGACTTTAAAGTTGATTTCAGAAGCCTTGGCGTTCGTTATGCTTCAGTCTTTCTTGATTACACTCAGAATGACATTTTTCCTTTTCCCTTTTTAAAAAAAGTTTCTTTTCCCTCTTTGTAATTCAACTAAACCTGATTACTGAATGCCATCTACTTTTCAGGTTGAGCTAAAGGAAGAGCAGGACTCATACGTTATTGAGGGTCTGGAACCTGGCACTGAATATGAAGTCTCACTGTTGGCCGTACTTGACGATGGAAGTGAGAGTGAGGTGGTGACTGCTGTTGGGACCACACGTAAGTCCTGTTCTGGGCAAGTCAGACTTCAGCAGCCCCCACCATCCACACTGGCCCTCCCTTCACTCCACCCAGCTCCCTCTCTGTTAACCTTGTCCCTGACTACATAGGCTTCAATTATTCTTTGTTCTTCAGAATTCTCCATATATCTCTACCTTCCATGAAACTGACATGTGAAGAATCTTAACATCCTAAATTCTTATCACCATGGGGACAGGGATCATATCTGTCTTGTTCATTATTATATTCTCCACACTTAGCACAATAGTTGGTTTGTTTTCCCTGTGCAATAAATATTCATTGGATGGATGCATGAGTGAATGGATGGGTGGGTGGAAGAAAGGATGGAATAATTTTTAAATGAATAAATTGGCAAATAAATATACCTATGGTTAACAGATCCAAGAGTTTCTGGAATTTTCCAAGTTGATCATGGTTCCAAGAGTTTTGTACAAAATTTACTCATTGATTGATTTATTCCTTCGTTTTAAAACTATGAGGTATTAACTGCATATTAAATTATCTTAGATGGGGTTTTCTGGAATCAGATTTTGAGACAGAAAATTGCATCCAGAAGGTTTATTGAAGAGGGCAGTTAGGAGACATTTATGTAAGAAACTGAAAACTGTCAGATAGGGAATAGGGAGAAGCTGAAACTGAGCCCTCAGCTAATTTCGTTAGCAGCTCTAAGGCTGGAATCACCCTTTTGAATTGCCCCAAATTATGGCAGAGGAGCTGGGCCTTTGTACCCCCATATCACCAGTCACTGGAGTTGCACTGTACCTTAGCCAAGCAATTCCTAGAGCTGTGGAGACCTGGAAGCCAGTATCCCAACACCTGGTGGAAGGGTGTTGATCTGCTTGAGTGCAAAGCTCCTCTTTGATGCTCCATTCCTCCGTAGACCCAGGGAGGATGCAGGAAAGAGACAGTGCACTTCTTGCCTGAGCACATTGCTCTCCTTGGTGGTCTTGTTTGGCAGCCTTTTCACAACTTGGTCTCGCAACACTGTTTAATTTCCTTTAATTATCATGGTTATGCCGCTATTTCAAAATAATTGGGAGGTTTCATAATTTTGTGGATGTAACTCTGATGTTTATATGAAGTCTGGTATCTGTGATGCAAAACCAGCCTCTTCGGGCTTTGGTTTTCTTATTCATAGAACAGATGTGCCTGCCTTACTTGCAACTCACTTTTCTTGTCTTCCAACCATAATCAAGCTTGTTGTGGGAAGAGAGTAAGATAATGGAGATGAAATTTTCTTCAAAAGCTATTAAGTGATTTTTGCCAATGTATTGAGGTATTGTCATTACAAAATTTTAAAATAATGAATTTTTGTTTGTTTATTTTTTAGTTGATAGTTTTTGGACAGAACCAGCCACAACCATAGAACCTACCAGACCCGTGACTTCAGGTAAGGACTCACAGGAGCCCATTTTCCCCACACAGAAGTTACATTTCCCAGTTTAATTTATTTTATAATTAGGAAAGAGTTGCTGCTCCTTTCCTTCTCTGGCAAACCAGTTCATATTTCACGCCACTCCAACTCTCAATATTTTCTTTACTGTTTAACTCCAGCCATTTAGTCCACCAGCCTCACTGCTACATCTCTGCCTTTTCCATCTTTGTCTTAGATTCCCATTCACCTTATGGAGCATGTAAATGTCGTAACATCCCTGGGGGTCTTTGCCCTCCTTTTAATCTCTGAGACACGTCCTATTGCTCTGTTGAGAATTATGCATGTCATGGTTTCTGTGCATTTTTGTGGGTAACTGAGATTTGGCTGGTCTATTGTTCTTCCTCCACCAGCTATTTCCTCTCCCAGCTTAACTCTATCTCCATGGCAATACACCTCCCAACTAGTTGTCAGAGTTGAATAGGTGACATATAGATTCATGTCAGTGGTTCACCATTACCGATTCATTCACTCACTCATTCATTTTCTCTTCAACTAATCTCTACTGAGTCCTCCTTTGTGCCCTAATGTCTCTTTATTGTAACATCCAAGATCTTTCCTGATAGTTCCTGCTTCCGTTCCTGTCCTCAACTGTATTTCCTACTCTTTCCCCATTTTTTCCTGTCATCCAGAATTCCTTGTCCTAAATTGAGGACTTCTCTCCCATCCCCACTACTTGGTATCCTGCCCTAGTTTTGCCATGTAAAAGTCCATCTTTTACCTCCTCTGCGACATTCTCACTGCTTTTGTCAAGGTTATGTCACTGTGTATCTCAAAGACCTAACGCAGTCGGACACACTGGAGGAATGCAATGAATGTTTTCAGAATGAGTGAGTAAATGAATGAAGAGAAAGAAGATGCAGTAGAGATGGACAGGAAGAAAGGCCGTCAGGGTAGAAGGGAGAAAGGAGAAAAACAATTGGACAAATGGAGGAGCAGGCACCACCAGAGATGAGAACACTGGTGGGGGAGTTTGGACAAATGTCAGAGAAAAAAGATAATAACTGCGTGAACTAAAAGGATAGAGGCATCCTGGGTGGGAGAGTTGTTCTTTCGTGACAAGTGTTAAAACAGAATTGGAGGACACGTAGATGGAATGCGTGTTGGATGTTGATTGCACATGAAGGGTGATGAGATCTGATTCTACTTAACCACTTCTCCAACAGAGCAGTAGTGTGACCTGCTCATGACCATGCTTCCCTTTGGGCTCATGGGCTGAATTTCTAGTCCAGGAGATCACCCCAGGGTCTCCTGAACAGTGTGTATGCAGGGCTGATAATCTGGAGTAGGCCGTGACCTCACCTTGTACATGTCTCTAAACCCGTGCCCCTTTGTACCTGTAGGTATCTTGACTTCCCATTAACCACTAAAGTGCAGCTGTTCTTGCTTCATGTGGATCTGTATCATAGAGCTGTCTTCAATGATGCTCTTTGCCACTCCACAAATAAACTCCATGGCTCATTTTGGAATACAATGGGTTGAAAATTCTTTAATCCTCCCTTGTGTTTATTCCAGCTTTCCAGACAGGAATCAGAAACCTGGTTGTAGATGATGAAACCACTTCTAGTCTGCGGGTAAAATGGGACATTTCTGACAGCAATGTGGAGCAGTTTAGGGTGACCTACCTGACAGCGCAAGGGGACCCTGCAGAAGAAGTGGTAGGAACGGTCTGTATAAATACAGCTAAATAGAAACTCCACAGACTTTCCTAACAGAACTAATGAGGCAATCTCCAGAAACTAATGCAAGATTTACTGCTCATTGCTTGGTGATTCTACCATCTCCAGAAACTAATGTTCTTTGTCAACCCAAACTTTACTGCTGGTTTCCTGATAACTTTTCTATCTCCATATACAATGGAACTATAAAACCTCTGAATCTTGTTTCTAACGTTGCTTCTGCTGCCTTGACTACTTAGAACACCAAAATAGGGTCATAAAAGGCCCATCACATACTTATATCTGTAGGTAGATAGGTAGATAAAATGTAAGATAGGAATTTAACTTTTTTGCCCTTGGCAATCTGATAAAAAACTTTTAAAACAAAATGCACATGAACGGTCTTCTTTCTTAGTTGATGTACTTCTAACAAAATGTCATCCGTTTAACAAATAGTTACTTTTTATTTTATTGACACCAATTCATTTCAAGCAGATTTACAGTCATTTCTTACATATTCTTAATCTTGGGTGTCTCTCCTCAGGGATTTAGATTTTTATATGTTGTGTTTTCTTTAAGTCGATCTATCTTTATTTCTTTTTTTTTTTAATATGGTAAACCTGTCACCCTCTTTATCATTGCCTCCCCATGTTTTCTTAATTTATTTCATAGTACTTAACTTGAAATTGTTCTGTAGATGTGGGTCTAGGAATCAGATAATTCCAGTTTTCAGCCAGAAGAAATTTGTCTTTTTCATCATGCAATATGATTTAGTGAGCTTCATTAATTGAACTTTTGGTCCTGTGTTGCATTGTTTTTGACACTCTAAGAAAGAAATTTTCAAAATCCATCACTGCTCAAGAATAGCATTATTCTTTCATTCCCTTTCTTACTTAAAAAATCTTGGTTGGAAAATCATTTTTATTTATGTGGATATGTAAACAATTATTTGAGCTCAAAATTCTTTCAGGAGAGCACTCTAACAGATAGAGGAAACCTTATAGGGCACAATGATAACCTCAACAAGAACCCTGTCCAAGCCAGAAGATCCATGAAATTGGTCTGGGGGTACTTGTGGAAAGTTAATGGACACAAAGAAAATCCACTCTCATCATACATTTCAAATGATTCATGACTTAAGTACATTTTAAAAAATGTACCTAAGCATGGCAGTTAATGTTATAATTTAGAATGTTTTATTTTTCCTCTCATTGTTCTCCTATCATAGTTCAGTTCCTAAGAGTGAGAGCCATAGAAACTTCCCAGCCTATGGGGTATTTTTTTGTTTTGTTTTTGTGGATTTTTCTTACTCTTTCCAAGAAACACATTAGCTTCTTGGTGAATGATTCCTCCTAATTGGGAAACAATAACAATTTAATCTCACACATGCACTTGTGAGCTACACAAGCCAAGGTAAAATAATAATAATATTTACTTTGGGTTGTTTCTAGATGATTTTCCCTTTGCAAGTTTCTTTCATTTAGTTCTGTTTATTTTTGAAACACTTGGACACCTTCATGAAGGGGGAAAACGATCAAAGTGTTAGTCTGCACCAGTTAAACAAACCTTTAATAAAAATGAAAAATATTGATACATTTGGTAGTGGTTATTTACTATGCAGATGTATTTGTTTTTGTATTTTGCTTTTGCTGTATTAAAAAAATGTACTGTAGAATTCGTTAAACATCCATCTCTTTGGTGCATTTTAATTACACTGGATTTGCACAGACAACTTACACGCACTTTCTTAATTAGGGTCTCACCTGAGGATCAATCAAGAACTTATGTTTCTTCAAGTGTTAGTGCTATACAAATGTATTAGTATTATTACTAGAAATAGAAAGTGGGGTGCATCTAAGTTGAGATTATGAAGCTAAGGTAGGACCATCAGATGTGGAGCTATGCCAAAGGTCCACAGACCAAATGATATCTTCAACTAATGGTGACTGCAGGGAAAGAGATGGCTAACACATATTATGAAAGCAAAAGGAAATGGGTCCAGAGAAGAGGCATGACTCTTAACAGGTTTCCAAATTTTCCTTAACTATAAACAATGATTATATGAGGAAAGAATAAGAGTTTTGGAGAATAATACAGGTATATAGTATTGCAAACCAAAGAAAACAGGGTAATTAAATTTACCAGTTAAGATATATAAATTATTTATACACTTTCTAGGTGTAATCGAATCTACCAGATACTTTCAAGAAAAAAATTTGAACTCTTAGAAATAAAACTGCTTGCCAATATTTCATAAGGATTGACTTTCAACTCTGCTTTGAAATTGGAAGAAGTGGCTGAGACGTTGCCTCAATTGTGTTAGAGCAGGGAGATCTCTTATTTATTTATTAAAAAAACAAACAAACAAACTGGTCTTGATACTAGACTTTCTAGAGCCTAGGTGTCAAAAGCATTAACTGTGACCTGAATTCTAAGTTGTAAGGCATTTTCTTGAGTTGAACTACTCAAAATGGGGCTTGGTTTCCTACATGATAAGTCCAGATTTAAGGTTAAGTTTTTAAAAATGTGGATAGCCATTTGATATTGCTGCAACAATCCAAGAACAAAATCATGATCACTTTTCTAGCAAATTGGTGTCAGTGTATTTTATACAGATATTCATCTACAGTGGATTGGAATTAAAACAACAATACTACTATCACCTCTTAGTCTTTAATCACAGGGAGTTGGAGAACCATTGTCTAAAAACACAACTTTGTAAGGTGGGACAAGAGTGAGATATAGGGGATTCTCTTTCTACTGCAGGCAACAACTTGCTGCCTGAGGTCCAGGCTGCTCTAAAGAAATTTGCGTAGTAATGGAGCCAGAAATGAAGTTGCATTTCTGCAAAAATGAAAAACATGAAGTTTACTGTAATGTTTTCATTATGTTTAACTATGAGCATCTTTTATAGATTAGTTTTAGAAACAAAACCACCATCTGCTATGACCTGCCACACTTATTGTTAGTACAGACATATATATATATATATATATATATATATATATATATATATATATATATATATAACTCCACTTTGCCTAAACAAGCAGAGGCCAAACAGGAAGAAATTTGCATACTCCAGGAATTTCCATTTTACTGTTAGGAATGAATATCATGAGGGTAAAAGGTTTAAAGCAATACCCTTGTGTGGAGTAGAGAGCCAAGACTGAAGCAAGGTGTGGACTAGATCCTGGTGTTTCAGTTTGACTGGGTGGGCTTCAGTTTCCCCTTATGTAAATGAACGTAATAACACCCCTTACCTCCAAAGGCAGTGATAAAGATTACGTGAATAACTGTATTCAAATCCTTGAATAGCACATGTTTGCAAGGTGGGTAAGTGAGAGCTATTGTTATAAGTCACAGCAGCTACTTCCTGGCAAGCAAGATGAGTTCTCCAAAACGCTCACACCACTTTTCAATACACCACAGGCTGAACTTGATTGGTTGCAAGGTCATGTGTTTTTCAGTATGAAAGATGACCTTATTTAAGGAACATCCACATGGGTGGTTTGCTAGACAGACAGCTTGGAATGAAAGCCCTGACTCTGTGCTCCAAAAGAGTTATATTTAAGAGAAACACCCCTAAGAAAGTTACACTGACAGAGTAATACAAGTCAGGCCACCACAGTCACAATCCTTCCTTAAAGTCCTTAATGCCAGGGTTGTCTGACTTTAGAATAAAGCAGAGACCCTCTTTTTCATTGCTCCTTCCCAGAACCCCACGTACACACATCAATGTGACTTGCTAACTTTCAATGCCCCTTCCTATGAGGAATGGATTTACATTAATCTAATATAAAATCACCTAATTCAGACTTCCCTTTTCATATTAAAAACATTGCTTTTTAGAGCTTAGCAATATCTTAGCAACAGCTGCTTTCTGGGTTCAACTGGAGGCTTTCTAAGGCTTATTCCATGATTTATAGGTTCCTTCCTTCATCCAGAAGTAGACAGCACCGCCCTTTGCCTGCTGGCATTTCACCCAGCCCTTGAATGGAGAAGTCTCTCCAGCTGTTCTGGTCTTGTGACTCCCTTCAACCCATTTGGGTTAGTTCTTCATCTTAGCATTTTTTCCAGGCCTGATTATGTTCCTTAAATGGTCCAGAGATGTGCCAGCATCTAACTGTTAGAGCGCAGGCTGCCAGTTTTGTAGTTCCGGCATTGAGCACATGTGGGTTTTCTGGTCCACACAAGGCTCTTAGGGATGCTGGGTTTGCACTGCTGTGCTCCATGGTACGTTGCACTCGCACTTCAGCAGTCGACCCTGGTGCTGCATTTCTGTTTTTGGCACCTTCTTAGAGACAGAGGGATCGTGTGCAGATTGAGGAAGATGACTCCCCTTGGAAATAAAAAACGTTGCAGCATTTTTTAGTGTTGCTGGTAAATATGTTTCAACTTGGAAAACTTGGCTCCCATGCATGGCTCTGTTGCTCTTGGCTAGCATCCATTCTTTCTAATTGAAGGAACAAAATGCTGGGGTCAGGTTATCTCTGAAGCAGGAAAGCAGGGGAGGCTGAATTTGCAAGAGGATACTTAAGTTGAACCCAAACCGATAAGCAGCAGCTTGAGTTATAAAAGGAACACTCCTAATCCATAAACACCTGCTAGGCAAATAGGCCATTATTCTGTCTTCTGAAGACCACAAATGCTGAGATGTTGAGAGAAGAATATTCCTTAGAGCTTAAGAGCTTTGAACTTGAACCTTCTGTATCTGTGGGTGTAGACTAAGGGTAACTGGGAAGGGGAACGTCACAGAAATGCTCTTGCACGCATGCCCTTTCTTTTTTCACCATGCCCTCAGCATGTCCCCTGCTCTGACAATCTCAGAGTGTCTACAGTCTCTGATGATTTCTAAATGTCTCCATTAGTAGGTCAGTGGGAACAGGATGTCTTACTAGGACGATGGTCTCTGCTTTTCTGTTCAGGTTATGGTGCCCGGGAGCCAGAACAACCTCCTTCTGAAGCCTCTCCTTCCGGATACTGAGTACAAGGTCACAGTGACTCCTATCTACACTGACGGAGAAGGTGTCAGCGTCTCTGCCCCTGGAAGAACCTGTAAGTGACGTTTTCTCCTTTTAGATATGAACCAACTCATACATTGGAAATGTTTGTTCCCCTTAATGAACCCGGAGAGACACAGTATAGTGAAATGAGAAGAGCAAAAGTGATTGGGAAACAGAAAATCTGTGTTTGAATCCCGTCTTCACATACAAGCTGTCTACCATTGGGCAAGTTGCTCAACAGCTCTGGGCTTAAGTTTTCTTTTCTATGAAAACTAAGACTTGAAAAACAATCTTTGTCCTTCAGCATCTGACTCATCACAAGCCCTGAGGATTCACCAAAATGTACTCTCATTCACCCACTGTTCTCAGGATAAATCCACTGTCTTTCCCATGGCGCTACACACCTCTATGGGCTGGACCCTGCCCATCTCTTTGATCTCACCTCCTCACAAGTCCAAGCTCTAGCCCACTTCCTGCCCGGCCCTGGACTCTATGCTGTTCCAGCGTTAGGCTGTAACTAGTCAGTCCTTCCCTGTGGAGCATCCCTTCCCTTTTACCTTTTCACTATGGTTTCAGTTCAATATCGAACCTGCTTTCCGTTCAATATCAAACCTGCCCCCATCCCTGCCTCAGCCTTTCTGGAACATTCCATGCAAACTAGTTTCCACTCTGTGATGTTGTCCTGGTTTTTTTTGTTGTTGTTGCTGTTGTTGGCCTTTTTTAAAAATCCTGCCATGGCACTAGTTACTGCCTGGTGTTCTCTTTTTTGTTCATGGATTTCTTCACTGTCCACCTCCCATCTCTGGAAGGCAGGCATCACGAGAGCCTCGGACCTCATCCGTGCCTTTCACTACTGCCTGCGAAGCTCCCACAGCCGTGTGTGGCACGGAGGAGACATCGTGAAGTAGTTGAGATGAATTGACCCTAATAATTAAATGAGGAATGGGTGTGAAAACTCTTGGTTAAAATACTCCCAAGCCTTGGTTGTCTCCATCACTGTAGTGAATCTCTATACTTGCATGAAGACTAATGTAGGGCATGATGGTTTCAAACAGTGACCTTTTGATAATTAATTGTATGAATTAGGAAATTAGGTAGCTCCACAAGTATCAATCAACATCACCCAGTGGTATTCACTTGGTGGATGCACTGGTCTGGAAGGTCCATGACAACTGTACTTATTAACCTAGCATCTGAGTGGGGACAGCTCGACTCAGTTCTCTCTCTCCAATAGTGTCAGAGCCTCTCCATGTGGTTCTTCCACCAAAATGGCCATCTTTCCTAAATGGCAACTCAGGACTCTAAGAACAAGATGTCCAAGAGGCAGGAAGTGGAAACTGCTGGGCTAGTTCAAGTGACTGCCCGGAACAAGTGTCACTTGCGCTGCAGCGTATTGGTCAAGGTAGTCATAAAGCCCTCCCAGATCCAGACAGAGCTGTGGCCTCCACTTCTCAATGGAAAGAGGATCAAAAAAATCTATGACCATCTTTAGTCCATCATGAATACTAAGTAGTTACACAGGATCAAGTGCAGAGTCCTGTCAGAGACCGAATTCTATGCCTGGAGCACCTGAGTATGGCTTTTTTTCTAACCGAGTCTCTGCAAGTCATTAAAATTCTTCAGCCCAGAGTCCTCGTTCTGCTCAGCTGGGCAAATAGCTATCACCACCCCACTTAACAGCATTGGCATCTGTCCCTCATCCCTGTGTCTGTGCTTTTGTGCCTCCACCTAGACTTCATCCAAACGGGCATATTTTGCTAAAGATCACCTAGAGTGTTGTGACCTGTATTTATTTCCCCTGAGGGGTCATGTGGAAGGAGAGAGGGCAATGGGAAGAGGAGACAGTAATGGCTCTCCACTTTTGCCAGGACCAGCATCTGGATTTGGTCTCCTATATTGGATCATTGTGTGCATTGTCTCCACTGGATACATTGTACCCACAGTGTGGATATCCATCATCTACACTGGATATGTTATATGTGTCAAGATGCCCTATAGTGGCATCTGCCTTTGACTTATACATTGGGATTTTTACCATGTTTTCATATTTTGCTGCTAAATAAATATTTGGAACCCACAGACTTAAACAACAATCAGAAATATGAGAGATTGCACTCTTATTTATGTGTGATTTGTCAAAATGTCTAAATGCATTCTACTGTCATGTACAACTAATTAGAACAAATAAAAGTTAAAATTAAAAAAGACAATAAAGCCATATTTACCTCACAAAGACTAAAATAGACAATTACTGTAGAAACATGACTTAAATCTCATTACAAAAGTACCATTAGATGTAGCAATTTCTTGATAGCAAAATTATTTCAAAGTGTGAGTAAATGGCCCACATATTTTAAGAGCAGTCAGTACAATAATTATGTTCTATCAACAATGAAATAATATGCTGTCAAGATGTATAATAGAGCTCCTGCACTTATGACTTATAAAAATTGATAAACAATGATAGAGAATTTCAAACAATGTAGGCAATATGAAGAGTAAAACAAAGAAATCATCAGACTTTTGCCTCCAAGAATAATCATTATTTATGTTGTGTGAGCAGCATCCTCAATATCATTTTGATATATGTGGAGCAGAGAGCACTGTGTAGATAGTAAATTTTAATAACACTATCCAACTTGATTTTACTTCAGATTCATTGAGGAAAAGGGAACCCGCATGATATTGAATGAATTTCTGAATTTCAGACAGAACTGTTTCCTCACAAATGCGATTTTCCATATATTTAATATTTAAAGCAACCGCAGATTCAAAGGCTTCCCACCAATGTGTTTTGACCCTTCGCCCTTGTGTCTTTAACCCTGTGGGATGATTTCTTAGTTTTTGTTGACCACAGCATAGGTCCTAAAGAAGGAAACTACACTGAATTTCTGTTTCTCCTTTTCTTTCCTGTTCAGTGCCCTCCTCTGGTCCCCAAAACTTAAGGGTCTCGGAAGAATGGTATAACCGGTTGCGCATCACGTGGGATCCTCCATCTACCCCTGTGAAGGGCTATAGGATTGTCTATAAACCTGTCAGTGGTAAGTAATGCTCAGCCCCATGAGCAGGGATCTAAAGTATATTTTAAGATAATTTTTTTTGGTTCTGTTTCTATAACCGTTTGATTTTATGTTTTAAAGAATTAGGAATATGGGCTGGGGTTGTGGCTCAGTGGTAGAGCACTTGCCTAACATATGTGAGGCACTGGGTTCAATTCTCAGCCACGTAAATAAATTAATAAATAAATAAAGGTATTGTGTCCATCTAAAACTAAAAATATTTTTAAAGAAGAAATAGGAAGAGCCTCTTACCCGTTTTTCAGAAATAAAGCTTTTTCTAACATGGGCAGTGTTCAGGTAGATATTATCAGGAAGGGTGGAGCTATGACCTCACAGAAAGCTACCTGGCACAGTAATGATGTACACCTGACCTACTCACAGCCTAGACAAGGAACCGGCCTAAGAAACCTTCATTCTCTAGGAATAGGAAGCTTTATGGATCGATGGATATAAAAGCTCTAAACATTTGAAATTCCTAATTCTGATTTTTTTCTTCTGTCTCAGATTAGTTGGAAGAATATCATTGATCAAATTCTCAGTCTTCTTATTCTGGAAAGTAGAGGGATAAAACTCATCAAAGCAGAGAGATGCTTTGACAGCAGTCTCTGAGCCAACGGCTAGGTTGCCCTGCCCTCTGCCTCCTACATCATTATATCTTGAAGGCAGAAGAATGAGGCAAATAGGGGGCGATTGTGCATTGGCCCATCTGCCTGTGAACAGGAGACCGTGTGCACCATTCAGTGTCATCTCTGTACATTGAGCATGCTCAGGGAAGTTTAAGCTGGAAACTGAAAGCCTATTATAAAGATTTTTTCCAATTTTCTAGACCTGGGCCTTCAGAACTCTGGTTGATCAGCAGAAAGTGTTTCTCCAATTATTCTTAACTTGGCAGGAATATTTGGAAACATTCTTTGAGCTATTACAAAATGCTTTCTGCCTTCAAACACTCCATGAGTATTGATATAATGATGAGATTAACCTGAGATGTTGCTCTGCCCCTGTATTAATTTTCAACCTCTTCTGTTATGTTCAACGAATTATAAGGAGCTATTGTCATGGGGCCTATACAACTAAAATGGTCTCACCTCCAGTTTCTCCAGACAAGCACTTTTATGATCAATGAAAATAAAATAGAAAGGCTATAACATTCATATACTGGCCTGTTCCATATTGATTCTTTGGGTCTCCCTCTCTTTCTCTCGTTCTTTGCTTTAGGTTAGAAGCCTGTGTTAATTTGCAAGGTATCTTTCCCAACTTATTCTTTGGATAATTTTATAAATATTTATCAGGTTTTCTGAGTACAAATACCTTTGGTTTTGATTGGTGGTTCTTGATTGATGCAATTTGCCCCCAGTGGGGGCATTTTTGATCATCACGGCTGGGGGTATGGGGATGTGCTACTGGCGTATAGTAGGTACTGCTAAACATTCTACCCTCATGGTACTCTTTGCTCCCAAATAAAGAAGCATCTAGTCCAAGTGTCAATAGTGCTGAGGTTGAGAAATCCTGTCCAGGCTTAGTGGGAGAATTGTACGTGGCCATTTGACCTGCACATATGGGGCATGGGAAAATAGCCACTGAGTTAACACACACAAACAAACACATGAATATATTGTTGGAAGGGGCTTCATGGAGGAATGTGATGAGTATTTTAGGAATTTGTTCTCACTCAAAGCTCTTAAAGGATAGGCACATATGGGAAGATGCAGCACACAATAAATTTGTGTAAAAGCAAAAAATGATTTTAATGTGAAATCAGACACCAGCCAGAAACTGAGTTGAAACAGAGTTGAAGTTATAAAAGCCTGAAGCCAGCTGATCCAGGGCCTTGGAATAAAAGCTTTGTCTGTCCAGGATTTGAAAATACTCTGAGGGGTAGATGAAACTGTATCATACACCTTCATACTGGTCTCCCATGTGGCAGGGTCTGGTCTGGTGTGCAAAATCAGCTGCTCCTGCCACTGGGGTGCTTGCTGAGGACAAAGTTGGGTATCTGAGAAATTGAGAATGTTTTCTTCAACTGGGCAAGGACCTCCCAACAAGGATTCACTTGTTTTGAGTAAGCACAAAGGGAACATCTATAAGGGAAAAAGAACAAGATGCCTTAAAATAACCTCCAGCTATGGTCAGATACGGGTGTTAGAACTAGATATACTAGGTTCAAAACTCAGCCCTGCTGTCTGCTTGCTGGATAATCCTGGGCAACTGAAAGCAGCTGAGTGCAACTCACTCCAGGGATTCTTGCATTTCCCACATTCTGTTGTTGCTGAAAGATCAACTCTTTCTCCTTCAGTTCCTGGCCCAACCCTGGAGACTTTCGTGGGCGCCGACATTAACACCATCCTTATCACCAACCTCCTCAGCGGAATGGACTACAACGTAAAGATATTCGCCTCCCAGGTGGCGGGCTTCAGTGACGCGCTGACAGGCCTGGTGAAGACACGTAAGGCTGGTGTCCGTCTGCTTGCCTGGGCCCTGCGGGGGGCCCTGCTGCTCGTAACCCAACCCCTGCTTCAGCATGGCAGTTGGTTTCTCTTTTCCTCGGTATTGTCCTTTCTGGATGGTGTTTCCTGGAAAGAGAGGTCTACTCTTTCCTCAGGGGAGTTCCCAGTCCTGGTTGGCAGGCTGGATGTCAGCACCTGGCTTTCGAACTGGCTCCATGATGGCAGATAGGATTTCCTTCTGGAAAGTCTTTGCTGGCATTTTTCAAAATAAATGAAATTTTCCAAACAGCAAGTAACCCGGCATGGCCAATGCCAGTCAGCGTTGGGCCAGGGAAATTTTGCTTTTTTTCAAAGCCATTCACCTTCCAGCCCCTGCTCCCCCCGCCCCCATACACCATCTATTAAAAGTACATGCTGCTCCACTCTAAGAACTTCTTTCTCTTTTATGGGATTTTATGCTGTCTGCACACTGTCTGGGACTTCTCGTTGGCACACAGCACAACAGACACCTATGGAATATGCAGTATTTTCCAAATTCCAGCATGTACGTTCCATATTCCTCAAGTGTGTTCTACCTCCACACCATCTGGGGAATACATTTCTTTAAATCAACTTAAAGTTTTCAACCTAAATACTTTTCAGAATCCATATATTTACTCTAAACAGATTATCAGTATTTTAAATCACATTAAAAGTAACACAGAAATGATCGCCTTACAAACGGTTCAGCTGCATGCTGATTAAAATAACCCGAGTGCTGTGGACAGCACATGCTCCATTTGAGAATGGATAGTCACGGCAGAATCAAGAGAATAGCCCTTAAGTGTGCGGCCTGTTAGCTGTGGTCTTGGGCACATTACTTACCTTCTCTGAGTCTGAGCTCGCTCAACTCTAAAAGGAAGACAATGACCATCTTGCAGGGGATGGTGAAGATGAAGGAGATGAGGTGTGCCTACAATGGCAGGCACTGGGAGCAGCACTCTTATGATTGTGATAATTGTGCTTTAGACGCCAGACACAGAACCTACCCTCATCCCTAATCAAGATAACTTATCTGATAGACAATATCAAATGAGAATGGGCCTCTGTTACACCAGACCCCAGCCTCCCTGGATTTCAGAGAGGACAGCCCTTCTTTAAAGGGGACTTCCTTAATTCTCCTTGTGGAATATCTTGAGGTCTTACAGGCTAGATGCTGGATAAAGTTCGACCTCAAATGGTCTCTGTATTCGAAAGGTCTGAGAAGCCTTTGGTCTGTGATGCTGACCTTGAACTTGACTGTTGAAGTGACATATTCTGGGCCCTGACATAAACCTCTCTATATTTTCGTGTTGTTCTGTGACAGCACACAATCCTCTGTCAGCCCAGCATCGCATCTGCTGTGCATCTTCCAATCTTTCTCACCTCTCTCCTTCTCTGGTTTACTTTCCTCCTTGGATTACCCTCTTTGTGCCACTTCCTCTGTGTCTGTGATTTTTTTCCCTGGGTTTCTCCCTATTCTTTATTCTCTCATTCTGTCCTCCCTTCTGTGACTCCCTCTTTTTTCTTTCCCTTCCCCCTTCTCTCCCTTAAAAAACTTCAAATATTCCAAACTTATTGTGAAAAACTAGGAGTGTTAAAGTATGGTATATTCTTGTCCTTAAAGTAAGAATTAAATAGGCTTATTATTTATTATCTTCCTCCCTAACAACAACAGCAGCAAAAACAAAACCTCACATAATGGCACATAAGTAAATTTTATTTTTTTAGAAATTAATGTAGAAACCATTATTAATTTCCTTTTGTGGTGCAGGGAGAGTACTAGTTTAGTTGGCTTTAGAAAAAATCTTCCCAGGAAGTAACAATATTCAGATATAAATTATGATTAATTAATTTACCATCTTGAAAAAGATAATTACAAGGTAATTTTATTGTATGAGTTAGCTAAGAGAGGGAGAAATCAGAGAAAATGATATGGATGGAAGTAGTCTGGACCATTAGGGAAAGTAAACAGTACTAAAATTTTCTGTTTAGATCTAAATGATAAACCCCAGATGCCTACTCTTATCTTGTCCTAGAGAAACAGTATTTGTATTGATTGCCAAAATAATCACTTTTGCATATCAGTGTTCTAAGGTTAATAAGAATCTATGTTTTTAAGCAAGTTGTATTATATGTGTAAATTCTTCCATTTAAAATTTTTCAAAAATGTGTTCTTTCTCATTCACATTTTGTTTTGCTTTTGTTTTTGATTGGCAAATAATCACTGCCCATGTTTATGGGATACAAGGCACTATTTCAATACTAGCAGTCATTGTAAAGATCAAATCAGGGTAATTAGTATATCTACCACCTTAAATATCATTTCTTTGTGGCGGTAACATTCAAAATCCTCTCTTCGCATATTTTGAAATATGTGATGCATTAGTATTAGCTATAGTCACCCTACCTACTGTGCTCACACTATCTTCCAATCTAAGTGTAACTTAGTCCCCATTGACCAAGCTCTCCCATTGCTCCTCATCTCTCCCGCCTCTTCTACCCATCCCTCTCCTCTACTTCTATGAGCTCAACCTTGTCAGATTCCACTTATGATTGAGATCACAATGAAATATTATTCAGCCATTACAAATGATAAAATCCCATCAATTGCCACATTAGACTGAGTGAAATAAGCCAGGCACAGAAAGACAAGTACTGCATGATCCCTGATCTGTTTTTGAAGGCCAATCCTTGTGAAATTGCCTGTTTGTGTAACAGTTCCATTGTGTCCATTTTATTTTTCCCTTTTATTTAAGTCATGGCTATTTTCACTGGTTGATAAATGCATATCGTATCTACATTTTTATTAGAAAAGCATTACATGTTAATTGTGGAATGTGTAGAAAACATACAAAATAAAGAGAGAAGGAAGAAGATCAGAAACCACCCAGAACTCCAACCCCCATAGTATTTGGCCTTTTTCCTATGAATGTATGTTTTCCTTTTCATTTACAAATACCAGACAAACTGTACTATCCATAATGTTTTGCAGCTTGTTTTCTCAAGTCATAGCATATTTATCTTTTATGCACTAACTTATTGTGAGTTGATAGATTTCCCACCTCAGGATAGAGCTAGTTAGAGTGGCAATTATCAAGAATACAAGCAACAATAGGTGTTGGAGAGGATGTGGGGAAAAAGGTACATTCATACATTGCTGGTGGGGTTGCAAATTAGTGCAGCCACTCTGGAAAGCAGTGTGGAGATTCCTTAGAAAACTTGGAATGGAACCACCATTTGACCCAGCTATCCTACTCCTTGGCCTATATCCAAAGGACTTAAAATCAGCATACTACAGTGATGCAGCCACATCACTGTTCATAGCTGCTCAATTCACAATAGCCAGATTGTGGAACCAACCTAGATGCCCTTCAGTTGATGAATAGATAAAGAAACTGTGATATATCTATATATATATATATATATATACACACACAATGGAATATTACTCAGCCATAAAGAATAATAAAATTATGGCATTTGCAGGCAAATGGAAGAAATTGGAGAATATCATGCTAAGTGAGATAAGCCAATGTCAAAAAACCAAAGGACAAATGATCTCGCTGATAAGCGGATGGTGACACATAATGGGGGGTGGGAGGGAGGCAAGAATGGAGGAAGGAGGACTGTATAGAGGGAAAAGAGGAGTGGGAGGGGTGGGGGGGGAGGGAAAAATAACAGAATGAATCAAACACCATTACCCTATGTAAATATATGATTACACAAATGGTATGCCTCTACTTCATGTACAAACAGAGAATCAAGATGTATCCCATTTGTTTACAATTAAAATAAATTAAAAAAAAGAATTTTACTATAAATATCTTTAGTCTTGGGGACATTTGTGGCATCATCTGCAGTGTGACACAATTATCTTTCTATTTCAATTGTAGTGTTCTTGGGTGTGACCAATCTCCAAGTCACCCAGATTGAAATGACCAGCCTCTGTGCTCGGTGGCAGGTGCATCGTCATGCCACGGCCTACAGGATAGTTCTAGAACCCCTCCAGGGTGAGTACAGCCCATCATACATGCTGTCATGGAGTACTTGTGAACTTGGTTCCATGCAGATCACTGTGAGCAGCACACATGGTACGTGAGACGACAGTCCTCTTGAGGATCTGTTTATGTGGTGGTCAGCCATGCACCATGTGGGCAGACTGACCAGCATGTCGTCCCTTGCCCTCTCTGCACCTCCATTTTTCTCAGCTGTCCGTGGGTACGAGGGTATTGCTGATCTGTGTCAATCAGGTGCACACAGGAAGCACCTGAGATATAGAAACAAATAGCCAACTGTTAAGGCTGCCTGGTTTTGTAGTCTTGCTATTTACTCCATGGAGACCAGCCTTGCGTTTAATGTTTTTCTTAGTCTTTTTCTTTTGAGATAATTGGTGATCAACACACTCCCTTTCTGAAGGTGTATGAACAAGTATCCCAGTACTGAAGGATAACAAGTCTTTAGAACTTAATCCTAAAGTTGAAACACTAGAAACTGTTTTTCCTTAGAAATACTGACAAAAGAGCAACCAAAGTCTGATTCCCCCAAACTGGATGGCGAGGGCTGCTAACCCTGTTTTCATGGTATTAGTATGGATAGTATTCAAAGTGAAATAATGAAAATTAATTCGATTTGTAAAAACTGTAGAAATGTCTTGTTATTTTGTGGGGATTATAGAAGACACTAGAGAATTCCAGATGAATTTTTTTTATTTTTTTTTTAAATTTTTTATGTTCCAAACTTGATAGCAAAGTTGTTGAAAAGGTAGCCTGTTCTTTCTGGACAAACAACATTGGTTTTCCCACTTGTAAAAAACAGAAGGAGTCGATTTGTTCAGGTTCAGATAAGACTGGGCTTACTAGCCCTTATCTCTCACTATAATGACATTAAAAAATCTACGAGTCCCACTTTTGAACCAACCTATAAAGGGGAAGACAATTCAGAAGAGCACTGAGGTCACTGGAAACAGAATACAAGCTGAAGTAGGAAGAACATTCTAGAAGAATTTCCTGTTGGTCTCAGCCCAGATATTGTCTCAATAGCTTTGTTGTGCCACCGCTTCCTTGATTCCATGTGTCTAAGCCTGTTGCTGGCTCTGCTTATGGGAGTGGTTTAATATGGGCTAGACAGTGAGGAAAGAAAGGAGAAGACAAGAATTTTGTGGTGCGTTAAATCTGATTTATGGAATGCTTAGCCAGAAGTAGATGAGAGATATACAACTATTTGAGGAACAACTACCAAAATCTCAAATCATATTTCATTTATCTTTATATGTCACACTTTGATATATAAGGGTTGACAGTTAATAGTGTTTGTTAAGCTTTTAAAAAATACTAAGCAGAATAATCACAGTCCCAAACCATCCCTTAATACTTTATCATTTTACATGATTTAAAAAGTTGAAATAGAGGAAACCTAACTCCTGCAGATATTCATTGTTTTTCATCAAAATTTTTAACTATATAAGTTGATGTATTGAAACTAGCTTTATCAATGGAACTGGTAAGATATGTATGTATTTTTTAATTCAGTGATTTTAATATGGCATATTTGCAAGCAGCATTGTGATTCTTTATCAGAGAATATGATTAATGTGTGTGATAATGCCGATCTGGTAATCCAAAACCACAATAAGTTATTTCTGGAGCCAACATCTTTGCTGGCCAAAAGCTGAGTCCATATATGTATTGTTTTAATCTTCCAGTTAAGTTAGCTTGTGCTCCCTCAGTATCATGTTCAGGCTGCCAGAGAACTTTCAGCCGAGTCTCTACAGTCTCAATTGAATAAGAGTGTGCAAAAGTGCTGTTCAATTTACTTCTCAGCAACATTTATAGCTGAGAGATTTATGAGCAAAATTAGCCTGCGCCTCATTCTCCCAGTTGTCTAACTGAATAGTACTTATCAGCCACAGATTCTAAATCTACAGCTTCAAAGAGGAACATTGGTGGGTATATGAACATGGGGGTGGCAGGAGGGAATGTGTAGATGTTAACGTATACAGTTTAGATCAAGGAATAGTGTTTCTCCTTGGGAGTGGGGAAGAATAAGCTTCTTTACAGGGAAATGTGACCGCCATTTTGATTCACTGTCTCTGGGGGACTTGTGACATCTCACAATGTCCCTTCTTCCAAGGGCAGATGAGTCTTACAGCCCAGGAGTTCTGGCTCTGTGATGCCTTTCATTGACTGCATGTGCTGCCTCTGTAGAGACTTTGTTATTCTTCTACCCCAGCCAGAGGAGGTACTATGGGTTAATGGGACCCAATTCCTCCAGGTGTTGGAGAAAAGCTTTTACTCCAGGTTGACCTATTTCTGAAGGTCTCCAACAGCTTCCTTCAATTTAATGGATAATTTTTTTCTCATGGCCTGATCATGTGTGCTTTTTTTTCTTTTTTTCTTTTTTTTTTTTTTTTTCATGAAGTCAGTGTAGAGAATTCTCTGCTGTAACCACAACTGCTGGTCAACTCTTTTCTATGGGCTTCAGTTTCTCTAAAAATTACTTCATTTGAAGTCATTAACTGAGGCAATTATCTGCACATTGCTTTTGTCAATAAGGTCTCTGGGCTGTATCATTCACATTTGTTAATTTTATTTATAAAAAAACAGATAAAAGGCACTTAAGCAAAAGGGTCAAATTTTTGGCTTGTATGTTGAGAAGTCTAGAAGCATCCAACTCCAGGCATGTCTTTATCTAGGCCTTCAGAGTCATCAAGATGAAATCATTTTGAAATTTTTTATTTGTTCTTCTTTAGATATACATGAGAGTAGAGTGTATTTCGACATATTGTACATACATGGACTGTGATGCACTCTAATTAGGGTTCATTCGTGTGGTTGACATGTTATAAAGTCTTGCTCCATCCTTTTCTCCGCCTTCTTTCTCAGCCAGGCTCTGTGTGGGCCTCAGTAAGTTTCAGAATTACATCTTCCCAAATTCTCTTTCTCAATATTTCCAACAGAAGTCCAGGAACTGAGTCATATTGGCCTGGTCTGGGTCACATGCCCCAAATCTGTCATTGAATTCACAGGCATGAAATAAATTGACTTGGTTGGTCCTGGTTGCTTTCCACCCTGTATCTGGTGGTGGCGGTAAAGAGGGGTGGGGTGGACTTCAGTCCTCTCCAAATCATACAGACCAAGAGTGGACAGGAATGGATCCAAAGAAAGGGGGATTAAATGCAAGACAGGCAGAAACTGCAGATGTCCTCTACTTAGGTAAATATTACAGCATGTTTAGGGCCAAGAGGAAAAAGAAAAAGATTACCAGAAGGACCAGGTCCTCTCAGAAGGAACTGAAATAAAATCTGCCAGTCATCTACTCGCCCAATTCAATTATAGACTTTTGGGTAATTTTAGAACAGAATAAAGTAAAAGGCTTTTGGTTCGACTTGGTAACTCACAACCCCATGAGAAACCCCATTAATTTGGTGGGTGCTCTGGGGCTCAGTCCCTCTCTCCATCTGTTTTTGAGTTGACTTAGCACTTTCAAGTTCATGTATTTATATGCCACAAAGGCCCCAATACTGTGTTCCCTCCCTCATCCCCACAACTTGGTGAACTTTTTTGTAGCTTACTCAGAAAAGAGTTCAGAAGCTGTTTTACTTGTATTTATTTCCTTTTTAAGTACTGAAATGTCAATTTTGCAGTAGCATGCACTAATAAGGATGGAGAGATCTTGTAATGAAGAGCCTGTCTTTCCAAAGGCGAGGCCCAGGAAAAAAAGATCATGTGAAACAAAACTTATTCTCAGTACTTTTTTGAAACAGTGACATTATGATTTGGGAACAGGGTATTTGAGAGACTTGGGCAGTGGGAGTATTCATCTCATAAAATGCCAGCCTGCATTCCAAATCTCCTTCATGGCTCTCAGAAACTGTTCTGGTTACATTTTGGGCAGTCAAGTTGGTGCATCAGTATCAACATGATGATAATTCAGAGGTAGTGTTTATCACTGTGTCATAGAAATGAATAGAAGAAAATATAGACAGAGTTTTTTCCCATGTTTCAAAACATAAACTAATTTTCTGCTTTTGGCATAAGGGGTTGAAGAAATTAGTCATCATCTGAGCAGTTTAGGTTTTATTTTCCTTTAAAGAAAAGCCACTGGACTTGAATTGCACATGCCAAAAGCAGCATGGATACGGTTCTCTTCATGGAACCTCTCTTTGTTAGTATTGGGAATCAAACTGATATTATTTGCCATTGATTTTATAGTGCCTGTTCCAGTTTTCCAGTGGCTTATAGATTTATTATTTTTAGCAGTAAAACCCATTAATATTCTGTTTTTAAAGGTCTTTCAGTACATTGATATCTATAAGAAATAGGAAATGGCAGAAAAGCACATTTGTAGAATTGATTCCCTGGAAAGTTCCTGGAAAACTTTTGTGGACATAGATTAACATAATCCATGCATAGGATTCAGGAAGTGTTTGTATTCTGGGTGGCTCACAGGGGCTTCCAGAAAGCTCCAAAAGGTGCTTAAGGGTAAGAAAAAAGAGTTATTGTGGGTTTCCAAGCCTGGGAACCACAGACTGAACTTGGACTTCAGCAAAGCAGAGCACTGGATTTTCTAAATTTTACTTACTATCAGATTTCCTTCAGAATAATAATATAATCTCATAAACGCCTTAACAGTTTTTATTTCATCATTTTTATAACATTTAAAAACTGGGGTAGACAATGTTTTATTATAAACAAGTTAATAAAGGTTGCATTATAATATTTACTTCTGGAAATCTGTAATATTCACAATATATAAGGAAAAAAAATTGAATTTCATTCATGAAATAGATTTAATGTAATTAGTTTTTTAAAGGTCAGGATTTTTCCATAGACAAAATTTAAAATGATCTGTATCATGTTTATTCTGATATATACATATTGAAATACACATCTGCTTTGTACCAATATCTATACATTAAAATATAGGTGGATGTTCATCTAGTATTATACTTTCTTAACAAACAAAAATTATTTGACAATTTCACAATATGCACTTAAAGCAACAAGTCTGCATTTAGATTTTCTGTATTTTATTTCAATAAATTCTTTTGCAAATAACATTTTGGAGGAGTGGATGTTTCTTTTTAACCATTAAATATATGTCTAGTGTATTTAACCAATGTGGTTTTGAGAGTGTTTTGAAATTCTTAGAAATAAAGCTTTATAAGGTGTTGATTAAACACTGTGTATCAAAGGATCATTCTAATTGGGTGAGGTGGCACACATCTATAATCCCAGTGACTGGAGGCTGAGGCAGGAGGATCACAAGTTCAAGGCCAGTTTGAGCAACTTAGTGAAGCCCTGAGCAACTTAGTGAAACCCTGTCTCAAAATAAAAAAATAAAAAGGGCTTGGGATGTGACTCAGTGGTAAGGTTAAATCCCCAGTACAAAAAAAAAAAAAAAAAATCACTCTAGAAGGAGACTTGAATAATTGTTCTTTCAAGGCAGCGGTGATTCTTCCTTTCAGCTAATTATTCCATTATGGACAAAAATGAACACTATGCCTAGAAGAAACTGTATATGAAGCTTTTCAATAAGTAGAACCACCAGAGTAAACCATGTCCAAATGAGTGATAAAAGACTGAGTCCTGAGGCCCGATCGCCTAATCTCCAGCTGTTGTATTTGCACATTTAACATGCATGTAGAGCTTTCTCAAGGGTTTTATTGTGAAAAATCTACCCATTTAATTTACATATTTTTTAATGATACTTCAGTGGAAATGAAAGCAATACCCTCTGACACTGGATTTTAGAGTACTGAATGCAGCTCTCACTTCTGCTACTGAATTAATTATGAACTGGGCAAATTACTAACTTTTCTGGCCTCCAATTTCATGTCTTTAAATTGGGGATAATTATAAATATTGTAAGGACCAAATGAGTTAATACAAATAAAAGTCCTTACACTATTGCTCAGCACATGATAAGCACTCATTAAATGGTGCCTCTGTTTATCTTTGTGGTTGCTGTTATCATTAATACTTAGCACAGAACCTTTGTTTGATAAGCCCTCAAGGAATGAACACAATTAATCCAATGTCCTCAGGCTCAGGCCCTAAAGGCCAACCCGGATTCTTGCAGGAGAGGCATAGCAACTTGCTGTGGATGCAGGGATGATGAAAGGTGCTAACAGTTAGTGGAGCCTCCAGTTCTTTGTGCCTCATGATGGAGAAGGCGGCAGAAGGTGCCATGATGTGGCATTACTTCTTGGTAGAACTAAAAGGATCTGGTAACCAGGAAGCAGGAGGCAGCTCTGAAGTATGTCTGGCCTTAAGCCACTTAAGTACCATGTCCTGTTTCCTCAATTAAGATTTTAAAAGAATAGAAAAGAATTTTCAGAGTGCATATAGGGACTTTGTAGAGGCCCCTCAGAGCTCCCTAAGAGTCTACTTTATGATGGAAAGAAAGCATGGTTGTCCACTAAAAATCAAGACAGAGAGAGAGAGGAAACTAGGCAGTCTGGGGACTCCTTAGTTTTCCTGTGCCAGTTTCCGGCCCTTGCTTGTATTTTAGGCAGCTTTGGAAAAGGTTTTTTTTGTTGTTGTTGTTGTTGTTTGTTTGTTTGTTTTAGTACTGGTGATTGAACTCGGGGACACTCAGCCACTGAGACACATCCCAGCCCTATTTTGTATTTTATTTAGAAACAGGGTCTTACTGAGTTGCTTAGTGTCTCACTTTTGCTGAGGCTGGCTTTGAACTCATGATCCTCCAGCCTCAGCCCCCCCTAGCTGCTGGGATTTGGATAAGACTTTTGAGAGCCTGAAAGCCCACTAGACTGAAAGCATGAGAACTGCCTAGAACTTTAAAATTTATAACTCCATTACCCACATCTTAGGCTACTGCCTAGAAGGATACCCTATTGAATGGTAGTAAGTTATAAGGAGTTAAAAGTACGTGTCCTTTAATGTCATTTTATGATCATATTACTGTTCTGAAGAATCATGTTGAAAAAAAGGGAGTTCAGATTTTAAACAATGAATATACTCATATCCATCCCATAGAGCAGATCAATTAAGTTGTATGCAATGTATGCATATAATTATGTGTATTAATAGTTCTTCATTCACTAGAGGGTAGAGGGCTGACCTCAGGAGTCTTTTTCTTTAAATTTTTATATGTATTTTTGGTTGTTGATGGACCTTTATTTTATTCATTTACTTATGTGTGGTGCCAAGAATTGAACCCAGTGCTTCACACATGCCAGGCAAGGACTCCACCCCTGAGCCACAATCCCAACCCAGGCATCTTTTAAGTTTTATTTTTGTACACATAAAATGTGATTTTTGATGGAAAAACCCCAGTGGATATATAAAATATTTAGAAAACTTCACACAAGTGTAATTCATGCTGGATATTTTTGATGTCATGCATATTAAGCATTATGGAAGCAAATCATCTATGGATGGCTTTTGAAAAAAATGTTTATATGTATATGTTTTGCTTTGCTTTTATTATAGATACACAAAAGCAAGAATCTACTGTAGGAGGGGGCACAAACAGGCATTGCTTCTATGGACTTCAGCCTGATTCGGAATATAAAATCAGTGTTTACACCAAGCTGCAGGAGATGGAGGGACCAAGCGTGAGCATAGTGGAAAAAACACGTAAGTCTGGTGGCCTGTCTTTGGATTCCCCTCAGTGTGAACCAACACAATTCTAGGCATTCTGTTTTGGATCTAAAACTTTGTTCCATTTAGAAAAATAGAAGCTATCCCTGCCCAGGAATACATGTAACCCAAGTTTTGTTCCTCTTTTCTAACCCCAGAATTCTTTGCCTATGGCCCACTGATGTCACCGGTATATTTTTTCCCCCATTCTTCACATATGTTCCACAAGGACTGCAAAAGCCACTTGATGGCAAAGTGCTTGACACAATGACCCATGTTGTGATCCTTTTCCATAAGGCACGTCTGTGGTGTGCGGAGCAGAAAATGAAGTTTAAGGACTGGGTCCTGACATTTAAACAATGCCCCGTTACCCCGCCATGAGGGTGGGAATGGAGCCAAGCTGTTCCAACTGGCTGACCCTAGAGTTATTGCTTGCTTAAGAGGATCTTGTGTTTTTTTCAAGTTGGCAGCAGATCTGATGCACCAAAGGGAAAGGCAACGTATAAAATTAAACAAAGCACTTTTTACATGTTCCAAAGGAGGGTGTCAACCTCTTGGAATGACTTTTAATAAAGAATTCCTGACCTGGAGGCCACAAAAATTAAAATGTTTTCAATTTTATTGAATTCTAGGGGACATGTGTGTCTAACTCAGTATCTTAAACTTGGTGGGAGATGGGCTTTCATGGTAGCCTATCTAGCATATCCATGGTGTTTATAAAGCACTCCCACCATCTATGGATTTTTCAGCCTCTCTGACCTGCAGAAAGAAATCATTATCAGTGTGTGACATTAAAAAGCAGAAGGTGAAATTATAATTAATTGAGTCATCTCATTTTCTTTGTATAGAGACTTCATTTCATAACACTGATATAATATTTTCAATTGCATGTGTATTTTGAGGTATAATTTATATATCATAAAATGTAAGTGACATTTTAGGTGTACAGTTCAATGAATTTTAGTACATTTAAAGAGTTCTGTAGACATTATTACAATCCAATTTTGGAAGGATTCCAATCCATAGAAATCTTTTCTGTACACGCACAGTCTTTCCCTGCTCCCACCCTCAGCTCCAGGCAATCTTCTTTATTTTATCATGTATTTGCCTTTTGTGGGCTTTGCATATAAAGGAAAATATAGGTAATTTTCTGCATCTTATATTTTTCTTTTTTTAACTTATTTAATTATTTTTTATTTTTTGCAGACTGCATTTTGATTCATTGTACACAAATGGGGTACATCACTTTGTTTCTATGGTTGTACATTATGTAGATTCACACCATTCGTGTAATCATATATGTACATAGGGGTAATGATATCAGTCTCATTCCACCACTTTTCATAACCCTCTCCCTGTCGTTTCTCTTTACATGATCTAAAGTTCTTCCATTCTTCTCTCACCCCCTATTCCCCACCCCCATTATATATCATCATCCACTTATCAGGGAAAACTTTCAGCCTTTGGTTCCTTAGGATTGGCTTATTTCACTTAGCATGATATTCTCCAATTCCATCCATTTATTTGCAAATGCCATAATATTATTCTTCTTTATGGCTGAATTATATTCCATTGTGTATATATACCACAGTTTCTTTATCCATTCATCTGTTGAAGGGTAAGAAGACAAAGTAGGCAGGAATCTTCATCATGTTGGCTTAGGATCAGACTTCCTTAACAAGACTCCTAAACCACAAGAAATCAAAGCAAGAATCAATAAGTGGGATGGACTCAAACTAAAAAACTTTTTCTTAGCATAGGGATACAATCAATAATATGAAAAGAGAGCCCACAGAGAGGAAGAAAATCTTTTCCACATGCACTTCAGATAGAGCACTTATCTCCAAAATTTATAAAGAATTTACAAAACTTTACACCAAAAATATGAAGAACCCAACCAATAAATGGGCCAAGAAACTGAACAGACACTGTACAGAAGAAGATATACAGGTGATTAATAAATATATGAAAAAGTGTTCAACATCTCCAGTAACTACAGAAATGCAAATTAAAACAACTCTAAGATTTCATCTTACTCCAATTAGAATGGCGATTATCAAGAACACAAACAATAATAGACGTTCGCATGGATATGGGGAAAAGGCACACTCATACGTTGCTGGTAGAGTTGCAAATTGGTGCAGCCACTCTGGAAGGCAGTGTGGAGATTCCTTAGAAAACTAGGAATGGACCCACCTTTTGACACAGTTATCCCACTCCTTGGTTTATACCCAAAGGACCTAAAATCAGCAAACTACAGTAACACAGCCACATCAATGTTTATAGCAGCTCAGTTCACAATAGCTGGATTGTGGAACCAACCTAGATGCCCTTCAACAGATGAATGGATAAAGAAACTGTGGTATATGTACATTTTTCACTTAGCATCAATCTTAGACTTATTCATGTTGTAGAATTTATCAGTCGTTTCTTTTTATTGTTGACTAGAATTCTATTTTGTGAATGGACACCACTTAATTTTTAAATTAATAGAGCTTTGATAGTGTACAAGATTTAAAGTCAAACAGCTGATTGAGTCTCTTCTTCTGCCCCTTTCTAGCATTGAGACCTTGGCAATTCAAGACCTCTGAGCTGATTTGCTGGTCAATATAAGTTAAATATCTACTCTCTTACCTCCAGTGGTGGCAGGAAAGATCCAATATAAAGAATATCTATTGGAAAGCTTTCCAACTGTATCTCATTGAACAAGAACTTTTTATCATTACCATAATTATCTATTCAGAAGTCACAAACTGACTGCCATGGTGCTAGATCTCACTACCAGACATATTTTATTTTTTGAAAACCCAGAACATCTTAGAGCAGAGAGCCCATATATCCCCATGGTGCTGGAACCAACTAACTACTGTCTGTAGTGCATATACAACAGGTTTATAGGCTAAGTTCTTTGTTCGTTTTCATTCTCAAACATTTCAGTTTGGGTTCCCTGCTCTACTTCAACTTCCCCTAACCTTAATCCCATGACTGTTAACTGTCAGCCTAGGGTTCATTCCAATTTGGATAGCTCTTTTGATGTTAATGTTCTCCTGATGTTGGACACATTTGTCTCATTGTAGCTTCTACCCTTTGGCTCCAGTCCAGGCTTTTGAAGCAGTGGAAACGAAGACAGTTCCCTCTACCATGTGACAGTCTCTTACACTTGAAGACAGCAGCCATCTGTATGCCACACATAGAATATAGATGTGTGTCACCAGCACTGTGGTTCTTCTTACCCAGGAAGGCCTTTGGCCAAATGTTCTGCCCAAGATATTGATATGGCTGCCATAGCCTCCCATTGATTTGGTTGTTGATTTGTTGACTGATTTTGGGATATGCCTCAAATTTTGACATTAAAAAGGAGGCACATTTTAAAGATGATTTTCTACTTCCACAGATTTTAAGATATATAAATCTGACTTTGGAAGCATTTTTTTTTTTTTTTTTTAGTGCTTTCAAGAAAGTTTTACAATCCTAGTTTAAATGATAAAAAATTTTAATTTTTGTTATATTTGGACTTTGTAGTTTCAAAAAAGCCACCTTGAAAAACATCAGTGATATATCTATCCATAATTGCATAATAGAAGAGGAGAAAGTATATTGTTGATTTCCTTCTTTCTCCATTCTTGCTTTCTGGAAACACATTTCTACAACTGTTGTTTCCTTTGAGAATTCTGTTCTTTTTTCACAAATGAGATCATCCCATGTTGTTCTGTGACTTGCATTATTTCATATAATAATTAATCTTGGACATTTTTCCAGATCAGTAATGTATTGTTACTGCATTTCTTTAATGTTGAATCATTTGATTAAAATAATTTTATTTTATTGAATGTTAGAATTGGAAGACACCTTAAAATTCATATCTTCCAACCTTCCTGCCAATGAAGGAATTCCCTTTATAACATTTCAGGCAAATTATCATTCTGCCAGACCTTAAATCCTTCCAACTATTTGTTTTTTACGGTCTCTTGAGACCGGACATCCCCTTTGTGAATGACTATGATTTTTAAAGGGTTTTCCCAAATGCAAATTGGGATAATAAAAAGAATTACTCAGTTTTTCTTAAATCTTTAGTGTCAGATAAGAATAGAAATGAAGGCACACTAAAATAATATTTAATGTTTACCTAATGGTTCCATGACTTTTTGGTACTTTGCCATGTGAACTTTCATGAGTTGCTCCTCTAATCTAAATGTCCCCAGGTAACTTAGCCAAACTACACCTCTGCATAGTATCTAGACTTCTCATCCCACATGACCAGGTAGAAAAGATCTGAACACACACGAGGTTCTTGGTGTGTGTTTGTCCTCAAAATTGAAAGACATTTTCCAGATTCAGGCTGAGCAGACTGGAGGGTGAATCAGATTTCACTGGAAATGAACATCATGAGGGAAACAGGGTGGGAATGGGGGCGGGAAGTGCCATGGAATAAGAATGAATGGTCAGTCCTTAGGTGGAATAGAAATGAAGTTAATTATGTGTGAAAGCAGCCAAAGACTAACTCTGAAATGGGTTGGCAGGATTCCTGCCTTAAATCAGCATGCAGACCACTTTGTAGTTGACAGTTTGATTGCATTGACTCCTGCTGGGTAAGCTGAATTGTGACAAAATGGCATGTCAGGCCTTTGGTCTGAGGTTGAGAGGATGGATGGAGTCTGTTCACAGGCTGTGGCTGATTTATAGAAGACATTAAATTCTCAAAGACAGTTGTCAAAATCATTGACGCCCCTGAATCATGACTACTCTGCCACTCCCCATCTTCCATGCAGATGGGGTGACTGACTGATATCCTTCCTTCTTCCACAGTGTCACTTCCCACTCAACCGCCAACCTTTCCTCCCACCATTCCACCTGCAAAAGAAGGTAAGAAAATAATACGAGGGCAATGTACTCCTGCTTAGGAGTTCTGCTTCTTTTATTGTTCATTCACTTTAAAAAACCCAGGCTATTAACATAAGCTATTTAGTATGTACCTGATTTTCCCCTTAATATGAATGCTTGTCAAACTATGTTATGCCTGTCTTTTAAAGTAGCCATTTAATAATAAATGATACACAAAACCGAATTGCTTAATATGGGTTTCACTAAAAATGTCAGAGTAGCAAATATCACCAAGGAAGAACAGTTATACACTTTGTAAGTGAAAATCTATTTTATCATTGTGAAGTCAAGAGGAATGGCTTTCCAGTTTATCTCTGAAATACCTCTCCCAATTGTTCTTCTGTCCTTACTACAACAGTTCCTCAGCACCTTTTCCTGGAGTTATTAAGGTAATCTTGTTTTAAAAAGCAGTGATGATTAATTTGTTTCATTCCACTAATGGACATTTATTTCCTATTGTTAATTTTCAAAGCTAGTAGGCACAGGGAACACAATAAAAAAAAAAAAAAAGCACAATTGACCTCTGTTTATTTTCAGTATAATAAGAGAAATAGGTGCTTTCACAGGTAATGACCAGTCAAGGATCCGAGTTATAGAATAGACTATACTGTGGTAGCCCAGGAATGAGAATAATTAATACTGATTCAGGTAATGACTCATAAAGGAGGAGGAATTTGATCTACATTGATCTACAAGCTTCAGCAATAGATAGTGGGATGACTAAGGTCAGAGAAGGATCCAAGTGCTTCAAGTGGTTGGGCAACTGTGAATGCTTTAGTGTGACACAGAAAACAAGAGAGGGTGTGGAGTAAGAAGTGGTTTGTGTGCCAGAATAAAGAGGTGGGCTTCATCCCACGGGAACTAGCATGCCATGAGACGTTTGCTTTCAGGAGGGTGACCTGATAAAAATCCTTGTTTAAGGAAGAGAACTTTGGTGGAATTGGGAGGATGAAGCAGAGGGAGGACAGGAGAAAGAACATGTAATTGGAAGGTTGTAAAGTGCTGTTACGTGCCAGGAATACAGTGAAGAAGTTGTTCCAAGGGTACAGGAGCTTAAAGTCAGTGGGGCCCTATGCTACACAGACTGGAAGGGTCGGGGAGTTAAAGGGACAATGAGCAATTCTAATAAATCTCGGCATCTGTCCTGGCACAGCAGGCAGAGTCTTCACTGGGCACCAACTGTGCAGCATCATTTCCCAACGAGGTTATTTGTGTACGACTCAGGGCTTCCTGTGCATGACTTATGCTATCCAGCATCTTTTTTGTTGTTGTTTTCATTATTGGGGATTGAACCCAGGGGCACTCAACCGCTGAGCTATATCCCCAGTCTTTTTTGTAGTTTATTTAGAGACAGGGTCTCACTGAGTTGCTTAGGGCCTCACTAAGTCGCTGAGGCTGGCTTTAAACTCGAAATCCTCCTCCTTCAGCCTCCTAAGTTGCTGGAATTGTAGACATGCACCACAATGCCCAGCTGTCCTGCATCTCTGGAGATGCCTTTTTCTTTTTCCATCTTCATATCTAACCTCTAATCTCAGTATCTATGATTATTCTCATGCTTGGAACTGAAGACGGAATCCTAATGAATAATTTACTAATTAGTCATTTCTGGTGTAGATACTACAGAATATTCAGAGGTCGGAAAATCATTTTTATATATATCTGAGCATGGACATCATTCAATAAATAATCAAAAATTCTCCTTGAAGATAAGTGATTGGGAAGGGTCTGTAGATGAAAGGACTGACAAAGTAGAAACATTAGTCTTGAATTTTTCATCATGATGGTTTTAGTGATAGAACTTTTTGCAACTTAAATGTACTATTCATTTTCAGCTGTATTTGTCCTGAATGTATTTAACTTAAAAGTCTGTACATTTTTGTTATTAAAGTAATACTGAACTTATTAAACATTGAAAAGTAGAAAAAAGTTTTAAAAAATTAAAAACACATCTCCTATCCTTGAGATCATTTCTTCATGAATGTTGATTTATTTTCTCTCTTTAAGTAAGTGCTTCATTAGTGAATTCTTAGATTTTGCTCCCATTTTAAAGGTGAAAATTAACAGATCTTGTAATTATTTCAACTTTAAATGCAAACTACAAATTTATAAAATCTTATAAATCACAGAACTCATGAGATCAACCCCACTAGTTCTTACTGTCCTTCCTGTATTAACTCACTTGGATATGGTTTATTTTACACTATAAATAGTAGTAAGGGAATAAAGTTGCAGTTAATAAGATAGAAGCTGTATGTTGTTCTTTTAAGGAAAGGAGAAGGGCATATTATCTCATAGAATACCATGTGCAACTGGCATAACATTAAAAGACATATTATTGAAGAGCAAATTGTTTACTTCATCATAAAACAGTGAACCACAAGGATCTACACTAATAAAGGGATAGAGGAGCATACATGATCCAAAACAGCCTATGATTTAAAAAAAAAAAAAAAAAGGCTTTGAAAGAATGCTTTTAATGGATTAGGTTTTTATTGGTATTATGCAAGGGTTTTGGTTTTGGTTTTGGCTTGTTTGTTGATATCCCTAATACCTACTGATAGGAGCTTCCCTTGCTAGCACCATTGTACATTTCTTTTTTTTGCCGGGGGAGGGGGTGGGGGTACCAGGATTGGACTCTGAGGCACTGACCACTGACACCCCCAGCCCTATATTATATTTTATTTAGAGACAGAGTCTCACTGAGTTGCTTAGAGCCTTGTTTTGCTGAGGCTGGCTTCAAACTTGTGATCCTCTCATCTCAGCCTCCCCAGCCCCTGGGATCACAGGTGCACACCACCGCACCCAGCTCATTGTACATTTCTTGACATGTATCAATGTGTGGTAGAAGGACATAGAAAGATTTTTTTTTAAAGGAATCATACAGTCCTTTAAAAAAAAATTTTTTTTTAGTTGTTAATGGGTCTTTTATGTTATGTATTTATTTATGTGTGGGGTGCTGAGGATCAATCCCAGGGCCTCACACATGCCAAGCAAGTGCTCTACTACTGAGCCACAACCCCAGCCCTAGAAAGATATTTTGAACCAGGCTGAAATTAATGTTTGCTTATGGCCTCAATGGAAATGTACATTGAATAGTAGGTTAATCAGCTTCCATTGTATCACATGCCTCCTTCTGTATTTCAACCTCTCTGACACTAACTTACTGATTCAAGAAGTAGAGGACAAAGCAAGAGTGGTGGCCTGCCTTCCTTCTAGTCAGTAGGCAGGGGACCTCGTTTGCTGATGCTTCAGTCTCTGAGTCCCTTTAGTCCCACATTCTCCTCTGTCCTCATTTTCATTCTTCGGGGCCTAGATTGGTGGACTTCTTTTCTCCCTGTTTCCATATGCCCAGTGGAAGCTTTTTAGTTGCAAATGGGACCTTTGGTTATAACAGAGAAATGATGTGCAGAAGCTTGATGAGCAAGAGAGCAGAAGATGGACCTTGACAGATTTAAACCTCTGTTTTGAGAACTGGCTGTAACTTCTAGAGGGCAAACCATTATCTTTTTTTTTTTTTTTTTTTTTTTTTTACCGGCACATAGCTGCTATATTTTGATTTTAACTCTGATTCAAAATGTATTCTTGATCATCAGTCTGTAAATCTGCCAAGGCGGACTTGGTGTTGATGGTGGATGGGTCCTGGAGCATTGGTGACGACAATTTCAATAAGATCATCAACTTCCTGTATAGCACTGTTGGAGCCCTGGACAAGATCGGAGCAGATGGAACTCAGGTAGAGTTGACGGACCAACCACTAATTCATTTTATGCATTCAACAATTGTTTCTTAAGCTCTTACTCTGACTATTTGTCAGGGAATATGTGTAAACAACTATAACAAGAAGATGCTAATCCTTCACAGGTCTTAAATTCAGCAAATTAAGACAGGACTTGTCAGAACATATTTTCTTTTGTATTCTAGGAAAGTGTCTCCTTTAATGTTACACACAACATTTTCCCTGCCCTTAAGGACATTAAAATCTTGAAGGGAGCAGTTAGGTTTACATATCACTCTAGATCGAAATTAGATTCTAATTTATTCATTCAACAACATTTATAGTTTGCAATTCTGAAAAGTAATTAAAAATGATATGAAAGTTCCACAGGAACAAAAGCAAGTTATAGGAAACGAAACTAGGAAGGCTTATATTATAGTGGTTAGGGTTACAGATTTTGAAATAGAATATGCCTGACTTCACCTATCAGCTTTGTCAGTGATCTTGCACTAATTCTTTGTGAGCTTGTGCAAATCATTTGACTTCATGTGCTTCAAATTCCTCATCCATCAAGTTGATAGAGTAGTAACAATTACTTTGTAGGTTTGCTTCATAAGGAAACCCTTGTAAAGAATTCAGCTCTTATTCTCTGACATCTGTCCAGTTACCAGGTTTAGGACACCATTTTTCACTTGTGAAAAAGGTGGTAAAGGTTTTCCAGAGTTCAGAAAGAATTTTTAAAAAATTAGTTCTTGAAAAGTACTCAGAAGATGCTGTTTAGTTTGTCTTCAAATTTGAAATGTAGCTAGGATGAAAAGTTAATCCAAGAAGGATGTGGAATGGGTCAAGGAAGAGGTTAAAATTATAGGCGATAGCTGGGTATGGGTGACTCCTGCCTATAATTCCAGGTTTTTGGGAGATTGAGGAAGGAGGATTACAGATTCAATTCCAGCCTTGGCAAGACAATTTAGTAAGAACCTGTCTCAAAGTAAAAAAAAAAAAAAAAAAAAAGTGTTCGGGATGTACCCTTTTGGTAAAGCACCTCTGGGTCTGGGTTCAGTCCCCGGTACCAAGATAAAGAAAATCATAGCTAATTTCATGCTACCATGTGTTCTCTGACCCAGTGGAAGTCTACACATGTGTAAAAATGAATGCACCTTCTTGCCTCTCTCCAGGTGGCCATGGTTCAGTTCACAGATGACCCCAGAACAGAATTTAAACTAAATGCCTATAAAACCAAAGAGACTCTTCTTGATGCAATTAAACGCATTTCATACAAAGGAGGAAATACAAAGACAGGTAAGACCAAAAAAAGCCCAGCTAAAGCTCAAAGTAATTAGTTCTTGGTAACTACTGAAATGACCTTTTTTTTTTTTTGAGGTATAAGAATTAAAAAAAAATTTTTTTTTCATGATTTAAGAACTTTGTCCCTCCAATAAAACAAAAATGAGAAGGAGTGAAATTGAACAGTTGCCTTCCTTTGTTTCAGGAAAAGCAATTAAACACGTTCGAGATACCCTGTTTACCGTAGAATCAGGTACACGAAGAGGCATCCCGAAAGTTATTGTGGTGATAACGGATGGAAGGTCACAAGATGATGTAAACAAAATCTCCAGGGAGATGCAATCAGATGGTAAGTTTTACCTATGTAAACAAAAGTGGCCATGCCAATAATCATGTTAGCATTGTTGTTTGCTAAACCCAAATCTGTAGGCTACATCAGTTTTACTTAAATGTTTCCAACTCTTCATTAACTGGACAATGTGATTTTTTTTTTATTGTAAACAAATGGGGTACAACTTATTTCTCTGTACATGAAGTAGAGGCATACCATTTGTGTAATCATATATTTATATAAGGTAATGGTGTTTGATTCACTCTGTTATTTTTTCCTCCCCTTCTACCCCTCCCAGACAATGTGATTTTGAAAGTATCTTCTGCTTTGCAAATTTCAATTATACTCTCTTACTAGAGAGCATTTGTCATTGTCTCTAATACATTTGTTATGTCAGGATGCCCTGGATAAGGAGTTCCAACAAATAAATGCAATACTATGAAAAGGACCATTGTAAAAGGCCAGAGAGGGAACCACATGACAGAAATTCCTTATCCTCTTAATCTGTAAAGTGGAGAGCCTCACAGGACCTTGTGAAGACTCAATGACACGAAGTATGGCTGGCAGTTAGGAGTTTAACATTTATTTGCCAACCTTTACATGATGACGGGTCTAGAGCTGGTAGGCTTATCTTAGTTTCTACTTCTGAAGAAAACACTGAGATAAATTCAGTTTTCCTGTTTCAAATACACCTCATCCCATGAATGTTAAGATAACTATTAAAAATAAGCAGCCTTACAGATGTTACTCAAATGGGAACTATTTTGTCTTAAGTGCTAATTGGAACATTGACCTTATTATTGAATTTCTTTAAAATGGAAAATTTCTTTAGGGAATGATGGAATGATTATCACTTAATGAAATATGTGCATACAGAATCCTGATGAAATGTAAAGAATAAATTATGCACCCCCAATGGCCTTCCTAAATAAACATATTTTAAACATTTGGATGTTTGAATTCTTGTTTTGTATTTTGGGTAATTTAAAATAATCAAAAATCTGTTTTCCTTCTGCCACAGGCTACAACATTTTTGCAATTGGTGTGGCTGATGCAGATTACTCAGAGTTGGTTAGCATTGGCAGTAAGCCCAGTTCACGCCACGTCTTCTTTGTGGATGACTTTGACGCCTTTAAGAAAATCGAAGATGAATTAATTACTTTTGTCTGTGAGACTGCATCAGCAAGTTAGTTCTTTGGAATTTGTACTTACTCATGTTGTTTAAGGTCTGAAATAAATATTTAATACTGGTTAAGTAATGAGTCCCATCTTGAACTGAGGGAAACATTAACTTCCAGAACTGTTTGTTAGAAAGACATTAAATTTTATGGTTTTGAGCATATGGAAAAACCTCCCCTCTCCTCTGTTTATAGAGTTTTAGGTTGATAAAGATCTTCCTTAGGCAGATGAGAATCTATGTTTAAAAGCCACTATAGAAAATAGTTTTCAAAAGTGTGTTAATGAACTGCCGATGAGAGCAACATATTAGGAGTGAGACATGTTCCCACACAAGTTCTCAAGCACAGTCGTTGATTTTAATGGACCTAGAA
Source organism: Sciurus vulgaris (assembly GCF_902686455.1). Classification (NCBI taxonomy): domain Eukaryota; kingdom Metazoa; phylum Chordata; class Mammalia; order Rodentia; family Sciuridae; genus Sciurus; species Sciurus vulgaris. The sequence goes on from NC_136461.1 coordinate 192,709,636, forward strand.
GTCAGAAAGGGAGCTGCAATCCTTTGGTTTTAAAAGGGGACTTTACAAAACCAGAGAAAACCATAGCCACATCTGATTTGGAGTTCTTCCACATACACTTCCAGAAAGGTTATGTTAGTTTCCTCTTCTTAAAACGAGGGAAGAGTATGTTTGGAAAATATCTAAATTTGATTTTATATCACTTACTTTGTTTTCCAGCCTGCCCAATAGTGCACAAGGATGGCGTTGATCTTGCAGGTATGTGTTATCAAAAATTTTCAAAGTGCTAATGTATTAAATAATTCCCATTTGGAGTTTAGGTTTCTGTTTTTGGATTTTTTAAAAACGCCCTTAATAGAAAAAAACTTGAAATTTGAAATTTCTTCAATACTTCTTTCTTCTTATTCTCTTTCTCCCTCACTCTCTCTGGTTATTTTTTACTCCTTAGGATTTAAGATGATGGAAATGTTTGGTTTGGTTGAAAAGGATTTCTCATCGGTGGAAGGGGTTTCTATGGAGCCTGGTACCTTCAATGTGTATCCATGTTACCAACTCCACAAAGATGCCCTGGTATCCCAGCCAACCAAGTATGTTTCTGTTTATTATATCTCAGAAATGAAAACAATGTCAATTAGAAACACTGTGATACTTCCTGGTAGGATTTTTTTATAAGGTTTTAAACAGATGATGTTCACATTTCTCTGTGTAAAAACATCTGACTCATGTGTAATGCTTGCTGAAATGTAGCATCTATCCATCTGAGAAAATACATAAAATAGTTGATATTTATATAGTATAATATACCTGGTGTATTCCTAAGTGTATACATATGCTGATTCACTCAAGCCTCCAAACAACTCTATGAAGTAGATGCAACTGCTACTTCATTTTTACAAATGATGAAATGGAAGCACCAAGAAGTTAATGGTGTGAGTGAAATCACAGTGTAAGATTGATGCTGGGCTCTGCTCCCAGTAGTCAGGTTCCAGAGCCCAAGACCTGAATCATTACATGATGGTGTCATGATTCAGATGGTTTCTGTCCTTGAGAAGTTGTAGTAGCAACCCTAGAGCACTGAGAGTAAGGTTAGGTTTATATAAAAACCACACTCTCCAGCCTCTTTGCAGAAGACAGTGCATGTAGGGACACAGGGCCATTTGCAGCAATTTGGTAGATTCCATAGTTCCCCTAGGTTTTATTTTAGGGATTTCTTGGTTTAAGAGTTCATCTACTTCTCAAGATGTCATCTATTATTTAAATTCCAAAGCAGGATTTGTTTTTCTCAAAATGCCATTAGTATTTCATGTGAAACATTTTTGGAGTATTCAAATTCTGATGTGTACTACATGCATGGACATAAAATAGTAGGAGAGATTACATTTGATCATTAAATTTTTCTTTCCAATTTATTTAAAATAAGTGCTTTTAAATTTTCTTCTAAAATTTCTTTTGTTAAACCCTATTTTAGTACTCTTCAAATTATTTTATTGTACTCTATTATGGGGAATAATATTTGAATTAAGTAGACCTCTTCTACTAATTTAAAATATTGATTGTTATAGGAAAGGGTTCTATTTTTTAAAAGATGTTAGAAATGACTTCGACCTAAAGACTACATGTGGTTTTATATAAGTCTAAAATCCACTGCTCTCTTTTGTCAGGTTTTTTTTCCCCCACATTTGTCTAGTGATGAATATTAAAGCGAGTAGGCCTTGGCAGCTTGAAATAAATGAGAATTGCTAAAGAAAATCCCTCTGCTGTTTCCCCTGAAATTGCTCATGGCTCAGCAAGGGCCTCCACTTCCCATTATCAGTTCTCAACACTTATCTCACCTGACTTGTCAGCACGTGTATTCGTCAGCTTTACGTTGCTGGGACCAAAATACCCAATGAGAACAATTTAGAGGAGAGAAAGTTTATTTTGGCTCACACGGTTTCAGAGGTTCAGTCTGTAGATGGTCAACTCCATAGCTCTGGCCCTGAGGTGAGGCAGAACATCATGGTGAAAGGGTGCAGCAGAGGAAAGCTTCTCATGATTGCCAGGAAGCAGAGAGAGAGAGAGAGAGAGAGAGAGAGAGAGAGGTGCCAGGGTCGAAAGATAAACCCCAGAGGTGCACCTCCACTGATGGACTCCCTCCAGTCACACCCGACCTGCTTACGATTACCACCCAGTTGAGCCTTTAGTGGGTTAATCCACCAGTTAGGTCACATCTCTTGTAATCTCATCATCTCACCTCTGATCATTTATTTCAAAGCTTCATCTGTTCTACATTCCTGACCCCACTCCAGTACTGACTTCATTTCCTATTTTTTTTTTTTTTTCCTTCTGCAATTAAACTAGTTTCTTTGGAAAAAGAGCCTGGCTCCTCTCTTTCTGTCAAGGCCCACATCTCTTCTCCTAGGAAATCCTCTTGTTTGCTCCTTCTCACAACATCCACTGCTGTCACCTCAATCTGGGCCACCATTGTCTCTTCCTTGTCACTGAAGCAGCCACTTAATTGGTCCTCTGGCTTCTACCCTGGCCCCCTTGGATTCTGTTCTTCAAATAGCAGTTAGAATGATTCTTTTAAAACGTTAAGTCAGAGCACGTCACTCTAAATCTTCTGATTTCCTATTTCCCTTATGGAAAACATCAGAGCTCCTGAAAGGCCCTACCTTATTACAAGACCTTACACCTCCTATCTCTTTCAGTCTTCTCCAGCAACACTGGCTTCCTTGTCATTCCCAAAACACGCCAGGCACATCCATATTGGTGTCCTTCATTGGCCATTTCCTCTGCTGGAAATGGCCTTCCTTCAATTACCTACCTGGTTAATTGTCTTGTTTCATTTTGCTCAAACATAACCTTTTCAATGAAACTTTGCTCAAACTTAAGCTTTTCAGTGAACCAACCCTGATTACTTTAGGATTAAAATGGTTACATAATCCTCCTCCAATAGCCCCAGTCTATATTAAGATGCTCTGGTGTTTTGTTTGGCTTTTAATGGAACTTATTTCCTTCTAACGTAGTGTATCATCATCCCTACTAGAATTTGAGTGCTATAAGAATAGGCATCTTTGTCAGTTTTATTCACTAATGAGACCATAACTGACATCTAGTAGGCAGCCAAATATTTATTTATTTATTTATTTATTTATTTATTTATATTTTTTTGCGGTGCTGGGGATCGAACCCAGGGCCTTGTGCAGGCAAGGCAAGCACTCTACTGACTGATCTATCTCTCCAGCCCCAAATACTTAATGAATAAATAAATGGATTAACTAATACATTAATAAATGATGGAATGAAGCATTTCTTTCTTTCTCTGTAGACTTAGTGTTCATTTTCAAACTTGTGCTAAATCCCCAGGTATTCATAACTTTACTTATTTAATTAATAACCATTATGGAGTTCCTATTGCATGTGGGGATATTTTCTTCCTTTTTTTTGCTTAGGGGAAGATTAAAAGTCAATTAGTATATGCTTAGTTGCTAGAGACGATTTTGTAGAGGGTTGATTCCCTGGGAAGCAGATTCCCAGGAGATGAGATTAGTGTATAAGGTGATGAATGACAGTATGTTCTTGTGAAAAGCAGCAGCAGAAAGCAGGACAGGGAAGCACGAGTCATCAAGCCGTGAAGCAAAAATATCAATGCAATTCTCAGCTGAGCATCCAGAGGAGTTCTGGACATGGGGTGATCCTTCAGAGTTATCTCCCACTGGGATGCAAGGTCCTGGGGTCCTTATGTGGACGGGATGCAAGGTCCTGGTCCTTATGTGGAAACTGGCCAGTGAAAAGAGACGCCTGTGTATTAGTCACCTTTTCATTGCTGTGACAAAAATACCTAACAAGAGTAACCTAAAGGAGGAAAGATTTATTGGCTTGCAATTTTAGAAGTCTCAGTCCGTGGTCGGCTGACGCTACCAGAAACAGCACTGTGGCAGAACATGGTGGAGTAGTGCTTCTCAGCTCATGGCAGCATGCCTAATGAAAATGGGTTTGCTTGATAATCAGAGATAGATTAAAACTTTATTCTCTGTACACTTTCAGGTATTTGCACCCAGAAGGATTGCCTTCTGACTACACCATCAGTTTTCTGTTTCGAGTTCTTCCTGACACCCCAGAAGAACCATTTGCTCTTTGGGAGATTTTAAATAAAAATTCTGATCCACTGGTTGGGATTATTTTAGACAGTAAGTATATTTATGTACATAACATTTGAGCATACATGTGTGAATAATGTATGGGGCATGCCATCTTGCCTGTTTCATGTATATTGCAGAATAACTTGCTTATGAAATGCATAAATACTCAATAATGAAATAGGTAACAGTTGATTCATTTGTTTATCTACTCATTCTTTCAACAAATATTTCTTGAGTTCCTACTTTGTGGCAGAACTAGTTCTGGGATACAATAGTGAGCAAGGTGAAGACAGTTATTATTTAAATTTATTTTTTCGGAAAACTTTTTACTGAGATAATAAATATTACCTTAGAAAGAGCAAAGCTGATAGTGGGGGGGCAGGCTATTGGGAGAGGTGGGACCAGAAGTTCATTTTTTTAGACATGGATATGATAAATATGAAATGCCTATTAGATATCTCAGAGCAGATGTCAGATTGGCAGCATGATATTTTTGGAGAATTCTGGGACAGAGATATATAAGCCATGACACTAGCTTAGATCATTGAGAAGGTGATTCTAGAAAGAGAATAGAAGAGATCTAGGGACTAGGAAACTCCAGTGTTTGTAAGTTAGAGAGTTGAAGAGGAACCAGTGAAGGAAACTCTTGAGTACCATGCTCTGGAATGTTACATGTGATGATCACTTAACAGATGGCTGAGGTTAACATCACTCAGTTTTCTAAATATTAAGATTAGAATTGAAGTTAGGAACCAAAAATCGGAGGGTATTGCTTAGTGCTAACTAAAACAGTGGATGAGGAGAGCATTTTAGGCTTATTTCAACTCATATTTGTTAATGAACTTTTCAGTATATGGAAAGGAATTAACAACTAATTAGGAGATGGTAAAACCATTTTGCATTGACATTATAAAAAAGGGAAAAGTATAGACTTACAAGAGTGTAAGTCACTAACTCCATATATATCATGCACTTAAAAACAAAGAAGTCTCTTGACATTATTAAGGCTAGCTTGTCTCTTTGGAAGCAGAATGAAGAATTAAATTGCAATGTAGGAATGTATTAGTGAGGAATATTTCACTATTTAAAAATATTCCTTCAAGATTAGGGAGGTTTTTTATGTGTTTGTTCATAATAAATGATGTATCTGTCTTGGGCAAAGTTGGTTGACACAGTGGGTTAATAAAACAAAGAGTCTAATTTCTCCTTCCCAAAATTTGGTAAACTTTATTCTTCCTGCTGTCTGCTTCCACTTCAAGCTTTGGACCCGTGTGAAGGAAGTGATGGGGTTGAGAGTGTGGGCAAGAGAGTAAAAAGGAAGCGTGTGTAGATTCCTTGCCTCCCCATCATAACCGTGGTTAGTCAGTTTAGACCCCTGAAAGCCTGACAGCTGTCAATCATTTCCTGACCTGTTTTTTTTTTTTTTTTTTTTTTTTTTTGCTTTAAACACGGTCTCAAAATAATGGATGCATTACTTTCAGTCTTTTATATTTTGTATTTTAGAAAAAAAAGTTTTCACTAATTTTAATTCTGTCTAAATTTTTTTTTTATTTTTCTTCATTTGAATAGATGGTGGGAAAACCCTAACTTATTTCAACTATGACCAGAGTGGAGAATTTCAAACTGTTACTTTTGAAGGACCTGAAATTAGGAAAATTTTCTATGGAAGTTTTCACAAGGTTAGTAGGGCTTTGTATGTGTATATTCTTTATTCTATTTGCTGTTGGGAAAAGCAACAGAGATATATTTTTTAAAAAATTCATAAAACTTTTTTTCTATTTTATTTATTTTCTTTTTTATTTGTTCTTTTTAGGTAAACATGACAGTAGAATGTATTTTGACATATTATACATACATGGAATACAATTTATTTTTTTTATTTTTTTATTTTTTTTAATTTATTTATTTATTTTTTTTTATTGTAAACAAATGGGATACATGTTGTTTCTCTGTTTGTACATGGCGTAAAGGCATACCATTTGTGTAATCATAAATTTACATAGAGCAATGTTGTTTGATTCATTCTGTTATTTTTTCCCTTCCCCCCACCCCTCCCACCCCTCTTTACCCTCTATACAGTAGTTCCTTCCGCCATACTTGCCCCCCTCCCTAACCCTAACTCTAACCCTTCCCTCCCCCCCATTATGTGTCATCCTCCACTTATCAGCGATATCATTCGTCCTTTGGCTTTTTGAGATCGGCCTATCTCACTTAGCATGATATTCTCCAATTTCATCCATTTGCCTGCAAATGTCATAATTTTGTCATTCTTTATGGCTGAGTAATATTCCATTGTATATATATACCACAGTTTCTTTATCCACTCATCAATTGAAGGGCATCTAGGTTGGTTCCACAGTCTGGCTATTGTGAATTGAGCAGCTATGAACATTGATGTGGCTGTATTTCTGTAGTATGCAGATTTTTAGTCCTTTGGGTATAGGCCAAGGAGTGGGATAGCTGGGTCAAATGGTGGTTCCATTCCAAGTTTTCTAAGGAATCTCCACACTGCTTTCCATAGTGGCTGCACTAATTTGCAGCCCCACCAGCAGTGTATGAGTGTACCTTTCTCCCCACATCCTCGCCAACACCTGTTGTTGCTCGTATTCTTGATAATCGCCATTCTAATTGGGGTGAGATGGAATCTTAGGGTGGTTTTGATTTGCATTTCTCTTATTACTAGAGATGTTGAACATTTTTCCATATGTTTGTTGATTGCTTGTAGATCTTCTTCTGTGAAGTGTCTATTCATTTCCTTAGCCCATTTGTTGACTGGACTATTTGAATTCTTGGAGTAGAGTTTTTTGAGTTCTTTATAGATTCTGGAGATTAGTGCTCTATCTGAAGTATGATTGGCAAAGATATTCTCCCACTCTGTAGACTCTTTCTTCGCATTGCTGATAGTTTCCTTTGCTGAGAGAAAGCTTTTTAGTTTGAATCTATCCCAGTGGTTGATTCTAGCTTTTATTTCTTGTGCTATGGGAGTCCTGTTAAGGAAGTCTGGTCCTAGACCAACAAGGTGAAGATTTGAACCTACTTTTTCTTCTATAATCTGCAGGGTCTCTGGTCTGATTCCGAGGTCCTTAATCCATTTTGAGTTTAGTTTCGTGCATGGTGAGAGATATGGGTTTAGTTTCATTCTGTTGCATATGGATTTCCAATTCTCCCAGCACCATTTGTTGAAGAGGCTATCTTTTCTCCATTGCATATTTTTGGCCCCTTTGTCTAGTATGAGAAAATTGTATTTATTTGGGTTTGTGTCCGTGTCCTCTATTCTGTACCATTGATCTACCTTTCTATTTTGGTACCAATACCATGCCGTTTTTGTTACTATTGCTTTGTAGTAGAGTTGAAGATCTGGTATTGCAATACCCCCTGTTTCACTCTTCCTGCTAAGGATTGCTTTAGCTATTCTGGGTTTCTTATTCTTCCAGATGAATTTCATAATTGCTTGCTCTATTTCTGTAAGGTCCGTCATTGGGATTTTAATTGGAATTGCATTGAATTTGTATAGCACTTTAGGTAGTATGGCCATTTTGACAATATTAATTCTTCCTATCCAAGAACATGGAAGATCTTTCCATCTTCTAAGGTGTTCTTTAATTTCTTTCTTTAGTGTTGTATAGTTCTCCATAGAAAGCATATCCAATAGGATAGAACACCTGGAAGACAGAACCTCAGACATTGAAGACAAAATATTTAACCTTGAAAACAAAGTTGAACAAACAGAGAAGATGGTAAGAAATCATGAACAGAATCTACAAGAACTATGGGATATCATGAAAAGGCCAAATTTAAGAATTATTGGGATTGAGGAAGGTCTAGAGAAACAAGCCAAAGGAATGAACAACCTATTCAATGAAATAATATCAGAAAATTTCCCAAATCTGAAGAATGAAATGGAAAATCAAGTTCAAGAGGCTTACAGGACTCCGAATACAATTTATTCTAATTAAGATCCCATTTTTGTGGTTTTACATAATGTGCGGTATCACTGATTGTGTATTCATATGCAAGCATAGGAAAGTAATGTCTGATCATTCTACTGTTCTACTGTCTTTCCTATTCCCATTAGCCTCCCTTCCTTTCATTCCTCGTTGCCTAATCCAAAGAACTTCTAATCTGCCGCTCCCTACCCTCCCTTGTTGTGGATTAGCATCCACCTATCAGAGAAACATTTGGCCTTTGGGTTTTTTGGGATTGGCTTATTTCACTTAGCATGATATTCTCCAGTTCCATCCATTTACCAGCAAATGCCATAGTTTCATTCTTCTTTATACTGAGTAATATTCCATTATGTATATATACCACATTTTTTTTTCTCCATTCTTCTGTTGTAGGGCACCTAGATTGGTTCCATAGCTTGGCTACTATGAATTGAGCTGCTATAGACTTTGGTGTTTTGTATCTCAAGTTTCAACTGGAGTAAGAGTTGCCACCTTCAGTGCTTGTTACCAATGCCCAGAGATTCTGATTAGGTATTTTTGAGATGTGACCCTGAAACATGCATTTTTAGCAAGAATTCCAGGAAATATTTGTAGAAGTGGTCCAGGTTCTGCCTTTGAGGAACAATGTAGGGGAGGGCACTGTATTATTAAACAGACTGTTGCTACACAGGATGTGATGTAGAAAGGTGTAAAGGTATAATCAACCAACCATCTTAGAGAATGAAGCTACAGATAACTGATTCCGTGGCACTGTTACATATATACAGGGAGAATCAATCGCTGCCATTGTAAAAGTCACCCAGGTGAAAATTTTTGTCAAGCTTAACTTTACTTACTCTTATTTTTATAACTTGGCACTTGTGATAGAACTCTGTTCTTAGCATTTGCTCAAATTTATCTAATTTACACAATGTTGCTGTTCTCTGTGGGTTTGAATGTCATAATTCCATACTACATAATTACATAAAAGCCACTGCAGAAGCAAACTTACTTTTTCATGTTTGATAGGACTGGAATATCAGAAAAGCACATTAGACCCTGGGGAAATTTATTATTTCATGGTTCAAAATGGTCCCATTAGCAGCTCCTTGGGTTTAATATCATTTACTCATCAAAGTCTTCATGATTCTTTTCTTTGTTATGCAGAGTCTGTTGCAAAACAGTCAAGAAAAACTGTAGGGGAGATGAAAGGATTTGAATTTCATGAGTGTTAAAAGAAACATTGTCATCTTACCCTGTGGTTTTGGCATGAACTTGCATTTCTTCTTCCAAAGAATACTTTATGAATCTTAGGTGAATGTCAAGCTTTATTTACCTTACCAGAGCTCAAAGACCTAGAAGTAAGGTTCACTAAAAATTGATTCTAAATTTATAAACCTTCAAGTTTTTAAAAAATTATATGAAGAAACACTTTCACTTTGTTGATAAAGCCAAACAGCCAAATAAGAAAAGAGAAAGAGAAGGAAGAGGAGGAGGAGGAAGAGGAGGAGGAGGAAGAGGAGGAGGAGGAAGAGGAGGAGGAGGAAGAGGAGGAGGAGGAGGAAAAAAGAGTGGACAGGAAAGGCTTATCATGTAATACACTGCTTAACAACAGATTTAATAATAAAAACTTTCCATGCAAATTCATTTTTTAGAGCTTTGGCTTGTTTATAAACTTACATTATGGGTGAATACATACCTTCATTTCTCATTGATTTTTTATAAAAATGAATAATGTATTTTTATTACAGAATTTTCACATATAAAATAGAAAATACAGTGGCTACCTATTTACCCATCACTCAGCTTCAATAATTATCAAAATTTTGGCAATGTTTTTACTCACTGTTTTTTAATTGGCTCTGTTTTTCACACTTTGAATATGAAGTGTGGCCCCAGGGTCTCTTTAAATAAGTACATCCAAAGAAGCAAAATATTTTTTTGAAATTGTTTCTATGGCTCCTTTTGTAAAGCAAAAGGTTTGTTGCTGTTTTTTATTTTTTTTATTTTTAGTTCTACACAACAGTAGAATGTATTTTGGTGGAATATACATACAAAAAGTATAACTTGTTTATTAGGTACCCACTCTGTGGTCATACATAATGTGGAGTTATCCTGGACATGTACACAAATACAAGACTAGGAAAGTTATGACCAATTAGTTCTACTGTCCTTCCTCTTCCCCTCTCTTCTCCCCTCCCTCTGTTAACCCCTGTCCAGTCCAATCTATTTCTATTATTCCCCTCCCCTGTTTTGAGTTAGCATCTACAAATCAGAGAAAGCATTTGGCCTTTGGATTTTGGGGATTGGCTTATTTCACTTAGCATGATATCCTCCAGTTCCATCCATTTACTGGTAAATGCCAAAATTTTATTCTTTAAAAGATTTATTGTCATTGTTGTTAACATGTGAATAATCTTCCCACAAATTAACCATTCTTAAAGTCTGGATATTATATCCCAGGTTTCCTAACACCTAGAATAAAAACTTCTGGGTTTTATAATAATGAAAACTACTCCAAGGTTCAAAACCACATAGGAGCCCGGTTCTGCCTTGCTGAATGATCACAACTATAATGCTGGTCAGAAGCAGGGGGGTGGCGGGGTGTCCTTCTCTGTGTTTCTCACTTGAATAAAGCTTAACTCCTTTTTGAAAGAAAGATTTCCAGGAACCCCGCTGTTATTTTAATCCTGATATGGTTTAAATAAAACATCAGATAATAACTGGTACAAATTCATGTGCTCATGTAACAATAAAAAAAAAAAAGTTGAATACAACCAGTAAACTTAAAAGTAATATTATTTTAATAGAAAGGATGATATTATTCCACTGACATCCAACCTCTGCTTCTTTGTGAATGCACTATTAGCTGCTAGAACTCTCAGACTTTGGTTTATTTTGTCCAATACTCTTTTTCATTGAACTACCAGGGTACCTTGCCTTAAAACAACTATTCAAACTTCATTTTGCTTTCATTTGCAGTCAAGTCATTATTTCCTTATTAATTTCACTGTTTCATTAATAAGCCTGCCACAAACAAGTACTACTCATGAAGGAAATGCCATATAAATCAAAATGTGTTTATAAGCATGGAGATTTTATAACAGAACTTGGTTACAATGTTCAAAGATGAACTTACCTTTGTCTCTGACCTGAATGATAACACAAGTTTTTCAAATTTCTCACAAAGAATGTGTACACTCCTGAAAATATTTCCTACAGATTCCTGAGAGTTTGAGAAAAGTATATCAGACATTAAGTCAAAAGGTTTGATTTCATTTGGGCCTGGAGTCATTAGGAAGCATCCCCCCATCCCACTGGAATCTAGCTTGCCTTTCCTATCCTTATTTAAATAAATATTTAGTGTGGTTTCACAGCTGCTGCTGGTATCTTTGGTAACTTTAGGTAGTAAATTACAAGCATCTTTTAATTTTAGTAAGGTAGTGTTTATTTTAATATACATCTAGAATATATTTATAACTAAATAACAATTTTGTGATTTCAAAGATGCTGTTGCTTTAGAGTAAAACTAGATCTTAAAAGGTGGATCCTTTCAAAGTGTTTTGAAAAAAAAGATAGTTAATTAAATAAGAATGGAGGTGGTTCCTAATTGTGAAGGAATCATGGAGGTGGTAAAAGGAAAAATATTCTCTTACAAAAAAAAAAAAAAATGCCTGGTGACAGAATTCCTTCTGTTCTCCCTCATACTATTTAAGGGTGAACCATACAGTTATATGGGTTTGGTTGATACTGCCTCTTGTATCTTCATCTTACCTCCTAACACGTCTTGACTTTTCCTACTTTAGCTACATGTTGTTGTCAACAAGACTTTGGCCAAAGTGGTTGTGGACTGCAAGGAAGTAGGCGAGAAGGCAATAAATGCATCGGCGAATATCACATCTGATGGAGTAGAAGTCCTAGGGAGAATGGTTAGATCCAGAGGACCAAGTGGAAATTCTGCACCAGTAAGTGGATGAAAAACAAAATTGTGTGACTGTTGTAGGGAAAACCCCAATTGCCATACATTTAGCTATTTTACAGAGGGAAAGTTTGGCGAAGGGATGAATGGATGGGTGGATGGATAAATAGGTAAGGAATTCTTTAAGTGAACCAAAATATGTACCTTCAAAGCTCCTGGAAGTCTACTGCTATGTGTATCTAGAAAGGACAAATTGAAACAAACAAACAAAAAAACATCAAAGTTCCTGGCGGTAGGATTCTGCTCTATTATAAGAAAAATATTCCTGGGACTTGACTATTTTATTTTCTTAAGGCAGTTTGAAATTCAGATAGTATAATATTCACCATCTGAATTATGGCACAAGCAGTTTTTCTACTGCAACTCAAAATTGTAAAAGAACCTTATTTACATAAGAAATATAAATCCATACAAAATTTTGAATATTACACATAGGACATTGGTATAGGTATCTAGTTTGGTTTAGATTTGGACATTTTAAAATTAAATTTTTGCTATCGCTAATGTGAGGTTTACCCTTTCATCAGCAATAGTTATTTGTATAACAGTATCATTTCAGGATAATATTTTCATCATACAAAATGGAGCTTAACTTTGGGAGACTGCCAATTGGCAAAGAAATCACATTCCATTTGCTTATTACCCATAAAAAAGAGCAACTTATACAGGTCTTTGTTTTAACACCATGCATTCACAGCTAATTAGCATCATTTTGTGATTTGGATCATTCTATAATTAGTAAGGTATGTTTTATTATAAACAATTCCTACTATTTTAATTTAGGCTTCTCTTCCATGTAATAGAATAATTAAGATAATTGTGAATCATTACTATTGTCTTCCACTTTCATAGATCCATCGAATTAGCCAGGCATATGGAAATTTAGAAAGATCTGGTAGTTCTCAAAGTCTTTTTAAACTGATGATAACCTTGTACAAATGAAATTTTGTGCTATGTCAAGGAAATAAATAAGATTGTAACAGACTCATGCTGATTGGGAGGGGACATGAGGTGGCATGTACCTTCACTCTCCAATGTCCCCTTTATGAAATGCAATTTTAATTATAGTCTGTTCACTTTCTGTACCAGGAAACAATCCTTGAGTGAAGAGTAACTTATCTGGAGGCACTGTACTACTTTGTGGCATTTCTCTTTGTACAATCTGTGCTTCCAGTGTGGGTGCCGTAACTTATTGAACAACTTAGTTCAAATTGTCTACCACTCTTTTTCACTGAACTACCATGATACCTTTCACTGACACTTTAGGACCTTGAGAGTAGATGCACTCTGATTAGTTTAACACTTAGTTTTGAAGTACCTTTAAAATCCCTTTGTTTTTACTTTGCCTTGGGGAACTATGGTTTAGATGTTTGGAAAGAGAAGGTAAAACCAATGGAAGGCCGTCTTGTTTTCAGTTGTGGTGAGGGATGTTAAGACTGCTTACCTGATATTATGGACTTTTGTCCTTTTACTGTGTGATATTTCATACTGATTAAGACACACATCATCTTCTGCTTAATGGAAGATATACACAGGAATTTATAAGAATTATCTTGTATGGAAAAATGGATGTATAGATAGATCATCAGAAGGATGAATGGATGGTCATATAAGAGTAAGAAACAAGTTTAAGTATATCAGATTCTAGGTTCAAATCACAGAGTGCTATTATGAAGTTCCTGACACTTAGTAGGCATTCAAAGACAAGAAGCTCATACCTTACTAATGAACGAAGTCATTAATGCCTTCTTCATCCTCTATCCCATCTGTTGTAGTCATTGACCGCTTGTTTAAAACTCCTTCATTGATAATCATATACATTTTATGTTCTTTCATAATCCTCATTTCACCCCTCGAGCCAGAATACAAATTCCCCAAAAGAGAAATCATGACTTGGTCTTCCTTTAAAACACCCCGATCTACCTTGTATTACAGTATCTAGTAAATTCCTGTAGCAGACTAAGTTTTCAAGAAACACTTGATAGAAATTAAATAAAAAGTTGTTTGGATAGTATCCAGTTTTTTTGTAGAATTTTGTTATGTCTATATTTTAGCCCATGTGTGACAATGACAGCAATCCAGTAATATGTAGCATATTCTCTTAATCATAATTCATACTTTATAATTACAGTTTTTTAATAACAATGACAATAATTGGATTTCAGATTCACTATATGTAATATTTGTATTCCAAATGTATAACCAATGAAAATCAAAGAATCAGTTTCTGAAAGCAAAATGCTTGTAGGTTTCAGGTTTACTGATGATCAATCTTTACTTTGGTCCATGAAAGAAATGCAGTTAAACAGAGCACCCTCTATGATGACTTCTAGCTAGTGTAGACAAAGGGGAATTTATAGAAGTTGATGACTAAAGAGTTCATTGTAAAGCTGGTAGGAAAAAGTCACAGCTTTTGTTAGAATCTAGAAGTCCACAAAGGATTACTAAACAGATTTTCAGCCTGCCCACTTGTAAAAGAATTTGATTATATTGAAATGGATGGTATTAGGTTAGATCTCAAGAATATGGTTGGAAACTCAGACTTACATTTTGGGGTATGACTTCATTGTTTCAGTACAAGGTAGGAGAAACTCTGGTCTTCCGTTTCAATTTAGAAATGTATCCATCTTGATATATATCTGTATTTCAATAACAGTCAAAAGGGAATTTATAACACAAATTTTAGGTTATTCCAGGAATATATTTATTGTATGAGAGAATAGTAGCTCACAGGTCAACATTAGCTGCCAAATTCAAAAATGACTCAATAAGTGCCAGATGGTGGGAGAATCTAAAGATTCCATCTTTAAAGAGAGTATCTTACGTTAAAACCATAGTTGAGTGGAAGGTAGATGAATGGATTTGGGGATACAATAACTACTGCATAAGTTACTCACATTCTTAATAAAAACAACTTGTACTCAGCCATGCAAGATTTTATAGTTGGCAGTATTCTCTCCTGGGACTAAATTAATAGGCAGGCTGAATTTATCTGTCAAAACATACGTGGAAAGACACTTGACAATTGTGCCTCTTCTTTCCAATTGTTTTCCTCCTAAGAAGTTTCCTGTACCTTTCCTGATACCTAATGAGATGTTTCTAGAATTTTTAAAACATAGAACATGTTTTTTAGAGTCGCTCTTCTACTTTTTCAAAACTAACAGGTGATTATTCAATTGAAATTTATTCAGCTGTCTGCTACCCCTATAAAAGAAATATATTTATGTCATGGAGTCATCTATAATTTTATTTACTGAGTTGAATCTTTTATGTAGAAATCAATAGAGGACTAGCCAGTAACTCTATAAAAAGCAAATGTTAAATTATAAAAAAGATAGTGTGAATATTTTCACATGAATTATCTCTTTAAATCCTTAAAATAGTAATGGCAGCTAATACATATGCCTACTGTGGACTAGATAATGCATATTTTTCTGAGTTTATCAATTTAATCCTCTAATAATCCTAGGAAGAGATACTTATATTGTCCTCAGTCTAAAGACTGAAGGCTTGAAGAACGTAGGGAGGGTCTCCTTTCAAAATGTGAGAAAAATGAAATAGGAGACTAACATCCACGAGGTCACCTGCCTTCCATTCCATTCCTTTTTCTACTGGGATCAGATTTGGATTCTACAGAACTTTAGACTGAGAAGGCCGTCTGGTCTGTACCTGTGATCACATGCTTGTTCATCCATTGACAGGTTCAAAAACTCATCATTATTTGAATTACAACCATGAAAATGTGATCTGAACTTTATCCATAGTGTGTCTATAAACATTTTAATTCCTACTAACAAGTATAACAATTAACTTTCATTTCCTAATTTAATTGAGAACCCTCATAGTTTTACTAAAACTTAATCAAATTGAGATCACTCAGTTGAACAGCTGACAAATGCTATGTGCTCGGTACTTCTTGGTTTTGGAATGGAGTCAACCAAAGTTAGACACCAAATTAAAAACAGAAGGTAACTTAGTTCCTGGTACTTTCTATAGTATTTTTGTGCCGTGGAAAACTCTATTTTTATGAATTCAGGTATAGCTTAGCTTTGAATCATAAACTTAGTTGTATTGTGCTAGAAAAAGATCAGAAGATAAAATCTGGTGCTGATGGAAAGTGGAGCCAGAAGTACATTTTAATTCCCATTCACAGATCAAAATGACTCAACTGCTGAAAAATATTTTAATCTTATTTCCATGTTAACATTTGACCCCAAATGACTTGCCTTTTGTGCAACACCCAGACAAAAATGTCCAACGATGAAAAATGAGTATTTGTAATTGACTAAGTATTCCCTTGAAAGAGATTTTTAAAAAGTGAAAGGCAGAGGTTTTGTGTCTCTTTCTCTTTTTTTCTTTCTTCTTTTGGCATAGCTATATCTTTTTTTGTATTCAATTAGTTTACTAAAGTAAAAAAAGATGTGGCATCGTGCATGATTTGCCTGAAGCATGATTTATTTTGAGCCACATGGTCACGCCTTTAAAAAGCCCTCAAAAAAAAAAAAAAAAGGTCCTCAAATATGGAGATATTTTGATATGTTATTTCTGTATTCTATCTCCTGTATAGTTTGTACACATGTGTATGGTTTTGCTTTTGGAATAGAATTCAGAGGGTTTTGTTTTTTGTTTTTTAATTAATCCCCAGAAATGTGCCTTGGAAAAGAAGTTCCTAAATACTGGTTCAGGAATCTAAACTATTACAAATGTAAAACAATTATGAATAAATTTGTTGTCCTCAAAGAAAAAGCTGCTGATTTCATCTAACTTGCAAAAGAAAAGACAGCCCACATAATAGCATTCCTCAAATGATAGCAATGGATTCATTGGACACTTAGTAGGCACTCAACCCCTAGAATAAATGAATTGAACTCATAGCAATCCTAGGAACTCCATAGGGCGGAAGCCTTGCGAAAGGTTTATATGTAGGCATTATGCTCTGTCAGATGACTAGGTGGTGAATATTTATTTGAAAAACTTCAAGAAAGCCTGGTGCACACTGAGGCTAATGAAAGACCTTTGCTTGAAGTCAGCCTTTCCGTTTACGAAAATGTTTTTACACTGGGGTCTCTGTTCAGATGTGGAAAATTTCTTAATGGATGAATGATTTGCTGACTTAGCTGACACTATCAAATGCTCTCATAATGGGACCCATTAATAAATGTCCCCAGATGAAATGGCATTGTAAAGTTGGATTGGGCTATATGCATTTTAAACAGAGCAAAGATTAATTTTTTGCAAAATAAACCACACATAGTTTAAACCACACATTGGTTGTACTGTTAAAATCCCAACCAGAACTGAGCTTTCAACATGTGGTTTAATTATTTAAGCTTTTTCATCCTAGGGCCTGTTCTACAGAAGGGACATTAATATTAACATACCTCACAGTGATGATTTGAGGATTAAACCATAAAAACACAATGTTTACACAGAGTAGGCTTTCAACAAGTGTTGGTTGCTATGGTTATTATTTGCTAAGATTTTTCTCAATCAGAATATGTAGCAGACAATATTATTGTGGAAACACACAACTATTATATTTCTGTCCTCAATACTGTCACTCATTTTGATTATGTATATATATTTTGGCCTCTGTACTTATATATATATATATATATATATATAAACATCACCTGCTGAAGGAAGGTTGTAGGTTTAAAATGGAAAGAGTTTCATGTCTGTCCTAGAAGTATACATATATATATATATATATACACACACATATATGTCTTAAAAATCAATTATGAAAGAGCCAAGTTTAGAACTTAAGCTAATATTTATAATTTATGACAATTACATTCCAAACACCATTCTAGATATTTCTCTATACTAACTCACTTATTCTTCACAAGAAACATAAGAATAGCTATTACAGGTAGAGTATTCCCTATTGAAAATACTCAGAACCAGAAGTGTTTCAGATTTTGAATTTGTTCAGATTTTGGAATGTTTGAATACACTTAATGGGATATTTTAGAGAGACTATCCAAGTCTAGATATGAAATTTGTTTATTAATTTATTCATTTGTTTCATGTTTACTTTATATACATAGCCCCAAAAGTAATTTTATACACTATCTCTAGTGTATTGGCACTTCGACTGAGACCCTCTCTGTGAAGTCAGGTGTTGAATTTCTCACTTGTGACATCACATTAAAAAGTTTGAGATTTGAGATTTTTCAAGTTAGCAGTGGCTCAAGCTGCATTACTACACTACTTTTTCAGATGAAAAAACAGAGTCCAAGACAAAAGAATTTCTTCAGAATAGCTCAGTTGTCAGTGGAAAAATCAATGACTAGACCCAGCAGTTAGTTCCATAGGTTCCCAATCCCTGTGCTTCTTGAAATATTTATTACTGTTCTTTTTTATAACATTCAATTATAGCATACTTTGTGAAATGTTTTAATTTTAAAAACTTGATTTTTTTATTGGTCATAGTTTTATTTTATAGTTTTACTGTTTTATTTTGTAGTTTTAGAGTTTAACTACTCTCCCTTCTTAGGAGAATAGGGGTCAAGCCATCTAGGAAACAAACAAACAAAAAAGGCAGTAAACCCTGCAGATATTTCAGCAAAGAGCGCATTAGATGTTCACAGAATCAAGAAAGTACAATTCAAAATAAAATAAAAAAAAAAAAAAGAAAGTACAATTCATCTATCTGCTTCCAAACAAAGGCTCACTTTGTTGATTGGTTAGAATAAAACTTTGCAATAAATCACATAGTTACCCTTGTGCTTAATGACAGAAAGCCTGATTTCATTTTCTTTACTGTGGGAATTGGCTCTTTAGTGATACTGCACGCACTTTTAGTAACCTGCTCCGTGGTGTTATCTGCGGGACATTCTGTTTTCATCTAGAGGGCTCTTGGAATGGGAGGAATAGCACTTCATAGATGAAAATAAGGCACTGGAAGTTTCCAGTCCTTGCTGAAAACATCACCTGCCAAAGGAAGCTTGTAGGTTTAAAATGAAAAGAGTTTCATGTCTATCCCTGCAGTGTAATTGATGACACTTTCAGTATTTGGAAATGATGTAGAAAGGAATCAATTAGAAATGGTTGGGTCATTAAGATAGTGTTAGCACTTAATGATATTATAGAGATGTTTCTGTGTATTTCAACATATACATTATTACCAATATACATGAATGAAGAAGGACTTCTAAATGTTTCCAGCATGATCAATGGCTTAAGTAAAAATATACGTAGCTCACATTCTCACAATATCAAATGTGAATCTGTCATGGTTCCTAACCATGTTCTTATATAGTATTTATGCGCTGATCTCTCACTCTCTGTAAATTCTTCTGGGGCAGAGCTGGTATTATTTCCCCCATTTTTATATCTTAAAAGGCTATATCATATCTGGTTTACATTAGGCACTGAAGAAAATTTGCTGAGTATATGCACAAAAGAATGAAGAATTAATTCAAAAGACTTTCCTGAATGTTTATTATATGCCTCATATTATGATACATGGTACAAAAATGAGTGTTTTCCTACCCCTTGAGTCTAAGGAGGAGGCAACATGAATAATTGCACTGTAAGGTGGCAAGTGGCTGCCATGGTCTTCACAAGGAAGGATTTCACAGAGGAGCTCAGCTTACTCGAGGTGGAAGTGGGAGGAGGAAGTTGTGATAAGTAAGCTGGTTTGAATGGTGGTTGGAATAATTTGAGACAAAATTTTATATAACATGAAATTATTACAAGTAAGATCACCATTTATCTACATCTGTTTTATTGAATGACCATTTCCTTTTTAAATCGTAGTTCCAGTTACAGATGTTTGACATCATTTGCTCCACATCATGGGCCAATAGGGACAAATGCTGTGAACTTCCAGGCCTGGTAAGAATTCTTTCATCTTTATTGAATTTTTTAAAAAAATCATGTTAATTTTTGTTTTTCTGAAAATGAGATGCTATTTCTCAGCACTCAAATAATTCATTGTGATGATAATCAAAATTAGGGAGTGGTTAAGGAGGAGACAAAAAATAAGAAATCAACAAGATGGCATGAACTGCACAACCTGGAGCTACTGTTGACATGTGGTCCACTGTTTCCAGGTTTACTGCTTCACAGAGCCCCTGACATCTCAGATTTTTTCTGAGATGGCACCCAGGTCAAAGGAAATATCTGACAGTTGCATTTATGAAATAATTAGCTCTAAACATCTTACTATTTCCTAACAACTCAATTATCATGTAAAAATAAAACACATGAATTGAAAAGAAAATTGATAGTGGTATTTTATTCTTAAATAACTACAATTATTTCCCAATGGAATGTGCGTACCTCAAGGATTCCAGTATCTTCCTATCTTAGAAATAGGTAAAGCATCTCCCTTGCTGCTTCTTCCACATTACTTTTTTCCATAGTACTTGCTTTTCATCATAGCAACTACTAAAAAATCCAGTAAATATAGAATATTAAAAAGTATTTAAAATACATGATTGAATCCATGAACTACCTTGAAGTAGTCATTCACATGAATTCCAATGGATACCAAATATTGCTGTGTTTCCCATGGATTTTTAAAACATTCACTGCAACCATGTGAACTTAATATAGTACCAAGGCATCCTGATACACATTTTTGGAGTTATAGTCATAATCTATATAACCCATGTGATGTCACTAGTAAACTAAACCTTTTTTATTATTCATATATGGGGACATAGTTTTATGTATAAAAATAAATAAATAGATTCTTAGGATCCTCAGGGTGAGATAGAATTATTAGTCTACTAAAAATTAAACTTGCTTCTACTAATTATTAAATTTGTAGAACAAGCATGGATAGGCATTCATGAAATCTGAAGATTCTATTTTATAAGATTATATTCCAGATCAGGGAATAAATTCATGGTAGCCTGTGTTTGAAAAGGAAATAACTCATTCTTTCTTCATCAAAGTAAGTTTCTAATACACTCTAGTGAGGAATTAAATCAGACACCTTGATGTTATGCTTAAGAGCAGTTAGATTGGAAAATGGAAGAGGAATCATTCAGAATCTAATGGTGTATCAAGCAAAAATGAGATTGCCACTTCTCCCAGGAAGGACCAGCCCTTACTGTTTTTCTTTTCACTTCTATTGCTGAAGATGTATAAATTGCATAGTAGGAAGACACAGGTGGAGGTGCAGTCAGCAATCATGGCAGAACCATCATTGAGTGGTCCCATGGGGCCTGCTGGTTGCCTTATCTGGGGATACTTCAGAAGAGTTCATCTTGTATTTTAGTTTGACTCACCAGATATCAGACTAGAGATACTTAGCAGGTAGTATGAACTGAAATCTTTGCCTATAATCAACCATTCAGAGAAAAGTGTATTCAGCATACACAGGTCATTCATTCAACATTTTTTGGCTTCTGTCATGAATATTTTAAAGACTCAAATTATTTTATGTTGGTAATTTGTACTCTCCTCTAACCTTACTGCCCCAAAGTCTTAAATAGTGAAGCTCATTTTTTCTCTAAGGGACTAATGGACTTTATGAAGTTCAATAGTTTCTTATCCCAATGCTGAATTCATTTTGGTGACTGCTCCCAACAGGATATTTACCAGTTGTCCAATAGCTGTTCCCAGGTCCTCTTTCTCTATATTCCATAACACAGTTAGATACATTGAGCCCGATGTCACCAATCTATCCTATAGGGTCATGTGGCAACAAAATTCTCCAAGAGAGAAGAAAAATGGCTGCCTATTCCAAAGATTGAGGTCCATGACATGTTTTTCTTACATTCAGCCAAAGAATGTAAGCAGTTGATGAAATTGTTCCGGGAAATTGATGATGTGTTTAAACACTGTGTTATTTCTTTGTTTGGTTTAGTACAGATGTGACTGTTTTGAGTTTTCTAACAAGTTTTCATTTATCCTTTGAAGTGGAAAAATATTGTAGCTTAAAGGAAGTTTTCAGTTCATGGAGTACTATTATTCCAAGTGAACTAGAGAGTACCTGGAATAGTTTGAATCCACTTCTGACTCACTTTCTTCCCTTGGATTCTCAAGCCAGCTTTAGAAATCCTTTCACAGTGGTGATTGTCAATGATTCACTAGGCTCTCATGCTGTTTTTTTGTTTTTGTTTTTTTTTTTTTAACAGAAACGGTGTGATCACTGACTTTCTGGCCAAGTGCGTGCTTAAAAATTTTTAAAAATGCCTTAAAGTGTTTTCTTTGGGTTAACGGAGTCATTTGTTTAGACTGTCTTGTTAACGATTATGCTATCTATTTTCTCCTCAGAGGGATGAGGAGTCCTGCCCAGACCTCCCACATTCCTGCTCCTGTTCTGAAACCAATGAAGTGGCTCTGGGACCAGCTGGGCCACCAGTAAGTCTTGCTAACTTGGCCTCAGATGTTTTTAATAATATTAGCAGCTCACTGCTGACTAATATACTACCTGACTGTTTATCAACTTAATCATATGAGTAAACTGAGGTACAGAGGTGTTTAGTAACTCTGCTAAAGAACGCAGCTCAGAGAATCTAGACTTCAAATCCAAGTCTCAATGAATGTTCAACATCTTTTCTTTAAGCTACTGTGACTTATCTTTAGTATGAATGTTTCAGTTCTTGGGCCTTTACTTGTTCCTATAGGATTTGCATACCCTTCCTTTCGTCCATTCTGTATCAAAATTTATATGTGAAGGGGTGACTTTTCATTTACCAGGAAATAGACCCATCTGAGAATGAACTTCCTGCTATAATAAACTTCCTACAGAAAGGAAGGAAGGAAGGAAGGGAAGCAATAGAGAAAATGTTTTTATAAAATAGAAAATGTAAATAATTGTGCTCTCTAGGTCTTTGCATTTACTATGATAAACTTTTTGTATTATGTTTAATGCTCATTCTATTTCTCACCTGCTAAATTGGGGTTATTGGTGTTTTTATAAGATAAGAATAATATAGCTGCTCTGTGGTCAGGAAATGGCTAAGTATCAAGCAGAAAGACATAGATAATTGGGAGAAGATGCAAATGAAGAAACCCCAGCCTTTCAGAAGAATGCGCTCATGTGTGGCCTGCCCTTACATGTTGATTGCCAGAGGTGGCCTGGCACAGTAAGCTCGCGTACAGCAGGTAGCCCAACTGTCAGCTGACTTGCAGCAGGCAGGTTCCCTCTGGTTGACTTCACCATGTGTACCATGATTCCTGAACTGAGCAAAAGGGAAGAAATCCTGCTGAATGCATCTGAAACATATCTCTAAAGTTCATCTTATCTCTCTGGCACATAGAATGTTTTTTCAACTCTGGATATAGAGCCCAAACACTGTTTTTTTTTTTTTTTTTTAAAGACTCTCAAAGAAGTGGAGTAGTGGTAGAAGCATTAAATTTAAATCATAAGTCACTGAACCACCTGTATTCCTATTTTCTCAAGTATAAAATAATACCCACCTCTTTAACTGGTATTATAAGAAATATACAAGATAATCTGTATGTATGTACTCTGTGCATTATAAAATGCTAATCAAATATCAAGTGTTGTGTTTAATCTACAGATGGAAACAAAGATTTATTTTCAACTCTGCCAAATTTTCCTTCAGATTTCAGGACAATATGAAACAATATTATATTACAGTTTATTAGAGTATAACATTTATCAGAATATATAGACTCCAATGTTACAGTGTGGGAATCAATAATTATTAGGCATACAAAAAACACGAACAGTGCTGGATGCTTTTCATTAGAACATTAGAAGTTTACTAATTTGTGGCCAAAATTTGTTCATCACACCTACATATATGCCAGAGAGCACATTTTTTTTTTTCCCAGAGAAAATCCACATGTATTTTTAGTTTATGAAGATGGGGGGTTATATGGGGTTGTTCAGTTTTTTGTGAACCTAATATATGAAGTATATTTTAAAATAA
Source organism: Sciurus vulgaris (assembly GCF_902686455.1). Taxonomy (NCBI): domain Eukaryota; kingdom Metazoa; phylum Chordata; class Mammalia; order Rodentia; family Sciuridae; genus Sciurus; species Sciurus vulgaris. Next base: position 192,733,511 of record NC_136461.1, read on the forward strand.
CATAGGTATTTTTGTACCCACCTGCAAGATTAATCATTCTGCTTTTGTTTGTTTAGATCACTCTGTGGTTTCAGGTTGCAGTAAGTTACCTATATATCTAAAACCTTAGCTCCATTGCTTTTCTTCCCACCTCCCTTTTCTTTCCTTCTCTTAGCATTGACAGTTTCATTACTAGAAATGTTTTTGTACTCCTACTATATAAGTAAACATTTCTAAAATATATCACATGTTGTAGTAACTTGTTTGAGATTTACATAAATGTTATCAGGGTGAACTTTTTTATTTCACCAAAGTATGTGTTTGAAATTTATCTTGCTTATGTCTATGGCCATACCACCCTGAACAAGCCTGATCTCATCTGAAATGTATCTCAGTCAATATTTATCTTTTTTTTTTTTTTTAGTTCATCAGTTGACCTGCTGTCAGGCATCCCACTCTATAAACTCCATTTTATTGACTCATTGCAGTAGAATATTACCCTACTGCGGATACGATTATAGTGAGCATGTTTGTAGATCTGCACACACGTGAGCACTCTGGAAAGAGCACTTAGGTTCGGACTTGTTGGAGAATAAGAAGGATGCATCTTCAACCTCATAAGAAGCCCCAAATTGCTCTTCCAGAGCAGTCCTAACTTCCTTCTCAGAAGTTCATGGTAGAGGTCTGGTTTCCCTGCATCCTCACCAGCTCTGGCTGGTTTTGTCAGACAAGCTTTTTCTTATTTCAAATGTCATTGTTATGTTAAGTGTGACTTTCCCTCAGTGCTAATGAGATGAAATAATTTTTCATTTATCTATAAACCATTTAAATTTCTTCTTGTAGAGATACCTATTTAAGACATGTTTAGTTTTCCGATGTGCTACATTGTTATTTTCCAATGAAAGTTTTTTTTATAAGTGTTCCAAACACAGATTTTTTTTTTACTAAAAATAGGGTTTACAAATACCTTTTCTAGGTCTCTGATTTACAGTGGCTGATTATGAAAATTTGTATTCTGTACAATTTTTAATTCTAATGTGGAGAAATTTAATATTGCTGTTATTGTGTTTATATTTTTCTTTATCCCTTCTTTTACCCATGATTTCTCTAGAAGGAACTTTTTAAAATTTCCAGTCTAAACTAACATAAATGATTGAGATTTTACCTACATTTTTGAAATTCTCCATTTTTTTCTTTACATCCCACTAAATTAGAAAATGATGTGTTATATCTGTCATATTAATCATTAGCCTAGAAATTTTAGCAGGAGTACTTAATGAGTTTAAAAGAATATTTATAGACTCTTTTAAATCAATATGATATCCTTGGAATTCTTTCATCTTGGATCATCCTTTCTGTAATTTATATCATTTTGCTATCCATTATTTTAATGCTTTTTTCATATTGTTTTACAATCCAATATTTTAGTATTGCTATCTCAATTAGACATCTAAATTATTATTGTTGCTTATTACAAATTAATTAAGACTTGTCTACATTATTTAACATTTTCTTTTTTTTTTACAATTTCTGCTGGTATTACTTTTTTTAATCTCTGTCTTTAGAGAGAAACTATTGGTAGAAAATTCTTAGTTTTGTTCACCTGAATTTTTTTGTTGGTTTCTGAGAGCATCTAGAATGTTGTCAGCAGACAGTTTGATGATTTCAGGTTGCAATATATTATTATTACAGAGATGTTTGCACTGCTCCCATTGCTACTCTTAAGAGGACATTTGATCATCCATCTGACAGTGTTCCATTGCTTTTCCCAACTCATGAAGAACATAGCTTTTCATGTTTCTCAGTTTTAAAAACACATTTCCCATTCAGCTCTTCCCCCACCCATCATGGACCCAAATTCCCATTTCCGTGCCTTGTGTGGGCTCTAAAACCCAGCTCTGCTGCATGCCTAGACCTTCTTCTCTATCCTCCCTGAGGGCAATCTCAGTGCTCATGTCTGCTGTAGTTTTTTACTTCTTCTCTTCTCCTGGCACTTAAGGATTCAGTTCTTAATTATAAGAATGCATATTTTATTTTAACCAGTATTAAATAAGCATCTGTACCTGGAGGGATTTCAAGTTTCCCTTTGTACTACTGCTACAACAAGTTGTGAAATATTTAAGACCTAAGAGTCAAATGAGAAAGTAGCAACAGAGAAGTGAAAAAGGAAGGTTGAACTCTGACTTGAGAAAAAAAGTAATAAAATAAGAGAAAAGCAATTGAAACTTTCAGATGTTTTGATTAAAGAATAATAAATCACTTAAGATCAGATACATAAATATTTAATAAATCCCATCTGATGAATTGAACATGGTTTGATTATGTTCTCAATCAAGAATTTGGGCACAGGAGTACGATGTGCCCAATAAACCATAAAGATCTATAGCAAGGCATGGTGGAAAATGGCATTTCCTTTGCCTAGACTAGCCCTTTCTTACTAAAAGGGTAGATGTTTTCATCCACAAATACTTAATGAATTCTTGTCATGTGTTCAATGTCAAGATTAGGGTTAGGGATAAGGTAGAAAATAAGTTAGGAGTGTAAAATGGTCCCTGGTTTTGAGAAAAGATACCTCTGGCATAAATATCAAGAGAGAGTCACGTTTGGATAAAACCTTCAGGCCAAACCAACCAGTTATGATGCAAAATTTAAGAATTATGATAAATGTTTATGTTAATTGGCATGTTTTTCACTGCAAGGAATAGAAATTTTGATAAATGTAGTGGTGTGAACAAGATAGCTAATACAGCATTTGTCATTTGCTCAGCAAAAGGTTTGGAGGTAAATGACCCCGCACAAGAAAAGCTCCTCAACTTCTGCAGGACCTGGGGTGTGCCAGCTTCCATACCACTGCCTGCGCTTGGCTTCTTCATCCAATTAGACAAAACCATTGAATGTGACCATCCTTCTGCTTGCAAAGAAAACTGGGAAAGCAAATGTGCCTTTTTTAGTCTTTCTAGTAACAGGCAAAAAAGGGGAAAGAGGGTCAGGAAAGGCTCTTTCATAACCATCCAACAGTGTTTGGTACTGAGTAAAAACATTTACCACATAAATAACACAGGCATGTGTCTACACAACACATGTACATGTGCCTGTGCACACATGTGTATCTCATATATAAACACAGATGTAGTGTTCAAATATATGAAGAATTTCTACACATGAAAAAGCAAAGTGCAGGTAACCCAATAAAAAGGTAAAGTGTATAAGCAGGTAGTCACTGTGAGGATAAAATTCAGATGGAAAAATGTTATGAAAAGATATGTAATCACTGAGCAGACTTCTGGAAAGCAAAAATTAGAACAAGATTTTTTTTTTTACTAATTTGGTTGTTAAAAATGTAAAGTTTGATACTCTTCATTGTTGGTTAAGATTTAAGGAAACAGGGATCCCCTTAAACTATCAGCAGATGCAAAAACTGATACTGCTATTTCAGAATACATTTTAAATATATCTTCATATCCATCAAGCTTAACCTACAATTTTACTTCTTGGTACCTTCTTCTGAGAAACATTGTTTAAGTAGTAAAAAATTGGGAGGAGAGGGAAACTATGTAACTCAAATAATGAAAGAATGGCTAGATAAACTATTACGTGTTTTAACATTTGCACAATGTTATACAATGGTTGTACAATGATTATATACAGGGGTTAAGAAGGATGAGTTAGATCTTTATATGATATAATGCATAAAAAAGTCTAAAACATAGTTAAAAATTCAAACCTACATAAAAAGTGTGACATTATATGTTTAAATTATACACATTAAATAATACCACAGTAATACCAGGGACAGCATTTGCTATAGATACACATATACATATAATGAATGAAGTTTTGTGTTTGAAATATTTTGAAAATGAGCAATCGACTGATGTTGAGGGGGAGAAGTGGACTTAAGTGGTTGAAAAGAGCAGAGAGAGGTCTTGAGATCACCTGGAGCAGGGTGTTCCCAGGCAGCTTGGGTGTTCTGCTGATGCGGTACAGAACTATCTTCAGTAATCCTGGACATTGCATGAAATATCTTGAAATTACCCACGGCAAAAGTTATCCTGTCTTAAATGATCTGTCAATCCTTCTGTTCAAGTGAAATGAGAAATTCTGTCTGGTTTCACATGGATCTTTTAATACAGTCACCTCCCTTTTATCAAAGAGCAAACTCTTGGCTCAGACTTCAATAGCAGCAAAATCTAGCTCGAGTTAATAACACCACTTATACTATATTTATTTATGTTTAGCAAGTGATACATTTTTCCATTTACTCTAATATCATATTTGATTTTAAAATAAATTTATTTAAAGGCAGTAGTTAATTAAAATATTCAGAGGCTTTATATACACATTTATTCATATGTTTAGACACATAAGCATATATACAAATAATATACATATATATATTACATAGGTAGTATCTACATAAATAAACTGGTAAATAGTTTAGGTGGTTCATTAATAAGTCAAAAATCTTGGAACAACTGCAAATGACTAAAGTTTCAGAAACAACTAATCTAATTATCTTTATTTTCTGTGTAAGTGAAGAAAATTAAATTATTGATACTTTCATGGACTTTTTACAATTTAATTGAAGAATTTAATCTCAGAGTTGTAGTATAGAACATACATAATTTCAGACCCACAAATATCCTACTCTTTTTATTCACGAGTAACAGTAGTCTCATATAAGCGCTAAATAAATAAACCTATAATTTTCCAGGATTTAGAAGGATTTGGCATAGAAAGTTTCCTCAAACTATGAAATCATCCGCAGGGAGGACTGGAGCTGGGTGGCGGAGCACCAGTTATAGAGCATGACGAACATATACCCGTACACAATGTGTGGGCTTTATATAAAATAATAATGACATAATCCCATATTATTAAGAAAAATGAATGAAATATACTGTTTTGAGATTTTTCTTTGAGCTAATACTTAACATCTGTTTGCCAGGGTGGTCCAGGACTCCGAGGACCAAAGGGCCAACAAGGTGAACAGGGCCCAAAGGTAATGTGTCCTCTCTGTCTCGCTCCTTCTCCCCTCTCCCTTCTCCCCCTGCCTGAACTTGCCATTGTTTGGAGTTAAGTATGAGCCAATTTATCTGTATGATCTAAAGCTCTTTATATTTTTATGAAAGTTGCATCTAGTCTTTTTTCTTATTTTGTAAATCTTGTGCTTTTTAATAAAAATATTTAATTCAGTGAAATGAATCATCTGAGTCAAAAAATAAGGATGTTCATGTTCTGAGTGGTCTAATCTACAACCAGTTCTCTGTCTGGAACATTTGTGTCTTCATCCATTTATAACAAATATGTATCTTAAGAGGAGTTGTGCGGAATCATAATTTGACATCAGTCCCTTTCAGGTAATTTCTCAGGTCTTAGATTCCCCCTCCTCCTTTGCCACTGTGTGTATCAAATACACAGCTTTGTTTTCCTCTTACTTTCCCAAGATCACTAAGTGTGGTGGTTCAGGTTGTACACTATACAAAAGCACCAACCAAGAGGACCAGGCCATGCCAAACCATGTCAAGAAACATGTTTTTCTGTTTTGCACAAAGGCGTCCTAAGGACTGGCAGAAGCCCAGCCACTAATTGATTTCAGGTCTCATCCTCTTCTCTTTTCCTTTTGGCAAATCTTCTAACTGGTCTCATGTCTCCAGTGGCTTGACTTTCTGATTGATTCTTCACATCTGCCCCCAGATTAATTTCCCTTAAGTCTATGCTGGATCTTATCATTCTCTTTAAAAACCTGTAGTCATGTGTGATTGTCTTGAGGATACAATGCACCCTCTTTGGCAAAACATTGAAGGTCCTTTTTAATTTGACTTCCCATCTCATTTTCGTGATGTTGTGCTACATGATCTCTTCTTCATCCATCTTGCTTGATTTACTGCTTCAATATGGTAACATTAAATTTACGTAACATTTATTCATAGAGAAAAGAACATTACAAATATTTTTTTACTATAAATTGGAAACAGATGCAGCAAGGTAGGAGAAAATGTGGGGATAAAAAAGAAATAAATGAAGTAAGTTGAACATAATTGATAAGTTCCTAGACAATTGAAAGCTCACATCATACAACGTTTCCCTTTTTGTTTCGTTGTCTGAGATAGGCCGATAATCTAACCTGGTTTCATTGCTTATGGTACTGTAAGAAAGGTCCATGGTTGGAGGCCTCTTCTCAAACAAGGATGCCCATGGATCTTCCTCTGTTTCATACCCAGGCAGGGCTAGAATCCCCCAGGCAGGTGAGCTCTTATGGATTCTGGCTCCTTCCTCCCAACACCTCTCTCAGCCCCATTTCATTAATTTTCTAGACTTTCTCTGGACAGTGGTTCCAATCACGAAGATAAATTACCTGTAGATGTTTGGTGATCCACCTATTTCCTCCTGTTATCCATTCCCATAGGACTACTACTGATACCGTTATCTCTGTATGACAATTTTGACAAATCACAGATACTAGAATATAGAGGGTTTTGGAAAAATCTTACTGGACAGAGAATGACCACATATCCACCAGTGTGGACAGTGTTGGAACAGATAGCCTTTACCTTCAATGTGGAAAGGTCCAATATGTATTCTTTTTTTATTTTGTTGCAACAAATAGAAATTTGGAAGCCCAAAGCAACTGTGCAGCTGGTATCTTCTGGTCAATTTTGTCTCATATTTTATAGAATGGGTTGGACCACCTTCTTTCTGCCATATTCTTATTGTCCATCCCTTAATAATAGTCAAGCAATATATTGCTAAACTATTATAAATACCAAGTAATATTCATGTCACCTCCTTTCTCCTCCAGTCTATTTTTTAAAAATCCAGATTCATTCCTCTTAAACCATGTAATAATAGTTATCATTCAGTGTGTTCATATCTTCACTTTCCAAATAATTCTAACCCACATATGAGTTCTGATCCACTAAGGGTCTTGTGAAATTGCTCTCATTAAAGTCACAAATGACCCACTTGTTACCAGATCAATAGGCTATCCTTTGATTCTTATGTCACTTAGGATCTGTACAGTGATTGACTTGCTTGGATACATCTCTCTTTGAATCTTTTCCTGCTTGGGACTTTTCTGCACCATGCAATTTTCATTTTCCTCCTAATTTTAGGCTTTCTCCTTCCAGATTCTTTCCCAGGCTTCTCCTCCCCTCCCTTCTACATAATTTTCATCCGTTTGCTCTTTCACTCTATCAACATGTTCTCCATAGTAGCCTCACCATAAACAGACCTTCAGCTCCTCCAAAATCCATTCCAGCTCAGATCTTGCCTGACTCCCGGACCACTGGGCAGTTCCTTGTGTTTATCCCCATGCACCTGAGTCTTCACAAAACTCATTCTGCACTCAATATTTATCCACTGTGCTTTTTATTTTGTATTCTGAGCCATAGATTCACTAATCTCACATTTAAGATGATACCCAAGTTAATCATCCAAAGGAAATGAAATCAATAAGCCCCAAACATCTTCACTTCCATGTTCCTTGTAGCACTATTCACAATAGCAAAGAAATGGAGACAACCCAAGTGTCCATCAGCTGATGAACGAATAAAGACTATGTGGTACTTACACATCATGGAGTGCCATTCTACCACAAAAGTGGGTAGGATCCTCTCATTGATGACAGTGTAGATGGAACACTGGAGTTCATTAGAAATAATCCCGGCAGGTGAGAATAAAATATTGGTTACTAAGGTCTGAGCACAGTACTGAGGAGGGAAAGTTTGGTCAACAGCTACTCAGTTACAGTTAGGCAGGAAAAGCAAGTTCTGTTGCACAGTAGGGTGACTACATATAACAATAGTTATACATTTGACTGTTTTCACCATGATGAAATGATAGGTATTGAGGAGATAGCTATGCTTACCCTGATTTGAACTTTACATAGCACCAAATCATTTCATGTACCCTATTAATATGTACAATTATAATATTTCAATTAAAAAATAAGATACCCTCATCTTGGGGGTCTGAATTTAATAAAAGAATAGCTTTAGATGGAGTCACAGAGTGAGATAAGGAAGAAGATGAGGTTGAGGATAAGTAGATTTTTCTGGGTCTGAGTTATAAAGATAGTGTAGTTTAAACCACAAGGTCCTAACTTACAGAAGTAAGGGTTGCTGAAGTGAAAAAGATGCCTGATCTTGAAAAGAAAGGAAATGAAACAATCTTGAACCTTGAGTCCTTTGTGGACATTGATGGTAGAATCAGAATGAGGAAGAAAACAGAGGTAGGTGCAAAATCCTAGTGCAGAGGAGCACCCTGAGGGGAGTGGACGGTGGTGAGGTGGATGGGGAGCAGCCTCCCTGCTTCACCTGGAAGCAGAAGCTTCGCAGCCCAGGAAGCTGGTCCTGGAGCTCTTGCCCTGTGGAGTTTGTTATGGAGTGTGGGGGGTCTGGTTACTCTCATCATAATTATGCCATAATTGGCACAGCGTTCTCATTTGTGGAGGCAAATAAATAAATGAATGAAGTTGCAGCAGCCCCTTGTGTTTACTTTTATGGTGTGCTGATGACATTTTGCCTGGAAGGTAAATCATTTGGTCTTTGTTTTTCATTCTCTTATGAGTATTTTCTATCTTGGGAAAATTATATAAAGAGGTAAATTGTAAAGTGCTATAAGCAGAAATCCCCTTTAGGTATCAGAGGATCTAAGATACTTCTAGGATGACTTTTCTCTCTTGCCTTCCAGGGACCAGATGGCCCGCGGGGTGAAACAGGCCCTCCAGGACCTCAGGGTCCCCCTGGGCCCCAGGGACCAAGTGGTCTGTCCATTCAAGGAATGCCCGTGAGTTGTGTGCAAATATTCAAATAGGTTTTGTTGTCATCACTTTTCCATGAAGTTACAAAGAATGAAATTTTGTCTTCTGTACTTTAATGATGATCCTCAGTCCCTTTGAAAATAATAGTTGAGGGTAAAGAGGGGTGGGAGGGGTGGGGGAAGGGAAAAAATAACAGAATGAATCAGACAACATTACTCTATGTAAATTTATGATTACACAAATGGAATGCCTCTACGCCATGTACAAACAGAGAAACAACATATATCCCATTTGTTTATAATAAAAAAAATTTTAAAAAAACAAAAAGAAAATAATAGTTGACCCAGAGTTCCTTCATTAGTTATGCCTACAGTCAATTTTTTGCTCAGTGATGGGGGTCTTTTAACAAACAGGTACACATGCCATGAATACCTATGTCCGCAAGCATTTTGTCCACAAAGGAAAACCAGGGTTTAATGTATGTACGTTACTTGCTTGACTAAATTCTTAGTGGATGTGATAACAACCAGAAAGTAACAAATGTCATACAAATGTAAGCATCTGTTATTGATTTGTAGTAATTGTGGATGAAAATTCATGAAAACCCTTTAATTGCGATCTTTATCTCAACTGGCATCAAAGTGCAATCCATTCAGAGTTTTACATTTTAGATGGTATATGTTATACAGCTGCTTTTATTTAAAAAGCTATTTTATACCATTGAAAAGCACATGTAATTCTGTCCACTGATCTTCCTTAATCTTACTATAGGAATCTAGATTTGAAGACTAAAGCTAATCTCTAATTAATAGTTGAGGCACAGTTTTTAGCAGTCTTTTTTTTGTGTGTGTGTCTCCCTAGCTGAAAAGTTCTACCCTACAATGTTGTTTTCACACTTTAGAAAGTATTTATATGCTAATTTGTATAATCATTACTATTAATAGTAAATATTTGTTGTGGTCTTACTATATCTGCCAGGTTCTGTTTTTACATTTCCATGCTTGTGCTTTTCTAGCCAAATCCAAATCTAAATAGATATGAGATCTTAAAATATAAACTACAAATCATGTTGAAATATTCAACATTCCCCTTCATATATTTACAGCCTCAGCTTAACCATATGGGACTGTATATTCTGTGTGGAAGCTATTCTTGTGTATAAATGTTCAGCTCGATAGAAAGGTTTACATAGATGCCCTACCATATGTGAGCAGTGAAATATACTGTTTGGATGTTAGCATGAAAGCAGTTTAATATTGAAAATATTCCAACTGTGAGGGAGGAAAAGACAAGACTAACTCCTTATGCTTCCGGCTATTCAGGGGATGCCAGGTGAAAAAGGAGAGAAAGGAGACACCGGCCTTCCTGGTCCACAGGTATTTTGTGTTTGTATTCTGTTGCTCTCAGCTCTAGAACTTTGCCAAGGAGGAAAGGCCAGGGCTTCTGAAGTCACCTGTGACCTTGATGGTGGTTCCCATATCAAAGATGTTGACTAATGCTCATTTATATTAAGCCCCTTCTGAGAGCCATTGGTGGTGCTCTCAAAGTGAACCCTTGGTGGGGACACTTCTTTCTGGGGAATAACTTCTGGGTTAGAATTCTAAGTCACCAAGGGCTCCTCTTTTTGCTCATAAATTTGTTTGGAGGCCTTATTCCATTTCATGGAAGCTGGGTGCTAGGGTAACTCATGCTGTAAATCTGACTCTTCTGCCCACATTCTACCTAGGGTATCCCAGGAAGTGTGGGTTCACCTGGACGTGATGGCTCACCAGGTCAAAGGGTAAGAATTTGCCTAAGGTTGGTTCTTAGCAAAGGTGACTTCTCCCAAGTTGCTCTACTGCTGGCAGGTTCTTATGTAAGGAAGTCAGTCCAGGTTTTGTTTCTGGTTTTCTCCTGTCAATCTATATTCGACCTACCGTGCTTCCATTTTCCTTCACTAAGGCCTTCTATGTCCATTACTTCCACCAAGCTTTCCCAAATTAGCAACACCCTTTTCTGAATGCTCCCAAACTTGAGCATAGTTTGCACTGAATTTCATTCACTGATTTAATAGATTTTTTTCAATTCCGTCAAATCCTTAAGGCATAAACCTAAAGGAAATCAATAATCATTCACTAAAATGTAAGGAATATGGTTTATAAGGAAATCTCCATTTATTTAGTGTACTTAAATTATTTGTTCTTTTGATCTGTTCAAGTGGACAGCAGTAAAATAAGGTATGAAAATGGTCAGGAAAGGGGTTAAGTTAACATTTGGTGTTTGCATAGTCAACAAGTGTGCACAGAGCCAGGCTTGAGGTTCTTGTTCTCAAAGAACACATAGCATATTGTCAGGAAATGCAACTAAATAAGAAATTATATATGCTATGATGGGGTTAGGACCTTATGAAGACACAAAGAATCCATGATTATCCATAACTAGGCCAGACTTGTCAAGGGAGGCTTCCCATAGGAGGCGCCATCTAAGCTGAGTCTTGATTGAAAAACAGAAGGTGGTCAGGTGGTGAGGAAAGGAAAACTTGGAAACAGAGGAAACAGTGAAGACTGGGGCGGAGGTGAGGAGAAGGTGAAGCATTCCCAACACTGCCCATAGCTGAGTGTGACTGCAGATCGGCTTGCACATGTTTAGATATAAGGAGTCTGTCAAGAGATGAAGCTGGACAGGTAAACACAAATTCACTTTAAGCATCTATTTTGCTAAGGATTTATGTAAAACAAGTCATTAAATTTTCAGCAAGGAGAGAAGGACCATCTTAATCTGTCACATGTTTACACATGTTTCAATAGCTCCACAGTTTCTGTCAAGACTGAATTATAGAGAATGGCAACCTCTTGGAGCCTCTCCAACAAAGGACAACACATTTGGCATTCACTGGGGTTTCAGTTCAGCTTCTGAGGCTAGCAAACAGTTGGTAGGAAGACTCACTTCTCTGATCAAAGCCTGCTTTTAGATCAGGGCAACTATGCTGCTCAAGAATCTGGAGATTGATTCCCACCTCCCCATGAAATGTCAGTGTAGGCTCTTAAGTCCCTTCTGTTTTTTTTTTTTTTTTTTAATATGAAACTTTCATTTACCTGAAATCTTTGAGTAGTCTCTGCTCATCCAATGGAATTAGCATGTGAAACATGTTTAAATGAATGTCTAAAGAAGGCACTCTGTGAAAGTCAGATTTATGCAGGGCTCTTGCACATGTGGAGGGAGTATTTATACGCCTTGGCACAGGGCTTCGGTTAAGATCCTGTGTGGTTACACACCTAGATTCCTTCGTGATTCCTGAAGGTCTGGAAATGGCAAGTCCAAAGATTTGGTTGAGTGAGTTTGTTTGATTTATCTATGTGTAGAGTCCAGTCTTGGCAAAGAATTCCCAAGTCAAACATGTTGGATTAGTGTTTGAATCATTTGGTTTTAGAATTCTTTCTTTTAAAACCAATATATCAGCACAGAGTTTTTAATAAATATTTGCTATTCCTCTAAACATGTTGTGTTCTCCTATAGGACTAAAAGTCTTAGAACTGTAATAAAGTGATAAGATATCTTTACTTGGATTTTATTTTCCTCCCTTCCTCAATTTGAAAGTAAAACTTTGAGGGTGTGTCTAATTTCTACTTTGAAAACTTGGATAGGAATGGGTTTCCTTTTTAAATCTGATTTTCAGAGGATATTCATTTATTATAGGGCCATATTTTTTAAATAGATTGTGTAATCTGCTGGTGATTGTTTCAGAAAATATATTTGAGGGTAACACCATTCTGGTATACAACTCAAGGGGATGTAATCCCCACAAAATGAGACACCGGAACTGTGCAACATGGCAACTCTACTTGGACCACACATAATTTTCAGTTAGCCATATATTAACTGAGCACATATAATGTGCCATTGACTACAGTCAGCCTGCAAAGAGTTACTCATTACTGAGTGCAGAGAGTAGAGAAGAGGAGATCATTTCAGTAAAGGAAGCAATTTGTAGACCAGCTACTTGGAGGAGATGGGAGGATGGGGTTGGGTCTAGAGCATGACTCTTCCTGTGGGCCAAGAAAATAAATGGGTCTTCTCAGAGATCATGGAGAAGAAATGATGAAAGGCTGGGTGAAAACATTCTTAGTTAGTCTTGTTTAGTCAAGTAATCAAAGGGCTTAAGTATAGTAAAAGTCTAAAATAATGAGATAGATACTGAGCAGGGTTGTAAGGCAGAAAGCTTGGGGTCAGCTTTAATGGGTATAAACAAAGCTCAGATGAGAACCACTCAGATGTCCTCTGCTGAAGGGACAGGTCTCTGGTCCGGCTGCTTAGAGTACTACGAATAAACACCTTGGGGTTACTCTCCTGCCTTACACCTCTAAGCACAACAGCAGGAACCGTAACATGTGACAGACTGAGCACTAACAGGATGAGGAGTCTTGCTTCTGCAAAGTACTTTCCAGAAAATTTCCAAGGACAGCTTGACTCTCCAGGGAGTCAGGAAGCAAATCTGTTTTTCTCCTTCACTGCCAGAACTTCAATCTCTGAGCAGTACTTAATTTCCCCTAATCCTGAGTGAGCAAGGCCTACCCTAGGCACAGAAGGAAGGAGCTGCACAGGACTCCTGGTGACATCCAGTGAGTGCTTCTAGCTCCTTGGAGAGTCTGGAGAGTCAGTGAGAGAGGTTTCTGCACAGTGGTGGGGTCATTCCTCACTGCACAATCTTTCTTTTCAATCTTTTCCTTCTCTTGCTGATGGCAGAAACTCGGGGTCCAAGCCTCACACCATCGCCCTGACTGGTAACTTGGAAAAGTGAGTACCTCCTTTCTGAAGGGGGCAGCCGTGTTACCCGGAATTTACCTGAAAGATGGGAGGTCTTAACAAATAATAAAAAAGAGACGATGAAACATCTCCTCTTTGAATATTTCTAGCTTATTCTGGCTTTTCCCAAGGGGAATCTTGGACTCTAAGAGGCAGCTCTTATTCAACGCTGGGCCTGAGGCCATAAGCAAGTCCAGCACAAGCTGGACCTCTTCACCCAGCAAGTTTCCGCCTCTGGCTGGGAAGCCAAAAAAGCACCATCCAGGCCACACTGAAAAGAACAGTGCAAGTTCACATTTAACTTCTAAATGCAGTTCTGTGTCCAGTGTTCATTCTGAGTTACCGCAACTAAAAACATTCTGATCTTATCTTTCTTTTCTGCTGTAAATCTTGTCATTTCCCTTTAATATCTTTTCCTTCTGTCTTAGTATCTGTGAGCTCAGGGCCTCTCTGGTGACTTCTAAGTTCCTCTGGTGTGTGGTAGACTTTTCAGCCTCCACCTTAGGCATCCAGATGGCCCGTAGGGAAACAAGAAAGAACAGACAAGATAGATGGATGGATAGATAGATAGATAGATAGATAGATAGACAGATAGATAGATAGATAGCTGTAAAAAAAATAAAAATTAAAAACCAACCTCTTTTCTAGTTCTGAAGGTTACTTCCTCCAAGATTACCAATTTTCTGGCCAGTAATCTAAATAGAAACTTTAAAATTATGTTTATAATTTCCAATTCCAAAAATTTTCTTTGAAAATTTAGAAGAGAAATAAAAGTGAAGAACAAATATGTTTTTATGGCACCTGGAAGGTAGTAGTCCTTCCCTTATGCACGGGATGCTAGCTTCTAACTTACAAGTAAGCTTCATTCGGGTGCTTCTTTGCCCCCTGGTTACTGCTCCCTGCATACCTATGCCATAACCACAGCCTGCCTTCTGCATCTATAAAAGATGAAATACTGTGGAAAGTGTTCTGCTTCTGGATGCTGCGGAACTTGTGAGGTTACCGAGGAGCAGGATAGCCCCGTGGGGGATGGCTTAGACTTCACTCCTAGCCAGACCTGGGCTTAAACGCTGGCTCATGACACTGGACCAGTTACTTACTGTTTCCAAGACACTTTCATTAGCCCTAAACAGAAAAAATAATATTTGACTCTATAGGGTTATTGTGAAGATTAATGTATATAAAGCATTTCCATATAAAATGTGATTTTAGGTAATATTAGCAGTGTTTTCATGGTAAACCTAGAGAGCCAGGACATTTTATAATGCCTATACTTGATATTTTAATAGGTCTTAGAAGTTTGTAAAGAAAATACAAAACGTCTGAAGAAAATGCAAGCTTGGTTTTTTAAAATATATTCTTGGATTCTGTCTTGAAATGACACTTGAAACATGCTTCCTAATTATGTGGGTTTGATGTACACAGAGGCCATATTGTACCGAATGTCCCATTACATTAAAAGTGAGTTGGACTTAAAATGTACTTGAGAAATTGAACTTGAGTCAACTCTTTGGATTTCATTCCTATCATATGTGTTAGGCAGTGATGAAAGATTCATCACAGGATATCAGGATATTTTGTGAAATACTAAGATTCATGATTATTATCCCCTTGAGCATCTTCCTTCTTCAGAAAGGGAAATGTAAGATACTATCACAAAAAGTGTACGACTCAATTTTTTTCTTTGTGAGTCTAGATGGACATTCATAAAATCCCAGGAAAATACTGTGTCAGTCAGCAGCAGTAATAGTATACACAATTGGGACTTGACAGATTATTTTAATAAAAACAGCAACTGTTATTAAAGTATTGAATATGTGCAAGTGCTTTGCAAGAGTTATGTTCATTAAATTCTCAGGATATTGACCATTAAGTATTGAATATATGCAAGTGCTTTGCAAGAGTTATGTCCATCAATGCTCAGAATAACCACAAACACTAGTCACTGTTATCCCTACTGTACAGACAAAGAACCTGAAACTAAGAAAGTTGAAGGAACTGGACAATGCCTCACAGCTAGGAAGTGTCAGAGTCAGGATTTTAATTCATCTCTCTGACTCCAACATCACACTGTTTCTTTCCACAAAATTATGTTTGGACAACTTTCTTAAGTAGAAATTGATGCTTCACCAATAAAAACACAGTTTTTTTTTTTTAAATTACTTTGTACTTTTACCTGGATAGGAGCATATCTGTGTACATCTGAGAAGGGCATAGCTACTAGAACCTTTAGTTCCATGTTCTCACTAGCTTTAGAGATCCTTCTACTGAAATTAGAGATGAAAAATGGAGAAATCACCACAGACATAACGGAAATCCAAAGGATCATTGGGGACTATTTTGAAAACTTATACTCTAACAAATTGGAAAATCAAGAGGAAATGGATATGCGTGACCAGCCAAATTTGAGTCAAGAGGACATAGAAAACCTAAACAGACCAATAACTAGCAGTGAGAAAGAAGCAACAATAAAAAGCCTTCCAAAAAAAAAAAAAAAAAAAACCCCAAGACCAGATGTATTCTCAGCTGAATTCTACAAGGTCTTTAAAAAAAGAACTAATGCCAATGCTCCTGATGATTCCATGAAATAGAAAATGATGGAACACTTCAAAATTCATTCTTTGAAGCCCATATAACCCTCATCACCAAACCAGATTAAGACTCATCAAGGAAACTAAAGACCAATATCCCTGATGAGCTTAGATGCAACAATCCTCAATAAAATATTAGAAAATTATATTCAACAGCATATTAAGATGATAGTACTCGATGAACAAGTTTTATTACAGGGTTGCAAGGGTATTTTAATATATGCAATCAATAAATGTAATTCACCACAAAAATAGAATTAAGGACAAAATCACATATCTCAATTGATGCAGAGAAAGCCTTTGACAAGATTCAGCACCCATTCATGATTTAAAAAAGAAAAACTGAAGAAACTAGTGATATAAAGAACCTACTTCAACATCATAAAAGTTATGCACAAAAAGCCCAAGGCCAACATCATAGTGAATGGGAAAAAGTTGAAATCATTCCTTTTAAAATCTGGAATAAGACAAGAATATCTATTCTCATAGTTCCTATTCAACATAGTACTAGAAATTCTATCCAGAGCAATTAGGCAAGAGAAGGAAATAAGAAGGATAAAAATAGAAAATAAGTCAAATTATCAATGTTTGCAGATGATATGACCCTATACTTAGATGATCTAAAAATCTCCACCAGAAGACTGATGGAGTTAATAAACAAAGACAGTGAAGTAGCAGGTTACAAAATCAACTGCTTTCCTATATACCAATAATAAATCTGCTGAGAAAAATATCAGGAAAACAACTCTATTCCCAATAACCTCAAACAAAACAAAATAAAGCAACAAAAACCCTAGAAGTAAGTCTAACTAAGGAGGTGAAAGACCTCTACAATGAAAACTAAAGAAAGTTGAAGAAATAAATAGAAGACACAAGATGGAAAGACCTCCCATGTTCATAAACAGGCAGAACTAATATTGTTAAAATGGCCTAACTACTGAAAGCAATTTACAGATTCAATGCACTCTCCGTCAATGACATTCTTCACAGAACTGGAAAAAAGACAAAAGTCCTAAAATTTGTTTGGAAGTACAAAAGACCCAGAATAGCCAAATAAAATTCTAAGCCAAAAAAAGCAATGCTGAAGATATCACAACACCTGACTTCAAATTATACTACAAAGCTATAGTAACAAAAATTGCATGGTACTGACATAAAAACAGATATGTAGAACATAGGCAGAGAGTAGAAGACACAGAGACAAAAACACAACTGATCCTTGTCATCTGATCCTTGACACATGAGCCCAAAACATACTTTGGAAAGAAAACGGACTTTTTAAGAAATGGTGCTGGGAAAACTGTTTATTCATACATAGAAAAATGAGACTGGATACTTATCTCTCACCCTGCACAAAAGTCAACTCAAAATGGATCAAAGATGAAGAAATTAGACTAGAAACTTAGGCAACTCCCATAAGAAAATGTAGGTTCAAAACCCCAACATATAGGTGTAGGCAACAGTTTTCTTAATAAGAAAACTCAGGAAATAATTCTAAGAGTTAATAAATGGGATGGCATCAGATTGAAAAACTTCTGCACAGCAAAGAAAATAATTAAGAATGTGAAGAGAGAACCTACAGAATAGGAGAAAATCTTTGCCTAGCTACTCTTCTGACAGATGATTAATGTCCAGAGTACATAAAGAATTTAAACTTAACACACACACACACACACACACACACACACACACACCACAATTTTTAAATGGGAAAATGAACTAGACATACACTTCTCAAAAGAGGAAATACAAATATCCAAGAAATATATGAAAAAGTTCAATATCGTTAGCAATTAGGGAAACGCAAATCAAGACTATTGAGATTTCATCTCATTCCAGTCAGAATGGCAACCATCAAGAATAAAACAATAATAAATACTGAAGAGGATATGGAGAAAAAGGAACATTTTACTCTCTTGGTGAGATTGTAAATTAGTACAATCATTATGGAAATCATTATGAAGTTTTCCCAATAGACCATTAAATTCTTTAATATCTTAAAGAATTAAAATCAACATATTATAGCAATATATGTGTACCTATTTTTACAGCAGCACAATTTACTATAGCCAAAGTGTGGAACCAACCTTGAAAACCATCAGTGTATGAATGGATAAAGAAAATGTGCACACACACACACACATACATATACACACACACACACATAATAAAGTTTTATTCAGCCTAAAGGTGAATGAAATTATGCCATTTCCTGAAAAATGGATGGAATGTGAAAACATTATGTTAAGCAAAATAAGTCAAACTCAGCAAGACAAGAGTCATCTATTTTCTCTCACATGTAGAAGCTAGGGTGGAAAAAGAAAGATGGGGTGGGCAGGACTAATGTAAATCAAAGGGAGAGTGACAGAGTAAGAGGAAAGAGACCTAAAGAAGGGAGGGGCAATGATTTTGCATTTGTTATGTTGTATGCATGTATGGATATGTGACTATGAATCCATCATTATGTAAAACTATAATACACCAATAAAAATATGAATAAAAGAGAAACTTCTATTGGGTCATAGGTATAGCAGAAATAACA
The DNA here is from genome assembly GCF_902686455.1 of Sciurus vulgaris. Lineage (NCBI taxonomy): Eukaryota > Metazoa > Chordata > Mammalia > Rodentia > Sciuridae > Sciurus > Sciurus vulgaris. Next base: position 192,752,169 of record NC_136461.1, read on the forward strand.
ACACCTACTGTGTGTTCTGGTCTTAATGCTGTTCTCCAAGGCCAGGCCAGATATTTTATATTTGGAAATCAGCAATTCTACCACTTAAGTTAGCAGCTTGCTATGTTATGTTTTGTTTAATATATAGATTCCTGGACTTCCTCCTCAAAGATTCAGATAGAGAAGCTCTTAGGCATGACTTAGAAATGGATATTTAAAAAAAAAAAAATGGAATGATTCTGTTTTGGAATTGCTGGCTAGTACATTGTATAAGGCCCATTGTATGTCAGAGTAATTTCTTTGGTGGAATATAGTTGATGTTTGTGTTTTAATTTTGCTTTAATTCTCCAAGGCCATCACTACTGATCGCTAAAAATATACGTTTATATTTTATATATCTATTTAAATTATATATAAATATCACATATTAAAATATACATACATACACATGTACCCTATACATACATGTTTAATGGGTGTGTCTTTGTGTCACTACAAATTCCCCAATGAGACCCAACATGGTATCATACATAAGGGTCAATCCTGGATCTCCGGTCTGGGTCAGTGTTTACAGGTTCTGCCTGTTTGCTGCTCAGCTTCTTAATCTGGTGTCGGTTTTAATCCTGTGCTACAAGTAGCAGACTCACTTTTGCTGGCTGACCGCCACCCTGGTCTGCTCACAGCAGTACAGAGTCATGCCACAGTTTTGCAGTTAGGCATCAGGGGTTTCTTTAAGCATTTCTGTAGCCCTCACTGCTCAAGTCTGGCCCCTTTCCACCAACTCTTCAAATTCCAGCTGCTTGCAGATCACACTCCACCAGTTGAAGGACCTTCCCAACTGACCCTATTCCAGAATGTCGAGGTTAATATCTATGATCTACCATTGTTGACTTCAGAGAAGGCGAGGGTGATGAATAGCAATATTGAGTCAGGAGTTCTGCCTGCTATTTCTAATACCATAGACATAAGTGTGCTGGCTTCTGACTTCCATCTCAGTTGCAACACTAGTTGTGGGCAGGTGGGTTTTATCTTTTAGATGCTGTAGGCATAGAACCCCAAAACCACAAACTTTCCAAGAGCCTACAAAAAAAAGCCTATTTTTTTTTTTTTTTTGAAACTTGGAAAAAAGCATATATATTTGCCCCAGAGTCCGGAAAAGAAAACTGAAAATGGGAATCAATACACATTTAATTCCATAAAACACCACGTTGCCAATTTCAGCCATAGGTACCATTAGTGTTTATTAGAACATTAGTGATTTTGAAAGTAAATTATAGGTAAATTTTGTTTTGCTGATAAATTATAGCCAAACATAACTAATTTACTCATAGCCAAATGTTTTAAAAAATAAATTATAAAAATCCTTTCAAGTTTTTATAGGAGACTTATTTTTAATGTGGGCTGTGGGTGTATATTAATATTTTGAGGTGGGAATTCCAAAAAGTGAAAAAATTCCTGGAGCTGTTAGTGTAATAAAACTCTCCTGTGTGTGGCTGATTTCATGCATTTTAAAAATACATATTTGTCAGCTTAAGTGTATTCCCATAGTATGCTTATGAAGTTTCTATTTCCTAATATTTGTTCTGTGTTAATTAAGGATTTCTGCTTTTTATGAGGATACTAATTCCAAAAACACATTTCTCAGACTGCTCCCTGATGTGAAAAGGAAATTTTATAGATAAAGGATAGTTTGGGGAAATCTGAACACATTTTTACCTGTTAATGGTTGAAAAATGTTTGATGTACTTTGGTTGCAGTTCTACTATGTCATAAAACTTGAATTTGCCATTTATTTTTCCTTATAAAATGTACATATATTTTAAAAATGCACATATTTTACCAAAATTTTCTTTTCATCAAGTTTGTTGCTTTCAAAAACTTCTGCTATTGCTGCTGTCTCAGGGATGAAGAGGTGAGAAAGCGGGCCTGAGCCCAAGAAGGAGTTGACCAGTGGCCCAGCATGGGCTGCACTGCAGGAACGCAGTGGTACATGAAGGGGCAGACCCATGCAATGAGCAGTTCTTTGTCCATTCTGTATTGCTTTAGCAAATACTCAAGACTAGGGGATGTACAAAGAGCAAAATGTATTGGGCCGTGGTGCTGGGGACTAGGAAGTCCAAGACTGAGGGGCTGCATCTGGTAGGGTCTTCTTGCTATGTCATAACATGGCAGAAGGCATCACGTAGGGAGCAAGAGAGCAGGAGACAGTCAAACTTGGCTTTCTAACAAGACTATTCCCGTGACAACAGCATTAATCCAGTCACAAAGGCACCTTTTTCAAAGGTCCTTTTGCCCAGAACATGCATTTTGGGAACACCCTCAAACCATGCTGAGCCACTTGACTTAAGTGCCACATTTTCTGTGAACACTGCATTTCTAAGCCTGGGTTATGTGCTCTTCCCATGTTTCTGTGTAACTCTCTAGTCTACTCTCATATCACCTTGTGGGTTTCTGTTCATTGTTTGTCTGCAAAACTGTGTGCACCTTGAGAAGTGACTGTCTTATTTATTGTCATTAACCCAAAACCTAGCAGAATACCCAGGATGAAGTAGTTCTGCAAGCATTTCTGAGTAGTGTGACAAATGTGAGGCTCATAGAGACAAATATTTCAAAGGTAAACTTACTGGTATGCTCCAGAAATTAAGAAGTCAATTTATGTTATAAGATGCAAAATATGAACCTTGTTTATTTTTTTGGGAATAGGGAGAATTTTGGAAAAAAAATAGCTTTGATTGTAGCATTAAGGCTCACATGCTCTCAGTTATGACATTTTATAACATAAATTTTAAATTGGGTTGATGAAAACAGGTAATGCACAGTAGCCTTAAGAACAACTTTATTCTTGAACTTTTATATCTAATAACGTTCAGTTGTTTATGATGGTCCAAGAAGGAAAGCGCCAGAATAAAATAAACTATAGTGGATGATGTTGATACTCTGATGAGATCCCCTTTATCTGGCAGCAACTCCTAGCTTCTGTGGGTATTGGTTACTATCAATTGTCCCCTTCCCAAAAGAATCACCCTTGGAAATGCCATATTGGTCCCTGGTAGTGACTTTCCATGGGTCAGCTCTGATATGTAATTCACACTCCAGAGCTTCTCGTGGCATAGGACTGAGACCAAACTTGAAATAATTCACTTCTCCACTTAGATTCTTCTGTCCTCTCCTGCTTTCTTCACTATGTTACACGTTTCTCCCAAGAACACTCCTACAAAAAATCAGCTACACAAGAATCCATGTGTCCTTGGAAACTGCCCCTAAGATTTTACTGAAATGGAATTTTGGCTTCTGAGTGCAGATGGTTCCTGATATCTTTCCTACATGCTTGTTGAGAGTTCAAGATCAAGGAGGATTTATGCCTGCATTTCCCCCTGCCCTATATATTTCCAGACTCGTTATATCTCAAATAACATTTATTTATTCAACATGATAAGCTGAACACTTCTTCAAGGAACTTCAATTTTATTCACATTAAACATTTATTAGTACCTATTTTATGCCAAAAGTGTGCTAGGAAGGTGTTATGAATGTTAAGAAAGAATAACACATAATTTCTGCCCTGAAAAATAGGAAGTAGAAATTTCAGCTTCTGGGGATGCTGAGGTAGGAGAACACAGAGCAGACATCTTTTCTAAGCTCAGTTTGTTCACATTAAAATACTAGCTCCTCCTCCTCCTCCAAATTAAGCTCCTATGTAAGAAGACATTGCATCATCTTCCCTTCCAGGTGAAAAATGCAGGGTCTGTAAATCAGGCGAATTGAAACCTGTTAACAGCAGTATGCTTACAGTGTCATCATAGATGGGAGCACAGAGTGATGTTGCTTTTTTAAACTCCTTCCCACATGATGGGGAGAGGAGTGTCAATGTGTTATTTCCTGTACATCTTCCTTGGAACAATGCAATTTTCTGCAGTCTTCTTTTAAGGAAATCTGTCATGGCTCTCTTCCCTCTGTGAATAAGTTCGTCCCTGTTTGTATATGAGTTTTTCCCTTCTGGGCACAGTCTGCAGCTGTGCCACAATTTTGATTGCTGGGCAGTCTCGGTGACTGTCATGTGTGGGCTCACATGTGGGTGCATGCTCCCTCCTCATCTGGTACTAGAAAACTTTCAAGATAGGAAGCAAAGAAGCCCTTTTAATAATGCCTTCTTAACGTATTGAATGTGTGTCCAGAGGCCTTTTTTTTTTTTCTTATGAGAAACTCATCTAATAAAAAGGAATACATTGTCAAAAAGATTTTTTTTAAAATTTTGCCAGCTAGATTTCCTAACCTCTTCTTGGCTCCAAGATTTCTTACATGGAGTATGAGGAAGTTGGACAGAATGAGTTCTAAGTTTCTGTTCATCTCCCACATATTCTGATTTTTATATGCCTTTCTTCCTGGACATGCTATATTTACACTCGCTTTAAAATTATTTCTTTCCACTAAGGTCAGATTAACTTCTGTTGTTTAGTTAGCAGATCCAAGGCAGGTTAATCTGTATCAGGGCTTAACCCTGGAGACTTCTCAGATTTACTAATATTTTTGGCTATAGCAAAAGAACAGAGATAGTAAAAAAGGAACAAAATAGCACTAGCTTTTATATCAATATTGGATAACACTATAACTCTGAAATCTAAGTAGTATAAATGCAAATAGAATAAAATAAAATAAAAGTTTATTGCTTGTTGACTGTCTGGTGCTGTCGTCAAGGCTGGGTGGAGGAGAAGGGAGGGCACTTTCTGCTCCACACAGTCATTCAGGGACTTTGGGTCTTTCTTGGAACATATTATCTTCAACATGTGACCTCTACATTTGCTACAGAAGGGGAAAAGAAAGTGGAAAATCACTCAAGGAAATGTTTATAGCCAGAACTGGAAGTGGTTCCTTTCTATTGGCCAGAGCTCATGCATGTGGCTCCAACCTAATTGTGAGGAGGCTTCAAAACCTAGCCAAGCAACGTACCCTGGACGACCAAGGAAGCCAGGCATGGGAGAGGGCTCTAGCCTCCTCTGCCTTCTCTGGAGTGATGGCCATGAGCCTGAGGTTGGAAGTGATGAAAGGGCTTTGCTAACCAGCAGTTTTCATATACCCACATCCTACCCTGCTCCATGCTAGCTCTCACTGCCTCTCCTGTCCTCACGCCACTTCTTTTTACCAGCCTCACCTTTACCCTCTGCTTGACATCTCGTGGTGGGAGAGATAATGAGAATGTGGATGGGGTGCCCTAAGAATATGCATTTTTCTTAGTAAGATAAAGAAAAAGGGCAGCTTATGAAAGAGCAGAGGAATGTCAGAATGGAAGTTTGGGAGGAGCATTAGGAAAGCTGGACAGGTTAGGTTGAGTTGCTATGACATGTGTGATGATGATTCCAACAGAAGACAAGTCCCATAGTGAAAAGTCTATCTTTCCTTCTAGTAGGAGGTGGTATTTTGAACAAAATGTTATGAACGTATTACAAAATTTAAATTGAAGATCTCATCTTATGGTAACTGCATTGGAAAGTCCAGCAGTCATAATTAAGAACTAAAATCATTTAAGAGTAAGTCATTCCAGCTCCTATACACTCACATAAAAAGCACGCACACACACACACCCCCACACACACACGCACACGCATCCACTAATTTAGAAGGTACTTTTAGAATATCCATCATTTTCTTTCTGCTTTAAACTCTTCCAGCATGGAATGGAAGCACACATGTCGCCATTTGTAAGCCCATGATGATGGACATTTTTCAATGTCAGATCCATATCCTATCGTTGCAGCTGAAAGCCTCCCCTGCCCCCATTTTCTCTCTACATCTGCTCCTGGAGTTGCAGAGTTTTCAGTGTTGTAATTCTCTTGTTGCAATAGAGATTTCTGGTAGATATTCCTTGCCTAAGACCCTTACGTCATGAAAGACACTAATCATCTCTTTGTCTGGTCTTTAACTACAAAGAATTCACCTTCCTCATTTGTTATGCATGGTTTAATAAAAACATTTTCTTGAAACAAATTCCTGTTTAGGTTTGTAAGTGGCATTTTTTACACCTGAAATTCTTGCACTGGACAATTTTGTGGAGCCAATGAACATAAAAGTCTCGCCAAGAACAATTCCCATGAAGAGTTTGAAAACAGTGAATCCTTGGTAGTCCAGAGCAAGCAGCAGGACTTGTTGCCCCAGCGTCCACCCTAGATATTAAAAGGAATTAGGTGAACCTATTCTGAAAGTCATGTAAAGCACCCACTTAGTTGACACAATGTTTCTTTTCCCCAGGGTTTTCCTGGAAAGGATGGTTCCTCTGGCCCTCCAGGACCACCAGGGCCCATTGTAAGTATTTCCAGATATACTACTGGATATACTCTTCTTTAAAGCATTTCACTTCTTTTGAGAATTTTCTTTCTGCCAGACCTTCACTCAGTAGCCATCTTTGCTATGGTGTAACAACTTGTTCCTTGGTATAGAGCTCACCCTATAGCATCCTTTAAAAATAATATATCTATATGACTTGATTATTCTATCTCTGAGCCATTTTGCCACCTTTATTGAGTTAGCTTTTATTAGACACAGGTAAGGCTTGAATGTGAAAGAACCATACCTGGCCAATAGTAGAGACTTAATCAACATCTTCCCATCTTTTCTGAACAGAGTTCAGAAGCCTTGGTGATAAGGGGTAGGGGGCTGTCATGTATTTGTTACTCCTGCTTGAAAGTTGGCTATCAGAGATGAGAATGTGTGAGTCCTCACCTTTGTTCCATTTTTCTGCCTTTCTCTTAGGGCATTCCTGGAGCCCCTGGAGTCCCAGGGATCACAGGCAGCATGGGACCACAAGGCGCCCTGGGGCCACCTGTGAGTATGTGGTAGTAGCTGGTCAGGATACGTGTCCTGTACCATATTATTTATGTGTTTAAATTTACCAGCACTTCAATTGGTCAGAAACATTCATTCAGTATTGGACTCTATGGGATTTCCCAAAGGAAACTGGAGAAGCTCCTAAAATAAAGTTTGATTTGTACATATGTCATGGCTAAAGTCAAACAATCCTAATGGAATAATCAATCATGAATTTGCTTAGATATTTGTATTGCTTGTTATTCTGTATTAGTCTAAGTTAACTCAGTGTTTTCCGTGCAAGGATTTGGTACAATAGCTAGGTGTTAATCATGTCTGGTTCCCAAGGGAAAAAACACAAAGCTCAAGAAATTCAAGGTTTAATGAAAGAAGGAATAAATTTAGCTTTACTAAATTCTACCGGAAAGATCAAGCTTTTCATTAAAACACATACACATAAATGATCAGTGGTATAAATGGAAGCACAATGGCCAATTCTTTACCTCCCATTTTTGTGCTTCTGGACGCCTAGGTTGGTGTTTAAATGTAATCAGTATGAGGGGATGGGATGGGAGAGATGGAAAGCCCAGTGAACACATCTGGGCTTGCTTCCTTATTTGTAAATGAGGTTATTGCTTTGAGTCCTCTGTGGCTATACTTCCTATCTCCTGTGACTTGCAAACAGTTCCTTCCAGGTATAGGTATTATCACTCTGATAGCATCTGTGTTGTACAGAGTTCATGTCCATAAACTAAAGCAATTGAAATACAGGCATGTACTATAGCAGGCATGCTGAGAGGTTGTGGCACAGTGATATCTGATGAATGAGGCTAGACAGGGGAGATGAGTTAGATTTCTATTGATTCTTGATGGATTATTGCAATCTCTGTGGCTTAGAACAACACAGATTTACTGTCTTACTGGTCTCTAAGTCACAAGTCTGGCCCTGGTCTCATCTGGGTTCAAAGCAAGGTGCTGGTATTTCCTTTCTGGAAGCTCTAGGGAAGAATCTAATTCCTTGACTTTCTGACTTCTAAGCACTGCCCACATTCCTTGGCATATGGCCCACTTCCAGCTTCAAAGCTGACAGAGCTGCCTCTCTCTGACCCTTCCTCCAGAGTCACATCTCCCTCTGATCACAGAGAAAAAGTTCCTGCTTTTAGGGACCTATGTGATTACATTTGGTCTACCCAGATAATCTTAGATCATCTCTCAGATAATCCTTAATTAAATTCCATTTGCAAAGTCCCTTTGCTGCATAAGGTGACACATTCACAGGTTTAGGGATTAAATGTGCACATTTTGGGGAGCCTTTTCTGCCTGCCGTGGTGAACAAGACTTAATAGAAGTGTTGGCTCTGATTCAGAAGGAGACTCTCTTCCCCTCTCCACCAGCTAGTCCTGTTATTGTTTATTCTTGAAATTCATTTCAATAAAATGGTTTCATCCTCAGAGGCCTTTGAAGGCTATGAGTCACATGAAATATACTCACACACACACAAGGTATGCACATAAAAATGCATCTCGATTTCAGCAGACACATCCTAACTTGTACACGCAAGTGAGTGCTATCCTTAGCAGTCACAAAGTGGTATACTTATTCCAACTGCATTGTTGTCCAAGACATTTTTACATCTCCTTTTTTCAAATCAAACTAGTATCAGGTCACAGAAGAAAACCAAATTCCTTTATCTTCAGACATCTTATTGTTTTTAATTCAAAAAGAGGTTATTGAGCATGATCCTGTACATAGAAACATACACAGATACCCACATGTGTGCACTTGAAAACACACATACACACACACACACACACACACACACACACACACACACACACACTCCTGGCCCTGTTATCCTTTCATTACAAGCTTATCTTTTCATTTGATTCTAGGCTGTTCATTTTTAGGAAAGAGACTTAAAAATGTTCTTTCTGAAGCAGGTTTCATTCGGCTTTACAAACTGTGCTCCCAGGAACTAGAGTTCCAGAAGCTGTCAGTAGGGCTTAGGGTCCAAGAGGTTCTGGTCAAAGAAGTGTCAAAGGCAGTTCATGTATAGTCCAAGAAAGGTATAGGAATCATCAGACTAGCAAAGCCTTCAAGGTGTTCTGAAGTACAACCAGAAAATCCCAAAGCACCACTTTAATTTTGTTAAATAGTAAATTTTGTACCCCCAGAGATCTTCTTGTTCTTACTGGTATCTCCTAGAACTAATTTCTCTAAACTAAGCAATGAAAGACCTTGATGCAAGAGGGATTAACTAGGAAAGGCTAAGAAATGAGGAGCAGGAGCTGGGTGCTTTAGGGGCATTTCAGTGGGATGTGGAGTGGTAGAGTAAGACCTGAAATATGTTAATAAGTATGTCATCACCTCACAAACCCACCTGACCTTTTGTGGTTCAGAATTAGATTCAAAATATGGGGCATACAGAAAACCTGGTTGGGCATAGTGGCATACACCTATAATCCCAGCTACTCAGAAGGCTGAGACAGGAGGATCACAAGTTGGAGGACAGCCTGGGAAACTTAGTGAGACCCTGTCTCAAAATTTTAAAAACAATAAAAAAGGCTAGGGATGTAGCTCAGTGGTAGAGTGTCCTCTCATTTCAATGCCCAGCACTGTAATTTTTTCTCATAAATAAAACATTTGTTAATGGCATTTTTGTTATAAATCAACAGAAAAGTAATTGTCAGAGGTGAAAACTGGCCTATAGATAGTGGATGAGGATCCATAGTAGGATTTCCCGTCAGGAGCAAGTTGTTCTCTGAACCTTTCAGCCAGCTTTCCCCTGCCTGGGGCTGCCATTGCTCACATGCCTACTGGCTGCCAGGCTGGAACACTGTTAAAGCGGGCTCTGTGTCATGGTGCTGAGACCTTGATTGATTTCCTGTGGACGTCTGTCTAGGAAGGCGAGGGAAAGAGACCAAGAGGGACAGACTGTACCACTGAAAATAGCAACGTGCTTTCTACAGTTGGTGCCAGAAATGTTTGCTTTCCTGTACTCTGCCTCCAGCTGCCGGCTCCCCAGGGCAGATGTGCATTACTGTTGCTGAGTTTTAAGCACTGGCTTGAATTTAGTGCCTTTCTGCATCCGCAGAATGGGGGCCATGACAGAAAGTGTTCCTTGCTGCTAGGGCCAGGTGCTTAGCTTGACCTCAATGTAGGCGGATCTTTTAAAAGCTCTGTAATTAGAAGTCAGGAGGCACAGGTTCTAGATGTGGATCTAACATGATCCCATCTGACAATGGGAAGTACATCACTTAAACAAATCATCCGGTCTTTCTAAACATCAGGTCCCTAATTCATTCATTTAAAGCATGTGATGAGTAGGCACACTATGTGCAGGATGACATGGTGCAGAGGAGTCTTGAAGGGCAGAAGAGGTGACCAAGACTTTTCTACATGGAAAAAAATCGTGGAAAGTCTAGAGAGAGAAGGACAGTTTTATATAAGACGCTATAATACATGGCAGAAAGGGTGAAGTGCCTTAAGGGAAAGACAAGGGGGAATCTATGAAAGTTCCATTGAAAGAGAGAAGTGAGAGAGGGGAGAGAGAGGGGAGACTGCCCTCAGCGGCAGGTGTCCAGAAGGACGCAGCCCTTTCAATGGGATCTTGAAATGTGGGTGGAATCCCTACCCACAAAGACAGGTAGGTGGGGATGAGGAAAACACAAGGCAAACAGGGCGCCCCCTGTTGTTTTCACATGTCATTTTTGACTCCAGCTCCATCACATCTTCCAAGGTTTTATTTCAGGCTCTTCCCATTTCCCACCAAGTCCATTGGAGGACGCTCTGATGGGGCCTGGTCCATCCCCCAGCTGCTTAGGACAACTCTGAAGTGTCATTCCCTGGTCCGCCTCTCCTCACTGGACGCCATCCTCAGATGCTGGGCCCCACATGTTCAGTGTCATGCACCTGGTCTTCTCCACAGCCCTTACCATCTTTTCCCACTGAATCCGTCATTGCCCCTTCATTTGGAGTTGAGTCACACCCAACTATGGAATGCTCTCCAAATATATGCTTTTGTGTCCCATAACTTTTTGCTTTTGGGAATGCTTTTGCTGTCTGGGATGCTGTCCTGTTACCACCTGGTGAGCCCCAGGCTTCTCTGTCTTTATGTGTGTGTGTGTGTGTTTGTGTGTGTGTGTCCCCTGTAGGAAGCCACCCTTACCTCCACAGGCTCCTCCAGCTTTGAGGTCTGTCTCTGCACAGCAGTGATAGCTCCTTAATGACAGGAATTTTGTCATGTTCATATTTCTAGACCTCAGCTCAAACTCTGATACAAAGAAGGGCTGGGGATATAGCTTGGTTGGTAGAGTGCTTGCCCCACAAGCACAAGGCCCTGGGTTCAAATCCCCAGCACCACAAAAAAAAAAAAAAAATGGATACAGAGAGTACTTCATATATAAGGATAGAAAGAGAGAGAGAGAGAGAGAGAGAGAGAGAGAGATGAATGTTCGTATGTTTGTGTTCTAGTTAGTTTGACATTCAGGGGAGTATTAGATTATTCTTACAGATGAGGGGTCACTGAAGACCTCTAAGCCAGCCTAGGAGATTTTGGTTTTGTTTAGCAGGCTTTCTTCATAGGTGGAACTTGGACCATGAGATCATTTCTCTTCCTTCCAGTGCTAAAATTCTGTGAATCTATGAATGTAGCTACTGTATTTTCTTTTCTTTACATTGCAAGTGTTCCTGAAATTAAAGGAAAATGTGCCACTCTTTCCTGCCTACATCTACAGGAACTGTGTGTTTTCCCTCAAAGCGTACCTTGGTGGAGTTATGGGCCTTCACTTGCTCAGGAATTTTTATTTTGTTTTTGTTTTACTTTGCAAAAATCAAAGGAAAGATGTCAGAGAAGTTGGAATAAAAAATAATTTCATGCTGTACTGATATTTCACTAAAAAGATCTTTCATTGAGACTGCCTACTATGTCCTTTGGCTACTTAATAACAAGGATTGTCCATCTCTACCAGAAAGTGTCAATAGCTGATGCTGCTCTTTATCTTACAATCAGCTTGGCACTGTGATTTCTTTCTCTAAATTTGAAACATTTCCAAACAAGCCAACATAATAAATGATAGCAATGGAAATACCAAAAGGTTGTGTTGATTCAAAAATAAAAATATTCAAGGTAAAATTAAAATAGAAATATTCAAGGTAAAATGGTTTTTAAAATAACTCAGGTTGAAACCTAATCCTGAGTTCCTGGAATTAGTTTCAGTGGATGGTATGTTTGCTTGTTTGTTTTCAGTTTAGTTTTGTTTTAATTAGGAAAATACCCTCTTCACTGGAATGGAAGATACTGACTAGCAGATGTGCCGATTAGTGCCTTCTTCCATCAGAGTGCCGCTTGTACTTGAAGTGCATGGATTCTGGAGCCCACAACTTGGGCTCCATTTCCTGCTTTTCCATGTTCTTCTGATGCGACCTTGGGCAGGTCATGGTGCATCTCATGGTACATAGTGAAATTCATGGTGCATTTTTTCCTAATATATAAAATGGAAATACTCTTTCATACAGCTGCTATAAAGAACACATGAGTTACTCTCATGGGAGTATTTTAAGGATTAAGGGAATAATCTTATAAGACAGTTATAAGGGTTAACTGAAAGCACTGGAGCTGTCCTTGGAAGGTGGTAAAAGTCGCTTAAGTATTAATTACTAGAATGTGCAGTGTCTTAATATATTAAAAATGTGGAGTGCTTGCTTATTTTTGTTTGCTGATTTTTGTTTTTGTTTTACATCTGTTGCTTGAAATGCTATTTGTGTTAAGGATTTACTTGATGATGACATAAATAGCTCTAATCTCCAACTGGACCTATACTAGCGGACATTGCCGTCTCTCTGGGGATTTACCATATGTGAAAACCTAAGGCATAAGGGAAGAGGACAACCAGTACATTTATTTCCAAAAAAGAAGTTGAGCTGATCAAAAAAGAAGTTGAGCTGATATGGGGAGAGTGCTATGTATATCTTATTTTGGCAAAAAGAAAGTTTTTATAGTGGAAATTAAATATCTTTTTAAGCAGAATCGACACTTTTTTCTAGTGCTCTAAAAACCCACTGCAGTATATCTTAGATATTTTTCTTCTTTCTTTTTTTTTTCAATCAAGGTAGTTGAAATGAAACATAAATTGGCTCGGTATGCGGACTTGAAGTAAAATTTAAGCATTCATGCACGTGGTGAACACATATTTGTGAGTGCCTGCCACGCATCAGGCAGTCTTGAGAGCTGAGGCTAGAGAAGTCCACAGCAGGCACAGACTGTCCTAGGAGCTCATGTGCTGAGAAGCACCTACTTTATCTGTAGAGGTTGGACTTCTCTTTCAAGCACACACTTTGCATTTTTCATCAGTTTTTTTTTCTTTCTTTTTTTTTTTTTTTTGTTTCTATTTCTTGTGGTACCTATTCCCAAATAATAAAAAAAATGACTTCCTCCTGAAGAAACCTGCTTTGCATTTTAAGTGTAATTTCGTTGCAGAAACACTGAAAATGACAATTTTTCCAGTAACTTTTTACAATAATTGTAAAATTTCTTATGGGTCAAAGAGTAGCTTAAGCCACACTATTAAATAATAACTCAGCTGAGAACTCATGTACATATGAGAACCTGTATTGTGAAGAATTAGGGAAAATTGTGTGCCATTGTGTTAGACAGAAAGCAGAGAGAGACCATGGAATTTCCTATTCTTATTTTGAACTTGAGCTCCCAGGTTGAGAAGAGATCTTTTCCTTTCTCTTTGGAGATGCACCTTTAAAAGTAAACAGTTTAACTAATAGAAGAGATTCCCGAAATCCGTTATGAAAGCTCCTTAGAGTTCAATACCTATGGAGTTTCATGTAGAAAAATGTGAAGGACCTTCTCAGTGAATCTGTTGGTTACAAAACATTACTGTTGCATGACTCCAATTTCATAGCCGAAAATATCATGTCTCTGCTGGAAATAAAGAGCCTGGGGAGTAAATGTTTATGTTTGATGGGATTATAGGTCACTGTCTGTTTTATTCTTGATGTTACATAACTATTTTTGTCAAAGCTAAGAAAAATGTCTTTATCAAATAAGGAAAGAGGCACTACCATTACTTTTAGCTGCGTGCAGCATTATAAGTAACTTGATTATTTTTTTCATTTTTATAGGGTCTTCCTGGAGCAAAGGGGGAGCGAGGAGAACGGGTAAGTCTCCCTGGCTGTTTGGGACTATAGCTGTTGAACCAGCCATTTCCTGAGGGTCTGAAAGGATGGTATTACCTTCGTGGTTACTCACTGTTACTATACCAGTCCCTCTTCCTCCCTCTGCCCTACTCCTGACTGTTAGCACATTTCCCAGTAGGAACAGCCCTGTGGACTAGAGGTCAGGAGAGCTAGTTTCTGGTTGCCTTTTTGCTCATTGACGTTAGGCTCCATTCTTCAAGGATAAAATGGGCAGAATCAAACTCATTTAACTCAGAAAGTGGATTTGACAAGGAAATTATACAATGATGCAGAAGAAATTCCAAAGAAATATAGGTATATATAAAGTTCAAGTAATAGCTTTGAACTGTTTTCCTGATGGTCCAATATTGACATCCAGGAAGACAGCAACAGGCATGGAATCAAAGAACTGGCCCCCAAACTTCAATCAGTTTGTTTTAGGGGGCTTCTTTCAGAAATTGTGCAGTTGATGGTATAATTGTATTATTGACTATAATAGAAACAGCACCAGACTTAGGCTCATCTGATTACCTCCATGAATCTTGGGAAATGTGTTTAATGCTGGTCAGCTATAAAATAGGTTTATCGTCTTTCCTCTGAGTTGTTATTAGTATCAAAGGAGCCACTACTTGAGAAATTGCTGTATTTTATGAGCACTAAAGACATATAAATGAGGCATTAAATATATATAGGTTTGTTTTAAACTATTAAAATTTTTGGGACCTGGGACCAAAAATGCTTAGTTGAGCTTTTTAACCTAATAAAGACCTCGGGAACCTTGAACCCTGAGTGCACATAGCCTACTGCTCTACACACACCATGGTGGTCAGTCTGTCCTGTTGCTAGGAGCCTAAGAGCCCTGGTGGGAACAGTAGGTCCAGTCACCCATATCCTGGTAGACCTGGCATGTGGCTGTGCTTTAGAAGTGTGCTTTTTTCTCATCCAGGGTGACCTGCAGTCTCAAGCCATGGTGAGGGCAGTGGCGCGTCAAGTATGTGAACAGCTCATCCAGAGTAAGTGTGTCATAGATGACCAGGTTGTGCCCCCTTGCTTTTCACCTGGAATTTGTGTTTCCTGTGACTGTGAGCCCAGGAGAAGTCCTCTGAAGTTTTGTGTTGATGAAGACATTGTGAGCTTCAGATGGCCACTACTGGTCCATTAAGATCTCCTTGCAGACTACCCTTGACTCAATATCCGTGGTCCAGGAGGCAAACTCCTGTGTCCAAGAACGATGGGCTTGCCCATATGGATTTAACATGACTGACAGATCAGAGCTCTCATATTCCTCTTCTCAAGTGTCAGCACTTGAAAGCTGCCAGGCTGTGTCTTCAGAGGTACCTTCATAAAGATGATTCATAGTGTTGATTCCTATTAATTCACAAGATTTAAATCAGTATCTCCTTCTTATCTGTTTTATATCTGTTATCTTTTGATTAGGCTAAAGTTCTTCCCTTTATCACTTAGATTTTATACTAATGTGCGTGTGCACACACCCACCCGCACATACACACACACACACAGAGTGACAGGGTTCATTTGACATTGGATGGGACTCTTGGGATTTGTGCCAAAAATTATGCTGGAACACAGTTGATAAAACACTGTTTCTTCATTTTAAACTTACACTTTTTAACGGCACTCTATTTCATTTTGCGTGTTTGCCCCTGCCGACTGACTGAATGTATTATCTTAGTAATCTAACCAGAGGGTGGCTAGAGTGGACCCTTCTCTTTTCCAAGGGATTTATTCAGTTCCAGAAGAGCTGAGGTCAAGTAAAGACATGATTCCTTTCAAACCCATCTAGCTCTGCCATCTACACCCGACCTGGAGAGCACCCTTCCTCTCTGGGGCCAACATTAGCAGAGTGGCTACCTCGTCAGCTTCAGGGTTATGATTATTTCCATCCAGAAAAGTTAGGGAATTAGGCCAGAGTAGCCCTACAAATGTCCAAGGAAGTCCAATGGCCTTGCCCAAAATTCCACCTGAATTCTGAGTTCTCACCCTGGGGGAGGTGTGGCATGAAGCTCTGCACGGGCTTAGAAGAACTTCCATTAAGACAAAAATATCAGGGCAAACCGAGGACAAAAGCTACTATCTTCAGACACATGTTTTATTTTAATTTGATTTGTTTTAATTTAATTTGATTTGATATTATAGTGCCCAAACTAAATGTATACCAAAGAGACAACTTATCAATTAAATGATAGTTTTGTGCCAAATTAGGTTCTTTAAAACAGATAATGTAGAAAAAGGAAATTGAACTTGAGTCTCTACTGGAGTAGAATTCATTCAAAACTATCCCACTTCCTGCATTATTTTATAGGCTTCTCATATTAATACAATGTAAATGAATAGACCATTACAATCAGAAACCTTATATGACTTGCTGACCAACACATGAAGAAAATTCCGCAATATTTGTTGCCTTATTCCACAATAAAATGAAGCCTGGTATAATATGTGATTATTTAAAAATGGAGGGCTTAAAATTGATTTTTCTCCCTTAGGAATTTTCAGATTGTTGTGAATGACTTGCAGGAAGTAGAGTTAGGGAGTTTAGACAAGAAAATTTAAACAAGTCTGTAAAACAGGGAGGCCCTGCCAGTTGGCGCAGCTTGGAAATTAAAGAGGTTGTATGCAACCTACTCAGAGGCTGCATTTCTGGCAATTCAGTCATCCTCCTTAACGTGGTTTTTTTCTTCCTCTGGGTTCCTTATTTTATTTATTAGGCTCCTACTCAGAACTTGATTTATCAGTTAGTATACACTTTCTTACACGCTCACTCATCTGCTTTATAGTTTTCCATTAACCAGAAGAATCATGCTAAGAAGACTTGAGAAACTGTGCAAGGCCAAAGTGACAACAGCTGGGGATGTGATAAAGGACAGCCCTTGTCAGTGAAGGAAGCTGAGAAAGCAGCTGTGGGTACCCTTACCTGCTGCCAGTGTGCATTCCTACAGAGAGCCCTTGAGTCTCCAGGAGAGGGTCCCTAGTTGCCGTCACAGTCCAAGGCTTAAGATGGCATTGAAAACATTTTAGAAGTACTTCCTCAAAAAGTGGTTTCTGTCTTTTACTTAGCTTTAAATATTTGAAAAGGCTATGAATAATAATCACTTCAACGATCCCATCTCCTGATGATGTTGGAGAAAAGAGGCATTCGGGTGTCAAGTGCTTTGCAAATCTATTCTAATTATTAAAATGCATTCTTCCAGGCACAGCTGGGTTAAGGAACTATGGGAGAGAGTGCCAGATTTTTATTATATAAAGCTAGTGGGAGTTTTTGCAGCTGGGACCCAAGTAAAGTTTCCTGAAATAGAGGCTTGGCAACCAAGATGAGTTGAGACATAGGACTTGTCTGGGGATTTGTGAGCAAGCGGGTGGGGCAGGCTTTGTGGGCTGGAAAAAAGACAAATAACAAGGGGAAGGGGAATCGCTGTAGGAAAAGGCAGCTGGGAGAGGGTTTAGGGGTCAGATAAATGTTGGGGTGAAGATAAAATTTATGATTTCTGCTCAGTGATGCTTGCTGCAATGCTGACGTGCCCTCTGGAATTCCAAACACATGAGATGTGGCTCGAATACAGTCCAGCCGTTAATATCATCCCAAGTAATATGTAAAAAATCCTAAGTTGGAAATCAACATATTCTGGGGTGTTTTTTTTTTTTTTTTTCCCCCTTGGTGGGTTTTGAATAGAATCATTTGGAGCCTTAATGGAAAGTACCCCCATCCTCCTGTTCTTCTTGTGATCGTTCATTGAGTGCTATTTTCTTGCTTCGTACTTCAGGTCATATGGCGAGGTACACAGCCATCCTCAACCAGATCCCCAGCCACTCCTCCTCTATCCGGACCGTCCAAGGGCCTCCTGGGGAGCCTGGAAGACCAGGCTCGCCTGGAACTCCTGGTGAGCAAGGACCCCCGGGTGCACCAGGCTTCCCAGGAAATGCAGGTGTGCCAGGATCCCCAGGAGAACGAGGTAAGCTGGGCCACTGTTCACGTGGGAACTCTCCTGAGAAGGGGACGATGACAGAGCCTGATAGTGGTGCTCTTATGATGATAAAGTCTGAAGTAATGGGCCTAAATTCATTCTACCCAATCTCTTCTTCACTTTCTTATTTATCTGCCCCCAAGATTGAGAGACTTGAGCAGTATACAACACATTCATCAGGAGCCACATCTGCTTATATGACAGTAGGGTCAGAACCCCAACTTACTTCTAAGAGGCTTTTGAGTTCATGAAAAGAGATGTCCCCACTAGACGGATGAATTAAGAAGCCCCTTCCAGGGTGAAGAATGAGAAAACGCTCCCTCACTGAGTAGATGTGGCATCCCGTGTGTGTTATGGTGAGCAGAGAGCTCTCTCTGTGCACAGATATGGTGCTTTGTGTGTGTGCACTGCACAGACTGGGCAATAGCCTGTGGCAATCCTGAGAAGAGTCCCAAATCATATTGACTTGTGACTCATACATCCCTGTATGGAACATGCAGCTCTGAACTTCAAATTAAATGCCATATACAGCTGATCTTCCTATAATATGAGGAAACACTTATTTAATAGTTTCTTGGCCAGTGCTTTGTCTTTCCCACTAAAGTCTCTGTAAAATAGAGATCCCAACTTTGCCTTCTCTTCTACCTTTGATGACTCTTAAAAGTATTATGAAACATAACAATAAGTCTCCTCTGTTTGAATTTCACCTAGTAAAATTCATTGGTCATTCCAGAGAAAAAGGATGTAGGAAGTGGGGTAAAACATTAACCTTGAAGAAATGATGAGCAAAATTGTCAAGGGATGGAAGTGTGGTCTAAGACACAATTTCTAGATGTAGGTCTGGGAAGGCTCACTGTTGCCTCTCTGGTCGGAGAGTCATCCTGTGTTTGTGGGAGGGGTGGAGTTAATTCCCCGTATAAAATTTGGGATGTAACTGGAGATGACAAAGACAGTATCTCACATTCATCTTTGACTTGCACCACAGGCCCTGTGCATTTCTGCCTCTGCTTTTTTTGGACACTGTTTTAGTCAGCTTTTTTGCTGCTGTAACTAAAATGATCCAACTAGTCCAATTGTGAAGGAGGAAAGGTTTATTTGAGGGCTCACGGTTTCAGAGGTCTTAGTCCAGAGAAGGCCGGCTCCATTCCTCAGGGCTGGAGGTGAGGCAGAACATCATGGCAGGAGAGCATGGCAGAGGAAGTAGGTCACGTCATCAGGAAGCAGAGAGAAAAAGACACAAAATATCTCCCCCATAATCAGGTCCAATTCCCACCTCCTCCAGCGACGGCCTGCCACTTCAGTTAATCCCATCAAGGATTAATTCACTGGTTGGGTTAAGACTCTTACAACCCAATCATTTCTCCTCACATTGTCTCACGTGAGCTTTTGGGGGACACCTCACATCCAAACCATAACATAAACATTGTCTTTCCCCCGTGTGGGAAATGTCCTTTCCTCCTTTACCTCACATACATCTTATTCTTAGTTCACAGCTCAGCTTAACCCCTGTCTCATGCTTTTCTTAATCACCCCAGTCTGTGGAGACCTCCACCCTGAACACCTGCTGCACTTCCTGTTTCTTCCTTCTAATCTAGCACCCCGCTTCCGGTGGTAATGAACAGCTAGATTGCTGAGCAGGGGTCAAATGTGAGTTGCTGGGGGAAACGTCTGTAAATCCCAGTCACTAGGAAGGATAGTGAGTTCAAAGCCAGCCTCAGCAATGGTGAGGTGCTAAGCAACTCAGTGAGACCCTGCCCCTGCAGCTAAATAAGATACAAAATAGGGCTGGGGATGTAGCTCAGTGATTGGGTGCCCCTGAGTTCAATCTCCGGTATCCCCCCACAAAATGTGAATTTCTCTGCACAATGTTTTGCATTTAATAGGCACTTGCTAGGTGGTTATTGCTGATTATGGTCCAGATATGGAGGGGTTTTTTTCCCTAGTGTTAGGGCACAAAATCAGCAGACTAGAGAAGAGCATAATTCCCTCACAACATGCCAAGGATCTGGCAGCCTGGCAGGTGGCCACCTCTGTCAGCGGAGCACCTCTGCTGGAGAAACTGGGACTCAGAAAGCACAGAGCCAGCATCTGAGTCACCCCTGGCTGATCACATGCTGCCTTTGTTCCTTTTGGAGGTCGCAGCCCTGTTCTCACCAAACTGAGTCTTCCCTGCTCTGTGAAATTACTTGAATGATTACACCTGAGAAAATCACACACTAGTTCCCAAATAGTGGCCCAGACAACCACTGGAAATAGGAATTTCTGTGATGTGATTTTCTTACCCACATGTCGGTAAGTTTCCTTAAGACGCAGAGAGGTGACAGAAAGTGAGAGATGAATGTGGGGACTGTGCTTTTAATTGATCGCCGATAGAGGGTGTGGGTTGGGGTTGATAGGCTAGTGTCCAGTGGGCTCTTCATTCCCAAGAAAGCAGGGTTTCATTCCTGCAAGGTGCACAGCGATGTTTTGCTCTTCACCATGTGCTTCAAACACTCCAGGAAGAATTGAAAGAGAAAAAGATCTGTCTTTCCTCTTAGCCGGAACAATAGACTTTTACAGAGGTCTTCAGCCATCTGTTCTTTTGATGTTCCCATTTTACATAAAAGGATGCAGATGAAGTCATCGAGGCCAGAAGAGGCTCAAAGTCAATCCCTTGTCAGGACTGGAAATAAGAACCAGGACCATGTTTTTTTCTGCAGTGTAAACTATGATTATCATGATGCCATATAAACAGTCTTAAAGGACACGCCATTGTAATGAGCAAATACAGGTGTTATTACTAGGCAATACGGTGAAGTACGAAAGCCAGATTTAAAGGAGTCTGGCTGTATGTGCGGCTTAACACCCACATGGACCTTACTTTCTCCTGAGGCTTCATGGGTTACACTAGTCCCCCTGAGGAAGCTCATGACTGTTCACATTGGCCAATTTTTCATCACAAATGCACCAGCTGGTTTCTCTGCTATTGTTTCTCAAATTTTTAAAAACTTGATATATAGTAAAAAATATAATGTTTATGAATCTGCGTGCATGTAAACATATATAACCAAAGCAAAAGAACTAAGATTCTATTATTGTTTCCTATTTTCTTCTTTCTGTCAAAGCTTCAGGGGAGATCTTGAATATTACGACCTTGGTTTGAAAAGCACTATTGTGATGCAATAACTTTAACTCCATCTTTACAAGAGAAATGGCCCAAGAATGTGTTTAGAGAGCTGAAGAAAAATTACAGGTATCCCTTCCATCTTAGCAATGTGACACAGATGGATTTTCATGACTCTCCTTATTACCTAAGAGAAAACAGAGTTTTGTGCCATCTGATTTTTCTCTCCTCATCAACCCTTTGTCTCTTTAATTTAAACAAAGTCTTGTTTATAAGTTTATGTGGAACAATCTCAGCTATCTTCTCACTGAGACTGTAGTACATAATCCTTAGAATGGAAGGACTCAGAGGGTTCTTGTATCTCTTGCTGTTCAAGTTTTCTGTCTAAAGCTTGAACTCCAACTTGGATTTACCTAATGGCTGGTGCTCAGAATGTAAGAGGCTCCAATTTGCATATTACCATGTGATGAAGCTTCATTTCTGACCTGCTTTTCCTTGTCATGTTAGTTTAAGTTCCTCCAGGGATTACTGTTTGGTTACTTCTTCCTATTAAACCTAGTATTGTTGTCATATATATGGTTTTTCATCCCTGGATCTTTGTTATCTCAAAATTCAGAAAAAAGGTAGGATCAGTTCCTACCTTTGTTCCTTGTATCCAGTGCTGGCACTTCTGACCTCAGCTCCTTCTCCAGTCATGGCCTTGGATAATCCTAACTATATCTCCTTCATAACAGACCAATGTTTTTGTATTTGTTTTTTTTTTTTTTTTTTTTTTTTTTTTTTTTTTTTTTTTTTAGTTATACATGGCAGTAGAGTATATTTTGGCATATTATACATACATGGAGTACAGCTTCTATTCTTGTGGTTGTACATGATGTGGAGACTGGTCGTGTATTCATATATGAACACAGGAAAGTTATGTCCAATTCATTCCACTGACTTTCCTATTCCTATTCTCCCTCCCTTTCCTTCATTTCCCTTTGTCTAATCCAATGAACTTCTATTCTCTCCCCCCACCCTTGTTGTGTGCTAGCACACATATATCAGAGAGAACATTCAGCCTTTGGTTTGGGGGGATTGGCTTATTTCACTTATCATAAGAGTTTCCAGATCCATCCACTTACTGGCAAATGCCATAATTTCATTCCCATTTTTTAAAAATTATTTTTATTGGTGCATTAAGATTATGCATCATAGTGAATTTGTTGTGACACATTCATACATGCACATAATGTAATTTGGTCCATTTCATTCTGCAGTATCTCCCCTTTCTCTCCTCTCCTCCCTCTCCCTGGTTCCCTTCCTTTACCCCACTGGAACAGCTCCATTTCTAATTCCAACTCTACACATCATTCCCACATGATTCATCTGTTCATTTCCTTACACTGTTTATTTAAATGTTCATCATCCACACTAGTATCTTGAACCAAAATTAACCAAGTTGACAATGAGTTTGTTGGTCTATAGCTCACAAAATTAACTTTCTTTATATCGACTTGAAAAGAATAAGAAGATGATCCTGGTTTCTGTCTTCATGCAGCTCCTTTGGTTTCTATGATTGTTCAGAAATTATTGGATCAGAGGCACCAAGCAACTAAAGGTTCTCATTTTTAGGTTGTCCACCCATAACAGCTGGAATTCATATCTGGTTTGTTTTGTACAATAAATCAGCAAATATGTATTGAATGGAGGGCTTATGTAAGGCTTTTTGGCTAGGCCATATGTGAGATAATACCATTATTTGTGGCTTTCACTTATTAGGTACCAAATGCATCTGCCAACTATTAGACTCAATCCTATGCTCATACTATCTCACTTGAAGTAAATAAAAGATGTGGTTTGATAAGGAAGAAATATGAAATGTTTCTGAATGTCCAAGATGGGAGATAGTAAATGCTACGTGAATTATATAGAAAATAAGTGGTTTCAGAATTTAGAGGAAGATGCCATTGTGGTCTTTGATAAGGCAGGGTTCAAATACTGGGTGTCAGTTGCTTAGCATGCTATGTAACCCTCATAAAAATCTTATGAGAGTGGGATTAGCCCTGTCTTTAGGTGAGAAAACTGAGGCTGTGTTCCTTTCCTGTGCCCTATTTCTGCCTGTGAATTGTTAAGTGAGCTTCATAAAGGAGAGGTCAGAGCTGTGCAGAGTCTGATGAACCCTCTTTCAGGATGACTCCTAATAACCACAAATTCAAAACATGCAAACTGTTGGATTGACCAGAATGTCCTGGTGGGTGGTTGTGGTTGCACTATTTGCAAGCTCTTAGTGCATTCTGATTTGCTATATTTGGATGGCATTGGGGCATCTGTGACTGATCCATTAAGCAAATATGAATGTGATAAAAATCATTTTGCATGGTTATACCATTTGGCACCTGACAGTTCTCCCAACATTTTAGCAAATACTCAAGGTCACATAACAGAGCCCATCTGGAAGAATTACCTGTAGAGAAATTGCTCACAATCTGGCATTTTGGAGTACAACTCCAGAATTTAGATTTCTATTAGGATATTTGATTTGGGGGTAAAGAGAGAAACTTGGAATGGTAGAAGTCAATCCTTTTTAGAAGAGAAATCATTTCACCGCTCTTATTCATGATGCTGCACTAGCTGAGGGTAGCATAATAGTTTGAAAAGAATGTGGTTTGGGGCCTCTGTCACATATGGGTTAGGATCCTAACTCTGCAACTTACTAGCTGTGTGATCTTGACTCCCTAAGCTTAGATCCTAATTTCTCAGAATTTTTATTTATTCAACCAGTACTTACTGACCATCTACTACATGTCAGGCAGGGTACTGGGTATTGACAGCATGGTGGTAAGGCATGCATGCATTTCCCAAGCCACCTTGCTAACTATGGGCAAAACAGATATTAAACAAACGATATGTGAATAATTTTATTTCTGTTGTGTTAAGTGCTAAGAAAAACTGCAGGATACAATCTGAGCAAAGGAAACTCTGACTTAGTCTACAAAGTCAGTGATATTTTAGCTAATAACTGAGAGTTTGGTAGGAATTTGAAATATCAATGAGTGAGTCAAGGAAGCATTCTAGGCAGGGAAACATCACATGCCAAGGTCCTGAGGTAGGAAATGGCTTGAAACTTGTAAAGCCATGATTCTCAATCCTACCTGACATGTTGTCCCCTCTTCACAACAAATGTTTGTGACACATCTTTTACTTTTCCAAAGTGAGATTCATAGGTAATAAATGTAACCTATCTTCACACACACACACACACACACACACAAATAATACTAAATAAAGTAACAAAGTGTCTTCTTATTTAATATAAAAGGGAACTAAAAGGAAATCAATGTACTTATAATTTATTTCAGTACATTAAGTGCAAAAAACCCTGTAACTATTTCATCATCCAAAAATTCCCCTGAAAGTATAAAAAATGTCTCCTAGACATTTGCCCCTACTAAGATCCATTGCTTTGAACAACAGGAAACAGAACAGCACAGACAAAACCTAGTGAGTGAGGAGACTAAGAACCCAAGAAAAGAGAGGGGCATATGGTGACCTCATGATGTAACCAACACTACGTCTGGGTGAGGAATTTGAACTTGATCCTGAAAGCAACAGAAACTTCTCAGTTTCTCCTTCAGAATGTCATTATAAAGACTGTGCCGTCTGCATTTATCTTTCTTGTGTTCACAGTAAAGATCTACTAATACGGCAGATGCATAATTGCCATTATGCAAATAAATGTAAATGATCTCCTCTGCCTCTTTAACCCACAGGCTTATTGGCAAGGAGGCCTACCCCAGGGAAACAAGTAGAAAAGGAGATGCCTTGCTCTGGTGCCATAAATAAGTGACAGTCCCTTTCATGGTGTAGTGGGGCCGCAAACTGCAACCCCCCACTCAAGCTAACCTTGTGTGCCTGTGCTCATGAGAAACCCAGACAACAGGGCTGAGAGAAAGAAAACCGAGTCCTGGATAGATTTAAAGCTAGGAGAGAGAAGTAGGTTTCTTCTGTTCAATATTCCTGTGGTTAAGAGCTAGAAGGGCTGGAGATAAATCTAGCAGAAAAATTTAGTAAGAAATCAAAATAAAGGCACAGCATTTCCGAGCCAGGACGACTGCCATGGGGGGGGGGGGGATCATTTTTGTGAAACTTCTTAATGCCCCACGTATCCTGATTTATCCCTGGAAAAATAGTTTGATTGGGGCAGGTCAGCTTGATTAAAGGTAGAGCAGGGTAGAGATTTCATTATGACTCGCTGCTTGGCACTTAATATTTGTAAGTCTTGCTGTGATTTTGTACAATGCTTGATATTCAGTTGCCTGACTTGTGCTCTCTCTTTGCATTGCTGTTTGAGATACATTTTCCTTCTTCTCCCCTGAGGCCCCATCCCAGCCTCTCATTTCCTGAGAGAAAAGTAAGGATAGTGTTTTCCTTTTTTCCTTCCAATATTCATGTAGTAAGTCCAATTCAGATGCCCTTTAGGTAAGACCTTTTTCTGAAGCTGGGCTGGGTTTTCCTAACCTGTGTTCATCGTAATGCACTGGCAATGAATGCTCTTTCCATTTTCCTCATTTATATCATCTTTCATTTTTTAGAGGTTTTTTCCCCCCTAGTTATGAAGTGACTCATTACGTTGATCATGGCTGCAGAAACTTCATGCATTAGTAATCTGCTGCTGTGTAACGAATTACCTTGGAACTTGGTGACTTAAAGCAGTGAATGTATGTGGCCTCCATTTTTCTGGGTCACGGATGTGAGTTTACTCAGGTGTTTTGGGCCCAGGGTCTTTCATGAAGTTGAAGTTGACTCATCCAGGGCTGTAGCCAACCAGAGCCTTGACTGGGGCTAAAGGCTCTGCCTCCATATGGGTCCCTCTATTCTGCTTTGCTCAGAATCAGTGCTGAAAGGGAGGAGGAGGAAGAGGAGGAGGAGAAGGAGTCGTCATTGTTTTTCTCAATGGTTTTTTCGGAGCTAGTCTCAGGAGTCACAGGCCTTTCCTTTCACTGTGTTCCATTTGTCTGAAGGGAGCCACTAAGCATCTCCCACACTCAGTAGAGGGGAGCTGTGCTGTGCATTTTAGAGTGAGGTGTACTAAAGAATTTGTGAGCATGTATTTAAGCCATCATCTACCTCCAAATCACACCCAGACCTTCTGGCCTTGCAGTGCAAGCTGGGGGCAGCTTTTGTCCATCAGAGTGGGCCCCTGCACGTGTGACTTCCAGGACACTGAAGAATGAGAGGACTTGGGAAGGTTTGACCTACCCTGTGCCTGCCTGTTTTCACCGTCCATGTGTGTTTTTCTCTCTAGGCTTTTAGTTCAATGCCTGATGTAAACCATTTAGAGAAAATATAAGATGCAAGTTTAAACACCTAAAAAGAAGTAGCATATGTTGGAAAAATGTTTTTGTAGAATATTGGCATCTTTTATATTCCTGTCTGTGAGAGTCATTGTCATCAGGACAAAATCATTCTCCAAATAAACACAAAGAATGATTAAAAAAAAGAAGAAAGTTGTTGACAAAATCAAATTCTGTCTTCACTCCTTGTAATGAGTAAAATTTGACTTTATTACAGTAACCAAAATCTGTAACTGGTGTTTATCAAAATCTTTTTTTTTTTTGCCATGGAAATATAATTTGTTCCTGTAGCTTGATCCCAGCAGTTTAGGAGGCTAGCGCGGGAGGATTGCAAGTTCAAGGTCAGTCTCAGCAACTCTGGGAGACCCTGTTTCAAACTAAAGAAGCTAAAAGGGCTAGGAATATAGCTCAGTGGTAAAGTGAAAAAAAGAAGAAAGAAATTAAAACCATGGTTAGAGAGTCTGTATAGTCTGTATGTTAGTTATGGACAGACATCTGATAAATCAGCCCTGGACCCATTCTAGCCCATTCATCAATGGCTGCTACTTAGCACCCACATGGAATTCCCTTTCTTGAACTGGCCTCTCATGGTTCTGCTTCGTCCTATCTCACTAATGAGGCTCCATTTTCTGCAAAGACCAGGTTTATCGTATATTTTTCTCTCATTCCTCATAATACCTGAGATACAATAGTTATTTCATGGATCATAAGTGATATTTATTACTCTTGGCTGGCATCTTTACCGCTCTTCCTCATTCCCCCTCATGCCTTGATGAGAGCCAAAACACATGTTATTGTTATAGCTCTTGAGTCCTGAGATGTCGTGTGAGCAGCCAAGTACTGACAAGTCCACAGAGCCAGCAGTCACCAATCATCATGATGTACACGTGGTCAGAAAACCAGGCTGAGATGTTTAAGTAGGAGGTCTGGTTATGTAGGCTAGCAGAAGAGAGAGACAGAGCACCTTTTTTAAAATGTAAGAATATCACCTTTCTGAATAATTATAATGCACTGGTAATAAATATGGAAAAAATATTGGAATATTTTTCATTTTCTGAACTTCTAGGCCGTCTCTTGCAAGTGCAGTAGAAATATAACATGTACTAGTTTATATGATAAAACTAAAATTGTTTATCTTAGCTGTGATAAACCATTTTCAGTGGGTTTTTTGACCTGGCTATCAAAGCAAAATATATATGATAATAAATAAATATGCTGAAATACATTTTTAAGGTGGGAAAAACATATAGAGAAGAGATATATGCATTAGTCTGTTCCAGTTTCAATGGTTCTAGGTTTAACTCTGACATGAAATTACTAGGTAAGTGTAGCAAAGTAGTTTGATTTTCCTGACATTCTTTGAAAATTTAGAAAAACATGAGAAGGATCCTCTTTATGAGATGTGCTTATTTAATAAGGGGTTCCTCTTGCTTGTTTTGAAGAACTGTTGGTCGTTACACATTTTGTTTTAACCTCTGTGGAACTTGACCTTATTCTAGTCCCCTGACACAGCTCTCTTCTCTCCCAAGGGTAGAGGTCATTGTATCATTTTTCAGTTCTGCAAGGAATTGAGACCAACCTGTAATTTAAGTATCATCCACTGGTTCCATATTCATGCTGAACCTAAAATGTTAATTTTCTTAAACCAAAGAAATTGACTCATTTTCCCACTAGTTTTGAATAATTTTCTTCATAATCAGCATTGTAGGTAATACAAGATGGCATTTAAAGAGGAATAGTCGAGAGTTTGGAGCTGAGAAAAATAGAGTAGCATTTGGCCTGCATCCTAGTGTACCCAGGAGGTCAGTGGCCATAGTTGAGTGAAGAAAAAAACCCAAAAACCAGGATTCCTGGTGCCTGACACAATCCCGTTTCCCCCAGCCACACACCTGCAGTTGTGAACAGTCAGCCTGCAGATAAGAGTGAGCTGGTGTAGGTTGACCCACTGTGTGCCCCATCTTCTTTCTTCTTTCCCCTGCTGGCCTCCCTTCTCCTCTGCCCAAACTTGAGTGAGTGTGTGGACGGACACCAAAGCATCCTCTGCCTGTAGTGTCTTGCCTGATAGAAACTGATGGAAAAACCTGAAGTGCACACTGTCCTGTTGCCTTGACTCAGACACAGTGAGTGGGTTCCTCTGACTGCCCAGTAGGCCTGCTTCATGATCCCACACGTTTTCCTCTGGTTTTTCTGTGGGGCTGGCACAGTGTTTTCTAGGATGACTTGAGCTCTGTAGGACCGCCATCTGCCTTAATTATATTGCTCTGTAGCACCCAGAAGGGCACATTCCAGGTTTTGTGGAATCTGAAACTTAACCAACTTGGGGTTCCTCTTTCTTAACATAAGAACCCAGTTATGAACATGAAACAGGTAGAGGGTGTTGAAGGGGGACCATGCAGGCAAGGTTCTACATCCACACCTTGAAGTCTGGCCCCCAAAACTTGACGTGACCTGGCCTCTCTCCCTAACCCCACCCCTGCCTCTCTGCCTCTCAGTTTACAGCTGCAACCCTCTGTGGCTCCTGATTCCATTGGGCAGCCTATCTCTCTGCTTCTGGATCCTACCAGGAGGCCTAGGCTCTGCAGTCAAGTCACATGATTTTATACTGTTGTTCCTGCTGTCCTCCTAGGGGTGACAGGGGCTTCCTGCTATTGTTCATTTATAAGCTTCATCTTTATTTGGCTCTGGAACCCATCTGTTCATCTAATTGAGTCTCCGTGAAACTCCTTCTGCCTGAAAGGGCTATAGTGGTTAATATTTCCCTGGCTCAGCTCTGAATTATAGTGCATGGCTAATTATTAATATGAAAAGAGCAACAGGAGGAGGGACCTTTATTGGAGTTTATTTATACTTAAAGCAACTGTATATTTTCTACCCTGGGCCACTGTAGTACAAAGCATGGATCCTTACGTGCTGGTACTGGCCCTGTGGACCAGACATGTGGAAAGAGCAGAGCTTGGCAAAGGGCATAAAATACATGCTGAACTGAGTCCAGGTCCTTTGCCTCCTTGTAACCAGGTCCTTAAGCACATTGTACCTAGGAGGCATTCAAGCATACATTGCATGAAGAACAGACTGAACTTGAAATTCATCGCCAGCATTTCCCAGGCAACAGACAAATATAACACAGCTGAAGTCTTGCTCCACAGTCTCTGTGACTTTTTGGTACAATTACAATGAAAGCATTCCCAAGGCCTTGCATCTCTGCCTGGGCATAAATCCTGGGAGTTCCTCAGAATGTCTGGGATCAGGAAGCAGCGACCGCTCTGCGGAGTGAGACTCCAGCCTGGAGTGCTTGGCATGGCTGGGGGGCCATCAAGATGAGTAAGATCTTCCTTCTCAGAGGCCAACAGGCCAAGGAAAATAGGAAACAGACAACGAGGGGCCAGGCCCAGGACATGTGGTCAGTGTGAGCAGGATAAATCCTCCTAAATTCAACCCCAGATCTTGCTCAGAGCAGAGGACAAGTGTGCAAACTCAGGGACGCAGCTGAAGAAATGGGGTGTCACACACGGGGCTGTTTGCTGAGTGTGAATGCAGAGAGAACTGTGAAGATCAAGTTGACAGCTCAGGAAGCCACAGTGGCACCAAGCAAGGCAAGAAGTGCAGCCTGCAGGCCCAGCCTTTGGCAAAGAGGCAGCGAGTACAGAGCTTACCACCAGGCGCCTGTGCCGATCTTCCTTGGTCGAAATGTTGGCTCTGTTTCTTCCTAGCTAGGGACAGGTGACTTGGCCTCTGTATCACGGCTCTCTTTCAGCGTTCATGACAGTACCTGCCCTCTCCGTTCCTACGAAAACTTAAAGAATTTGTACGTGTAGAGTATCTGACGTCAAAACCTCGTGAAGTGGCTTATAGGCATAGTTGGTACACCATGGGCCACTTTTTTTATTTTGCCCAAGTCTGCCACCAGACCTTTTTTATATTGCATCCATCCATCCACCCATCCATTTGTTTGATAGGTATTCGCTTGGTAGGCGACTGGTCCTGGGAATGGAGTGAAGAATTAAGACAAACAGATCCCTGCTTTCCTGGAAAATATTGGAGGGTCAGTGTTAGCTTAGTGGTAAGGGAGAGTCGGGTAGTCTCAAATGCTTCTAATGAGAATCTTAAGGATGAACGACATGGCAAATGTGCCATTCTAGTGGAGGGTGTCGATAATGGGGGTGTATGCCTGTGTGCAGGCGGCAGGCACGTGGATCTCTGCATCTTGTGATCCATTCTGCTTTCAACCTTAAACTGCTCTGAAATGCAGTCTGTTAGAAGTATAATAATGAGAGAGACTGAGAGAGCAGGGGCGGGGTGGGGGCAAAGGAAGAACAGGGAAGAGGAGTGCTCTCTCTGATAATCCTAAACATTTTTTGATATCTCTACAGAGAATCAAGGGTATTTTAATCTTGTTTAAATTATACTTGGGGTAAATTAGATTTTCATTCGTATTAACTATGCTCATAAGACATTGCAAAACCTTAAATTTATTTTTTAAAGCTTTATTTATTGTCATTAACTTTTTTTGACAGTGATAAATTTTTAAAAAAATTCTTTTTATACATGTATATAGAGTAATAATGTCTGTCTCACAATCTACTGTCCTTTCCTTCCCCACCCACCCCACTCCTCTGTACAATCCAAAGTTCCTTCATTCTTCCCTACCCACCCCCCACTATGTATCAGCATCTGCTTATCAGAGAAAGTATTTAGCCTTTGTTTTTTAGAGATTGGCTTATTTCACATAGCATGGTACTCTAAAGTTCCATCCATTTACCTGCAAATGCCATAATTTCATTCTTCTTTAAGGCTGAGTAATATTCCATTATGTATGTGTACCACATTTTCTTTATCCATTCATCTGTTGAAGGGCTCCTAGGTTGGTTTCATAGTTTTGCTATTATGAATTGAGATGTCATAAACACTGATGTGGCTATGTCACTGTGGTATGCTGATTTTAAGTCCATTGGGTATAAACTGAGGACTGAGATAGCTGGGTCAAATGGTGGTTCCATTCCAAGTTTTCTGAGGAATCTCCATACTGATTTTCAAGGTGGCAGAATCTTAAATTTAATCAGAACTAATTAAGTTCATCTATAACAAGCCTTCAAGTCAGTATCCCCATGCAAGGAACTTGATTTTTAAAAAGCAGTGTACACATAACCAGGAGTGCTTTATGGTTTTACTTTCAGTCTCTAGATCCTCCCAAGGTTATACCTGCTTCTGAGGGGCAGCTGAGTGTTATTCTAGGCCTCTTCATTCAGTCAGCCAGCCTGTGTTTACTGGGCCACCTATTATGAGATCCTTCTCGACTCTGACACTAGAGAGAAAAGTAAGGCATCTCCATCAAAGGGCTTATGGTTTGGGGGCTAGATGGACATGAGTAAGAAATACAATGAGATACATGGTGCCATAGGAGGTTCAGATATCACGGAAACAGAAGTCATTCATTCACTCTTTCGTTAGTTCACTCAACAAGTATTTGTTAGTGACATATCACGTAAAGTATTACGGATAGAGCCGTAATAAGATAGATAATCCTTGCCGTTTTGGATCCACTGTGTCTCTGCCTATAATGGGCACAGAGAAGGTTGGAACAGCATCTTGAAGAATAATGTGCACTTACGCAGAAAAGCAAGGTGTGAGGGTGCTTCAGGAGGGAATCCCTCTTGCACTTGGAGTCCACGTGTCTCCTGAGTCTGAATGCCTTTGTGGAAAGGATCTGTTATCCTGCTCTGGTGACCCCTTGGCACCTAGGTTCCCCACCTTAGGACCTTGCAACAGAAATTTATTATGGGCGATGACTGTTTTGTGTGTAAAGAATGACTTTATGTCCAGGCCGTGAGGCCCCTAAGCATCTTATGAATAATCACAGGCTGACTTTTAGGACATTTGACTTCCTACCTTTTAGTTGGGGCCTACAAAACTTATCAAAAATATATCCACATCTATTTTGGGAGTACTGAATTATTTAAGATTAGACTTTAATTTCAATCCTTATGATTTTAAATATAATTATTGAACTCCCAAAAGCAGACATACAGCTAAATTCACATGTCAAGGACATGAATATTCCTTTGGCATGAGACTCATATGTGTACACATGAACAAATATTTGGAACATATGATAAATTTAAGGACTATAAAATCTAAAATTCCCTGTTAATAAATAATTGTATCTTTAGATATCTTTTTTTCCTTTTCAGAGACATTTTGAGGGGCTAGACTATTTTTGTGATGTTCCTTATTACTTGACTTGACTTGTGTTACAGATAGTACCAAATTCCACTTATTTTTCTCTTCATAACTAGAAAATTAAAACAAGCAGATTTTCTATGCTGGGCCTTGCCCACCTTTTGCTTTCTTGTAAGTCAGCAAAGGCTTTCTTACAAGTCAGGAAACTTGGTGGTTGATCCCAAGACCACTCTCCTGGTTGTCCTTGCAGCCTGCCTGTTCATCCTGGTGGAAAATCCAGATGATATTGTGGCACTGAGAGGTCGTGAGAGGCTTCTGAGTCACCATGTAGTTAATCAGGAGCAGCTTGGTGTTAGTCATCAGTTTATTTTCTTATGTTTTAATTTTTTCAAAATTAGCAGTTCCCATGGGGAAAGAAATGCCAATTCTAATAGAAAAAGAGGGATTTTGCTAAATTCCCTGTTGCATGTTAGGGTGCTGGCATGACAAGTGAGGGAACACTATCAGCAGGAAAAAATCAGCTCAGCTTCTCAACCAATACCTCAAGGACTTACCCAGTCAGCTGTCTGAACAACTTGACTAGCAATCAAACATTAAAGGGTAACTAGTCTGAGTTAAGCATGTGCTTTTAAAACTCAAAGGAGAGGTACTTTGACTTTTGAGAAATCACCATCTTCCTTAAGGGCTCCTAAAAAGAAGAGGCAGGCCCTACCAGGATGTCACAGGTGTGTGGTCTTCCCTGGGCTCTTATTGAGGCACTGGACTTAACATCACCCAGTAGAACTGGGATTATGAGAAGCTCAGCAATGGTGGGCCAGCCTGGACCACTGCAAGCAAGGAAGAGAGCATTTTTATTTCAAAGATGCCACACTGTCTTGATCCCAGAAGATGCCCACAATGTAGTGGCAATAATTATATGTGCATTGTAAAGAAAACTGTCAGCTGCTCCATACCTACTTTACCAACTCTTTCCAGAACAATTATTGCAATAATACCTATCTTTCTGGAACTTATAAACCAAGATGTTGAAAGTGCATATTTTGAAGTGCTGGAATTCTTGCTTGTTGTAACTTCTAATTTGTCTACAGTAAATATGAATTATATTTGTAGTAAGAAAATAAAGTTATTTGTAGTTAAATATTTTTAAATTCCCTGCATGACTGCTATCTATCGAATTGGCCATTTTTATTTATTTCTGTTTTCTTGTAGGCTTTGTCAGTAGGTCTAATTAATCAGAGATGTGGTTCTATATTCTGCTCTTTCAAAGCATCTTGTTTCTGGGATGTGAATAGCAGAGACCTTCCATGATATGAAATAGGGTTACCTGATTCCAGTCTAATGCAATCCCATCATGGACTATAGTGGTCAGGACTCAAACAGGTGCCATCACTGTCCAGTGATCTTGTGATATGACCGGTTTGGATGATGAGGTGTCAGAGTATGTGTTTCTTTGTTTTCTGCCAGTGAAAATGTATAGTTTGTTAATAGTACCATAAATTACTTGGAATAAGAGTTCTGCTCAATGGAAAAGAAACTCGAATAGGTTTAGATTTTTATGGGGCTGAATCAGCCAAATCAAACACAGGCTTTCCTGAAGCTTCCAAGTTTTTAATGGAAACTCACGCTCTTCAGAACTTTGCTGCCTAATTATAATTCATGCCTTTTGCAGATATATTACAGGGTGGACCAAAAGGAAAATGTTAGATGTGTCCACTTGTGATTTCTATTGTGCTACTTGTGGAGTGCCAGCTGCATACGTCGAATGCCCTGGTTCATGCAAAGACACAGGCCAGCTCTTGGCAGGTCAGACCATTTCAGTAAGAAGGAGCAAGAGATGCTTGCTTGCAATATGCAGACTACACACTCAGAACCAGAACCAGACTACTGTAATGTGATTTTGCATAAGCTACCAGGGTCAGCATTTAAGTTAAAAGTCCTATGATACCCATAACTAACCTACTTGACTATTGTCATCAGAAAGGTACTTTTGAAACCTATAAAAATTTGATTTTAAAAAAGAACTTTTTTTCTGTTTTTTTTTTTTTTTAAAGGTTTAACTGGTATCAAGGGAGAGAAAGGAAATCCAGGCATTGGTACTCAAGGACCAAGAGGCCCTCCTGGACCAGCAGGTAAGCCTTCCTACTTAAATTAAAAAAAAAAAAAAAAAAAAAACTGTAAGATATAAATCTTTATCTTCACTTGATATCACAGGTGAGAAAGTGGCCATATTATGTATATGTATCACTGGCTGGAACTAGTCACACAGCTCCAGAGACACTGACAGGGAGGCATAGATTCTAGAGGAACACGAGGGAACTTCGTGGGCAGCAGTAGCTCCTGCCATGGGTAGTCTCACTAGATGAGTTTCATGGGAATTTAGAGTTTTATGTGCAAAATCCCATGCTCTCAGAATGGTCTCCAGATAATCAGACTTGCTATTAGAATTATAATTTTGCTTCTTATTATATATTTACAATCTCAATCTTAGCCACATTGAATCAAAATTGTTCTGATTTTTCTTTACAATCTAACAGTGTTTGGGAATACACTTTTTTTCTTGGGGGGGGAATACACTTCTAAAAGATGTTCCTGATACAACAGATCCATTGCATCAGGAATAACTTCTGTTCCTAGAGATTTGGATGGGACCTTATCTAGCGTCATGCATTGCACTGAATAGGTAATTGTGAGCATTGAATGAACAGAACTAAAGGTATCTGAGAGCAAGCAC
The DNA here is from genome assembly GCF_902686455.1 of Sciurus vulgaris. Classification (NCBI taxonomy): domain Eukaryota; kingdom Metazoa; phylum Chordata; class Mammalia; order Rodentia; family Sciuridae; genus Sciurus; species Sciurus vulgaris. The sequence continues at coordinate 192,787,464 of NC_136461.1, forward strand.
ATGATTCAAATACAAGGTGACACTTCTTCCTACTTTTCACTTCAGTTCTTACTTAATAGTTTTATTTCTAGTTGAAGAAATTTAAACCTTGTTGGAACCCAAGCCTAAAGAACAGGCACCTAAACCAAAAAATTCAGCCGGCGAACTTCTTAAATTCAAAAAATTTTAATCCTCTATCAATTTTCATTCAGTCTAAGATCTCAGTTGATATAAGATAGCCAAAAGAAATTTTAGGATGGTGTATTGTGTCTAATTTCAGACTTTTATTCCTTCAGGTAATTTCTTTCAGACTTAGACTAATTTATTTTAATTATCTGGGGCCACAAGCCAGCACTAATTTGCGTGACTATTCTAACTAGATTATGAGGTGGAGATTTGCAAGAGATCGTGTGTGTGCACATACAGACGTGTGCATGCCCATACATTGGCTTCATAGGGAGCTGTACTGGAAAACAAAAACCCCATAGAGAAAACAGGGACTACAGTAGCTTGCTCCTTTCCATTTAATGGCCTAAGTGCTACAGAAAAGAATGCATTTTGCTTCCCAGTCCTGAGCTGTATGCTCTTCACCGAGGGAATCCAGTTTAGGTAAAAGAACTGAGAGAGTAGAGAGAGGCTAAATTAATCGTTAAAACCGTGTGAGGTTGCTTATTATAAGGATTGGTTGACTTCATGGTGATCTCAAAACTCACCCTCTTGTGGTAAAAGAACTGTTCTTTCCACTTGTGATTGCATCCTAGGACCTTCGGGGGAGAGTCGGCCTGGTAGCCCTGGGCCCCCTGGCTCTCCTGGACCAAGGGGTCCACCAGGTCACCTGGGGGTACCTGGACCACAAGGTCCTTCTGGCCAGCCTGGATATTGTGACCCGTCATCGTGTTCTGCCTATGGTGTGGGAGGTAAGTGGCAGATTCTTGTGGGCTTTGAGCAGGTTTACTATGGTTAGGACCCAAATGGGAAGGAGGTTATGAAAAGCAGAGCAGTTATGAGAGGGGAACAGAGTACAAACGCCTCACAATCCTACCTTAGCTCAGAATCATGTTCTCGAAAGTTCCAATTACTGTACAGGCTATTTCTATAGAACCCTTAAGAGGAAATTAAAAATAACAGCACATCTAAGTCTTCCTTGCTTCCAAATGATGATCTATGTAGACTTAGCCTTTAACCTCACATTTGATGATTTGGGGGTTAGGATTTAACATTTTGGAGGGGTCCCATCCTGTTATTGCTGGGGTGTGACCATGATAGCCTATAGAAATTTACTCTTATTTTTAGGGAAGTCCCAAATGTATGACTTCCCCCATAATTAACAGGGCCTGTCAGATTCTTTCAGGTGACATCCTGTCTACCACATGCATTTTAGGTGACCAAGGATAGTCTTGAGAAGAAACAAATTTGGCCATGCTGTCCTAGCCTCATCACTAACTACTGGACTGAGATTCTGAAAGATTATGCTTCCTAAAAACATCTGCAGTGCATGCTGGCATGCTGAGCAGGGGGGCCCTTTCTGACATAATTACTCTTAACAGTTCAAGAGAGAGGTTCAGAGATAGCTTTGAGGCAAATGAACTTCTTAGTCAATGAATTTAAATTTCTGCTTTAGGAGAGATTTAACCTTAGTTGCCAGAGGCATTGGTCACAGTTTGCTGATGTGTTTTTCTCTGTTCATCTTTTCCCTCCCCATTCTCTCATATTTCCCCATCCCTTTTTAAGATCTGATCCCTTACAATGATTACCAGCACTAAAATGGAAATCCTCCACTCTGGTTCTATTGGCCTGGGCATTTGGCTGTGAATACAGAACTGTCCTGTTGCCCACCACCATTGAGCCCTGACCCCTAATAATGGACACTCCCCTTTCCTGCCTTACTTGCTTCCTTGCCTTCCCACTTTCAGATCTCTTTCTCTCTCTGCTCCAAACATGATGGAGTGGTAACATTGGAACTTAAGCAAATCATATTATGTCCATTGTAATGGAAACCGCCTGCTTCAGGTCAGCCTGGATAGAGGTCTATGATTGTGTACCAAGGATTCATCCCAAACTCCTCTGTGTGAAGGCTCTGTAATAAGTTTGCTTAACTGTGCCTTCTCCTCTTCCCTGATCCTGCACAAGATGGATGAGCATCTTTCTCTCTGGCCACTCCACTCTCCCTTCCTTCCTTGGCCACCTCCCCTCCACACTCACCCTGGTGATGGACTTCTAACATGAGATTGGTTTTTAAAATTTATTTTTTGTTCATGATTCTGTGGCATTTCAGGGTTCCTTTTGTAAATAAAACATATAATATTTAAGCACTTGGCTATGAGTCTAGTTTTCTAACAATTTCTCTAATGTATCTTCCTGTTCCTCCTTTTACTAACAATGAAACCTCATGGGGAAGGTGCAAGAGGCGTGGTGGGTTAGGCAGCTACAGCTTTCTACCCAAGCAGGATATATCTGTAGTTTACTGACCAAATCTCTCTCTCCAAGGACCCCTATGAAGGGAGAATATCAGTTCATGGTTCCTGGGTCCTATCAAGTCCCCACCCCCCACTTTTCCTCTTTAGCTTCCCATCCGGATCAGCCTGAATTCACCCCTGTACAAGATGAGCAGGAAGCCATGGAACTGTGGGGCTCCGGAATCTGATGGCCTCAGGAGATATTTGAAGACCAACTGCAAGACCTCTTAAGGACCTTTATTCATGAAAATGTTGTTAAGTGGTTTGTATGCTACTTTGGGGAAGGGGCTCATTTCTGCATCCCAAAATCTCCTTCTTGGATAGCATTTATATTAGAATTATTATTAAAAAGATTATAGATTTTTTGGAAAAATTCCCTTAATCTATGACAACATAGAAATAATTTCCCCTGGCTGTCTTAACGGCCTGCCAGATAATTTGTTTTTTCAGAGAAAAGTTCTCAAAGAAGAATTGGGAAAAAAGTATATTGAATCCTGGAATCTTTTCTCTGTGAGATGATCCCAAGTTCTAAAGTGAGCAAGAGAAGTATGATTGAGTTAGAGGGAAATGGGGCCCTAGCAGAAAAAGAATGAATTCAAAGGGATTCACAGATTATGCCACTTACCCTGCCCTGTGGGAGTGACCTTGCTGATAAGAAGAAGGATCATTGTTGGTGAAGCTACCTCTTACTTAATTGATCTGTCCAGCTCTGAGATCACTCAGTGACTGGTTTCACAGGTATCCAAAAATAAATGCTAGAATATAACTGTAATGGATTTGATCATTTTAAACAGTTTTTCAGTGGTTTCAGACTCTGTAAAATAATGACTTTTCACCAGCTCTTGTGGAAAGCAGTCTATCTTTGATGAAGGATTTGTTGAGCAGTATGTTCCAAGGCCTGCCTCTCCTTATCTCCAGGGATTACTTTGTATATGCAGATAAGTTTTTGCAAATCTGTTTTTATTCTTTTCTGTAAGCAAATAAAAATTTAAAACAACGCATGTGGAGTCTTTTTACTGCCTTTCTAAACGTCACCTTAAACTTTCATGGCCCTAGTTGAGTCCGGCCACCAAAAGGACAAGAGCTGCCCTGCTTTAGGTGCACTTTCCAGCTCTTGCTCCTTCACTCGTTCATTCTGTCCTGGAAGCTTAACAGAAGAAGCAGTGGACGTAAGACAAAGAGACAGTCAAGGCAGTGGTAATGTGTGAGTGTTGCTAAGTCGACATTTAGCCATGTTTGACCAAGGGAGAGCCCTCTCTCTTCCAGTTTTGAAAAAAACCTGAAAAACTCTAAGAAGACAGAGTGGAAAAGGATTTAATCTAAGGGACTCTAGCCCTCAACTGAACCTGTTTTTTTTCTTATGAGGGAAAAAAATCTAAGTATTTGAGGAAGATTTGAGTTCTTTTATTTGCTAGTTGAAAATGGAAATGAAAGAGAACCATGACTTTATGTATGCTCTCTCCTCTGTAACATCTCCCTGGTAACAGATTCTTTTAAGGAGCTGGAATGGGGTCATTTAAAACCAGAAGCTGTGTTCCTTCTGGGTTGGGAAAAGACTCATTAGAAGGATGGTGTCTCCTGATCTTTTACTCCTACCACCACCCACAGTGGGGTAGAAGACCTCTGTATTCCAAAGGGTTCAATATTTGGGGTCTGTGTGCCTTTGGGGATCCAGGCAAATAGTTTTTTGGAGTCTTTTCAGGAGATAAAAATAGACAATGAGTAAAAAACCAATAGCCATTTTCTTTCCATTATGGTGTATGAATCCACATTAGTAAGCAGGACCAATGAGGGGGAAGAAAAGTTTGCATGAGGCCAATCAAAACAGCCTGACCCAGAATCCTCTGAGAGAACTCTTCCAACGTAAATTCCTGGGTGTGGGATTAGTCACTCCACAGCCTATGTCTCAGATTTCTATCTATGACATGTAATGAGTGAGTACAGAGTAGGACAGTCTATATATTTTAGGGTGTCCTTGTAAACAAATAGTTTAATATTGTGTCACTCCAAAGACTCTCTAGTTTGTCATAAGTGGTGAAATTCAAACCACTGGAGGTTCTAATCTCTTCACATCATTCTCGAGTTGTACAAATACATTTGGCTTTGATTTCTCGTGGTGATTTAAATTTGTTTACTTAAACTACAGGAAAGTTTCATTAATTTGGAATGTGTCATCACTTGGACCCAGTATATCAGATTTTTATTGAGTGAAATGTTCAAAATAAAAGGTGCAACTTATATTCTGGATTTGTGTTTACAATGCGTTGTCTATAATAAAAACTGATTTTGAAATGCATTTTTATTGACTTGCTTATTTTGGCAAGAATTATGTCTTAATTCATAGCTTATACTGTTTTCTTAAAGTAAGAAGGCATCATTTGACAGGAAAAAGACATTACTCTTCAAAATTTTCATCACTGTTGTTAGAGACTCTCCATGTCTTTTGGGAATAGCCATTTTAGAGTATTTTAGAGTCATTCTATGCTCAGAAAAGCCCTAACTTCCTTCCAGGACAACCCTCTCTCCCGTTCCCTTTTCTAATTTATCTGCCCTACCCAATCCTATATCTAATATTGCTGTGCACCAGAGACGGTTTTTATGAGGATAAAATCATGAACAAGAGAGATGTGTACTGCGACCTAATGCAGCTTCCTTTTTGGTGCTGGAGAAAGACCAAGATGTAGGAACAGACAAGCAAAATTAATTATAGATCATGATAAATTATGTGAAAGACACAGAGAAGATGCCAAGGCAGAAAGAAGGAAGGGAAATAAGGGGTAACTCTAATTGGGTGGATACCACATGCCCTTCTGAGGGGCTGATATTTAAGTGGAACTGTGAAGGTAAGGGAAGGTGTGGAGGAGACTTCTGGCCCTTGGCTTGTCCTCAGTTGAGGAGGTGCTTCCATATGCAGGGAACTTAGAGAAGGCTGGTGGCAGGAGAGTGAATGGAAGAGGGGCCAGGCTGAGGCTGGAGAAGAGCACAGGGTGTTTGTGATTTGGGTTTCATTTTAAATCCATTAGAAGCCACTGAAGGGTTGTCAACAGTGACGGGATCTTGTGTATGTTTGAAGTTAGTGGAGGCAAAGGATCTCTTCCACTGTTGCAGCCACACTGTTGGGCTTCTGTTCAAAAACCGTCATTGGCAGCACCGTAGGCCAGGCCCACTCCAAAGACTTCAAAATTGTCTCACTTATAAAGTTGGGCCAGGTCAACAACCATCCCTCAAATCTCAGGAACTGAGCACAGTACACATTATTTCTTCCTCACACAGGAGATCAGAGCAGCTGTCTGCCACCTCTTGGTTCAGTGTTCCACACTGCTTCTGTCTGGGACATGTACTTCCATGACTACCTTGGCAATAGAGGAGGAACGTGGAGAATCATCTCCCCAAGCTTCTGTCAGAAGTAATGTAGTTTGCTCCCATTCATGTGTCCTTGGCCCAAGGAAACCTCATGACAAACTTAATGTCACAGAAGTGGAGAAGTCAATCTTCCCATGTGCTACAAAGCAAAAGGGAACCAGAAATACTGGTGAGAAGCCATAAAAACTCCCACTTCTATTTTACCTCATTTGAACCTTTCAACAGCCCAAGTCCTAGTTCATTATTATCTTAATTTTCCCAGTGAGAGACAGAAGCACAGACAGGTTAAATTACTTGAAGTCTCACAGCTTGTAGTCAAATCTAGGAATTCTGACTGCAAAAAACCACTCTTAACCTCTAGGATACTCAGCCTCACATATTGGTGACTCTTCAATTTTAATGGCTAAGAGGAGTGGTCAAAAGCTTACTCATGTGCAAATTCTTAGACTCTGAAGAATTCCCAAAGTTCTTTTTCAGTTGCCTGAGTTGAGAACAGATTATTTGCTTTTTCTTTTCTTTTCTTTTTTTTTTTTTTCCCAACCAAGCACCTCAGGAGATCAGGGAATCTCAGCTCAAGAAACACTATTTTGAGATCATTCTAATTGTGTGGTGAAGAATGGGATGGATGGGATCCTAGTAGATGAGAACACATCAGTGACAGCACTGTGGTGGCCCAGGGATAGACAATGAGGACTGTGTAAATCAGTGGGAGCACAGCTATGAATCAACTAGAAGTGGAGACTTGGAATGTACCTAGATAACCCAGCTTTTTAGCATAAATGACAAGGTGCATGGAGAGAAACTAATCCCTCTGGGAATTACAAATGTGGGGCAAGGAGGTTGAAGAGTTTAAGAGATAAGCTCTGTGTGAGGTGTTAAATAGGCAAGTTGGCGCTTGGAAAAGAATTCAGGGTGAAGAGCAATAAAACAGTTATGGGTAGAACTTGAAGGCTCAAGACCATAGGGTAGAGGTGGAGTGAGTGTGCTCACCAGAGGCAGGGATTTCTCACTTTCTACAGTTCCTCTTTCATTTGTATTTACACAAATTCTCCAACTTGGTTACTCATACTTTTTAATTAAGTGCATTTAAGTATATACCTCAACCACATATTTTACAAGTCACAGTCATGTTGAACCAGTTGCTAACCCTAAAAGCATGCTCTGTCTTGTTTCTGAATCCTTGTCATGCTTTTCTTCTGCAGGAAAGCTCTTCTCTGCCTCACCTCGTTTAAATGACACACGCAACCTTCAAGACACTCCCGAGCCTCCCCTTCCTGCGTGATGCCTTTCCTAAGCCCCACCATGACCACCTTAGCAACCTTGGCCCCAGACTTTCCCTCGCTAGCTAATTCTTTAACCCCTGGGCTCCCATCTAGTGTGCAATCTTTAATATGTCTGAGAATGTTCAGAGTGTGCTTGTTGCTTGACAATGCTGCATAAATGTTTGAAGAGTCCTATTAAGTATCTCATCACAGAATATTTTCATTCATAATCCAAGCCAGATCATATACTCTGCTTCTATCAAGCACAATTTTCTCTAGTTATAAGGAACAAAATTTGGGAGACAGGAAAAACCTCTGGAAGTAAAAGATCAACTTCTATAGAAGCTTGCAAATTTATAGCTATTAAATATATTAGAATGTGAAGGAAGCATTTAAATCTTGTCGTCCCATAAAATTATTCATTCATGTGTTCACAGATTTATTTGTCTTCCATACCTGCATGTATCCATCAATTAGACTTTTTTTAAAATTTATTTTTATTGTAAACAAATGGAATACATGTTGTTTCTGTTTGTACATGGAGTAACAGCATACCATTTGCGTAGTCATACATTTACATAGGGTAATGCTGTTTGATTAATTCTGCTATTTTTTCCTTCCCCCCATCCCTCCCACCCCTCCTTTCCCTCTATACAGTCCCTCCTTCCTCCATTCTTGCCCCCTCCCACCCCCATTATGTGACATTATCTGCTTATCAGTGAGATCATTCACCTTTCATCCATTAGACTTTTAATAACACCTAATGTGGGTTCAGTCATGACTTGAGATTCTGGAGAAGAGAAAAAATAATATATCATAGGAGTTCCTAACTTGCTGGAAATAGCTTGGACCAGATACTGGAAGATTTTCTCTCCCATTCCAAATGTTCAGATTTCTACCTGAAGGCAACAGTAAGTCAGTGTGTATTTTTAAGCAGATAAGTGACCTAATTGTAATTATTATTTGGGAGTACGATTTTGATTGGCATACAAGATAGGTTTAGAAAAAACGTTTAATGAAGACCTCTGCTAGATTCTATTTTTGGCACTTTACATAAGTTGAGTCTCACATATTAAGGTAAGTCTTTGCTTTATCACAAATGTTGGGGTATGGAAAGGAAGTAACAGCTCAGTTTACACACATACACAGAAGAGGCAAAGCAGGAATTTTAATTGTTTGGTTTGTTTCCAAAGTTTATGAGCCCTTCTCTCTATATAGTATGGTGCCTAGTACTATGGATCTGCAGACGAGGGTCTACACCTTGGCAGTGCAGTGGTGGAACAAGAGGAAGCCAGTCTCAAGACTGTTGATGAAGAACTATGGGCAGGATTTGGTGACTGATACAGAGTAATGGGATGTGGAGTGGAATGTAAGAATGGTTTCAAGATTTCAAGTTTGGGAGATTGAGTGAATGGTAACTTCACCAAGTGAGATTGAAATTTGATCAGGGAGAGAGAATTGTTTTATGGAATGGAATATTATCTATGAGGGTTTTTCCTCTTTTTGCAGAGTAAGTGCATTATTAGCAGAGATAGAGACTTTAAAAAAAATAAAGCATTTGGTATGACTCATTTAGGCTATGACAGCTAGTCAGGGCTTATTCCCTTTGGGCCTGTCCCCACCAAGAAGGGTTGCTCAAATGCAGGATGGAGGTTTCCAAGGTCTGAACCAAAATATTTAGTTTAAAAAGAAATCATAACTTTTTATTCTAATTTGGTGTGGCATTGAAAACACTGGTGAAAAGTGTTCATTTTTGCTAGACAAACTCAGAGTTTAGAGAATTCCTTTCCCAAAAAGTCCTGATTTTTCCACACTCTATGGAATGACAATATTACCAATAATCAAGTAAATGAATATACTTGCAATAATTTTTGTATCATTTGATCAAATAACATTAGAAACTTGGGTGACAAAATATTTAAATACATTATTAAATGAAAGAGCAAGTGTCAGGAGAGTATGCACATTTATTTATTATTTTGTTCTTCTCTCCATATTGAAAAGTTGAGATGAATAAACTCCAAATACTTAATGGTGGTTACCTACCAATTTGGGGATTGTGTAAAATGTCTACTTTTGAAAGTGTTAACCTCCCTTAACTGTTAATATTTAATATTCTATATTGTTTGAAAAATATTTTACAACAAGTGTGTACTCTCAGAAGTTCAACCCTACTGGAAAAATCACAGAAGATTTCACAAAAGATTTTAGAATAAAATCCTTTACAAAAAATCTATTAACTTTATATTATCATAATTAATGATACAGAATAAGTGAAGAAAAATGGTCATTGCCTACTATCTTCTAAAACATAAATGCTCATATGAAAAGCAGACTAAAAGGGGCTAAATGTACTACATGGAGCAGTGGAATGATTTGCTTGTTTTGGTAGCGTTAGTAAATGCATAAATGCTGCTGGTGGTTTGATTTTTCTCTGTATCTTACTATGCAATGAGAAACACATGCTGACATGAGTAACCATATTTCACTGTTTGTTTCTTTGTTTCATTTCATTTTATTGATTAAAAAATCCATGACCAATCTAGTAAAATCCTACTTTATTAGCCTAACTTAAAAGACAATTTATAATGGAATCCAGAGCAGTAAAAACATTTTCTAAACTCTAAAATGAATTCTGTATGGTAACAAAGCAAAAATAAGTGAGACAGAAAAAAGATTTATAATTACAGAAGACATTTTTCTCTGATTTTCAGTGTCCTGTCATCTGGCCCAAATTCAGTGAATCCTGATAAAATTGCATCCTAATTATACTTTAAAAATCATGTCATAAAATCATTAATTGGCTTGGCTTTCACCATGAGAAATCATTAATGTTTGAAAGTGCTCAATTACTGAGTAGACATGTTGAAGAGAATTTAGTTTTTCAAATACTCATGTGTTTTCACTTCACCTGTCTTATTTTCAAATGCACATTTATGTTATGCTTTGAACTGAGAAGTCTGGAGCCTAAAAGAATTGGACTTCACAAAGTTTTTTTATGAATATTCCAGTATCAGATTTGGATACCACAGTAGAAGTCCTGCTAACTACATCTCCATCGTCTCTGCCTGCTGGTGTTCATGGAGTCTGGCTTCAGGTCTTATGGTTGCTTCCACTCTCGAGTGTGAGCAAGTCTTATCACACAGCAGAGGGCCACAACTCTGGAGACTTGGAGCAACAAAATAGAAACATGGATAGAGTTCAAAAGGTAGCTGTGCAAGTAGCCATGGCAGTTTGCTGGTATATTGGGGAGGTTTACTTTTCTTCTCCTGAAACAGCTACGCATTGTCCATTTCAGCAAATGCTTTCTGAAGGAACTGGGTCTAAACTGCATATTGAAGATAGCTTTCAAGGATGGGGAGTGATAAAAATGACCATTAACTCAGCAGCCCATCGATCAGCATGGCAATGTGGAAATAGGCAGACAGTTTCTGCTGTCTAGACAGCTCAATACAGACATTCTGGGTACCAAGAAGATTGTAGCTTGTACATCATTTCTGAATCTGAGCATTAACTCTTAAAAAAATAGATACTATGCCTATCAAAGCAGGTATGCTGCTGTGTTTAAAAGCAATTGCCTGATTTGTTACTTGCTAGGGACCTCTATTAGCTTGAAGCTGCTGTCCCTACATTCTTTCCTCAACTCAGTGAAAGTCTGGATTCTCATCTCCCTAACTTGGGTATCAGCAAAGAGACTTCTGTCCAAGTCACAGAGAATTTTATATTGGCTGCTGTGTCTGAGAATGGCTAGCCAATGCCAAATTTCTGGGGTACAAATTAGATTCTTTTCCAGATGCCTGCACGCCATGTTCTCAACAGTGAAATTGGTAAATGTCCTCTAAGTGGAGAAAGTTGAGACATTTCCCATTGACACCTGCATATAGAAGACTTCAAGATCTTGTAGGAGGGTAGAGCCATAGGACAGAAAGTGTTTTATTAACTTTTTGTCTTTATGACCAAAGACTTGACAAGAACAATTTAAAGGAGAAAAAGTTAATTTTGATTCAGGTTTCAGAGGTTCAATCCATGATCAGCAAACTCCATAACTCTGGACTCTCTGGACTCAAAGTGAGGCAGAACTTCATGACCAAAGCGTGTGGTGGTGGAAGAAAGCAGTTCAGAAAATGGCGAGAGAGGGAGAGAGAGAAAGAGAGAGAGAGAGAGAGAGAGAGAGAGAGAGAGAGACAACTCTGTTCACAAGGGACAAAACATAAACCCAAAGGCACACCACCCCCAGTGATCCACCTCCTCCAGCCACACTACCTGCCTACAGTTACCATCCAGTTAATACACATCAGTGGATTAATCTGTGGGTTAGCTTAAACTCTCATAATCTAATCATTTTACCTCTGCATATTTTTGTATTGTGTCACATATGAGTTTTTGGGGACATCTCATATGTACACTATAATGTTCCATCCCTGGTGCCCAAAAGCTCATGCCTATCTCCCAATGCAAAATATATTTAGCCCGTCCGTTTCTAAGAGTCTCCACACTCTTAACAGTTCCAGCATTGTCCAAAAGCTCAAGACCAAAATCTCATCTGAGACTCAAGGCAAATTCTTAGCTGTGAGCCCCTGTAAAGATCAAAAGCAAGTTATATATATATATATATATATATATATATGTATGTATATATGTATGTATATATATGTATGTATATATGTATGTATATATATGTATGTATATATATAAAATACATAATGGTGCAGAGTAAACATTTGCATTCCAAAAGGGAGATGTAGGGATGTAGAAGGAAGGGATGCAACCAAAGAAAGACTGGAAGCAGCTGGGCAAACAAGTTCTGTAGCTCCATATTCAGCGTCTATGGTATATGGCATTGTGATATTTTCTCCAAAGGGCTTGTGTAGCTCCACCTCTCTGGCCTTGCTGGTTGCAGCCCAAGTAACCTCTCTTGGCTCATCTCTCCTTAATTTCTGCAGCTTTTCTTGGCCAATGTTCCACATTATTGGTATCTCTTAATCTTGGGGGTCTCCACTGCAGCTTTGGCTTCATCCTCACTTCTTCATTCATCACCCTCTCAGAAGCCGTCTTCAGGGACTCCAACCCTGCTACACTTTGTCTACACTTTGAAATCTCAGTGGAAGTCTCCATGACCCCTTAAGTCCAGCATTCTGCAAGCTTGCACTCCCAGCACCACAAAGCATCTTAAGCAGTAGCAAAATTTCCTGGGACAATTACTGCAGCAGCCTCTGAGTACCTGCACAGTTCATCAGAGCTAAACAACTTTCTAGAAGATCCCCTGTGTGAGTCAGGTGTCCCCATGGTCTCTTCTCAAAGGAAGTTTTACTTTACACCCTTGAGCTTGAGATGGTTTTGATCTTGCCAACTCCTGAGATGTCCTCAAACAATTTTTTCTATTGTTTCTGTTCAAAGATTCTCTTTAGTGACTGTAATGTCTTTAACAACCACAGCTTCCTTCATCCTAGTTTTACTGGCAATTTTGTGTCCAAACTGCAAGCTTTTCAAATCTTTATGCTTTGCTTTCTACTCCTGATTATCACTATAAACTTGGCTAAAAGCAGCCAGCAATATCCATGCCACCACCTGAATGTTATCCTGGCTTGAAATTTCCTCCACCAAATTAATTAGTTCATTACCTTTAAATTCACCCTCAAAGACTCAGGACATGGGCAAAATGTAGATAACTTCTTTACCAAAATGTAACATGAATAGCCTCTAGTCCAATTTCTAATAGTCCTCCTACTTTCCTGAACCTCATGAGACCAATCTTTATTGTCTACAGGCCTACCAGCATTCTTGCATTCTGAGCTCCCACCAGAACTACACATTAATCTCTACTTACAACATTCTAAAGTGTATCCAGCTTGCATCTCTAAACTTTTCAAAATTTCTTCCCCTACAAACCAGCTCCAAAATTTCTGAACCACAGTTAAGTTAGTTATAGCAATGACCCCACTTTGGGATACCAACTTTCTGTTTTAGTTTGCTTTTTCATTGCTGTGACCAAAATATCTGATGAGAACAACTTAAAGAAGGAAAGTTTATTTTAGTTCAGGTTGTAGAGGTTCAGTCCTCAGTTGGCCAACTCCATATCTCCAGACCCAAAGTGAGAGTGAGGCAGAACATCATGGCAGAAGAGTATGGTGCAAGAAAACAACTCAGAACAAGGCAACCAGGAATGAGAGAGAGAGAGAGAGGGAAGGAGAGAGAGGGAGAGAGAGAGAGATCGTTCTTCTCCTTGGAAACAAAATAAAAACCCCAAAGACACAGCCCCAATGACCTACTTCCTCCAGCTACACTCAATCTGCCTCCTGCTGCCATTCAGTTAATCCATATCGGTGCATTAATTAATTTACTTGCATAAACTCTCATAATCTAATTATTTTACCTCTGAACATTCTTGCATTATGTCACATATGAGTTTTTGGAGAACACCACATATCTAAACTATAACAAATGTGCTGAGGGCTGGGGATACACACACACACATGCACGCACACACACACACACACATTTTTGCTCTCAACAAATTCAACTTGTCAATAGAAAAATAAGCAATTAGAATACAATAAGGGACGGGTTATAATGAATATATGCATAAGGCACACAGACCACAAGAGAGAAGAAATACCTAAGGATGCTTGGGAAGAACAGAACTGTATGAGACATGGCAAAAATAAGAGAGAAAGAGGAGAGCTGGAGGGAATTGTCCCAAGCATGAAAATAGATATGGAGGAATGAGGGCATGATTGGGAATTGCAAATGTGTAAGCAGATCTGGAATGTAAAGTCCCCAAATAGTTGTGAATGGAGATGAGGATGGAGAGGTGGGATTAGAAAAACAGTAATAAGTCTGATAGGTCTTGCTAAGTGTGTGGATTTTACACCATGTAATAGGAAATCAATATTTTGGTTTGGGAGTGATATGAGCAGAACTCTATGTTAGAGATAGCTGCCTGGTTTCTATGAACTAGAACACGTCTCAGTGGCTGAATAGTAAGACTACTGTTAGACATTAGATATGTGGACAGTTCTTCTACAGCAATGAGGTGGCAGGACAGTACTTCCTGATCCTGGATATAGTAGGAGACTCTTCATGTGGTCTTCCAGTAGTTTCTGCCCTTGTATGACCTCCTCCCCTGGAGCATGGACAGAGCTTGTGACTGGTTCCTAACTTATAGAATACAGCCTAGGTGATGGCTTGTATGTGATTACTTTGCTTAATATTTGCTCCTATTGGGGTCTGGGGAGATAGCTCAGTTGGTAAAGTGCTTGCCTTGCAAGCACAAGGCCATGGGTTCGATTCCCAGCACCACCAAAAAAAAAAAAAAAAAAAAAAAAAAAAAAAAGAATATGGCTCCTATTATGCTAGAAATCTTTCCTGCCTGCTGGATTAAATGAAGCACATGGTTAGGTTAGGAGGACCATGTGATAAGGAATCAAGGGCATCCTCCTGCAGAGAGCTATTAAGGAAATGAGACCCCAGAGCTACAAATCTCAAGAAGATGAAGTCTATTAACAAGCAAAATGAGCTTGAAATCCACTGTAACTCAAACCCCATCCCTGGTCAACACTTTGTTTGAAGCTTTTCAGAGTATTGAGCTCACCCACTCCCAAACTCCTGACCCACAGAAACTGGGAAATAATATGTGTTGTTTTAAGCTGCTAAGTTTGTGATTTGTTGGTAGCATGACTCTTATACTGAATATAGCCAATTCAGGGTGGAGAATAAATTTAATATGCATTTTGAATATCTGACTGGGGCAAATGACAAAGATAGAAAAAGTAAGTAATAAAAAAACAGGTTAAATTTTATAAGCAACCTGTTATTTAACAAGCTGAGGAGATACTCAACTGAGATTCTTGTTTTACACCTCTACATTCAAATGAGTAGAACTCTGTGTCTTTGAGGAATCTCCTTAAGGGCTGGAAGTATGTCTCATTAACTTTATATTCCCTATGGTACTTGTGCATAGAAATTGTGCATAGAAGGTGCTCAGAAGATGTTTGCTGAGTTGACTATGATAGGACTGACAGCACTGATATGTTTTTGTTGTTGTTGTTGTTGTCATTAGGATAAGACACACACAGAGAAAATTATTTAGAGTTGCACTGTCAAACCCATCTTTATATCATGCCAATCAGGAACTGATAATATTCATATATCGCACTGAGTGTAACAGGAATGTACCCTGAAAATGTGTTAGCAAAGCAGAATGTTCTGAGGTGAAAAGACTGGATTATGAGAACTATAACCTTGTTCATAGATTAATCCATTTGGTTTAATAATGTGAATGGACTACTGGGTGGGGCTGTGTAGGTAGGTTGGGGACATGGCTGGAGGCAGTAGGACACAGAGGGTGTGGCCTTGGACTCTATCTGTTCAGTCCTGTTCTCTCTCTCTGCTTCTTGGCTGGAATAGGCTCAACAGCTTTTCTCCACCGCACCCTTCTCCCCTGATGTTCTGCCTCCCCTCAGGTTCAGAGCAATGGAGTCAGCTGACTATGGACTGAGACCTCTGGAACTGTGAGCCTAAAAAACCTCTTCCTTCTCTAGTTGTTCTTGTCAGGCATTTTGGTCACAGAGATGCTGCGCTGACTAACACATGGGGTAAATGGATGTGGTTGCATCCTAAGGGTTTTGGCTGCTGCAATTAAAACTCAGTATTGTGGCACCTCTGGCTTAGGCGCAGCACACCAAAGGCACTGCTGTTGGCCGACTCTGGTTTAAACACCTTGTTTGGGCACTTCCCTTGGTAAGGATTCAATACATTCCCATTTCTTCCTTATTTCACCCTCTCGTTGTACTGGGGTTAGGGAGCTCCAGGTGACTGTCCCACAGGCTGGATAAAGGATGAAGGTGGATCAACCCGGAGTGATCCTTGATTCCTCCTTCCCATTCTTTTCAATCTATCATAAACCCTACAGGTTCTAAATTAAAAATGACTCCAACCCTTTTTCCCCACTTCCACTGCTATCACCTGGACCCAAGATGATTTCCCTTTCACTCCTGGCTAGTGTCTCTACTTCTGCTCTTGGCTCCCTACAGTCAGTTGCCAATACTTCAGCCATGATGATCTTTCTAAAAGGTAAGTCACTTCATGTCATTCTTTCAAAACACCAAATATTTTTACGTGTATAGGATCCTCCTTACCTCTCTAAACTTTGTAACCTGCTAGTCACCTCCTGGCTCACTCTGTCAGTCACACTGGTGTCCAAGGAGTTCTCCAAAGTAACTGTATGACTTAATTCTCCTTCCCCAGATATCCTCTCCTCCTTAGGTGCCAGCAGAGGTTCCTTGGTAAATAGTTTTATGGCATCAGCAAATATCTCAGTTCAACCTTAAATTTACCCAAAGTTGTCAGCCTATATCATAATATGCTTTACTCTTGGCATTCCTGATGCCCTTGAGCCTCTTCTTGTCATTGCACTTTGAAAAACTTATATAAAAAATAATAATGCTTGGGGTAGTGGCACATGCCTATAATCCCAGCTGTTCAGGAGGCAGAGGAAGGAGGATCATAAGTTCCAGGCCAACCTGGGCAACTTAGTGAAACCCTGTCTCAAAATTAAAAACAAAAAGGGCTGACAATGGAGCTCAGTGATAGAGCTTTCCTGGGTTCACTCCCAGTACAAACAAACAAACAAACAAACAACAACAAAAAAAAAAAACCCACTCTTCCTGGCCCCTTTCCACCACTCTCATGCTGCAATACCTCCCTTTGACTTGCCCCTGTGGGATGTTAATGCACACAACACAAGCAGAGGTTTGAAACATGCTTGCACAGCTAGATCTGGGATTCATGGATTAGATCTGGACCGGAGCTTCAGCTTGGTGGTAAGCCCAGCTGAACCTAGTGGAAATCAATGAAGCTCCATCTATCTTGCACACATGAACATTAAAATAAGTGCAGAAAAGACCCCCAAAATATTGTTTTAGGTGGTTATGCATGATTATTGTGGTAGTAGCTATTTCACACTTGATACCTACTATATAACTTATATATCCCTTATATTTAATATAAATTGCATACTGTCTATTATTTGCCTTCCTTCACTGGCATGTAGCTTCATGATAACATACATTTTTGCTTTATTTACATGTGTATCTAAGTCACCTTGAATTCTATCTGTGACATGTTATTTGCATGACCAAATGAAATACAGCAGCTGATTGCTTGTTAATACAGACTGGAGAGTTGTTTCTCCAAAGTTTAAGCTACTAGAAAATTGTCTCAAGAATACACATATCCATATTTCTCCCATGATTTCCTAGCTCTGCCCACATACCATGCTGGTAATGGTGCACTAATAGTAAAAAAAAATCTGGTAACATCCTTCTAACAAGCTATACCAATATTTCATTTGGACTGTGAATTTGTCAAAAAGTAAAGACAGATGCTTTATCCTCAAAATATCTCTAAATAGATTCTTTTCAGTGTTGTGATTGCTAAAAAGGATGCCAAATGGCATCATAATTTCAAAGTGTTGATTCTAATGGATTTAATACAGGTTGATGAGCTGGAGGGTCTGTAACAGCAACTTATAAAGCACAGGTGTTCCCCCATGAACAGAATGGCCTTCTAGCAGACACTGTATGCAATGTTTTAATAGGTATTAACTTTGGAATTGAGGTGTGAGTGCAGTGAAAGCAGAGTTAAATCTTCAAGCAAAGATTTGTTTGAAATCAAAGAGGCCCTCATGGCCCAAGTGGCACTGTTACAAATCTGTGTCTCTTCAGAGGCCCTATTATTCTGTCTTCATGTGGAAAACATATCCTAAACCTCCCTGGCAGTTAGCCTAATGAAAGCTGGCCCTCAGGTGGAACCGACCATCTGTTTTACTGGTAGCCCATCTCAGATTTACATTCTTCCAAGGTGAACCCCTGAGTGGAAGTGATGCTGCGAAACTACTCAATTCTCTTATTTTAGATGTTTTGGGCAGAGTAGGAGAAATAGCATTTCTCTGCAAGAGCTTGTATTTAAGTTGAAATGAGGCCTTGATGTCTGTCTTGGAAAGCTCATACCGTCTTAAATAGGGTTCTATCCAATTCAAACTCCACTTTGTAGAACTTGGCAGCAGAATCACTCCCGGGACTCCCAGGCTTTGCAGATTTAGACCCTGCTACCTGTTCCACAGTTGAGGGGTGGTCAGCCAGTATAGACCTGGACATTAAACGTTGTTCTTAGCCAAACACAGTTAGCCCTCTTTTCCAGGAGAGGGTAGGAAAACAAATCAGTCAACTGCAGCATAGAAAAAAGATGAGGCACATGCATAGTGACCGTCTCAGTATTTTGGTTGGAAGAATTTAGTAATAGAAACTGAAGCAGGAATCTGGTAACTACAGTTTACATGCATTTTTAAAAACCTCCTTCATCCCTATTAAATCTTACAA
Source organism: Sciurus vulgaris (assembly GCF_902686455.1). Taxonomy (NCBI): domain Eukaryota; kingdom Metazoa; phylum Chordata; class Mammalia; order Rodentia; family Sciuridae; genus Sciurus; species Sciurus vulgaris. Next base: position 192,805,902 of record NC_136461.1, read on the forward strand.
GTAAAAATTCTACTATTCCTTTTCTTTTTTTGAGAAGTATTTATATTAGTGCATTATAGTTGGCAATGTTTCTTCATTACTACCAACACAAGCCTCTGGGCCTCATGGTCCTAGTTATCTAAATCAAAGAGCCATCATTATTTTTTTTAATTTTTCTAATAATTTTAATTTCAGTTATTCTACTTTTCAACTCAGTAATTTACATTTTAACCTTTGATATGATTCCTACTTTTTTCTTGTTTTATTTTTCTATTGGGTGACACGTTGACATTATCTTCCCTTATTTTTTTTTTAATTAAAAATCATAAATTTACATAGGGCAATGCTGTTTGATTCATTCTGTTATTTTTTCCCTTCCCCCCACCCCTCCCACCCCTCTTTTCCCTCTATACAGTCCTTCCTTCCTCCATTCTTGCCACCCTCCTTATACCTAACCCTAACCCTAACCCTAATCCTAATGCTAACCCCTCCTAACCCCCATTATAAGTCCTCATCCGCTTATCAGCGAGATCATTCGTCCTTTAGTTTTTTGAGATTGGCTTATCTCACTTAGTATGATATTCTCCAATTTCATCCATTTGCCTGCAAATGCCATAATTTTATCATTCTTCATGGCGGAGTAATATTCCATTGTATATATATACCACAGTTTCTTTATCCATTCATCAACTGAAGGGCATCTAGGCTGGTTCCACAGTCTGGCTATTGTGAATTGAGCAGCTATGAACATTGATGTGGCTGTATCTCTCTAGTATGCTGATTTTAAGTCCTTTGGGTATAGGCCAAGGAGTGGGATAGCTGGGTCAAATGGTGGTTCCATTCCAAGCTTTCTGAGGACTCTCTATACTGCTTTCCACAGTGGCTGCACTAATTTGCAACCCCACCAGCAATGTATAGTGTACCTTTTTCCCCACATCCTCGCCAACACCTATTGTTGCTTGTGTTCTTGATAATTGCCATTCTAATTGGGGTGAGATGAAATCTTAGGGTAGTTTTGATTTGCATTTCTCTTATTACTAGAGATGTTGAACATTTTTTCATATATCTGTTGATTGCTTGTACATCTTCTTCTGTGAAGTGTCTGTTCATTTCCTTAGCCCATTTGTTGAATGGATTATTTGTATTCTTGGTGTAGAGTTTTTTTTTTTTTTCTGTTTGATATATATATTTTTTTATTGTAAACAAATGGGATACATGTTGTTTCTCTGTTTCTACATGGCGCAAAGGCATACCATTTGTGTAATCATAAATTTACATAGAGTAATGTTGTTTAATTCATTCTGTTATTTTTTCCCTTCCCCCACCCCTCCCACCCCTCTTTACCCTCTATACAGTACTTCCTTCCTCCATACTTGCCCCCCTCGCTAACCCTAACTCTAACCCTAACACTAACCCTTCCCTCCCCCACATTATGTGTCATCCTCCACTTATTAGCGATATCATTTGTCCTGTAGTTTTTTGAGATTGGCTTATCTCACTTAGCATGATATTCTCCAATTTCATCCATTTGCCTGCAAATGCCATAATTTTATCATTCTTTATGGCTGAGTAATATTTCATTGTATATATATACCACAGTTTCTTTATCCACTCATCAATTGAAGGGCATCTAGGTTGGTTCCACAGTCTGGCTATTGTGAATTGAGCAGCTATGAACATTGATGTGGCTGTATCTCTGTAGTATGCTGATTTTAAGTCCTTTGGGTATAGGCCAAGGAGTGGGATAGCTGGGTCAAATGGAGGGTCCATTCCCAGTTTTCTAAGGAATCTCCACACTGCTTTCCAGAGTGGCTGCACTAATTTGCAGCCCCACCAGCAATGTATGAGTGTACCTTTCTCCCCACATCCTCGCCAACACCTATTGTTGCTCGTATTCTTGATAATCGCCATTCTAATTGGGGTGAGATGGAATCTTAGGGTGGTTTTGATTTGCATTTCTCTTATTACTAGAGATGGTGAACATTTTTCCATATGTTTGTTGATTGCTTGTAGATCTTCTTCTGTCAAGTGTCTATTCATTTCCTTAGCCCATTTGTCCACTGGATTATTTGAATTCTTGGAGTAGAGTTTTTTCAGTTCTTTATAGATTCTGGAGATTAGTGCTCTATCTGAAGTATGATTGGCAAAGATATTCTCCCACTCTGTAGACTCTTTCTTCGCATTGCTGATAGTTTCCTTTGCTGAGAGAAAGCTTTTTAGTTTGAATCTATCCCAGTGGTTGATTCTAGCTTTTATTTCTTGTGCTATGGGAGTCCTGTTAAGGAAGTCTGATCCTAGACCAACAAGGTGAAGATTTGGACCTACTTTTTCTTCTATAAGATGCAGGGTCTCTGGTCTGATTCCGAGGTCCTTAATCCATTTTGAGTTTAGTTTCGTGCATGGTGAGAGATATGGGTTTAGTTTCATTCTGTTGCATATGGATTTCCAATTCTCCCAGCACCATTTGTTGAAGAGGCTATCTTTTCTCCATTGCATATTTTTGGCCCCTTTGTCTAGTATGAGAAAATTGTATTTATTTGGGTTTGTGTCCGTGTCCTCTATTCTGTACCATTGATCTACCTTTCTATTTTGGTACCAATACCATGCCGTTTTTGTTACTATTGCTTTGTAGTAGAGTTGAAGATCTGGTATTGCAATACCCCCTGTTTCACTCTTCCTGCTAAGGATTGCTTTAGCTATTCTGGGTTTCTTATTCTTCCAGATGAATTTCATAATTGCTTGCTCTATTTCTGTAAGGTACGTCATTGGGATTTTAATTGGAATTGCATTGAATTTGTATAGCACTTTAGGTAGTATGGCCATTTTGACAATATTAATTCTTCCTACCAAGAACATGGAAGATCTTTCCATCTTCTAAGGTGTTCTTTAATTTCTTTCTTTAGTGTTGTATAGTTCTCATTGTAGAGGTCTTTCACCTCTTTTGTGAGATTGATTCCCAAGTATTTTATTTTTTTCGAGGCTATTGTGAATGGGGTAGTTTTCCTAATTTCTCTTTCTGAAGATTCATCACTTATGTATAAAAATGCGTTGGATTTATGGGCATTGATCTTGTAACCTGCTACTTTACTGAATTCACTTATGAGTTCTAAGAGTTTTCTGGTGGAATTTCCAGGTTCCTCTAAATATATAATCATGTCATCAGCGAACAGGGATAGTTTGAGTTCTTCTTTTCCAATTCGTATCCCTTTAATTTCTTTGGTTTGTCTAATTGCTCTGGCCAGAGTCTCAAGAACGATGTTGAATAGAAATGGTGAAAGAGGGCATCCCTGCCTTGTTCCAGTTTTTAGGGGGAATGCTTTCAGTTTTTCACCATTTAGAATGATATTAGCCATGGGCTTAGCATAAATGGCCTTTACAATGTTAAGGAATGTTCCCACTATCCCTATTTTTTCTAGTGTTTTGAGCGTGAAGGGATGCTGTATTTTATCAAATGCTTTTTCTGCATCTATTGAAATAATCATGTGATTCTTGACTTTAAGTCTATTAATATGGTGAATTACATTTATTGATTTCCTGATGTTGAACCAACCTTGCATACCTGGGATGAAGCCCACTTGATCATGGTGCACTATCTTTTTAATATGTTTTTGTATGCAATTTGCTAAAATTTTGTTGAGAATTTTTGCGTCGATGTTCATTAAGGATATTGGTCTGAAATTTTCTTTCCTTGATGTGTCTCTGTCTGGTTTAGGTATCAGTGTGATATTGGCTTCATAGAATGAGTTTGGGAGGGTTCCCTCCTCTTCTATTTTATGGAATACTTTGAGAAGTATTGGAATGAGCTCTTCTTTAAAGGTTTTGTAGAACTCGGCTGAGAACCCATGTGGTCCCGGACTTTTCTTTGTTGGTAGGCTTTTGATGACTTCTTCTATTTCAGTACTTGAAATTGTTCTATTTAAATTGTTTATGTCCTCCTCGTTCAGTTTAGGCAATTCATATGTCTCTAGAAACCTGTTGATGTCTTCGAAATTTTCTATTTTGTTGGAGTATAGATTTTCAAAATAGCTTCTAATTATGTTTTGTATTTCAATCCTGTCTGTTGTGATATTTCCTTGTTCATTCTGAATTTTAGTGATTTGGGTTTTCTCTCGTCTTCTCTTTGTTAGTGTGGCTAAAGGTTTATCAATTGTTTATTTTTTCAAAGAACCAACTATTTATTTTGTCAATTTTTTGTATTGTTTCTTTTGTTTCAATTTCATTGATTTCAGCTCTGAGTTTAACTATTTCCTGTCTTCTACTACTTTTGGTGCTGTTCTGTTCTTCTTTTTCTAGGGCTTTGAGCTGTAGTGTTAGGTCGTTTATTTGTTGAGTTTTACTTCTTTTATTAAATGCGCTCCATGAAATAAATTTCCCTCTAAGTACTGCTTTCATAGTGTCCCAGAGATTTTGATATGATGTTCCTTTGTTCTCATTTACCTCTAAGATTTTTTTAATTTCCTTCCTAATATCTTCTGTTATCCATTCATCATATAATAGCATATTGTTTAATCTCCAGATGTTGGAATAGTTTCTGTGTTTTACTCTTTCATTTATTTCTAACTTCAATCCATTATGATCTGATAGAATACATGGTAGTGTCTCTATCTTCTTGTATTTGCTAACTTTAGCTTTGTGGCATAATATATGGTCTATTTTAGAGAAGGATCCATGTGCTGCTGAGAAGAAAGTGTATTCGCTCTTGGTTGGATGGTATATTCTATAAATGTCCGTTAAGTCTAAATTATTGATTGTGTTATTGAGATCTATGGTTTCTTTGTTCAATTTTTGTCTGGAAGATCGGTCCAGTGGTGAGAGAGGCGTGTTAAAATCACCTAGTATTACTGTGTTATGGTCTATTTGGTTTCTGAAATTGAGAAGGATTTGTTTGACATACATGGATGAGCCACTGTTTGGGGCATAGATGTTTATGATTGTTATATCTTGCTGATTTATGCTTCCCTTAAGCAGTATGAAATGACCTTCTTTATCCCTTCTGACTAACTTTGGCTTGAAGTCCACATTATCGGAAATGAGGATGGATACTCCAGCTCTTTTGCTGAGTCCATGTGCATGGTATGTTTTTCCCCATCCTTTCACCTTTAGTCTATGGGTATCTTTTTCTATGAGGTGAGTCTCTTGCAGGCAACATATTGTTGGATCTTTCTTTTTAATCCAATCTGCCAGTCTATGTCTTTTGATTGATGAACTCAGGCCATTAACATTCAGGGTTATTATAGAGATATGATTTGGTTTCCCGGTCATTTGGTTCATTTTTTAAATTTTATTTATTTATTTGTTTGATACAACTTGTTTCCTCCTTTATTTGACAATTCCTTTAGGATAATTCCTCCCTTTGCTGATTTGCTTCTTTGTTTTTCATCTCTTCCTCATGGAATATTTTGCTGAGAATGTTCTGTAATGCTGGCTTTCTTTTTGTAAATTCTTTTAGCTTTTGTTTATCATGGAAGGATTTTATGTCATCGTCAAATTTGAAGGTAAGTTTTGCTGGGTATAAGATTCTTGGTTGGCATCCATTTTCTTTCAGGGCTTGAAAAATGTTGTTCCAGGCCCTTCTAGCTTTTAGGGTCTGGATTGAAAAGTCTGCTGATATCCGTATTGGTTTCCCCCTGAATGTAATTTGGTTCTTTTCTCTCACAGCCTTTAAAATTCTGTCTTTATTTTGTATGTTAGGAATTTTCATTATAATGTGCCTTGGTGTGGGTCTGTTGTAATTTTGTATATTTGGAGTCCTATAAGCCTCTTGTGCTTGGTTTTCCATTTCATTCTTCAGATTTGGGAAATTTTCTGATATTATTTCATTGAATAAATTGTTCATTCCTTTGGCTTGTTTCTCTAGGCCTTCCTCAATCCCAATAATTCTTAAATTTGGCCTTTTCATGATATCCCATAGTTTTTGTAGATTCTGTTCATGATTTCTTACCATCTTCTCTGTTTGTTCAACTTTGTTTTCAAGATTAAATATTTTGTCTTCAATATCTGAGGTTCTGTCTTCCAGGTGTTCTATCCTGTTGGATATGCTTTCTATGGAGTTCTTAATTTGGTTTATTGTTTCCTTCATGTCAAGGATTTCTGTTTGTTTTTTTTTCAATATCTCTAACTCTTTATTGAAATGATCTTTTGCTTCCTGTATTTGCTCTTTTAACTGTCGATTGGTGCGATCATTCAATGCTTGCATTTGCTCTTCCATCTCATCGTTTGCTTCTCTGATCATTTTAATTATGTACATTCTGAACTCCTTTTCTGTCATTTCTTCTGCCATGCTGTCATTGAGTTTTATTGATGTAACATCTAGATTTGTTTGCAGCATTTTCTTTCCTTGTTTTCTCATATTGTTCAGGTATCAGTGGACCGCTGAGATATTGCAGATTTCCTCTATTGACTTACAATGTCCCTGAAGATTTCTATATATATCCCCCCTTAGCCTTCAGTAGCCTGAAGTCTTGGAGGAAGTTGATAATGCGGTGCTCCACAAGGAAGCTGCCTCTCTAGGAGTGGTGGCCTTCAGGTGGGGTATAATCCCTGCTAGTGGGCAGAGGTGCCTCCACTTGTTGACCAATGGTCATCCAAAGGGGACCTAGGCTACGGGCTGAGGCAAGGCCTGTTTGGGCCTGAGTCTCTAGTTTTACCGTCCTTGTGGGGAAACTTCACCCGGCAGGGAAGACTCACCCGGTGAGGAGGTCTCGCTGGTCAGTACCCTCCTAGAGGTTCCCCTCAATTTACAGCTACCGCCTGGGCTGGGCTGCCTTCCTCTGCAAAGTTCCCAGGGGCCCAGCCCTACCTCCTGGGCCTGGGAGCCTCACCCTTCGCAGATGAATCTCCTTAGGCTGCCCCTCCTCAGAGAATCTGCCCGCAGGCCTGGAACCTTCGCTCCGCCCTAAGCCTGTCTCTGTGTGGCTCTTCCACCAAGAAGCCTCCTAGATCCTGGGACCCTGCTCTGCACCTAATCACCTGGCTATGCGGCCCCTCCTCTGAGCAGCCACCTGGGGCCCCGTACAATCGCTCTGAGACCCAGAGACCCGCCACACGCCTCTTCCACCAGACAGCCGCCTAGTATTCCGGTGCGGTCACTAGGAGTCCAAGAAACTCACTGCGTGCCTCCACCTCCCACCAACCACCCGTAGCCCTGGGCAATCAATCACTCCGAGTCGAAGTGACCCTCCCTGTTCCTCCTCCTTCTCCAGATAACCCCCCGAGTGTTCAGGAGCGATTGCTCTGAGTGGCTCTGAATCCACGTGACCCGCTGCACGGGTCCTCTGGGCAACCGCCCGGAGCTCTGGTGCGGCCACTCAAGACCAAGCGACCCACCACGCTTCTCCTCCAGGCAGCCCACCTGTGTTCAGGTGCTGTCACTTTAAGTCCAAACAACTCACCACTCGCCTTCTCCTCTGAGCAGCCGCCTGGAGCGCTAATGCAGTCACTGCGAGTCCAAACGACCCACCGCGCTCCTCCTCCTCCTCCTCCGGGCAGGCTCCGGGGTTCAGAAGTGGTCTGAGTCCAAACAGCTCGCCACGCAGCCCCTCCTCTGGCAACTGCCTGTAGCTCTGGTGTAGTCACTCTGAATCCAAGCGGCCTCGCTCCTCTTCCTTCTCCTTGTCCTCAGGGCCGACCCCGGTGTTCAGAAGCAGTCGTTCTGAGTCCAAACAGCTCGCCACGCAGCTTCTCCTCTGGCAACCGCCTGTAGCTCTGGTGCAGTCACTCCGAATCCAAGCGGCCACCTTCCTCCTCCTCCTCCTCAGGGCAGGCCCCGGTGTCCTGAGTCCACACAGCTCTACTCGCCACTCCTCCCCTGGGCAGCCGCCAGAGCCCCAGTGGTTGCTCCGAGTCCCAGCGCTGTGCCGAGCGGCCTCCTTTTCGGCACTCCCAGTTGTCCGAGTTCACTGCTCCGGCGGGGGGAGGGGCGTCTCGCCGGCAGCTCTACTTCACAAAGTTCCCTGCGTTCCGGGACCACCGTCCCATCCGGGACGCCTTCCCAACGGGTGAGAGTCACCTGGCTGCTTTGAGTTGGTCTCAAGTGTCTCAATATCTCCTCTTTTGAATCCTGAGTCCTGGAGCAACATGAAATGCAGCCACCCTCTAGGCCGCCATCTTGAAACCCCCGGTGTAGAGTTTTTTGAGTTCTTTATAGATTCTGGAAATTAGCGCTCTATTTGAAGTATGAGTGGCAAAGATATTCTCCCACTCTGTAGGCTCTCTCTTCACATTACTGATAGTTTCCTTTGCTGAGAAAAAGCTTTTTAGTTTGAATCTGTTCCAGTTGTTGATTCTTGCTTTTATTTCTTGTGCTATGGGAGTCCTGTTAAGGAAGTCTGATCCTAGTCCAACAAGTTGAAGGTTTGGACCTACTTTTTCTTCTATAAGATGCAGGGTCTCTGATCTGATTCCGAGGTCCTTGATCCATTTTGAGTTGAGTTTTCTGCAGGGTGAGAGATAGGGGTTTAGTTTCATTCTGTTGCATATGGTTTTTCAGTTTTCCCAGCACCATTTATTGAAGAGGCTATCTTTTCTCCATTGCATATTTTTGGCCCCTTTGCCTAGTATGAGAAAATTGTATTTATTTGGGTTTGTGTTCATGCCCTCTATTCTGTACCATTGATCTACCTGTCTGTTTTGGTTCCAATACCAGGCCGTTTTTATTACTATTGCTTTGAAATAGAGTTGAAGATCTGGTATTGCGATACCCCCTGCTTCGCTCTTTCTACTGAAGATTGCTTTAGCTATTCTGGGTTTCTTATTCTTCCAGATGAATTTCATAATTGCTTGCTCTATTTCTGTAAGGTACATCATTGGGATTTTAATTGGAATTGCATTGAATCTGCATAGCACTGTAGGTAGTATGGCCATTTTGACAGTATTAATTCTGCCTATCCAAGAACATGAGATCGTTCCATCTTCTAAGGTTTTTTTTAATTTCTTTCTTTAGTGTTCTGTAGTTCTCATTGTAGAGGTCTTTCACCTCTTTTGTGAGATTGAGTCCCAAGTATTTTATTTTTTTCGATGCTATTGTGAATGGGGTAGTTTTCCTAATTTCTCTTTCTGAAGATTCATCACTTATGTATAAAAATGCATTGGATTTATGAGCATTGATCTTGTAACCTGCTACTTTACTGAATTCACTTATGAGTTCTAAGAGTTTTCTGGTGGAATTTCCAGGTTCCTCTAAATATATAATCATGTCATCAGCGAACAGGGATAGTTTGAGTTCCTCTTTTCCAGTTCGTATCCCTTTAATTTCTTTGGTTTGTCTAATTGCTCTGGCCAGAGTCTCAAGAAAGATGTTGAATAGATGTGGTGAAAGAGGGCATCCCTGCCTTGTTCCAGTTTTTAGGGGGAATGCTTTCAGTTTTTCAACATTTAGAATTTTATTGGCCATGGGCTTAGCGTAGATGGCTTTTACAATGTTAAGGAATGTTCCCACTACCCCAATTTTTTCTAGTGTTTTGAGCATGAAGGGATGCTGTATTTTATCGAATGCTTTTTCTGCATCTATTGAAATAATCCTGTGATTCTAACTTTTAGTCTGTTGATATGGTGAATGACATTTATTGATTTCCAGATGTTGAACCAACCTTGCATCCCTGGGATAAAACCCACTTGATCGTGGTGCACTATCTTTTTAATATGTTTTTGTATGCGATTTGCTAAAATTTTGTTGAGAATTTTTGCGTTGATGTTCATTAAGGATATTGGTCTGAAATTTTCTTTCCTCGATGTGTCTCTGTCTGGTTTAGGTATCAGTGTGATACTGGCTTCATAGAATGAGTTTGGGAGGGTTCCCTCCTCTTCTATTTTATGGAATACTTTGAGAAGTATTGGAATGAGCTCTTCTTTAAAGGTTTTGTAGAACTCGGCTGAGAACCCATGTGGTCCCGGACTTTTCTTTGTTGGTAGGCTTTTGATGACTTCTTCTATTTCATTGCTTGAAATTGATTTATTTAAGTTGTGTATGTCCTCCTCGTTCAGTTTAGGTAATTCATACGCCTCTAGAAAATTGTTGATGTCTTCAAGGTTTTCTGTTTTGTTGGAGTATAGATTTTCAAAATAGCTTCTAATTATGTTTTGTATTTCACTCGTGTCTGTTGTGATATTTCCTTGTTCATTCCGAATTTTAGTAATTTGAGTTTTCTCCCTCTTTCTCTTTGTTAGTGTGGCTAAGGGTTTTCAATTTTATTTATTTTTTCAAAGAACCAACTAGTTATTTTGTTAATTTTTCTGATTGTTTCTTTTGTTTCAATTTCGTTGATTTCGGCTCTGATTTTAACTATTTCCTGTCTTCTACTACTTTTGGTGTTGGTCTGCTCTTCTTTTTCTAGGGCTTTGAGCTGTAGTGTTAAGTCGTTTATTTGTTGATTTCTACTTCTTTTGTTGAATGCGCCCCATGAAATAAATCTTCCCCTAAGTACTGCTTTCCTAGTGTTCCAGAGGTTTTGATACGATGTGTCTTTGTCTCATTTACTTCTAAGAATTTTTTTATTTCCCTCCTGATGTCTTCTGTTATCCATTCATCATATAATAGTGTATTATTTAATCTCCAAGTTTTGGAGAAGTTTCTGTTTTTTATTCTGTCATTTATTTCTAATTTCAATCCATTATGATCTGATAGAGTTCAAGGTAGTATCTCTATCTTCTTGTATTTGCTAACAGTAGCTTTGTGGCATAAAACAGGGTCTGTTTTAGAGAAGGATCCATGTGCTGCTGAGAAGAAAGTGTATTCGTTCTTTGTTGGATGGTATATTCTATATAAGTCGGTTAAGTCTAAATTGTTGATTGTGTTATTGATATCTATGGTTTCTTTATTCAATTTTTGTTTGGACGATCTATCCAGCGGTGAGAGAGGTATGTTAAAATTGCCTAGTATTATTGTGTTGTGGTCTATTTGATTTCTGGAATTGAGAAGATTTTGTTTGACATACATGGATGAGCCAATGTTCGGGGCATAGATATTTATGATTGTTATGTCTTACTGATTTATGCTTCCCTTAAGCAGTATGTAATGTCCTTCTTTATCCCTTCTGACTAATTTTGGCTTGAAGTCCACATATCTGAAATGAGGATGGATACTCCAGCTTTTTTGCTGTGTCCGTGTGCATGGTATGTTTTTTCCCATCCTTTCACCTTTAGTCTATGGGTATCTCTTTCTATGAGATGAGTCTCTTGTAGGCAGCATATTGTTGGATTTTTCTTTTTAATCCAATCTACCAGTCTATGTCTTTTGATTGATGAGTTCAGGCCATTAACATTCACAGTTATTATTGTGATATGATTTGTATTTCCAGTCATTTGGCTCATTTTTGTTTTTTGACACAGCTTGGTTTCTCCTTTATTTGGCTATTCCTTTAGGCTAGTTCCTCCCGTTGCTGATTTGCATCATTGTTTTTCATCTCTTCCTCATGGAATATTTTGCTGAGAATGTTCTGTAATGCCGGCTTTCTTCTTGTAAATTCCTTTAGCTTTTGTTTATCATGGAAGGATCTTATTTCATTTTCAAATCTGAATGTAAGTTTTGCTGGGTATAAGATTCTTGGTTGGCATCTGTTTTCTTTCAGGGCTTGATAAATATTGTTCCAGGCCCTTCTAGCTTTTAGGGTCTGGATTGAAAAATCTGCTGATATTCTTATTGGTTTCCCCCTGAATGTAATTTGATTCTTTTCTCTCACGACCTTTAAAATTCTGTCTTAATTTTGTATGTTAGGTATTTTCATAATAATGTGCCTTGGTGTGGGTCTGTTGTAAGTTTGTATATTTGGAGTCCTATAAGCCTCTTGTACTTGGTTTTCCATTTCATTCTTCAGATTTGGGAAATTTTCAGATATTATTTCATTGAATAGATTGTTCATTCCTTTGGTTTGTTTCTCTAAGCCTTCCTCAATCCCAATAATTCTTAAATTTGGCCTTTTCATGATATCCCATAATTCTTGTAGATTCTGTTCATGATTTCTTACCATCTTTTCTGTTTGGTCAACTTTGTTTTCAATATTAAATATTTTGTCTTCAATATCTGAGGTTCTGTCTTCCAGGTGTTCTATCCTATTGGTTATGCTTTCTATGGAGTTTTTAACTTGGTTTATTGTTTCCTTTATTTCATGGATTTGTTTTTTATTTTTTTTTCAGTATCTCTAACTCTTTATTGAAATGATCTCTTGCTTCTCGTATTTGTTCTTTTAACTGTTGATTTGTGCAATCATTTAATGCCTGCATTTGCTCTTTCATCTCCTCCTTCAATGCCTGCATTTGCTCTTTCATCTCCTCGTTTGCTTCCCTGATTGTTTGAATTATGTACAATCTGAACTCCCTTTCTGACATTTCTTCTGCTGTGCTGTCATTGGGTTTTATTGATATATTATCTAGGTTTGTTTGGGACATTTTCTTTCCTTGTTTTCTCATATTGGTCAGATGTCAGTGGAACTCTGTGATATTGCAGATTTCCTCTATTGGCTTATAGTGTCCCTGTAGATTTCCAGTGTATCACCTCCCAGCCTTCAGTAGCCTGAAGTCTTGGAGTAACTTGATAATGCAGTGCTTCCGACGAAAGCTGCCCCTGGCCTGCTACTGGTTCCAGGGTTTGGAGCTGGCTCTGTGTGGAAAGGCTCTAACTGGGGGGCCTGCTTCGAGAAGCTGGCCGTGTGGGAGGAGCCCACCGCTGGAGTGCCCAGGGCTGCCTGGAGAAGACTCTAGCTGCCCTGCCCTACTCTAATAAGCCTCCCAAATCTGTGCCTGCTGCCTGGGCCGAGCTTCACCGGGTGGGGGAAACTCACCCCGTGGTTCTATTTTAGTCCAAGTCTCTCAATACCTCCCCTTCTTGAATCCTGAGTTCTGGAGCAACTGGAGATGCAGTCATCCTCTAGTCTACCATCTTGGATCGCCAAGCCATCACTATTAACTTGAACAATCGTGTTCTTAGTAGTCATCTTAATTTGGAGTGGGAAATAGGATAAGGAATGATCAAAGTCTGAGCAAAGGATGGTTGCAAGGATCTACTTTTATACTGAACTTAGGTATTGTCCCTCCAAGGGCCCATATCCTGATTGAACCCCTGAGATAGTGGGTGCTGGGTGACAAGGACTGGGTCTGAAAAGTTTGCCCATTCAGGAGGCATTAACGAGTTGCCTCCCGCTCCAATGCAGGTATGATATGGGGATGGTTCCAGACCATACAGTGTCTCCCATGTGCCTCTGTCTGCTGGGGCAGAGGAAGTATGACTCTTTAGGACTCTGGAAGAGGAGTCAGACTAGCAGGAGATGCAATAAACCAATAGATACAATGACTATAGTTGTTCTGTAGCATGGCACATGTATTCCTAAAAGGAATCCCTGCATAATGAAATTTTGCCTTCCAAAAATATCAGGGCTATGGGAGAAATAAAGTTGAAGCAGAAAACGAAAAACTTGTATTCTTGTGACACAATTCTAAACATAAATTTCTAATAAAGGAACACTATAGCACATGGAGACTGAGATTTTGAAAAGACATGAAGTTTTCTTGGTTGAAGTGTCCATAGTGAAGGGTTGTGGCTTTTGAGTTGAGGGAGCCCCATGTGAGCTATAGGGAATTTCCAGCTATGTAGAAGGATGTAACCTATTGTCCCGTTTTTAATTTATTTGAACTGGCTTAAAAGAGAAACTCAGCTTTTATTGGTTTAAGCATTCCCTATTAATGAAGTCTGGACCTGAATTTGAGTGTAAGATATGAAGTTCTCTCTTCCTGTGTGAGGTTAGCAGTCATTTCCAATCCACTGAAAGTGATTTTCAGTTGTCAGTTCTCTGGAGAGGAAGTGATTATTGGGAAGTTAATATTAAGCTCATTTTGTTTGTTTTCTGTGTTGCTTCCTATGATCATCACATTTTTTTTTTTTTCTTGTTTCAAAACTTTGCAAACACTGCAAGTTAAGTTACAAAGTGTGCTTAGGTGAAATGGGATAAGCAATATCAGGGGCAGTATAGTCTTCCCAGGTCTTTATTATGCTCAGCAAGATGGCATTTTTCATATTTACTTGACATTAACCAATAGTGCAACAGTCACCTGATAAACAATTGCTTATGAACAAATGACTTTAATGATTTGATTCCTTGTTTGCACTAATTTGTACATTAGAAGCACACATTGAAACAGAACCTATCTATCAGCTTTTTGTACTTATAAAATTCTTGGAATAATTAGGATTTATTTTTCTGTAAGAATTTATTACTTTAAAATAATGTTCTGGCCAGGCATTGTGGCACATGCCTGTAATTTCAGCAACTCAGGAGGCTGAGGTAGGAGAATCACAAATTTGAGACTAGCCTTAGCTACGTAGAGAGCTCTCAAAATTAAAATTAAAAAAGGGCTGTAGGTATAGCTCAGTGGTAAGAGCGCCCCTGGGTTCAATCCCTAGTACTGGAAGCAAAAAAGCTCTCTTTTGTTTCTTCATTTTACTTTGATAGGAGCTGCTATTCTAGTGGTACAGTTTGTCCTCTTCCCTCAGGTAACAGTCTCACTCTGAGTCAGTTGTGATTCTTATTTGGCTATTGTGGTTGTATTTTCTCAGAGTAGGTATGTAATTATTATGCTGTTTTGTCACTTTACCTCTGTGACCAGCCAAGTTAACTTACTGCTACCCATGTCAGCTCTTACTGTAACAAAATACCTTACATAATCAATGTATAAAAAGGAAAGATGTATTTTGGCTCAGTTTTGGAGATTTCAGTCCTTGGTCTGTAGCCCTGATGCTTTTGGACTTGGGGCAAGAAGCACGTGGTAGAGCAAAGTTGCTCTAATCTAAGTGCCCAGCAGGAAGATGAAAAGAACCAAAAGAGGAAATATGGAACAGTGCAGAGGGTTAGTAAATAGCACCACAGGTGTCGCAGGGAGGTTTCTAGGGATAGACAGGCATTATTCTGTTATTTTGGAGTCACAGGACCAAAAAACTATCTGGAACACAGAAAAAGATGATAGTTTGTAAACACTTGGGGCTAATTACTCCATACTGAGCTGACAGGATGAGCTTAGCTGAACGGGAGGTTAGATGGAATAGCCAGTAAAGGAAAAGTGAAGGTGGGCTTGTTCGCAGGGCACAAGAGTGTTCTGGAACTTGAGAAAATCCAGAGATGGCATTTTTTGGTACTTCCAACAGCAAAGCTATATTCAGGGTCTCTGTTTTTATTAAATGCAAAATTAAACAGTTATACAAATAAGCAATTTTATTCCAATCATTACATAATGAAACAATTCTATAAAGTAATGTGTCTTATTTGCAGTTTCCTGAAGTTGTTTCACTGTTCAAGGGCAGAGAAACTCATTAGGAAGCAGTCTAAATAACTTCATGGTATTTTCTGTAATTTTCATTCTATATCCGATAATCTTCAGGTCTGAAAGACAAAAAAATAAAAATTAAAAATTTAAAAGGAAATCAACATTTTCTTCTTCATGAATCATTATTTTCTCCTGGCTGAGGAAGGAAGATTATTTCTCCCATTGAAAATGAAAGTTAACTACTCACTGAAAATTGTCTATAAATATTGCATCCAAATATCGGATATAAAAACACTAAAGCCAAACATCACAAAGTGGAAGAGT
Source organism: Sciurus vulgaris (assembly GCF_902686455.1). Classification (NCBI taxonomy): domain Eukaryota; kingdom Metazoa; phylum Chordata; class Mammalia; order Rodentia; family Sciuridae; genus Sciurus; species Sciurus vulgaris. The sequence goes on from NC_136461.1 coordinate 192,821,451, forward strand.
AAAGTGACAATTCTGAAATTCTTTTGAAAACAAAGACATGGTCATCTTGTGCCTATATATGTATATAATAACTTAATAACTTAAATTCTTTGTATCACTTTTGAATACTCTCTCATTAAACCCATCTCACTATGATCTCCAGGAGTTTAACATTCATATAAAATATAGACTTACCTTACAAATGCAAATTTTGAATGTGCAATTTCCCTATTTATAGTATTTTATCATTTGCTAGACTTAATTTTCATTATTATACATAAAACAACATGAATGTCTAAACACCAGGTCTTTGACATTTTTTCAAACATACAATGATTTTCCCTTATTTATATACTTAAAGTATATAAATATTACCTATTTTATAATAGAAACCTGAGAATCACTTTCCTTAGTACATTAAAACAAAGAAAAATTTAGGAAAGTGTTAAATCTAACAATAGATAAAACACAACAGAATCATAACAGATAAAATGAAGAATTATAAAATGCCCCCAAATTTAAAGTGTTCTGTGGGAAACTGTCCTTATTTAGCAGAATCAGACTAGGTTGAGCCATGTGATGGAGGCCTGGCTTCTAGGAACTGCTGGGAAGTATGTGGAGATGCATGGCAGTGGTTCCATATCCTTCGGGAATTTTCCCCCTAAGAGTGTGGCTCCCCTAACTCCACCCTGTCCTGCCCATCACAAAAGCAGCTCCTCCCAGTCCTGGCCCCCTTTTACCTGCATTTTATAAATAAAGGAGAGTTGGGCGACTTGGTTGTTCTATGGCCAGACTATCACAACCCGTCTCTCATAAAAAGAGTATTGGCTCTCGTGTGTTTATGAGTAGATAAGTTTTCTGGGTAATAGAAAAACTGCCAACATCCTCCTCTGGCTGCCAACCCTTTCTTCCTCCATGAAGGACATGGCAGAGAGGACCCCGAAAGTGTTCTGTTATCTTGCAGTAGGATATTTACAGTTACTAACTCTCATGAAATTTTCTGAATGTATTTGTTACTATCTAATACATTAAACAGACATTCTTGAAACAACTATAAAAATCTTAGTTTGAGTTCCTTTAAAAAGTAGATTAACTCTATTTGCCCTGAAATGACTTATCTATTCCCTTTCCACATTTACAGTCTATTTTCTCAAATAGAATACTCAAGATTATCAGACAGCCCAGCTAAGAAGACCAACAGTATACTGGCTGAGTAAAAGAACTATATTACAACTTAAAATTGTTTATTGTTAAACTGAGAACCACAGGCACTGATCTGGGAAGCAAGCCAGGTATGCTTCATCCTATCAGCCATCTATAACAACAAGAGAAAACTGTGGCATTTTGTCACTGTGTTTTTGAAATCTCTTTCCAAATGTAAAAACTGCAACCACAGTCTGAGAAATGACAATGGGATATGCTAGCTGAAGTGGCCCCAGTGTGTACCCATTTAACCTTTGCTATTTGACTCAATGCAATCAAAGCAGCTCCTATTTAAATGACACCAGTACATTTGAAGAAGCAATTTATTTTTATCCAGCTGGTTCAAATAATTGCAGAGGAGCTGGTGGTGATGCAACTGGAAAGAAATCTAATTTCCCACAAGAAATCTCTGCAATTCCACTCAATAAAATTAAATGTGTTTAGTCAGTCACTAGTTGTTTCCACAACAGAGATTAGTTAATTTGTTACGTCAAAATGAAATGACAATTCCACCTTTTAGTGGAATTCAGAAGTAGAATTGGAAATGTGGGAGAAGGGTATAATCTGCCAGGTAAGGGCATGTGGATACTGACCTCAGGGCAAGAGGGGCTGGATGAAGCCCTGATTTGTCGCAAGCAGATTTTTTTTAGAGGAAGGGAGGAGGATGAAGATGAGGGTTCCCTCAGGGTGACAGCAGTGGTGAGTGAGAAGAAAGGGCAGGTTCAGAATTTTGGAAGCAGAAGAGTCTGGGGGTTGGGTGGAAAGAGGGAGAGGAGGGAAGGGGTCAGAGAGGTGAGGGAAGGAGGAGCTACTGCAAGATGATGATTCAAAGCCATTTACTAATTTGCAGCTTGAAAACCTCAGTGAATGGCTGTGCTATTTTTCAGGATAGGGAACAGGACTGATTTTGAGTATGATGAAATCTGGACATGGTAAGTGGCTAGAAATTTGAGTTTGGAATTTAGGAGCTAAGGCAGAGAGGAATAAACTAAAGAGTCTCTAACAGATTTCCTGTCTTCCATCTCACTTCACCATATCATGTGACCTTGCTTAAAACTGTCAATGGCCCTCTCTTGCTTAGCACAGTTCAACTACGATCCATGACATGGCCTCAGCTCACCTCTCTGAGTCATTATATCCTGTCTTTCTGCACCCCAGTCCCTCCACACTGCTTGCTATTTCCCAGATAAAAACCTCCACACTGCTGGATTTGACTCAGGTAATTGAAATGTCCTCTGCTTGGAATGTCTCTTATCTTTTCTTTGCTGGCAAACTTGACTACTCTTTCAAAAGTCACCTCAAAGGTTACATCTTCTGGCAAGCTCTTCCAACTCTCCCTTTCTAACCCAGGCAGGCCTCTTTTGTCTGGAATTTCCAGATAATTTCATGTGTACTTCTACTACAGTGTTTCTAAAATTATACTAGCTTTAACTTGTAAATAACTTGTGCTGAATGCTTATTAGGTGCCATGAAGTATAACAACTACTTCAGGTTAATTATTTTACTTTATCCTCACAATCACTTTGAAAAAAAGACATTGCTATTAAACTCATTTTTCGCTGACAAAAACCTGAGTGGCTCAGTAACTTGTTAATTATACAGAGCTAGGAAGCAGATGACAGGGATTTGACTGGAGATCATGTGATTCCAGTGCTTGCAAGGACCATTTTATTCCATCTGACTCCTATTAGGCTGCCAATGCCTTTGGTGGCCGAGTCCCATCATGATTGATCTTACATTCCCAGCAACTAGCATAGTGCTTGGCAGAGTATGGATGCCTGGTAAGCTATATGTCATAGAGCACAGCTACTGCCTTAATATGCCACTTTGTTTACAAATCCATCCTTTCCTCTTTCTCCTGACACATAATCAGGGTCTGTTCTGCTGATTAGCTTGCTCCCGAGGAGTGGGTGAGGGGAAAGTATCGCTAAGGGACTAGACTCTTTAGACACCGGCACAGCTATAAACATCATTTCATACTGGAGGCAATTAACAGTATATGACTTCAGAAAGTTCCCGTGTGGGGAACCTGCACTAAAAATGACTGTTTTTCTCTATCAAACACAAACAAAAAGAAGCACACATATAACTTATTTGCACTGCTTACTCCCTTTCACTAAAAGAAGGAAACATAAAATAATACAAGAAAGGTGAGGGGAGAGCTATTTACCTTGTGTTTCTCAAACTCGAGTGGGCACACAGATCTCTGGGGCTCCTATGAAAATGCACCCTGATTTCACTTAGTCTGCAGAGGGCTCATGGATGTGCCTTCCTAATATGCTCCCACGAGACACAATGCTGGTTCATGTCCCTCACTCTCCAGCAAGTGTTCAGCTCAGACCTCAGACAGAGCTCCTCAGATGACAGAGGAAACAACTTCTTGACGATGTTTGAAAATAAAAGAAGTACCTTCAGTAAGTCACTTATATAACACTCTGCTCTGCCAAACAGAAGCAACAGGCTTCCTCAGCTAGAGATGACTCTATTTGAGATACAGTACCTTTCCTGGCTCTTCACCTACCAGAGGACTACATTCATAAGCAGTATTTTGCTTTTCTGATAACAACAATACCTAACTTAATGATAATAATAACCTGTAAGAGGTTGGCTACTGAAATTTCTTTGGTGTCCATCATCAAAGAAAGATTAAAAAATGTAGTTCAAGTAGCTACAGTATCAAGTAAATTTCATTATATTTAGGTTATTTAAAAGATGGGAGCCCATGTGATAAAAATACATAATCAGAATTGGAGGGTTGGGGATATAGCTCAGTTGGTAGAGTGCTTCCCTCACAAGCACAAAGCCATGGATTCAAATCCCTAGCACCACAAAAAAAAAAAAAAAAAAAAAAAGAATTGGATTCTCAGATTACCTTGCTTACATATCCATCCTATTTTATCCTGAGATCTGCCTAAACTCTTCATTACATTAAGTAATTTGTAAGGCAAAAAACCTGGCTGCTTTTCATATTTTCATGCTGCTTAAATGTTTGAAACTTTACTACAATGACTTGAATTTCTGGCAGAGGGATGATGGGTAAATTTATATTCTACATTTGCCCTAGTTCTCTGTAAATCTTTCAAAGAACAGAACCAATTTTCAAGTTTTAAAAGACATTGTGCAATGTTAACATATTTGTAAATGGCAATAGTGATCTTAGGTAATCCCTTTGGAGAGAGATTTCAAATGCTGTTACAGAAAGTAATACCTATCAATTTTTACATATTTTGATGGGAGTTATAAAAATTACTCCTTGACAGAAATATAGGTTGTATTTTAACAAAATTACCATGATCTTTCTTTAGACATATAATATAAAGTATCCAAATTTAGATATGTAAGTTGCATTAGAGCAGACTATTAAATTTCTACTTTAACTATAATTACCAAGAAAGTGTTAAGCAGCAAAGATGAAAATATAGACCATAACAAATTAAAAATCAGTTTCTGTCTTTTACAGAGGATTTGATTCTGTCTATTCATTTATGCATTCATTCATTCAACACATATTTATTGATTGGTCAGGTGCTGCTATAGCCAACAGGAACAGAGTAGTGTGAAGAGAAAGACACGAAAAGGAATTAGAGGTTGATACATGCTACAGTGTGGATGAATGGGAGATTGTTATGTAAATGAAATAAAAGAAGCTAGTCACAAAAGACCAAATATGGAATTCCATTTTTATGAAATGTCCAATACTGGCAAATCTACAGAGAAAGAATGTGGATTAGTGGTTGCTTAGGACTGGAGGAGATGGGGGAATTGATGGGTGACAGAATAGGGTACGATTTTTTTTGAGATAATAAAAATGTTCTAAAATTGATTATAGTAATGGTTGTACAAGTCTGAATATGCTAAACACCATAAACTCATTTACTTAGATGGGTGAATTATATAATATCTGAATATCTCAATAAAGCTGTTACCAAAACAAAACAAAACAAAAAAAAAAAAAAAAAGAGAGAAAGAGGGCATTTCCTAACAGAGGGATACTAATGTGTAATATATAATAGTTATAATATATAATAAATTTTATATAATTCATTTATTATTTACACACACACCTGTTTTGACCTTTGAAGAGAAACGTGTAAGTTTTCAACTTTCATATGTACTTAGAATATACTTGGGAAATTAATAAATCTTCCAAGAATTGTCTAACATGAGATTTTCTTTAATTCATTCTCTATCAAATGTTTCATAGCAACAATCTATTTGGCCAATAATATTCATCACCAGCAGAAAACTGCCTTTGAGCAAAATGACTTTTAAAAAATTACCTTATTTTGAATGAGGAAAGAGATTTTTAAAAGGGCTTGTCTGATCTATAAAAAAAATTCTAGTATGCTTGTAATAGCTCAAAAATTGTTCAAATCACACCACGTCTCATGTAATTCTGTTTTGTATGGTAAATCCTTTATCACACACATCTCTGTGCAAAACACTGCCTGACACTCATGAAATTAATAGGCACACCTCAGAAATGCAGTTTTAAATTTAGAATATGGAAATGACAGAGGTCAATGTGTTTATATTACTCTGAAAATAGGGTTACTTGACTTCAGAAAAAAATTTTAGATTTTAATGGATGTTATAAACTGGTGGGAAGAATGAATGTAGTTTGCAAATAAAAGGAACCAAAATACTGAGCACAGGATTTATGCTACAGTTCAATTAGTGACAATATATTATTTGTATTAACATAATTTATTTTCTAAATAAAAAAGCATTCACATCTCAGTTGTAAATCTAAGAAACTGGGCATAACTTAAGTTTAATAAATCTCAAAAATATTTTCTTCTTCCTTAGTTCTGGTCTTTGTTAGTGTATTACTTATTCTAGAAACCATTTTAAAGACTAATAAAAACTGAACAGTGAAATAATCTGAAAAAAACAATAAAAAAGTCAGTTTAATTGAGTTTTAAGTTACTTCTATTGTGTAGACAGAATTAGGCAGAATAAACCATTCTAGGAAGTCTGAAAAGTGTACAGTTTCTATATCACAGGGTTCTTAAAGGTGTTAGCAGGACAGGGAAGAGTGGAAATTAAATCTTCAGTGATTTAAGAGTGAATTTAAATCTACAGTGATGGCACTTTATATACATCTCCCAAAGATACTCAGCTTTCTAATACCCTGATCTTATCGTCCTTCTAAAAAGACTAAAATCACATGATTGTTTATCATTTTTAAACTTCAAATTATTTTCTTTAAGATGGAAAAGAAGTGCCATTACATTCAATTTCCACTTTTAAATATCAGAATCTATATTGGCTAGAGCTTATAAATGATCCGTTTTTTGTTGTCTTAAATAGATTCCTTTTTTATTTTAATAAGCAGTCCTGATCTGTTCATATCAAAGAAGAATACCACTTAGAATACCCAATTTGAGCAAACTCAGCACTGAAAATACTGAGGTCTATGGCTTAAGCCAATGCTGAGCTGGTTGAAATGGATGGGAAAGTTGGAAAGTAACCTTGTTCCCCAAGTCCAGCTAATAACTTCTGACTGTAAAGAGCAGCAAATTAAGTTAAATCTTCTGGGAAAATGCCACATGACTAGACTAACATAAAATTATGGAAAATCTTAAAGCTGTCCAGACCCCAGCTCCAAGGGGATTGGAAAAGGTAAAAATCCTTCACTGTCTTTTAAATCCCTAAAGTACTCTTCCTAAAGGTATAGGTAAATTTTTTTGCTTAGTATTCCTTAAAGTGAAACTGTACACTTTAAGGATTAATAGCTTTCATATTAGGGAGTATGCACTAAGCTTAAGTCCTTGCTCTCTTCTAGAGCTGCAGACTGAGCAGAGTGCTCATCGGTGCCCTTTGCCAGGGTTACAGTGCTCAGTTCCTAGAGCACTGCTTTCCTTAGCTGGATGGATTGCCCATTAAACTCTCTAATCCCAGTCCTAATCCTACCCACAGGAAAGAAATCACAGGGCCAGTCGTGAAATCTTCACACCTCATCTTCCCCACCTGTCTCTCCTTTGTAGGAATACTCAGTCAAGAGTGAACACCAGGGCTGGGGATATAGCTCAGCTGGTAGAGTGCTTGCCTTGCAAGCACAAGGCCCTGGGTTCAAATCCCAGGCACAAAAAAAAAAAAAAAAAAAAAAAAAAAGAACACCAGGAATATGGATTTTCATTATAATTATGTATTTTCAAACATTTATTGATACTGAAACTTTTCACCCTTGTTTCTCTATAAAAGTTGAGTTTTGCTTAAAATAAAGCATTACTGAGTTAATGAGTAAGAAATGATGAGAAGCAATGAGTTGAAATTTCCCACCTATGTAGAGTTTCCTAAGAAGCTCACCTAATTTTGTAAAAATCGGAAATAAAAAATTTAAATAACTTGTTTTATTTTTAGCATACACACTAAAAAATTTACATTCCAATGATAGCATTATAATTTTCATGATTATTGGGGTTTGAAATATGTTGGTAAAACTGCAGCAGTTATGGGAATAATTATTGATAGTATTAAAATGAGTTGTCCATTTCAACGTTAATAGTTTAAGGCAAGTGAAGTGTAATGAAAGAATGGTCCTGTTGTTTTTCCTCTTCTTTCATAAAAAGAAATTCTAAGTGCAGACCCCACATCACCACTTGCGCATGGCAAACACACATCTACTTTGTACCGCCAAGAGAAATAAAATATTTCAAAATATTTTCTTGCAAAATTCATGTATTCATGAAATGTAAAAAATAATAACATGCCAAGTATATTCACTAACTTAAGAAGTGATGAAGTCAGAATTGGGGACAGGAAGTTAGTGTAGAAGTAAGAAATTGGGTCAAATCGAGGAAATTGAGGCCATGAAAGCCATCTGCATCTGGAAGTTGGAGACTGCCCCTGGGAGAATGGAATATCAAAGACCTCTGGAGCCCATTGATTACCAAATTTACCTGCCCTTGTCAAGGACTACAGGCAGGGAGCCGCTAATTAATGCCTCCCCCCCACCCCCATCTGCTCCTCACCTTTTTTGCTAAGTCACCAGGCAACTCCTGGGCCTAGAGGAGTTGCAGGGCACGCTCACTTCTTGGGATTCTAGAACATCAGCCATGGCCTCTCCCTCCCGGGAGAAGTCTGTATTATTACCTTTAAATAAAACCTGCTTAATATGCTTGCCTTGGTGTTCTTCTCTGATGTTATACTTCAACACCTGAGGAAGCAGAACTCGTCACCTGGTAAATGGCGGTTATCAGTGAGATGAATGGCCAATACTACCCATATGGAAAAATAGTTTTTATTTATTTATTTTTCTAATATTGTTTTTAGTTGAATATGGAAATAATGCCTTTACTTTATTTATTTATTTATTTATTTTTATGCGGTGTTGAGGATCAGATCCAGTACCTCACATGAACTAGGCAAGCGCTCTGCCACTGAGCTATAGCCTCAGCCCCGGAAAATTGCTTTTAAAAATAATATTTATAAATTTATCCTAAATATCTGTTTTATTCTTTATCTTTCCCCATACTTTAAAAATGACTGAACAATAAATAACTAGCAAAAAAAAATCTAACATGATGAAATTAGAGCTGAAGAAATACAAGTTTTGTGAGTGATTTAAAATAATTTAAATTCTCAACTTTGGTAGGTTTCATTAAGATTAAAACAATTCTGCTAATCATCCACAGGACTCAAACCTTACTCTGACAATTATTACTATTGCTCAAAAGCTTCTAACCTCTCATAGAAAAATTAATAAGCTTCCATTTTACCAAAAGTTAACAGAAGTCCCAATGATAATGTATACATTTATATTATAAACATATTTTAAGTTTTACTGCTAGGAAAACAAAAAATAAAGGAAGCTATTTTTGTGTCTGTTTACTTGTGGTGAAATTCAGGGATATCTGTTCCAGTCAAGCCTCTGCAGATTGACCATCAGATATAGTTGAATAAATTCCAGTTAGTACATTCCAAAGGAAGATTATATTCTTGGCTTAGCTATTCTGGGTGGAGCAAAAGCATATTTTAAGTAGGTTTCTCCTCCAGAAGGAGAAAATATATTTCTTCCCATAAAGGCAAACCTTCCAATAATGAGAAATTCCATTTACAATGCAGTGAATGGTATGGTGTATCAGATATTTTAATTCTAAATTCTAAAGTATATATTTACTATTAGATCTTTAGGAAATAATAAACAATGAAGATGATTTAGTCCAATAAGTTACTAACCACATGTGTCTACTGAAATTAAATTTATTAAAATTACATAAAATAAAAAGTTCAGTTCCTCACTTATACATGGCCATGGTTCAAGTGCTCAGAAGCCACATGTGGCCAGTAATTACTGTATTTAAAGCTCAGCTAGAAAGCATTGTCACTGCAGAAAGTGCTACTGGATAGCCTTGATCTGAAAGATCAATTTCTTAGACAAGGTTTTTGGTTAACCCAAAAATTACTTCTTTTTTCCTGGTCACACGCTTTTCATATAATAAAGGCTAACTGGACTTGATGTCAGCTCCAGTGTGCAAAGAGAGTGAAATTTTGATAATTTGTACTAAATGACTAGTATACCTTTACTGTGATATACCCTTAAGTTTCAATAAATGTATATCCACTTTAATAGTCTGGAAACAGAAGTTAACATATGTTGTGTGACAATTTATGAGAAAAATCTCAACTTTAATAAAACATAAAGGAAAGCCTGGTGTTTAATGCATATTCCTGTCACAGGAAAATCTGGAATGAAAAGAAAGGACAGGAAAATCCATTTCTGGAGTAGTAACTAAAAATGCATCAAGTCCGTCTAAAAGTCTCCTTAACAGTAACTACAGAATTGCCGTTCCTAATTCTATTAACATAATGAACAGTCATCTTTTGTTTTAAAACATAGAAAGAATTTCTAAGTATTGTAATTTCATTTGATTATAACACTAAATATAATTTGTTGTGAGTGGTTAGTATATTATCGTACTGCTTTGATTAAACTGATTTGAAGTACACTTCAGAATTCTCTCTCTCTCTCTCTCTCTCTCTCTCTCTCTCTCTCTCTCTCTATATATATATATATATACACACATATATATGTAAAACAAAGTTCCTAATGTGGTCACATATTTAATGGCAACTTTGGTAATTCTAGTTAAAAAAAAAAAAAAAGATATAACGACCCTCTTGGCTAGGAATGCACACTCATTTATGATGGTATTTCTTTAAGAATATGTGACATACTTATATTTACAGAATTTGTTATAGGAAGGTAACTTCAAGAACAACTTTTAAGTAATTTTTTAGTATATAACTTAGTAATATTTGAGAACAGCATATAACTTAGGTGCATTTGTATAAAATACATTAGCAAGCATGCTAAAACAATATGGAGTTTGTAAAAGCAAAAATATTCCCTATAAAAAACTTGAACACTTCCAGTGTGCTAAATTTTTGCACACATTAGCTCACTCCTTATTGCAATCCTCTGATGTATGAATTAGCTCCATTTTACAGTGGAAGATACTGAGTTCAGATGAGGAAACAGACACAGAATGAAAACACTTATGAGTACCTGCAACGTGCCAAGTATAAAGAGCTGGGATATAAATTCTGAATCAGATGTTGCCTCCTTCACCCTTAAAGCTGTTCAGTACTTAGAACATCCCCAACACTTAGTTGTGTTTGGCACATTTAATATTTGATAACCAATATTAACAAGGAACACTCAGCAAAGCAGCTGCAAGCAGGACCCAGGAGCTAGTCATCTTCAGCTTGAATCCTAATTCACCACTTAAAAGATTTTAGGCATTATTTTCTGTGTCTTTATTTTTTCATTCAGAAAAAAATGGAGATAAAAATTGTATTAGCTCATTAGTTTGCTCAGAAACAGGTTGTTAATACATGCAAAGCACACATGTGCTTTATTACAGCTTGTTATTTTTATTGCTATTTATGCAGTTATAAACATGAATATAAATAAATGAGATTATTCTGTATAGTGATACAGGCTGTGAAAACATTGTGTTTTGCTTCATATCGTCTATATATTCTTTTCTAATTTCACTTATAAAAGCTGATAAAGGAGATTCTATGTCTGCACTAATTCATTCGATAAATATTTGTTGAGTGCCTGCTTAATGTGTTGGGCACAGTAACCAGAGTTAAACAAGACGAGCATGTAGTTCCCTTATGAAATCTAGTTAAGAAAATAAGACATTAAGTAGATAATCACACAAATATTTGATTACATTAGAATAAACACAGCAAATGAAAAGCCAAGTGTACAGTTAGACCCCATAACGGGGAGACTAAACCAGTTCAAGGAACTGGTTGCATTGTGTGAGGAGTGACGTTTAAATGCTCTATCTTCTGTATATCCCAGGCAAAGAAGCTTGGAAACAATTAGATGGGAGATAGCCTGTCAAATCTAAGGAGATTTATGGATTTTAGATAGAGGAAATTGTATGGAAGAGAGGGAAAAGTTTTTGTTTTTCTCTCTGGACGAAGGCTAAAATTCCAGAATTAATGACTTTTCATTAGATGATATTCTTGGCTTTCAAAGCAATAAGAAAAACAGAATTACTTCGTTTTAGGTTGATGACAATGCATTTATCATTCCAAAAGACTATAGTCTATCCAGGTAGGGCAATCCCAAATGAAATACCTGACATCATCTTTGCACTTACCTAGCGAGATCTTTAAAGTTCTGACATTTAACATCTGGAGTTCATTTGTAAGTAGTAGCTGCTGAGTTTTTAAGGGAGTAAAAATATGAATTGGCTCTTCCCACCCCAGAGGGTCTTATCGTTTATCGTTCAGACACCAAGGGTACCAAGTTCAACTTTCAAAATAAAAAAAAGGAAGAAAGATGAGAGAAAAGACACTTACGGGGACCACACTCTCGGGAAAGACTCCACTTCTTCCTGGGTGTACTCATCAAGACGTTTTGGAATTTTCCTAGGCTGAGGAAGCTCTTCCACTAAATTCTTAAGAATATCTTCTGGAATATCCTATGTTAAACACATTTGAGACTTAATTTTCTTAAAACATCTTTCTTAGTAATAAATTAGTAATAGTATTAGGAAATAAGCAAAAAGTATTTATAGAATAAGGAGTATAATCTTCAGTATACTCTGTCTAAATCCCTGAAAAGTACAACTGACCAGTGATACAAGTAATTGTATCACAAAAATATGCTTTGCCCAGTCCAAAAAGTATACCATGTAGTGCTTGCTTTGGCAGCACATATACTAAAATTGGAAAGATACAGAGAAGATTAACATGGTGCCTGCTCAAGGATGACATGCAAATTCGTGAATTGTTCTATAGTTTTTAAACCACACAGATTTTATCTCATTCCAGTCAGAATGGTAATTATCAAGAATACAAGTAACAATAAATGTTGGTGAGGATGTGGGGGTAAAGGTTCACTCATACATTGCTGGTGGAACTGCAAATTGGTGCAACCACTCTGGAAAGCAGTATGGAGATTCCTCAGAAAACTTGGAATGGAACCACCATTTGATTCAATTATCTCACTCCTTGGCATGGACCCAAAGGACTTAAAATCAGCATACTATAGTGATGCAGTCACATCTATGTTCATAGTAGCTCAATTCACAATAGCTAAGTTATGGAACCAACCTAGGTGCCCTTCAGCAGATGAATGGGTAAAGAAAATATGGTATATATACACAATGGAGTATTACTCAGACATAAAGAAATGAAATTATGCATTTGCTAGTAAATGGATGGGAACTGGAGACTATCATGCTAAGTGAAAGAAGCCAATCCCCCAAAACCAAAGACCTAATGTTCTCTCTAATATGTGGATGCTGACTCAAAACAGCCAGTGGGGGGCAGGGATGAGGTATGTGGAGTTTCACTGGATTGGAGGGCAGGGAATGGGGGGACAGGAAGGAAATAGGAAAGACAGTAGAATGAATCAGACATGACTTTCTTATGTTCATACATGAATATATGATCACTGCAACTCCACAATAATGAAAAGTCACAAGAATGGGAAGTAATACTCCATGTATGTATGATATGTCAAAATTCATTCTACTGTCATGTAGAACTACAAAGAATTAAAAAATAATTTAAAAAATATATACCATTTAATTTACTTCCCTTTTCAATTATAGGAAGGTGCTGCCTTGATTCATTCTCATACTTTCTCATCTGATAAACGTATGTGCTGGGTCTATTGTATCCAGTGCCACTACCTTTCAATTTGTACTTCATGTTAGTGATAAAAAAAAAAAAAAAAAAAAAAAAAAAAAAAAATTCAAAACTAAAAATCTGCTGGATCTTTATAGACTGTTTATTTATCAAAGAAACATTTACTGAACTCTATGAACCAGAAATTATGCTCGATGCTGAGTATATAAAGAAAAATCAAAGATCATAACCTCTAAAGGCTTACTATTTCCAGAAAGTCATCTCTCAGCTTAAATTTGTCATGATAAAGCTCTAACTTCCGTAAGTATACTAGCATCCTTGCTCCTAGCTTGCCTCTTTCCTCATATCTCCCCACACTCTTTAAGTTTCTGACCTAACCACAACTCATTTTTCATGCGCTGGTTTGAACTCAACTTTGTTGCCTTTATTAGTGGCATTTCCTCTGTCCAGAACTACTTCCCATCTATTATATACCCACATGCTCATAAGAATGAAAAGATGGAAGCCTGGTCTGACCATGGTAGGCACAATGACTGCAGTGGGGAAAACAGAAGACAAGGAGAAGAGATAGGCAGCTATTCCAGTGACCAAAGTAAGATATAAAAAAAGACTGAATTAGGGGAATAAAAAGTCAATCAAAGAATAAAGTATATCAACTAAGAGACACTAAAGCATAGGAATTGGACAGACTAAATAAAGGGAATGGTAAAATGAATAAGTAACTGTCAAATTCTCCAAAAGCCCATATGTTAAAAGCCTGGGTCCCCAGGATGGCTTGAGGGCAGTGGTGGAGCCTTCAGGAGGTGGGGCCTACTGGGAGGACCCAGGTCATTGTGGGTGTCCCTGAAAGGAAACTAGGGACCTCAGCCTCTTCCCCTTTTGCTTCTCAGCCGTGAGACGGGGTAAATTGTTTGCTCTGCCATTGTGCTCCTTATCATTGCCTGCTGGTATACCACCAAGGCCTGAAAGCAATGGGTCCACCTGATCATGGGCTGGAATCTTTAAAACCATAATTCGTAATAAATCTTTTTTCTTTATAAGTTAATTATCTCCAGTATTTTGTTATAGTGACAGAAAACTGACTAAAAAACAGTAACCAAAGGAATTAACATTCATATTGTGCCCATGACACAAAAATAAGGCAGCTAGCAAAGGGAAATGTGTTATGAGACTGGATGGATAATTAATTTTTATGAGACTCTTAAAATAATGGTCCGATATCAACATGGAAATGTCCTATGGGCATTTTCACAAGAAGAATAGACAATTCCTTTTTTTATGTTACTGTGTGTACCTAGAAATTTTCAAAAAAGGTGTGCCACACAGTACATTAATAGCTCTTTGAAGAGAACAATGTTACAAATGGAGATCAAATATCTAGCCACGGACATGGTAGCAAATCAGACAATTTCGACTAATGAATATATCTTAAGAGTCAGAATAAAATTTTATAATAGCTTCAGAATCATAGAGCTCTACTGTGCTGTGTGTTCTAAAACCTACTGTAGCAAAAATTTTAATAATATTTAACATTTAAAATGGTTTTTTAAAATTACAATTTGCAAAGGCTGGGTAACTAACAGCAGGAGAAAACACATAAGATACTAATGATAATGTTTCTTCACGGAAAACTATTATAGCAATACTTACATCCCTTCTACTACTACCATTATTCCTCGGATAGTCAAGTCTCTATGAAAAGTCTGCAGAAAATTAGAGGATGCCTGGGTATGTGACATATTGTTAAAAAACATTCAGTTTTTACTTATATGAGGGGTGGAATGAGACAGACATCATTCCCCTGCCCTTTTTTTCCTCATAGAGTTCAGGTCAAGTATGTTTTCAAATGTCCTTGTACTGGGATTTTTCTGATTGTTTTGTTATGATAAGATTCAGGCTAAGCATTTTTTGTGGATGCTATATAGTTTAAGTATCTAGTACTACACAGCAAGAGGCACAAGCTGTCAGTTTGTCCCATATCAAAGAATATACTAGATCACTTGGTTATTGTGGTGTCTACCAGACTTCGTTAATGCAAAAGTATCTTTTCCCTTTCAAATAATTAGTACTCTGAAGCATGACATTTTCAAAGTCTGTGAGCAATCTTTTACCCAATGGCTACAGAATATGCTGGTAATGGTAGGTTTTCTAATTTGGTATTTCTTCCATGTTTTCTACATGACACTCTTCCATAAAGAGCTTTTCCTTCTTCAGAAGAGAAGAAAAAATATAATAAATTAAAAATAATTTTTGGACTAACATGGTGAACTTACGGATTTTTGTTTTTCACTAATGTAATCCATTATTACCATTTACTTAAAGACTCACCAAGTCCTGAATTTGGTCAGTGGGCACCACCAAAAGCTGGCTGTGTTCCTTTGATACTTCTTCCTAATTTTTTTAAGCCTTAATTTCTGTTCATTTCTAGTATTTTACTATCATATAGAATACAGACATGATAATCTGCATGTGTGTACTCCCTAGTAAGTGTTCTTTCTCTGTTCTACACAGATCTAGAATCAGGGCTGATAGCTCAGCTGGTAGAGTGCTTGCCTTGCAAGCACAAGGCCCTGAGTTCGATCCCCAGTACCGGAAAAAAAAAAAAAAAAAAGAATCAACTACTCCAAGGAGAACTGCAACCCTTTTAACAGAGAATAGCACTTGAACTGGGCATTAGTTGTGCTCATTTTTATTGGTGCTGTCATTTTATTCTCTGAATATGTAAAAATTTAACATGGTAAAACTTAAAATAGAAGAAAAAATTCTCTAAAAGGTATTCTCTGAAAAATTTCATTCTCTCTCTATTCCATTCCATTTCTTTGTATCCATATTTCAATAAGCAGTCAACTTCATTTTCTCATTTATTTTTCCAATTTGTTTATGCAAAAAATAAGTAGTTATATGCATATCTAAGTACATAAGAACATATATGTATATAGCCAAAGAAAAGGTAGTAAGCAATCTACATTATTTTTCATCTTGTTTTTCATGTAACAGTATAATTTGGAAAATGTTACTTATTGAGTTTCAGAAATATCTTCATTCTAAAAATAATGGCACAAATACTCAATTATCTGTACATAGCGTAGTTTATCCATTTTCTTTCAGTAAATGTTATTATTTTTCTTATTGCATTAGAAGTAAGGTGAAAAATAATTTCATACATGTGTATCTTTAGGATCAATTACTATAAATGAGATTGCTGGATCAGGGATGAATCTTTTCAGGTATGTACTTTTGTTAAATATTACCTAATTTATAGAATGCCACCAATAGGTTGTACATGTACTCCCACCAGCAAGTGTGAAGTGTCTGTTTCTCTGTGGTTTTGATGGTAAAATGTTTCATCTGAACATTTACATGTTCATTTCTAGGGAAAATGATACATTTATTATTTTAAGTAATTTATTGTTCAACTGAACTACCATGCATATTTAAAACATCCACACACAAACTTATCCTGTAAATGGAATAAATATTTATTAATAATATTTACCCTAAAAAATCTGTAAAGTACAATCAGAAATAGGAATTTAACTTTTTGTGATTTCGTGAACCTTAGATGATGATAGTGTACCTGAACATGTTACATCACAGGTAAAGTGACTAGTGCAGAATCATTTTACTCATTTGTAATAAAGCAAGGCAATAAATTAATCTTTTATAAAAGCACAAATAATTTACTCAATATGAATAATTACTCATACATTGTTTAACCTTATAAGAAAGAAAACAAGTAGCTTGAACAATCACTATCACTTGATAATCTGGAATAAACTTCTATATTATTTCTCCAATGCAACCACAAGGACAACAATTATAACTATAATGACAGCAACTGATTTAAGCAACTGCCAGGGCCTGTACTAAGCACTCCACAAATGGATTATTATAACCCTTACAACAAACTTATGAAGTAGTTATTATGTTCATTTCACAGTTTAGTAAACAGGGAAAATAAGTAACGAGCCCAGGCAGTCTCCAGAGGTTACACTCAAATATTTTATTATAGAACCCCTAGTGTTTCATTAAATTATACTATTAAGGAAAGTTAAGTACTTTAATAAAAATTATACTTTTTTTCCCCCAAGTACTTTTTAGATGAGTAAATTTTGAATAAGAACAAGAATTCTTAAGTTAACTCACAGGAAAGAATTAGCAACCACAAATTTATTAATTCATGATTTATCAGAAGTTCGCCACTGGCCACACAGAAAGTGAACTAAATGAATACTTTTTCCATTGTTGATTGAACTATTAATGAGGAGTTCAATTTAACAGGGGCTCTCATAGTTCCTTGTTCAAAAACAAAACTTGTAAGACTTTGAGTTTTAGTTCAACGAGGGCTCATTTTATGGTTTAATATAGGAGTAACAATACTTTATATATACAAATTAAATTACAAAAATATGTTAGAAGTTGAGACAAAATTATTGAAAATAAGTTGATGGCAATTATTTGAAATGAAGAGAAAATGTTTAAATGAAAATTTAGGAAAGGTATCATGACCAAAGACCACTGACTTACCTCATCTGGAAAAAGATGCAACCTCTGCATCATTGTTCTTCTATGAAGGTTTTTTGGCAGCATGCCATAAATAGCTAATTTTACAATCTGAAAAACAGATATGCCTATGAATCAGTAATAAAAATCTGACTTGGATAGAAAGAAAGCAAACACAATCAGAGATGGTGATGAAAACTAGTGGCTAAGATTCAGCATGAATACAGGAAAGAAACAGACCTAGTAAATATCTGGAAGCAACTAAAAAGGAACTTATTATTTTGTATGTTATGATATTCTTTAGGCTTTATTTGTTTATTGTTTATTTAGAAAAAAGACAAAAAGAAGAGATTAAAAAATAACCCATGTATGTGCCAACTTCAGATAGCATAAGAACTTCTCTAAGCTTATGAAAGAACCCGTGGCTCAAGTAATCTATCACGCAAGTTAGATCAGAACTTAGAGGGCCTTAATCCTGTTTTCTCCAGGTGGAGACCAGCAGGTTTGCAATTCATAGACTAAGCCTGACTAAATAGTTAAAAGACTGACTCTGGAAGACATGGCGTACAATAATCATGCTTAACATTAGTTGAAAATTATTTTATGTATGATGGTCAGTGTATTATGTTTTAAATCTTATTTATGATGTTGTGAAGTAGGTACTATAAGTAGCTTCATTTTACAGATAAGAAAACAGTGAGGATAAGGCGCTTCCCCAGTTTTATGTATCTAATAAATGGTAATGTGGGAATTCAAACCCACCAGTCTAATTCCCAGAACAGATACACAGTTTCTGCAATCATATCTATAATATGCTTCTCTCTGTAACCTATCAAGATAACAAAGTCCCTTTCTCTACCATACTAGCTCCTAACTTTCACATGATTTATTTCCCCCTTTTTAAGTTATCCTCTTTGTTGGTCTCAATGTGAAGGCCTCACCCTGTTTGCCACAATCTCCTGGGAGCCTCCTTAAACAAATATTTGCAGTATACAAATAAACTGCAAACTCTTCATGAAAGTACTGAGACTTCTGGAGTGCTAAACTGATTTTTATCATTTGTAGTTATATTTCAAGAGTATAATTTGATGTGTTAAAGCACTAAATATATCAGAACTTAGTTGCATTATATTAGAATTTTTTACACCTTTTTTTCTCTCATCAAATCAGACTACATACTGAAGCCAATGGTGTATCATACATGTTTTCTATGTTAGTGCTGTTAATACTTTATGTTCTAGAGAATGTAATGTAGATTTATACTGTTAAAATTAAACCCAATTAAAAATTCATTTCCTTAGTGACAGAAGCCACATTTCAAGTGGACAAGTGACACATGTGGTTAGTGGCTACCATACTTGACAATGCAGACAGAACATTTTCACCATGGTGGAAATTTCTACTGAACAGCATTGATATAAGTATTACTATTTAAATTTTTTTATCTTTTAAAACTCATAAGTACGACTAATAATGTTAAGACTTCTCAGCATCTTTTCTGGATCAGCAAGTTGTTAGATCCTCTGAATATCATTGTAATAGTAATTGTATTGGTAGAGTTATATGACATTGGTTTTCAAGACCATAATAAAACTTAGTTGTATTTATCTGAATTACTAAGTTGATATTTTAAAAACATTTTTATTAGTGTATTATAGTTATATGTAATAGTGGACTTCATTGTGACACATTCATACATGCATATAACATAATTTGCTCTATTTCCTTACTCAGAACTTCCCTTTCCCTCCCTTTCTCCCCTTTCATCCCCTCCCTCTACTGATCTTCTATTTATTTACTTTATAAAAAATTGGTGTACTATAATTATACATAAAAGTGTGATTTGTTGTGATATAGTCATACATGCACACAGCATAGTTAATTTAATTATTCTATTCATTTTCTATCCCTTCCCCTCGATTCCCTTCCACTATTTCACTGTTCTCCTTCTATTTTGATGGTATCCTCCTTTTTTACAAACCAATGCTAATTAGCACATTGTAGTTGCTGGCGGAGCGTTCTGTTTGAGACAAACATAGTGTTTGAACTAGCATAAGATGACTGACCTCTTCCTTAACAAGCCATTTTTTTTTTTTATCAAAATACAAAGTTAAAATTTAGACTAAAAATTTTTTTAATGAAGTAATAATGTGAATGACCTTAACTCTGAACTATTTTCTAAGTCTTCATCATTCTTTAATGCATTTCAACTTTTGTTCAAAAAATGATTTGAAACAATTTCTATTAATGTTATCAAATGCCAAATTCTTAACATTAAAAAGTTGAACTATACTGCCTCCTAGTGTAGAGCTAATAAGCCTGAATGAAGCAAAAGCTAAATTTTAAACTTATAAAAAATATTTATAAAGGATAAAATTAATTTGTTGTAATACACATGGTATATATATCATATATAAATAAAAAAAACTGATCAACAAATTTGAAAAAGAACCAAATAGTAAGACTTCAAGAGAAGGAGGAAAAAAAAAAAAGGATAACTCAATAAAAAAATTGGATTAGACACAGGTAAAAACATAATTAGAGAACAGGTCTAAAGAAATCACTGAAACTGCAGCGAAGAGACAGGGAGACACAAAAAGTGAGAAGTATGAATCATTCAAAATAAAATGCAACAATCTAAGTATAATCAGTTTTTCAAAGGGAAAGAACAGATAGTAAAGAGAATCAATCTAGAACCAATCTAGAGGATGTAAGAGCTGACAAATTTCTAGAACTGAAGACACTAATTCTCAAATAAAATAAACAAGATCCCAAAAGAAATGTATGAAAACCAAAGCCAAAAAAGAAAAAGAAATAAGATTTTAAAAGTAGACAGAGGGCTGGGGAGATAGCTCAATTGGTAAAGTGCTTGCCTTGCAAGCACAGGGCCCTGGGTTTGATCCCCAGCACTGCAAAACAACAACAACAACAACAACAACAACAACAAAAAGTAGACAGAAGAAGACACAGTACATACAAAGAAGCAAATTAACTAACATTTGATTTATCCATATTAAAAATAGAAATCTATATAAATAAAAGCTTCAAAGAAATTGAGAAAAATAATGATTGCCCTAAAACTGCATATGCAGCTGATGCTTTGTATCAGTGGGTTCTGCAGATTCAACCAACTGTGGGTTGAGAATAGTTTAAAGAAAAAAATTACATGTACTTTTGTTCTTATTATTCCCTAGACAATACAGTATTTCAACTATTTATACAATATTTGCATTCTATTGGATATTATAAGCAATCTAGAGATGATGTCAAGTATATGGAAAGATGTTACGCTATATGCAAATACCATGCTATTTCATGTAAGGGACTTCAGCATATAAAAGGATTTGCTTATCCATGGGTATCCTGGAACCAATTCATAATGGATACCAAGGGACAACTATATAACGAAATTAAATTTTAAGAATGAAAGTAAAAATAAAGAAGAGAATTTTGACAAAAAGGATAGATCAGTATTAGGAGAATATTACCACAGGAATTTCAACGGGAAGTATGCATGGAAAGGAAAATTGATCCCAGAAGGAAGGATGAATTACAAGAAGAAACTGTAAGCAAAGGAAATCATTAAAAAAACACAAGCAGGATAAAACAATAACAAGAATATTGAATTGAAAGAGTTTTAAGAAACCTTGAATATAGAAAGCATGTAGGCTAGGAGGGTGGGGGGATGTTAAAAATGATTCAAAGTCCTTGATTCAATTAGGAGGAAGGTAATGATACTGATTAACCTTAGACTTACAATAAACAACTTCAATCATCCAAAAAAAGACAAGGGAAAGAAAATAAAATCTAATTCCATGCTGCTTACAACACACACCTATAATAGAAACAGGTAAAGTTTCAACAATGAAAAAATCATATATGAGTCAAACATACATGAAAAAAAAAAAAGGTGGTTGCTATAGCTATACTAATATCAGAAAAAAATAGATTTCAAGGTAAACCATTACTGAAGACAAAGGTCAGTAAATATTGACCTTGATTCATTCTTTGTAAAGATCACATATAATTTCAAACTTAAATTTATCTAACACTAAATCTTCAAAATACACAAACATAAAATTGTCAGACCTATAAGGAAAAATGACCAAATCCACAAACTGAGATTTTAGCAATACATTAGTAAATAAGAAAAATAAACAAAAGAGTTCTTTCAGTAAACAATAAATCAAGAACAAAAAACAAGACAATAAGAATATATGGCTGGAGCAACATAGCATGCTTGATAAAATATATATACACATACAAGGAAGTACACACATCTCTCTCTTCCCCCCAGAGTTTTTGCAGCAGACTCATCATGTTCTATCCAATTGTGCAGGCATCAAGAAATAAAAAAATGCATTAGAATTCTTTGTTAAGCATAAAACATAATAAATAGTAATTAGGAAACACAGAGAATCAAATGGTAATGGAAATAATACTTATTAAAACTTGTGTAAGATAGTTAAAGTGAAGAATTTGTAGAAGAGAAAGGAGATGAATCTGTCTTTCCCTAGATGATGAATAAAAAAATTCAACAGACTTACTGCTACTGGATCTTTCTGGTGAAGCTGAGCAGCGGTGACTTGTCTAAATCCACCTGGATAGCTATTTAAAAAAAGCAAACAGATTAAAACTGTTGTATTAAACAGATTAAAACTGAAGTATTGCCTTCTTCAGTTCATCATTCACTTAAGATAACTACTTCAGTAAATTATTCTTGCTTCTGGATACTATATTAGTGTCTTAAGAATAAATTAGTAATCTGTGCTATTTGAAATGGTATTCCCTTAAATGGCCAGCTCTCACTATTTCATAAATAGTTCTACATCTTGGAAAAATTTCTGGACATAACTGAATTTTAAGTCACTCATTCATTCATTCATTATGGGTAATCTATCATGGCTTGATTTAGAAAGAAATCGCAATGAGACAGAATATTTCATGTTCCCTGCCAAATTAGACAAAGTATATAAACTAGGGATTAAGTCTAAGGAAAATGGTTGTAGACCAATTGGTTTTAAAGTTCACACTATAAAGAGACAATGATCCTATTTTTTCTTAATAGTTGGTAAAAGGCCACTAAGAGTTACTTTGGGCTCTAAGTAATAAAATATTTCATTGTGTTCAGATCAAGTATTATGTGTAAAATGGATAAATTAAACTAGTTTTTGTTAGCAACTCCCAGTATAATTTTAGGCAATTTATTTTACCTGTCTTTATGATGTTACAAAAAAAAAAAAAAAAACCCTCAAAGATATCAGCTCCATCTACTTCACAAGATATCTATAAGTCAAATGAGAAAATACTTGTGACAGAGCCTAAGCAATTTAAAACAATCAAACAAAATACACAGATGTAATGGTTTATTATTGTGTATAGAAGAATGCAGTTTCAATGATTTTTAGGAAAGGATTAAAACTGGAAAACCAGAAAAACTTCAGATTACCCAAATATGATTCTTTTCATGAGTTTTTTCTTTCAATAAAATATAAAAACATTTTAAAGACAACTTAAGGAACCACATTGTAGGAATAAAACTTAAGAAATCAAATTTAGAAGTTCACTGAGAAAGATGGGCAATTTTCAAACTAATTTTATTTGCTTCATGGTATTTTAGTTTTAGAAAAACTGTCTAGACTTCTATTCCTGTATTCCTTCTCTCCATGGAAAAATATTTTGTAACTACTATGCTAAAGAATCTCTATTTTCAACACTGGGATGGCAAATTATAAAACATAACACCATTTATGCTTTTATTTTAGGAGTTTGGAATCCAGCCTAAGGATCTGGAAAGCTAATGCAAAATTCTAAGTAGGGAAATGACTTCAGTAATGCAATACTCAGTTGATTTTTACTAGTGAAAAAAAAACTGCATTTTTTTCTTCACCATAGACATTGTGGATAGATTAAGAGAAAACTTGTTTAAATTGTTGGTCATGGGATTTTTAATTATAATAAATCAAACATTTACTGAATGTCCATTATGCTGGGTACTGGGGGATGCACAGATAAATATGACAGGATTCTATACTCAATGAAAATGAGGTAATAAATTCTGTTGGAATTATGATAAATCATAGTATGCTATTATACAGTGACTAAAAATAACACATGCCAAAAGGTTCCCTGATGATTCTGTATTAAGTGAATGAAGATATAAACTTGGTTATATACAAAAATGTTAAATCATGGGAGTGATGATTCAGAAATGAATTTTAGTTCCTTCTTTAAATTTTCTATATTTTCTAAAATTATATTAAAAATTTTACAATTATAAGTTAAATTTTGAATACATAATTATAAGTGTTATGAGCATAAGAAAGTAGCATGTCCAAGGTTTAAGTAAGGAGCCAACAGAAAAAAACAGAAAGTGATTAACTCTATGGATTATGAGAAAATAGGGAATGTATCCCAGAAAAGAAGCCATCAGAACCAGTTTCTAATGAATAAATAGGAGATTTCCTGAGAAACATAGGAGGAACAACATACACAAAGACAGAGAGGTAAGAAATAGCACTCATGAGATACATTCTTTCTTTTAGTTGGTTAAAAGAAAGGGTTATAAAACAGCAGTAGTAATGTGGTGCCAACAATATGCGATGAAGTATGAATTTCCATCTTTCAGTGAGAAAGTACTGCTGACGGAGAGACACTACCAGTGATGTATACAGTAGTTGTTCACCATGGGCTGTGTTGTTTTCCTTCCTTTGCAGTAATACAGCACAGTAATTCACAGCATTATGTGTCAATAATTTCCTTTAGGCTTTTGTCACATTTTGTTATTCTGACTTTGCATATTATTTCCCAGTCATCTCTTGACTTCATAGAATTATTTTTATATGTGGAGATTTGCCGATAGCAGAAATTACTAAAGATGAATGTTAGTTTTTTTTTGTTAAGTTATATAAAGATTTTACTAATGTATTTTAAGGGAAAGAATAGGCAAAGGCCAGCTTGAGAAAGCAAAAAAGTTATTCTAAGCATTTAAGATTCACTTGGGTAAGAGATGAAAAGAAACACACCAAATCATTAAAGGTGAAAGTGCAGTTACAAATCAAAAAATGATTTTGATCAAGAATGGAAGATTAACATTCAGAACCAAAGGTAGATGATAATGTAAAAGGTATGCTTAATTAAATTTGCTCTTGATCTGAATTTGTGGATTAACCAATACATGAAATATCTCAAAATATCTTGAAAGTGGCAAGATAAAATTTAACAAGGAGCAAAGTTAAGGTATTGCAGTTGGGTTAAAACACAACTAAAACACGCATGAAGGAAGAGACATAATTGAACAGGAGCATGTTTAAAGGACTTGAGTTTTAGCTCCATTAGTCACCAGGCTCTGAAGAACAGTTCTTTTGCAACAGAAGAAAGCCTGGCTAAGAGGGAGAGTCTCATTGTACCACAAACCATTAGAATACATCCATGTGAGTATTTATTTAAGAGTGATACTGACAAACAAGAATGTATCACATGAGTGACCATTCCTTAAACTTCTTGTGAAATTTCAGGTATTTAAGGTGGTTCTGAAAACAGCAGTAATTAGAGGAAGGAGAAAGAAGTGAGAAGACTGACTAAAAATGAGAATAATTTTGATTAGAGAGGTTACATGAAAAGCTTGTAGGAAGTAAATACTCTTGGTAGTAGCTAATATTTGGCATAGTTTTATGTTTATTTTGATTGAGCAAATTATACATGTAATGAGTATAATTAGAATTTTTTTAAATGCTAATTTTTGAAAATACCTTTTTTCCTTTAAAGTAAGAGTGATAGCTAAATAACACCTTTTAACTATTTTTCTTGACAAGGGAAAGGAAATCTTACCCAGTGTGTGAAGAGTATACTTTTTGTTCCCACTTGTTTCCAGAAAATGCAATGTGTCTTGTGTTTATTATGACAACATGATCTCCACAGTCACCTAGATTTAAAAGAAATAAGAAAGACTTAGTGTGAAAAAATCAAAACCTCAAGAAAAAGTGGGCCTGAAAGGTAAGTTATCAAAGTCTAAACAACATATAAAAAAAGAAAGCAAGTCATAATACAACATCAAAAATCCCTGGACAGATTTCTGATTCTATTTTATAACCCCCAAGTGTTTGAAGTAACCCCTAAGAGTTGGCTGACTATTTGGGAAACCTCAACACTGGATGGTATAAGAAATTTTAATAAAGATGACAATAACAACACATTTTTTAATGGTGAACTCTTCTTTTTAATAATCTTCTCATAAATAATTACACTTCACTAAACATGTTTACATTAGTACCCTTAAGTATATGACATAAACTTTCTCTTACAAACAGCGGGGAAAATGAAATCAATATGTATATAAATATAAAAAAGTATGTTCTACCAAGAGAACAAAACACATTGAAAACAAATGTGAAATATTACAATTTTCAAATTTAAAGAACAATAAGAACAGTATGATTTTATGTTTAACTACTGGCATAAGGTTTTTCAACCACGTGAACTAGCTAAATTTAAAGTGCAACTTTCAATTTTGACTATAGACATAGTTGACAAGATAGATATCAAAATATAGGTATATCTGAGAAATTCAGAGTTCATGCAAGGGCAGATTCAGACACCTTTTAAGTGTGGTAGAAGTCTCAAGTTCTAAAATCTGCTTTATAAGCCTTTCCTGCTGATGAGTAATTCATCCATTCACTACTTACTATATATTGACTAATTTCAGATAGTATTGTTAATGCTGGGAATATAGCAATGAATGTTACCAAAAGCCCCATTCTTAATCTTACCTTCTAGTGGAAGGAGTTGGAAAACAAATAAATATACACTATGGCAGGAGCTGCTACAAGTAGGGGGATAGGCAATAATGGGCTAGTGGCATTATTAATTGGTACACATTTTGTTTCCTTAAACTTGAGTCTTCATTTCTCTTGGATAAATTTCTAAGTGTGCATTACTACACTGTATAGTAAGTTCAAGTTTAGTTTTATAAGAAACTGCCACTCCTTGTCCAGAGTATCTGTACCATCTTACATTTCCACCAGCAGCATATGAGTGATCCCATTTCTCTACCTTCTCATCAGCATTCACTATCAATTTGGTTTCCCTCGTGGCTTATATTGAACATCTTTTCACATGCTTATTTTCCATCTGTTCATGTATTTTAACCATTTTCTAATTAGATTTTTTTAATGGAGTTTCCAAAGTTTGTGTGTGTGTGTGTGTATATTCATATACATTCATTCTAGATACAAGTCCTTTTTTAGCTATGTGGTTTACAAATATTTTCTTCCACTTTGTGGCTTGTCTTTTTATCTTCTTTCCAGAGTCGAATCTTACAAGCAAAGGCTTTAGCACATTGGTTTTTAAACTGCACTTGTCTTAGAGTTGTCATACCTCAAGGACGAGGGGACAAGTATAGTACTGCTTTTACATACTGTAAGATGTGATGTGAAAAATGTTGAAAAAATATTTCAAATTAGTGATAAAAAAATAAAGGTTTGCTTTGGCTTTTATATCTGTTTCCAGTTTTGAAACGATGAATGTCCAAATGCCTACTTTGGTATTATTTTTGGTGTTCCTAAACTTGTGCATGCCCAGCGCCGACAGGTGATCACACAGTTCATCATAAAATCTGAGTGTAAAGCAGGTTGATAAAATTCACTACCAATTTTCAATTATTCACTTCCAAATGAGGTAAATATGACAGATATAAAATGAGGCAAAAATCTCCTTCAGCACTTTGTAGGATGATATTTTAGGTGTGAGGTGAGTATAAATGTATAATTTAGATTACAAAATTAAATGATTTGGTAGTTAACATCTGAAATAGACTGACAACTAAATACAGAAAAAATGTATTATACATCTTTATAAAGACCATAATAAACTTACAAGACAGAATACTAGAGATTATTTAAATCAAAGGTCTGATCTTTGTTGAAATGTGTGGCATGTTAGCATTTATAACGTTAACCTTTAAGAACTGCAAAACTTTTATTTCATTCCATGTAGACTCAGGGTATTTTAAGATAATCTAAGTTACTTTAGTAATACTAAAGAAAGGTTTCCCTCTGCTTCTTTTAAATGTTTGCTACAGTCCTTCTCAGTTAATTAATGTATTGAAGTCAAAGGAGCAAAGTCTTCATGAAAGTAAGTCATACTCCACAAATCACCACGTGCCCTGCTCTTTCTTTTGATTTATTAGTCAAACATTAAATATGTTGAAAAAGTTCCCAAGTTCCATTCAGAAGAAAGAACAGTTCTAGTTAGTTAGAAAGATGGGAATTCTTTTCCTGGTTTCACATCTTTTCTATCTTAACCTCCATTTCCAATAAAAATTAACTTTATCAGGGCAGAGGGGTTTAGCTTAGGGTAAACAAATTTTCTAGTGTGCATGAGGCCCTGGGTTTGAACCTCATCACCACATAAAAACAAAAACAAAAAAATTATAAATGGAAAGTTGGTTTCCCATAACACTTAACAAAGATCCATTTAAAAAACAAATTAGTTCGAATACCAAATGTATTATATTCAGATACATTATTGGTTAACTTTTAGTAGCTACTCCTAGAAATATGACCATCATTTGTAGTATTATTTTCATGGGAAACCATATGCCAATTTTTTAAATAAATAATGTGTAGAATGATTATAAGCCCATAATACACACTTAATAAACGCTTACTAAACTCAAAACCATTAGAAATACACTATTAAAAGAAAACATAGTTATAAATTAAACACTGCT
Organism: Sciurus vulgaris; assembly: GCF_902686455.1. NCBI lineage: Eukaryota > Metazoa > Chordata > Mammalia > Rodentia > Sciuridae > Sciurus > Sciurus vulgaris. Next base: position 192,849,991 of record NC_136461.1, read on the forward strand.
TAAATTTTGGTTTTAGTGACATCTTGTGGTTGTAAAAAGTTTTGCTAAGTTACATATTCAATATAGTGAGACAAAAATGCAAATCAGTCTTTAAAAATTAAATTTCTAATTTCATAGAAAAGCTATTCTCCATTATTAGAAATGACCTGACAGGGAGCCACAACAACGCTTCTCGTTTACCAGAAAGGACATTCATCAATATCCAAGGAACACTTTCACAATAACGACTCCCTTGTAAGGAAGCAGAACTTTAACTGAATGGACAGACAACAGGTATACTTGGAGACACAAGTTAGGTGAAGATCACTAAAAATTCCACTTTCCCTCAAATTATGTATTATTTGCACTTCTCCAAAGTCAGTCTGAGAGCTTGTTTATTGCTTGCTGATATCACTGCTAGGGGAAAACAGTCAGTGACTAAGAATCACCATACTGAAGAGGAATGGGGAATTTCCTATATAAGGAAACAGAAGTCTAAGTTCTAGTCCCAGATTCTACTATTATATAGTTGAATGACAATGAGAAAGACACTTTATTTCTCAGATTTTAGTTTTCTCATCTGTCGTGAGGTAGTTAAATATAATGGTTGAAGTCCCAAAGAATTAAACAATTCTATAAATTGGTAATTGTATGACTGGTATTTCCCTGGTCTGCCAAAATAGTATTTTTAAAATAATTAGATATTTATTATCTAGTTATTTCACTAGATATTCTAGTGAAAATATAAATCTGCTGATCACTGTTTTACTTTTGCAATAGAATTTATCTCATTATATATGGCTTTGGTAGTTGCACATTTCCAAATTGTTAAAATTTATTGGTAACTCAAAAATCAATACTCATAATGGACATGCTCACAGTGGGGAGAAATGTGAGTTGCTTAATGTGTGTATTCCCAGCTGAGGGTGAACACAGTAGTGTTCTAGCTTACAGTTTCACCTCTCATACTGTGAATAAGTGTCCTTTGGGTGGTCTACTTAATGTCATCTTTGGAGTTTGTGTATTTTTTTGTTAGTGTCTTCACTGTTTAAAATAGACTCCAAATTTGATAGTGTAGTATAGTATAATGCTCCTAAGTGCAAGAAGGCTATGATGTACCTAATGGAGATAAATATGTGCTAGATAAGCTTAATTAACTTCTGAGCAATAATGCTCTTGCTCATGAGTTCAATGTTAAAGAATCAATTATACACACACACATTCTAGTTAGGTGTGAAGGCACATGACTGTAATGCCAGCTATGTAGGAGGCTAACACAGAAGAAATGCAAATATGAGGTCAGCAGAAAAAATAAAAAGGCTGGGGATATAACTCAGTGGTGCAGTGCCCTTGGGTGCAATCCCTAGTACTCAGGGTGTGGGCTGCAGGGGGATATCTTTATACAGAAATCTACATAAACAACGTTATGTACTGACTGAAAATATTCAAGTTTGGTACTAGAGTTCAGTGTACTGACTATATTGACTGATGAAAAGTGATAATGAATGGCTACTCAGAGGAACTTAAACCAATATCTCCCCTACAAGTAATGGTTCAGGATTCACTAGTCCAGCATTCTTGGTGATTTTTTAGAACATAACTTCAGGGAATAATGAGCACACCTGCGTTTACAAAATATGCCACAACTATTTTGAAAGTGTCAGGCCACAACTATTTCTGATAAGCAACTATTATGGGCCATACACTGTACTAGATATTTAAAAAACAAAGATTTAAAATGATAAAATACTTAGATTCATATACTTACTTGCAGATTTTATAGGGTATGAGACTATTTTGATAACTTACTGAAATTTCATTAAGTAGAGAAAAAAGGTTAGCGCAGCAAGTATAACAAGGGAAAATCATAAATCCTTACTCTCAACCAAATCAGATCATCTGAAATATCCATCCCCCTCCCAGTTCCACAGATCCAATAGTCTAATTTACCTTACATTCCAAAGTTCTAGCTAATTTCCTTCATTTTCAGAACTCATATTTATGAATGCAAACAATCATACAATGATGATTTCTTACATTCCAACTCTACGTCAAATATAATTATAGGTACTGGGAATATAGCTATAAACAAAATGGGCAAAGTTCCTATCTGTTTGAAACTTATTTTAATGAAGGAAGGTAGAGTATAAATACTTACATGTTAAGTGATGTACAAATGCTTATTTTTTCTTTAAAGGAAAGTAAACATTTACAGAGCAAAAGAGGAAGAAAAGGGACCAGGGAAGGCTCACTCAGAATATAAATGATTTGAGTAGAAATCAGAAAGATGTAAAGGAATAAGCCATATAGATATCTGAGACAGCCAAGCAGAGGGAACACAATCTGAAAGCCCTGAGGCAAAAAAGTTTGGTAGGCAAGTTAATGAAATAGCAGCAGTTCTGAGAGGGACGGGGAGGTAGAAAACAATATCAGAGAATTGATAGGAATCGCATTAGCAGGTCCTTGCGGGGCATTAGCAGAATTCTGACTTTTCCCCTTTCATTTTGAAAAAGGGAACTGGGGTTGCTCTGTGGAGAAAAGTCTACATGAGGGTAAAACATGATAGAAAGCACAATGGCTTAAAATTAGTGTAGAAGGGAGAGATAATAAGAGATGCTAGATTCCAGAATTTTTTTTTCTCATTTTTTAAGATAAATATTTATGGGGGGGCTCAAAATAGAGGAGTCAGAGATGGAGTGAAAGCTTCAAACCAGAACAACTAAATGAAAAGAGATGCTATTAACTGAGATGGGGAAAACTGGGAAGGAACAGGCTGGTCTGGGTATTGCAGATCAGGAGCAAGACTGCTGCAAAATGGGCTTATTCATTAGAGAGATCTACTACATATAAAGGGAGATTTACTTGGTAGAAATTGGTTCTATGAGTCTAGAATACAGGGAATGGGGCAAAACTGAAGACATCCAGTTGGGAGTCATTAGCAGGCAGATGATTTTTAAATATGAGACAAATTGCTCATATAATGAAAGACAAGAGGTTCAAAGACTGGGCCCGTGACACTCCCCCTTATTAGTGAGAGGAAAATAATTGGGAATAAAAGTAAAGACAGCAAAGGGAATTGAAAAAGAGTTAACACAGGATAAGAAACAGAAAATGGCATCTTGGGAAAACAAATGAAGACAGTGTTTCCAGAAAAAAGTTCTCCATGAAAATTAGCTTGGATTCCTCAAAAGCAAGAACAAAAATAAGGATTTTCCAATTAAAAAAGCAACTGAAGGGATAATAACAACTAATGGCAATAAATAAATCTTGGGGGGGATCCTAGTTCAAAGATATAAAAGCTAAAAGAAAGTTCTTGGGACACTGGGTGCTTTTAATCTGAGCTATCTGGGTGGTTCAGATCAGAGGATCACAAGTTAGAGGCCAGTCTGGGCAAGTTAGCAAGACCCTGTCTCAACAAAATAAAAAAGGGCTGGGGATGTAACTGAATGGTAGAGTGCCCATGGGTTCAAACATTAGTTACCAACCCCCCGCGCCAACCCCCCCCCCAAAAAAAAAAAAAAAAACAAAGGAATTAAAATTCCCCAGATAACTAGAAATTTAAAAATGACTGGACATCAAACCATATAATTAAATTATTCTTTATTAGATGTGCCAATGACATTTTGGTTACACAGGAAAGTATCTCTATTGTTAGGCAATGCATGCTGAAGTATTTAGAAGGTGTAATGACATATACAACTTATTGAAGGACAAATAACCTGGTAGAAAAATGGGTAAGTGACACACAAAAGAATTTCAGATAAGGAAACTATAAAGGGATAAGACTAAATGAGAAGATACTGAGCCATTATTCATAATCAGGAAAATACAAATTAAAACTACAAAGAGTATTTCAAATTTACTAGAGTAGTTAGAAAGAATGAAAATATCCACTGTTACTAAAGATGAGGAGTAATGTGGTACATGCTGTGGTGGGGCATGAATTGATTTAAAGATGTAGCAACAAATGGAATCATCATATGACAAACCTAATCCCATTCCCTGGGTTATACCCAAAGGACTTAAGATCAGCATGCTACAGTGACACAGTCACATCAATGTTCATAGCAGCTCAATTCACAATAACCAAGCTATAGAACCAACCTAGGTGTCCTTAAACAAAAGAATGGGTAAGAAAATGTGGTATATATACACAATGGAGTATTACTCAGTCATAAAGAAGAATGAAATTAAGGCATTTGCCAGTAAATGGATGGAATTGGAGACTATTATGATAAATGAAATAAGCCAAACCCCAAAAGTTTTAATGTTTTCTCTAATATGCAGAAGCTAGTCCAAAGTAAGGCAGGCAGGTGGAATTTCATCAAAATAGAAGAAAGATTGGAGAAGTAGAGGAAGGGGATTGAGGGGGAGAGAGTAGAGATAGGATAATAGAAGAACAGTGGATGAATCTGACCTAAATTTCCTGTGTACATATATGATTACACTGCCGTGAATCTCACCATCATGTCTATCCACAAGACACTAATTAAAAAAAAACAAACTATAATAGCTGAAAGTTCAATAGAGTGGAGGGAAGAGAAAAGGGGAAGAAAAGGGGAAGTACTGTGGACTGAATGAGAACAAATTTTATTCTATGCTTTTATAACGATGTCAAAATGAATCCTAATGTTATATAAAAAAGAACCAATAAAAAATGATATATTCTGAAGAATAATACAGTTTTTGATTTGCCCTTAGGAGTTTCCAAAAGGAATCTTTCCATAGTGTATGGCTAAATTATACTTTCAGTAAATTTTATTTCCAGAGAGGCTAGTTATGTGTATGATGACAATGGAATCTGAATTTTTGGGCCCCATTCTGTGGTGATTCTTTGAATATCTCACAGAGAAAATGCATTTTGTCTTATTTTACAAAGGCCATGGAGATTTTTTAGGAGATGAGTAGTTTTGAGAACTTTTGAGCACACGAATTACTTTTTGAATAATGCTAAGATTTGAAATTATATTTCTTTTATTGAAGAGATGTTTTGCTTCAACTGTACATCAATTACCTCTGATAAAAGTACATTGTTGGGCTGAGGTTGTAGCTCAGTGGTAGACTGCTGCCTAGCGTATGTGAGGCACTGGGTTCAATTCTCCACACCAAATATAACTAAGTAAGATAGAGGTCCACTGACAACTAAAAATGTATTCAAAACAAGTACCTTGTCAAAGACAAAAAGAAAACAAACAAACAAAAAAAATAAAATAAAAAAATAAAGACACAGTAGCTTCCTATGCACCAGTAATTCCTATCCTATGAATATACATTGGAAAAACAATTCCACATGAACACTGGGGAAAAGGTAAAAAATATTGGTAGCAACACTGTTTGTAATGTTAAAAGGTAAATAAATAAATAAATAGGAAACAACATAAATGCCAAACATATGGATACTCACTTCATCATCATTTTCTTTGAAATATACTTTATATGTTTATTCTATCTCACAAAAAGCTAAACTAACGTGCTCAATTCTAGCAAATGTTATTGACTGGTCAAGTGAGATGAGGAATAGAAAATGACATCAGGATCTGTCAGTGAAGTACCATAGTAAATAAAATCAATTAAACCATCTGTAAGGTGTACTCTTCTAAAATTAAAGTTAACTTTTTCTATTATTTTAGAAAAATGATACTGAGTGTGGTGGCATGCACCTGTAATCCCAACAGCTCAGAAGCCTGAGGACAGCAAGTTCAAGGTCAGCCTTGGCAACTAAGCAAGGCCTTACACAACTTAAGGAGACCCTGTCTCAAAATTTAAAAAATTTAAAAAGGGCTCCGGATGTGGTCAGTGGTTAAATGCCCCAAGGTTCAATCTCTGGTACCCCTCCCCCCAAAAAGGAAAAAAAAAAAAAAAAAAGGAAAAATGATACAGAAAAGCAAGTCTACTTAGCTGAAATAGTAAAAATTATGCTTTTATACATAGCTAGCTCTATGTTTTCCCAGGGAAAAGGATTTTTCCAACAGAAGATTATTTCCCTTATTTTCAAAAACTCTATTTAAATGCACATTGTCATGTGAAAAGTTAACAGATTAGGTGTAATATGTAATTCATAGTGCAAATCAGGATATTTCTGAGAATAAAAGGAGGGGCTACTGGTAATTTTGTTTGTCAGGTGGCATATAATGGGGTTCTCCTAGGAAAACTGATCTGTTATGGCTTTTCCATAAATAATACAAAATTCAGTTTACTGCACTATAAGTTTTCAGGAAAAACGGAATAAAGAGTCCTCAGAAAAAAAAGGGGTCCTTTCTCACAGCTCAGTCAAATTTCATTCATATTCTGTTCTAGCATGAAAAGTAATTTGTTATGACCAGTCAAATGTGATACTTACTCAGCTGATGGTATACGGGTTTATGTAATCCTTGAAGTTTTATTGATGCTAGAGCAGCAAGTTTACCAGGGGGTTGCATTTTCCCATCTAAGAGATACCATAGACGAGCAAAAGTGGCCCATTGCTTGAAAACACAGAAAAGAAAAAAGAAAAAAAAGTAAATGAATTAAAATGGAAATAACTTTTTTTACTACATATAATTACATGTATTCTACAGTTAATGTTAATAAATAATTACTTTGAAAATACTATCACAAAAAATTTTTGTTTTCGTTTCTACTTCTGAAAAAAGGAAGACTTTTCTATTATTCTCATTGTCAAGGTCAGTAGGTATATTACACTGAAAGCTGAGTGGTCAGTTGGAAACTGAAGGCAATTCAGGAATTCAATTCCAGGGGAAAGTTAAAAAAAACAATGTAGTTGGGAAAGGACAGCTAAGTCGAAAAAATTTAAATTTTAAAGAATTGTCTTATATATCTTTAGGTTGTTTCAGACATGTAGACCACTGTTTTTGTAGTATTCATCAGTGTCTTTAAACTCAAAGAAAATTCCATTCCAGAAAGATCTTGACCAGATGCCTTCATTATGCATATACACCAGAGATTAAACAATGCTGGGGGGAAAAATACAACTAGCCTAGTGGTTTTGTTTTAAATTTAATTATCACAAACTTCAAACTAGCCTACAGCATAAGCAAAAGACTAATTTTCCCCCATCCATTGCAGACCAACAGTTTTATAGAAAAAATATTTGACAAAAAAAAGTACAAATGCTGCCACAATGCCAAACTGTTATTTAGGAAGTGATAAATACACTTCCTGTATTTATCTCACCACTGAGAAGTAACAAACAGTCCCAGGAAAGAACCGTGCATGAAGCAGTACTGGGTTAAAAGTCATCCTGGACTAAGACATTAAAGAACACCTTAGAAGATGGAAAGATCTTCCATGTTCTTGGATAGGAAGAATTAATATTGTCAAAATGGCCATACTACCTAAAGTGCTATACAAATTCAATGCAATTCCAATTAAAATCCCAATGACGTACCTTACAGAAATAGAGCAAGTAATTATGAAATTCATCTGGAAGAATAAGAAACCCAGAATAGCTAAAGCAATCCTTAGCAGGAAGAGTGAAACAGGGGGTATTGCAATACCAGATCTTCAACTCTACTACAAAGCAACAGTAACAAAAACAGCATGGTATTGGTACCAAAATAGAAAGGTAGATCAATGGTACAGAAGAGAGGACACGGACACACACCCAAATAAATACAGCTTTCTCATACTAGACAAAGGGGCCAAAAATATGCAATGGAGAAAAGATAGCCTCTTCAACAAATGGTGCTGGGAGAATTGAAAATCCATATGCAACAGAATGAAACTAAACCCATCTCTCTCACCATGCACGAAACTAAACTCAAAATGGATTAAGGACCTCGGAATCAGACCAGAGACCCTGCAGATTATAGAAGAAAAATAGGTCCAAACCTTCACCTTGTTGGTCTTTGCTTTCTCTCAGCAAAGGAAACTATCAGCAATGCGAAGAAAGAGTCTACAGAGTGGGAGAATATCTTTGCCAAAAGTAACTCCTAACCTACTCTTCCACCTGAAACCTGCATCAACTTCAGCCTTCCCTGTATCAGTTGATGGCACACCACCCTTCCAGTTGTCCAAACAACAAAACAACAACGACAATAACTTGAAGAAATTCTTGTTTTGCTGTCGACCCGCGTTCAATGCTTCAAGAAAGCCTCTGGGTTCCATCCTCGAACAAAACCTGATCACTTGTCAGCACCACAATCGTTGGCCTGGCTTGTACACCATCCTGTGTAGTCTGGTTTACTGCCAGAGTCTGCGGGAGGCTGCTCCGCGTCTGCCCTCCACAGGCCCGCATCTCTGTACAGTCAGGGTGCCCCTTACCCACCCGAGTCAGTTCATGCTTTTCACCCCTTAGATCAACCCTCCCACGATCCCCACTTCACCCAGCAAAACCAACTCTTAGGTCTTCAGTGTGCTCCGTGACCCACGTACCACCTCTCTGACCTTCGCTCTTGATCCTCGGCCTCGTGGGTCGGGGGAAAGTCACGAAAAAGGCCAACCGAAGAGAGAGGGGACGAGCACCCAAAGCGGTGGTCGGTCTCACCACCCACCACTCCGTGCTTCCCCAAGGAAGCGCGTGGCTGCGCGTCTCGGCTTCCCTGCCGATTCGACCTCACTACCAACCCGCCGCTCTCCTTCCGCCAGCGTAATGAACACCAACCACCAAGGCACACCGTGCGAGCTCACCTGGTGCGCCCGAGAGAAGTTAGACATGCTCCCCCACGGGCCGAACCGCCCTCCTTAATCCCGAGCCCAAACCGGGTCATCAGCACTACTTGCCCGACGGGAAACGCATATACCGAAGCACCAGAGTTCCTAGGCCGCCCAGCACTCTTCGGTTTCTCCTCTTTCATGGATACCTTCCAGCCTTCCCACGGTAGCACTTTCTTCAATAAAGAAAGAAAGAATGCAGTTATTGATAGGCTAATTTCCGAAAATAATTCCCTAAAAATTCCTGGGAACCTGCGGAAACAGACGGAGGACACAATTTCCGGACGAACTAAGCAGGAACAAACCGGAAGTGCGTCTAGCGCGCGGCTGTTTTGAGACCTAAAACTGAGGGTGAATTCTGAAGAGATGGATCGGTATCTGCTGCTGGTGGTCTGGGGGGAAGGAAAGTTCCCGTCGGCGGTCAGTGGGGAGGCGGAGGGTGGACCAGAAGCGTCGTCGGTTGTGGGTACCGAGAAGCAGCTGGGTAAGAGCCGGGCTGAGAAAGGGCGGGAACGGCTCGCCGGCGGAGAAGTTTGCGTTTGTGATCTAGTTTCTTGGGGAGGGACAGAGGTCACCATAGGTCCTAGGAAGCTGAGACTCTGTGTGGGACAGACCCAATAAGGGCTGGACAGCGTCCTCTTCATGGGAACATCAGTACAAATTTGTGGATGCAAGATCCCAGGGCTCAAAAATTCTTGGCATAATAAGAATTTAACTGATCGAACCCCCTGTACCTTAATGGAATTTCTGGTCTTTGGAAACGTATACATTCAATAAATGTTCATGCCTTCCGTGTTCCACATGCAGGCAATACAGTAAGGAACAAGATATAGGGTCTTACTAACCTCGTGCTTACATTCTCGTGGAAGGAGACATCTTACAAATGAACTAAGTTTAATCAAGAAATGATAAATTTTAAGCGATTTTAGCTACTTGGTATTGCGCTCTTTTTTGGTGCTTCTGTCTAGACTATTGCATTTTACTTGTTTGTTTTGGTAAAGCAGGCATTTTGTGGGGGAAATGTATATAGTTGGGCATAAGGTATGGTGACAAATTTCCTGTTCTTTAGGGGGAATTTTTGATCTGGGCTAATTACTGGCATGCACAGATCGGGGCTTTTTTAGTTTTCTCTGCTTGCTCTTGATTTACTGTATCAAAACATGAAAAGATCTTGATCAGCATGTAGTTATTTTGCGTACAGTACATTGTTGTGAGACTAGGTGATAGTGAAATCAGAATAGACTTATTCTTGAGCCACTGAGTTAGACTCTCTTTACATTTTCAGACTTCACAGCAGCAAATGTTTATCACCTCCTGAAAAGAAGCATTAGTGCTTCAGTTAATCCAGATGATAGTACTTTCCCTGGTAAGTACAACATAAACCCTTCTTTTCTCTGACACAGCTTTTGTATTGCAAATCAATTAATTTGCTCACTTAGGAGTACAATAAATACATTGTTAACTTGGAACAAGATAGTGAGATACCAAGGTAACTTCAAGTAATAAGTAATACAAAACTGAAAAAGGCATCAACTTTGCCTTTCTTTTATTTCAGTATCATAAAATTGTAGTGAAAATTATTCCAGGTTTATAGAGTCCATGCTAGTAACCACTATACTGTATTTCCTTTTTGGCTTCTGATCTTATTTCACATAAAGATATGTTAGACTAGCTTCAGAGAAAATGAAATCAGAGGCTCCTAAGCCAGAGACCAGGAGTTTTGTGGGTTTGTTTTGAAGAACCTAAAAGAGACAGAGAAAGAGAGAGAGAGAAAACCCAACTTTTATCATGCAAAATACTTCTTCAAGAAGTATATTTTATGCTAGGTAATACTCTAGATATGAAATCCCAAATAACCACATTTGACAAAAATAAACTAAAGACTGCTGGGTGTGGTCGTGCACATCTGTATCCCAGTGACTCAGGAGGCTGAGACAGGAGAATCTTAAGTTTGAGGCTAGCTCAACAACTGAGGGAGAGCTCCAGAAACCTTTTTCTCCCATTGTCAATGTAAATTATGCATAGATTGGAAAGCATAGAACTAAATTGGAAAGAAGAGACTGAAACAGATCAATAGGCATTTATAAAGAAGCATTTAATTGCTGTGAATGAATTAAAGCCTTCTGACACAAATAACTCAGAGTCCCAAAGAATTTTGAGATGAGATCATTGGGTCACCATCAGTAACCTTTAAGGAATCACAGAATTGTTGCGGAAAGACATTTTCAATATTTTCAAGACTGGAAGGAAGGTAAGAGCTTGACAGATTCTGAGTGAAACTTAGAATGAATCCTTCATTCTCTTCCTTTCCAAGTTGAGTGCTGCAGAATGACTCCCACAAAGAATGGTGGTGAGAAGGATTCTGCCATCAAGCAACCCAAGAATACACTTTCAATATTCATGCGTGCATCCGTGAAATAGGCTTCAAAAAGTGTGCCCCTTAGACACTCACAGATCCAGACATTTGACATGAAGGACAGGGGCATTACAAATTGTGTATTGACACCAGGTTCAACAGAGATGTGTGGGCCCCCCAAACCAGGAATGGCTCATATAGTGTGTTGTTTTCCAGAAAGCAGGATGAGAATTAAGATTCAACAAATAAGTAATATAATTTGGTTACCTGTGTCTCTGATGCCACTTTTCAAAAATCTATCAATGGGCATGAAAACTAACCACTGATTGTCAAACAAAGTTATAAAATTGTGAAAAAAGAAAAAAGGAAAGAAAATTATTCTAGGTTCTCAGCTTGAGTTTTGTTCCTTTATGAAATTTACTTGCCCATCTTTAGGTATATATAACACAGGGTAATGTGAGATATAAGGAGGATTTTTTTCCTGACATGGATTCAGGTGTTTTCTTTCTTTGTAAAAACTTTATCAAGAGTTTAAATAACATTATTAATGCCTCCACATCAACTTCTTTAGCATATATTTACTCATTTTTAATTATAATTTTAATACATATTATTTGTACAAATTTTGCTACTTTTTTGTCCTTAACGCCTACTGATTCTCTTAAAAGTCCTTTGAAATTGTTAAACATGGTGGTCTTTTCTTGGTTCTCATCTGCTTTAACTTTTTGAGGTACTGCACTTTTTTTTTTTTTTTTTTGGTAAAAATCTTTCTACCTTCTACTTCTATTGACATTTTACATACGCATTTATTTATTTTGATGCTTATCTTCACTTTTGCCTCTTCCTCTTGGCCTTTATCTGAGAATGTCCTTTGAAGGCTTAGAAAGTAGAAGTGCCCAAACAGATCAAGCCCTGAAAACTGAAGGAAATTTCTGTAGATGCCAGGGAGAGTTAGCTCAGTTTGGTAACTTTGTAGTTCTCATGACTGTATTATCTGCTCCTTCCTCTTTTCTTCCACTAGAGAACCTCCTCTCTCTCAGTGTTAACTATCATCATTAGGAAATGATTTCTAACACGTGTGTGCTACCCTATCCTGTTTTCCAAGTCCAATAGTACTCTTATTAATTTTTCAAGTTGGTATAATTTTAGTCAGTACCACTTGTTGCAGGAAGGATTTTCTTATATTTGTGCTTCAAATGTATGTGTAAAAGAACTCTTGGGAGTGTTCTAGAAATTCTTTTACTTTCTGCTTTTTGGCTAGAAGTTTCTTATACAGACATTCTTTTGCATGGTTGTGTGGGATGATAGATAACAAGCTGAAGCCATGCAAAGCCATCCTAATGTAGTAATTAATGAGAAACATGACAATTGTTTCATAATCTTTAAAATTTTCTATCAAAACATTTAAAAACTCTCCTAATGTTGGTTATAAATGTTCAGGGAAATAAAAAAAAATTTAAAAGTATTATTTATTTTGCACACTATAATTTAAAATACTAGAAACATTGAGGATTCAGGTGTTTTATTTCTTTGTAAAAACTTTATCAAGAGTAGTTGACTTAGATGACAGTGTGACAGTGGCATTAGTGAGGCAGATTTTGGAGGGAATATGACATGCTGTTTGGAACATGTAAATAGTTACCTAGCAAAATATCAAAGTAAGTGTTTTATAAAAGTTGAATTCATGGGTCTGGAACTTGATGCAGGGTATGACTGGAGATATAGATTGTAGATTCATCAATGCATAAATATCAATTGAAGCCATCAGAAAGATTAGGTGTGTTTATGGATAATGGGAAGGACAGAAAATCTAAAACTGATCCTAGAATTTAAAAGAACTGAACACACCAGTTTTTTAAAAAGACTGAAAAGAGCAGCCAGAAAAATAGGTGCCATAGACACTAAGTGTTAAAGGAGAAATTAGTGGAAAGGGTCATCTTGGATTATTCTGTCTTACTCTTACGATGAAAGGTCAAGTAATAACAAAACTAAAAAATATTAGATTTAGTAAAAAGTATTGGTGATCTTGGTGAGGGTAGTTTTTAGCGGTATGTTGAAGACAGAAATGCAGCTGGAAATGTTATTTGAAGGAGAGTGGAAATGTTGATGAGGAAATGGAGAAGGATAAGTGTACACAGCACTTTCAGGAAATTTATCCATGAAGAGGCAAAAGATATATAGTAGTCAATAGGGAGGGGAGGTGAATTTAAAATGATTCCATTTAAAAATAATAATTTGAGTAATACTTTTTATTTAAACACTAATGAGGGGAAACATATTGAAATAAATGGGCCAGGGTCTCAAAGGAGTTTTGAGGGATAACCTTGAATTGGAAGGTCAGTGCTTCTTAACATGTTAACAGAAGGAATAAATGGGAGTGTAAGTAGAGTCCCATGTTTCCCAAAAGAATTCATCACACAATGACTTCTATTTGCTTAAGGAGGTAGGAGGCGAAGTCTTCTGCTGAGATTGTTGGAAAAAAAAATAGTTATAGCACTTGGAATCTTATCTGACTTCCATGAGAAGCAACTCCTCTGTCTCCAGCCAGGCTGAACCAAACCACCATGGTCTTTGGAGAGTGAATTTTTTTCACTTAATAACTTACATGGTTTTGGATTACTCAGCAGTGATTAGATATACTTTCAGTCTTTATGGTAGATATTAATCTGTTTGAAAGGATGGTTAAAATAATAATTGATTTTGAATTTTGACAAACTAATGCAAAGTATTTGTTGTAACTTTGCTCTTTAAGTAGATTGTTCTGTTTGAATTTTTACCAGAGATTTAAAAAAGATCCGTGTATATGTATGTGTATATACATATACACATGTATAACTTAAAAAACTATCAAATATGTTTCAAAATTTCATTATTCTCTTAAGCATATATGCTGTGACATTTGCTTTTTTATGTGTATCTTTCTTCTAACAAATGTGATTTTGTTTTCAAGCCTGTTCAGTGGGTGGTATTCCTGGTTCCAAGAAGTGGTTCTTTGCAGTGCAGGCAATCTGTGGATTTTACCAGGTAATACTTATTAGTGAATGTCATTGTTACTATAAAGAAATCCATGAATTCATTGTCTAATGTGATCTTTTGATTTATTAGTTTTGTAGTTCTGATTGGCAAGAGATACATTTTGATGCAGAAAAAGATAAGATTGAAGATGTTCTTCAAACAAATATTGAAGAATGTTTGAGTGCCGTTGAGTGTTTTGAAGAAGAAGATAGTAATAGCAGGGAATCCTTATCCTTGGCTGAGTATGCTTATATACTTCTTATACTATCTCTAAGATATTTTACAGATAGTTATAAAGATATAGACAGTTATTTTAAGCCAGGAGGGTGAAGATTACATATTTTAGCAACTATAGTAAGTAAATTTTAATTAACAAAGTTTTAAATCTGGAAAACATTGGACAATTTAGATCTTTTATCTCAGTAAAATTCTTCAACATGCAAAAGTTAATATCTGAAAATGTTTTGTTTCTTAACCTTACATAATTATAAGAATTATAGAAAATGATATTGTAATTAACATCACTCTTGAAGATAAATTCTGCCTAACATTATATTTTAAAAGCTTAAGTAAAAATGTCATTTAATGTTAATAGCTATCATTCAAACCAAAGCATCATTTTCATTTTGCTGTTTGAGGGTGTAGTACATGAATTTTTTTTCGATTTATTTGTGTCTTCAGCATTTCAAATACTTTCAAAATCTTTAAAATTTTGAGAAGTATAAATATGATTGAGTTCACTTTTAGGTTTTTTTAAATTGTGGTGCAATATATAAGATGATCCAGTTTATAAGTTGTGATAACTTTTTCTTCATACAGTATCCCATCTCTGACTCAGAGTACCTTTCATTTTAGTCTTCATAATATTTCATGACAGAAAACTTATATTTCAGTGTTCTTATGTTATAGTATGACTAAATTACACAAATTGTAAAAATTCCCTTTGCCTGTCTCCAGGTGATATTGTTTAGATTGGTTAATAAGGGAAGATGATGTAGAACCTGGGAAAGAGCATTTAACCAGGAAAGAGCATTTAATCAGTTAAGTGGTTGCTAGCTATATGACCTTAGTCCAGGCACATAGCGTCTCTGGCTCTTAATTCCTCACCCATTGGTTGTTGAGGTTCTTTTAGATAATTTCTAAGGTGACTTCATTTGACCTTAAAAGCTCTTATCAAGCCATGTTTTCCCACAGTTGTTAAAAGATGATGACAAGTGTCAAAGTTAGTTTCTGCTAAGTGACCTAATAATTATTTCCACAAGAGGGAGCCTGAAAACTATAGTTTAACAAAAGATGCCATAAGTTCTTTTTTTTTTTTTTTTTTTTTTTTAAATAATATCAGTTTACAATAAAGGATCTAAATGCCTTCATACTATGTCATAGACTATTTTCAGGAAAAAATTCATCATATGGAGAAAACTAATAGGTTTTGAAGAATCGGAGGAGGGCATCATATTCTCCAATCTGGACTGTTAAATGCAATTCAAAGAAATGCAGTATCCTTTATTAAACACTTACTGATAACTTACTTTGAAAATTCAGAAAAATATTTATCCATTAGTTATCATCTATATTCTGTCTACAAAATATAATTTAGGGACTTTTGTTCCCTTCATTGTTGTTAATTTTATTTGTTTTTTTGGGGTGTGAATAAGAACTTATACCTGCAGTTTGAATCCTAGCTTACACACATACTAGTTAGGTGACTTTAGGAAAGTTACTTAAAGTGGCACTAAAAATAGTATTATTGTAGGCCACTGAATCTGTTGTCAGGGTCAAATAAAGTAGTGCATTTACCTTAATACTTAACAGTATCTGGTTATTACCTGTTATAGTTATGAAAAAAATAGATAGATAAATAGATAGATATATGTGGGTTTTTTTATTCCCCCTCTAACTCATTCTTTCATTTTAGTCTATATGAAGAATGTGCTGAAAATTTGCATCAGTTATCAGACAAGCTTCCTGCTCCTGGTAATATATATATATGACTGCTTTCAATAATTAGTATCTTACACATTTTGTGATTGAGTAATAAATTTACTCTTTATGCTAATGTTCTCTCTTTTAATCTTGAAAATCAAAATAAAAAGGTAATTTCTTAATTGAAGTTGATACAAACTGTACTCCACTATTTTAAAAAGCATGTTACTAATATATTGCATTTCTTTCTATTATTTTCATTCTGGTAAGCAAAAATTTAGAATTTAGAAAATTAAATACCCATCTCCATTTCCTTATTTAGATTTAGTTTTTTCTGAAGAACAATCTTGCCACTATGTACCAGAGTGTATTCTGTAGAACTCTAATCTATAAAAAAAACTCTTGGAAAAATAGCTTTTTTAACCTAGATAATTTGGGTAACATTCATTTGTGGTGAAGTTAGTATACACACTGTCAAATGGCATATTGTGCAGTAGAAGAAGCTCTTTGCTCAGCATTTTTTTGTAGAATCCATTTTTTTCCTGTGATGGAAAACATATTTTGTGAACAATACTGTATTGTATTATTCTTAAAACTATTTTTAGTTCTGAACTGACCTTTTTTTGTATTAATCAAGTGGCTGTCATCTAAAATTTGGTAGAATTTCACATCACATATACTTTGGAAGAATTTTCCTTTCTGAATGTTCTCATTATTGAAGGTCTTTTATTAGGAGGATATTTATGGTTTGTGTTATATGTCATGCATTGTACTAGGGGCTGAGTATGTAGTGGTGGGTAAAACATAGACAGTGACCATAAAAGATTTTTTTATGCACATTTGTAGGTAGAGCTTATCATACACGGGTGCATAAGATCAGGATTAATCAACTTTGATGAGTTTTAAGAAGTCAAATCAAATATCCAAGATTCAGTGCAGAGAACTTAGTATATATTGCTGAATATAAGTAATATAAACATGAACCTTAAAAACAAATACAAAATACATTTTTGGAAAGTGAATCTCATTTTAATATATTTAAGTATTTGCAACTCAAATTATTCCTATGGTAAATATTTCTATTAAAATAACAGTAAAATGAGTAATATTGTTAATCTCTTAATTACACATCTGTTTTCAAACAAATTCTTGTTAATACCAAAAACTCAGCTGACAGTGTGATTCTTATATTCTAGATCACATTTTAGTGCAGAAAGTCCCACATAGAAAATAACAAAATGTATTGATAAATAGGCAGATCATTTTTTACTCTTTTTTGGTGCTGGGGATTAAACCTAGAATCTTGCACACACACTAAGCACCCAACTCCTCAATTTTTAAAATGCAATATGTCAGCTTCAAAATATGCATTGAAATATTACACAACTGCTGTTTTGGTAGTTAAAGGACTTTCATTATTATTCTTTATTTTGCTTCTGTTTCATTTAGATTTTTCATGTCCTTCACTAAATTTATAGTTTTATAAAATTTAGACCGATACGAAGTTAACTTTCTTAGAATCTCATGATGTTGTCAGTATAATTGGTTTTTCTGAGTGTTTTATTGTCCTTTAAAGAGAAATAATTTATTTGAGCATCACAATTTTAAACTGATTCATTTCCTTTTGGATAACAAAATTAAGTGTAGAGAAGTATAATGAAATTGCACAGGTTTTTTTCTCTGTTGAGTATAACAATAGCATTGATGATCTCCAGAGTGATGTGTATAATTTACCACTGCTACATAATTGACAAGTAATTATGATATAGTTCATTGTTTTCTAGCTTATGCTACCTATTTTGAGATAACATAGCTTTAAATCTAATGATGAACATTTAAAATTTTTGAACTCCTAAAGATATGTATTGTTTTGAAGAATTTCAGAAAGTAAAATTAAAATATTCCCTTATTTTTTCAGTAAACCCAGCATTCAACTATTCAGTATACTATTTTAAGACTTTCCAGGTCTAACATCTTTAAAAATTGCAAAGATTTTTCTTTCTCTTTCTAGGGAGAGCAATGATAGACATAATACTATTACCCTCTGACAAAGATCCTCCTCAGTTGAAAGACTGTTTGCCTGCTGTAGGAGCATTAAAACATTTGAGGGAATGGCATTCAGCAAAAATTACTGTAGTGGCACATCACTGTGAAATGTAAGCTTCTTTGGTTATAGTTCATTATTGTTTATGTTATCCAAACATACTACCCTCTATTTTATATATTCAGCATTTGAAAATTGTTTTAAAGTGACAAGGTAAAGTTTTATGTCATACTTTGATTTATATCTAGAGAAGAATCAAGAATTTTCTTATTTCATCATTTCTGGGATGTTAAGTTTTTAGTAAATATGGTCAGTGCTGATTTATAATCACTATTGAGCATTGATTTTCCAGATTCATTGTATACTTTTAAGTAGGCAAGCAGCATGGTTATGTGGATGTACTCAAGTTGTAATGTCATTTTTTTTTGTTTTGTTTTGTTTTGTGCCAATACAGAAATAATTATGTAGTGTTGTCTTTTAGGATGTTTTACTATTGATCAATTGTATATTATAGTTTTGATGCTTAAATTACTATTCAGATTGGATTTTTATTAACTTCGTGATTTTTTCATTAAACAAGTGTTGATTGAACATTTACTTTATGCCAAGCACAGCAATATATGCTGATGACTTAAGGAAGTAAGAAAGCATGGCCTTTTTCATGAAAGTGTGTGGAGAAACAGGAATACTAAGAAGAGATAAATGAGATAAATGCTATCATAGAATTCCATACAGAGCCTCATGGGAACAGTTTTAGGAGAATAGTTCTGTTTCAGAGGTAACAGATGTTAAGGCTTTGGGTGTCTGTGTGTACATCTGACACATTTGAACAGTAAGAGAAAGGCCTATCTCTTCATCCTTAGTAATAGGAATACTCTTTTATCTGTGGGGATATGGCATTAACTTAACATATGACAGACCTAACCTAACTCAGAGACTGAATAATAGGAATTCCATAGTATTACTAGGATTAAAAAAACCCCAGTGATATAAATTTTGCAATTTTGCCTCTTAGTCTTGTAGGTAAACTGTAACCATCAAATGTAATTAAAGCATAAAGCTGTGTATTTAATTATCATACTTTTTTTTTTTTTAATAGAAATTGTCAGAAGATTGTAGAATACCTTTCTGCTAATGTTGTATCCTTAGAAGAGCTCAGAAATGCTATTGACACAAAGGAATTATGGAGGGGAAAGATTCAGATATGGGAAAGAAAGGTAATTGAATTTCTTAATTACTACAGTGTACAAAGAAGGGCTTTCAACTTTATTTACAACATAGGTAGTTTAAATAAATCTTACTCTAAATGTACTCTATACGATGATTTAGAGTAGCACTAAGTGGAATTTTCTCTGATAATGAAAGTGTTCTCTATCTGTGCTAATACCATGCCCACTACCCACATATTACTACTGAGCACTCTATTTTATTTGTAACTGAGCACATTATATATGATTAGTTTATCTGATGATCTGGTTTTAACTTTATTTAATTTAGTTTTAATGTAAGTAGTCATGGTGATTAAGTTGTGGAGACTACAGTTCTTAAATATAACACTTTTAAAACAATTCAACATTAGTCAAGTTCATTTTGTTTACCCAAGTTGCTTTATTTTATTGCATGTATGATCTATTAGAAAAACTACTTAGAGCAGTTACTATAGTACCATCTCAGGTAATCTCTGCCTTCTACTAACCAGCTTTCTAATTTTGAACAATTTTCTTTTAACCTTACTAGACTCCATTTCTCAACTACAAGATGAGAATACTAGGTTAGTTGGATTCCTTTACTCCTAAATTTCTATAAGTTTCCAATTCCATTTTGGTATCTCTTCCCGTAAATCAGTATGGTGGTTTTTATAAGTTGTATCTATTGTGAAATAAGTGTTTCTATTAATTTATGTATTTTTTAACTAGGCAATATTAAAACAAGGAAGATTCTTAATGCTTGTTCAGGTTGCCATGAGAGCATGAGTAAGCCTTTGTATTCCTCCTGTTTTTTGGCAATAATCACTAGACTGTTTTTCCCTTTATTATTCATGCTTATTAATGACTCAATAAAAGTTATAGTTAAGACAGTAAGAAATAATGTGCTAGATCTGACTTACTGATTTGCATGTTGGATCCTTCTAATCTCAGGAAGGTTTAATCTGCAGGTAAACCATCTTAATAGGAAAAATCATATAGCCATATAGTAGAGTGGAAACTATGATTATCTAGGACAATTGCTTTTGTACACATTTTCTAAAACTGCATCTTTATTTCAGGCAGATAATGGCAGAGTTTTTCCTGTGTGATTCTTTTATTACTTTTAATAGGAAATTAAATGTTCATAAATCCAGGTTACATTTAATCTTGAAATGTAATCACTTTTTTAGTGGAGAATATCTTTCAGCCAAGAGGCATTGTGGTGATAAAGAACATGGATTCTAGAGCTATAGTGTCTGCACTACCAGCTCTCTTATCTATAAGGTAGACATAATAGTTCCAGTTCATGGGTTTTTATAAGCTTTACATTAAAGCACAAAGTAACCACAAAGTGCTGTCATTGTTGTTGCTACCATTAATATTATTATCACCATTACCATGACTTAGGTAATAATTGATATTATCAACAACATATATTGAAGGAAAACTGTGTGAGGTACTGGCAGCTTCTGCCTTTGCATAACTTACAGACTGGTAGGAAGCTAGATATTGAACAAGGGTATGCAAAGGAGATTGTCTGGTCCTGTGATTGCATAGAATGGGCTTAGTGTCCTCTTGCTGGATAATTAAAGGTCAATGGGAGCTTTGCAGGAAAAATCGATGTTTGAGTTAAAATAGAAGGGTGTGTACCAAAGTGGAAACTACCTTTTGAGCTGAGGAATCAAAAATAAATTTACATATGGATTTTCTCTTAACTTTTCATTGTAGTAAGATGTATTAATCTTCATAACTTTATTCATGATGCCTATACTCATGTCGTTTCTCTTGGTTTCTTTTCAGTTTGGATTTGAAATTAGTTTTCCTGAGTTTTGTTTAAAGGGAGTAACACCCACGAATTTTAATACATCTAATTTAAATATGTGCTCCCTTGATAAAAAGACAATACCATTGAAGGATAAGAATATTTTGCCAAAGGTAATTGTATATTTAACCTTTTTGTGCTATCATTTGTGAGTATTTTTGTTCCCATAATACATTTTTTAATCTTGAATTATTGTTACTAATTTATGTGCTTAAGTGTGCTCACTTACATAATTCTTAAAATTCTTACCACTAAGTGCTTGTATTAAATGTTGGTGAAGCTGTGATTGTTATAGATTTTAAAATGTTATGATCCTAACTTTAAATCATTATAAAGTTGAAACTACCCTTGGTTTAGACTTTGCTACATGAACTCATTTCCCAATGTTGTTTATTATTGCTTCCTGTAAAAAATTTACTATGGTCATCTTTAAGAGGAATTTTAAGTTCTCTTGTAAAGATTAGCATCCTTTGTCTTTGTAGTACAGCTTTCATGTGTTAATTTTGAGCTAATTTTCTAATTTTGGGCTACTGTTGACAATGATCTTAGGGTACAACCTCTTCAATAATGCAAAACACCCTCCAGTAAATGTATGCACTGTGTGTGTGTGCGCGCGCGCACATGTGTGCATGTGCACGCACTTTAATGTTAGATAACCTTGGTTTTGAAACTTAATTCTATCCCCTATTAGGTATTGGGTCTAAACATATAAATTTACATATATGTTTATATATTTCATATATATTTATGTGTTTTACATATGTATATATTTACGTGGAAAGAAAGACAGGTATCTCTACATATATATAACACCCTTACACAAAATCACATATGGTGAAATCACTGATTTTTTTCAGGAGCATTACTAGGGTTCATATCTAGGGCCTTGCACATGCTAGGCAGGTGCTCTACCACTGAGCTACATCCTCAGCACACACTCTGCTTTTAAAGATGTAAAACTAAGTTCTTCAGGATGCATTCTCTTTTCTTTGTCTTTTTCATCTCCAGTTATTGAAATAACTATCCTTTTCTAACTCACTCTAGTTTCAGGCCCTACCCAGAGAAATACTGAAATATTATTTATGTGAGTGGGGCTCTCTCTCTTAATTCACACCTATTGGCTTCTCTCTTTTCTCTAATTTCTTCAGTCTTTTCTCCAGAATTTTTTTTCCTTTAATCTCAGCAGACCACTGAATACAAGTACCCTTTAGAGTATCTTCTTTCTCTTTTCCAGTTCTGCAGATTCTCCTTTTACAGGTAGGTTGTTCCTTCATTTCTTTAACACTGTCCTGTTGAAATTAAATAGCAGTAGTTGAGAACTCTTGTCATTGTTGCAGACATCTTTCCATATTTATTTTCGCCTTCTAAAATTCTTTCTAATTACTAAGGAGTCTCCATGTCTGTCTACTCTGAAATGTAGAATTGAAATGGAAGAAATTCTTGTGTGTTATAAAGGATTACATTTGGTTTGCTGTTATTAATAAAATTTGCTTTTTAATATCTCTTTTAAAGTTTTAAAGTCAAAATCATTAGTTTGTTTGCTTTCATTTTCTTGTAGTATTTAAAGTATTATGCAATTCAAATTTCTTTTCTAGGTTTTCCATTACTATGGTCCTGCTTTGGAATTTGTTCAGATGGTACAGTTATCAGATCTGCCCTCCTGTTATGTGTCAGACATTGAATTTGAATTGTATCCTTTCATTTACATGTTCATTTAAGTTTACATTTTTTGTGTCAGAATGTTCTGGTATTGGCAGGTAAATACCCATTTGGTGTATATTTTTATTTCATTGTACTCAGTGTTTTAATTTTGAGGCCCAAATGTGACTTCTCATTGTTGGCGTGCTGGAGAATGAAGAAGGAAGTTTTTCCTTTTTTTACATCCTGAATTCTGTACATTTCCAATCAGAAATCTTTCTACCTAGGCAAGCACCTTTGTTTTTATTCAGTATTTATTATTCACTGTGGGTAGGGTTATGGAAGTAATACAGAAGACATTGAACCTTGCTTTTCAATGCAGTTATAATGTTCTGTGCCTGAACATAGGCCAGCCCTGCTCTCTCACACAGTGTAACATTAACTGAAACTCTGTCCTTCCCACACTCTGTCCACATACCCCACATACATATTGTATGTTTTTGTTATTTTTACTCTTATTATTTAGTGCTTAGTGCTTCCTAAAAATAACTTCCCACAGGGCATTGTGGTACATGTCTGTAATCTCAACGACTCAGGAGTCTGAGACAAGCACATCACAAGTTCAGTGCCACCCTGGCCAACTTACGGAGACCCTATCTCAAAATTAAAAAAATAACAAGGCCAGGGGAATGTAGCTCAGTGGTAGAACATTCCTGGAATCAACCCCCAGTACCACAAAAACAAAACAAAACAAAAAAATCACTTTTCTTTTTCTGAAATCCAGGATGCATTTCCATGACTTCTGTTTTTCTCAGTTTTTCTGTGGATTAAATCCATAAATGCTGTAAATCATAGCACATAGTAGCAGCTCAATAAACATTGTAAAATGAATGGCATTTTATTTTGTTAGCCCAAGCCAAAATATTCATTATTTTCTTTCAGATTCCTTTCTGCAGAAAAGATAACAGAAGTGAGGGCATCAGAAAACCTTACCCATCTGTTTGTCCTCTAGCAGTACCAAATAATGTTTTTTTAAAAATTTATCTATCTGTCTATCTATTCATTCATTCATTCATTGTTTTTGAAGGGTCTTTGTTTGGTTTTGGTGGGAGGCTGTTAAGAGATCAGGCTGGAGAGCCTTTTCAGATTGATTAAATCTTAAAAGACCTCCTATACCATATTTAGAAGTTAAATTCTGTCCTAAAGATGATGAGGAACTATAGAAGGTTCCTCTATGGAAGGGAGCAGTTTAAACAAAATAAACTTTACTATTATTATTATTTTTTTGATATCTGGGATTGAACCCAGAAGTGCTTAACTACTGAGCCATATCCCCAGCCCTTTTTTTAATTTATTTGTTTTATTTTTAAGACAGGGTCTCACTAAGTTATTTAGGTTCTTGCTAAATTGCTGAGGCTGACCTATAACTTGGGATCCTCCTGTCTCAGCCTCACAAGTTGCTGGGATTACAGGCATGCACCATTATACCTGACTGAAAGTAGATTTGAGATCTGCTAGGATTTTGGAAAACCGTGGCGCTTGATCTAAAAAAGTAACTTTTGCAATGAAGAGCCAAAGTATAGGATGTGTTAAGAATGTAAAACAATATCACCATCTACTACATGCTTGCAAGGTGAGGAGGCTGGATAAGAATTGGATGATTTCCTAAGCTGAAATAAATGTCACTGATTGAGATAACAAGAAAAGAGGAGCAAGTTTCATAGAGGAAGAGTAATTCAAGATTGGGTAGTAGTTTGAGTAGTAATACATAATGGGTAGTTAAAATTTTTATCCACTCTACATGACTATTGAGAACCATGTAGCCCAGTGGGCTCCCTGGCAGTATGACTGAGGGAGGCATTTTAGATATAAGCTATTACCACTGCTGTTTTTACCTGTCTTATTTGTCTCATGTTAGGTCCTTGCTTTATGAGAGTGCTTTTCAAAATGTTTTCCAATGCAAATATGGGACTAAGAGGAAGCGATCCTGGGCAGTGGTTTTGAGAGATAAGTTGCGTGGACACGGCTCTAGGCACACCCCACTACTTCAGCCAGAGCAGCACTGTTCTCCCAGTTCTAAATGTTGACCTTCCAGATCTCCCTTGCAAAGAGTTATCTGCACCTGGAAAGCTTGAATAGCACAATTTAAATTGTTTTCATGGTTCCATCCTACATTTCAATGTAGGAATTTTTTTTAAAAAAGTAATATGCAATGTTCTTTTCATTGCCATGGTTTTAAGAAAAGTTCTACAACTTGAAAAAGAAAATCCTTAAGTACTATATTCATGATTCCAGAATAGGCAGACGATTCCTGGTTTTGCTACTTATTTCTTATTAGGTAGGGAGGAGGGAAGAATGTTACCAATCTGTGGAGGAGAGCAGACTAATTTATATACTCCTGAAAAGTTCAAGTTTTTCCCCTGCCATTGACATGATTGATAGATAAACACTAGTTGGCTAATGTATTTCTTATACACTTAGGAAAATACATATGTGATCACATATATCAACAAATATTCAACGTATTTTAATTTTTATTAAAATTATTAGAATTTATATTAAATAAAAATATTAACAATAAATTTGTGAATTTTTAAAAATACATCTAAGAAATAGACATTGTATATAAAAATATTGATTAATGGAACACTAGCTGTGTTCTTGTATTTTTTTATTCACAAATTTTTACGAATTTCTTGTTCTCATTTGTAGTAATGATATTCAGAACAAATTAGAAAAACAAAAGAAAGTAGTGATTGTTAATTTCTATAGTTGAATTTTTAAATAAATGAATTTAAACAATTTGGGGAAGAATTGAATTAATCAAATTTATTGTACAGAGCAGAATTATTTCATAGTTACTATTCACTCTATTCTTTTTTTTTTTAATTTTAATTTTATTATTTATTTATTTTTTTAATTGTAAACAAATGGGATACATGTAGTTTCTCTGTACATGGCGTAAAGGCATACCATTTGTGTAATCATAAATTTACATAGAGTAATGTTGTTTGATTCATTCTGTTATTTTTTCCCTTCCCCCCACACTCTATTCTTAACTCTGTAGTACAGAGGATTGACAGGAAATAACACCAAGCAGAATTCCATGTTGCTGTTGGAGCAGATTTCTTCTCTGTGTGGCAAGGTATAGTAGAGAATTTTTATGGTGGTTGGTTTTTATACTTAACATATGAGGACCTGTAAGAAAAATGAATATAGCTTGTTAATCTGTTTTTGCTTGATAACTTTTTTTTTAATGTAGGAACATAATTTTCGCCCTAATTCATGTTAAAAAAAATTTGGACTTTTCACAGTAATATACTTTGCAGACAAAGTGATGTTTTGATTTTAGAAGAAATTTTCAGAAATAAACTTTATAACTGATAATTGCTTAAAATTTCAAAATTTTAGAACACATTGTTAACCTGTCTTTAAGGTAACATCTCATTGCAGTTCTGTAAGAGGACATTTACATTACTACATTTTCTTTTTCATGGCAGTGGGAGCGGACATGAGGAAAAGTTTTAAAATTTCACTGAATTAACGTTTGTAAATTTCAGTTTTTCCTTAATTCCAATGATGTCTAGTATATTTTAGCTATTTTAATATAGATATGTGTCCATCTCTTTCTCTACACATACACACACAGACACGTGTGTATAATGATGTGCTAGAGTTGGTATGTTTTTAACCTTTTTAAAATTAACTACTTTAATATAGATACATGTATATTTCTATGTACACACACAGACACACACACACACACACACATATAAAATGATGGGTGCTAGAGTTGATTATTTTTAATCTTTTTTAAAACTATAGAAAATTTTAAGTGGAATCATGCATCTAAAGTGAAAGTACCATTTTTAAGAAGAAAAAAAATTGAATTTGTTTCTGATTATTTATTCAACTATTATGTTTCTGTGAAAATGATTTTTAATGCACAGCTATTGACCATATATACATAACATTTTCTTATCATTTTAAAAACAAATAGACTATTAGCAAACACTCCTGAAGGGAGAAACTGATTATTATAACATTTTCCCCATGGTGCTATAATCAAATCGTGGTTATAATTGCCTTAGAAAATTGGTATAGTAAAGAAAATATGATTTTGGATTTAAGATGCTTGACTGGAGATACTGGGGAATGATAGCAGCCAAATTATATTGTTATAGGGTGTGCATGTATGAATATGTAACAACAAATCCCACCATCATGTACAACTATAATCACCAATAAAAAATATGAGAGAAAAAGACACTTGATTATATAACTTAAAATTTTGACTTCCAGCTTCATATTCCCATGAATTTCCCATAAATTTCAATAATGTATCCAAGTATTGATTTGATGAACTGATCTTTGGATGAACATTTTGAGTAAAAGTCAGAAACATATCCATAATTTGTTTAATACAGGTATAAAATAATCCTTAAGTAGTTATTGAAGATAGGCAATACTAATTTTAGATGCAAGATAAACTATTATTATTTAATATTATATTTTCATTTGTTTCATTTTAAATTTGTTATATTAGATTGTCGTTTTTATGACTTTCTTGGACTAAAACTATGAAATGTTAGAACATGCTCTATCAGTACATAGGACTTTATAAATTTGTTCTCACTTTATTGAAACAAAAGGGATAATATTTGGAAGCATATTATGTACCTTAGAAAACAGATCTCTAAATTTTAAGC
Organism: Sciurus vulgaris; assembly: GCF_902686455.1. Taxonomy (NCBI): domain Eukaryota; kingdom Metazoa; phylum Chordata; class Mammalia; order Rodentia; family Sciuridae; genus Sciurus; species Sciurus vulgaris. Next base: position 192,877,316 of record NC_136461.1, read on the forward strand.
ACTTTATTTTTCTTTAACATTGAGTCATAACTTACCTTTTACATTTTTGAAAAAAAATTAATTTTGAAGTGCATGCTTATTCCTGAAAATAATTCTGGTGTTTTATTGTTTTATTACTTGGTTTTCATTTATTTTTTCAAGATTTCTTTCCTTTTGTTTTTACACTGCCTACTGTGTGCCAGTTGTTTATTAGGTATTGGAGACAATTAGGTAGCTTGGGAAGTTTTCATGTTGTTTAAGTTCTAATGGTTTACCTGATGCTTAGTAAATGTCTGAGCTTATTTATCTTTCTATCTGATTAGCCCCAAAGTATAAATGAAAGCTTCTTAGAGTAAATTGCATTGTCTTAGTTTAGGAAAAAGGAAGGTAGGATTATTTATCTGATGTCCACCAATCTTATGACCAGGAAATTTCTTTTTTTTAGAGAGAGGAATTTCCAAAGTTTTAAGTGTGATTTTTGCAATGGCTGCTTGTTGGAGAGGACCTCTTGAGATGATGGAATTGTGGTTTTGAAATTCAGGATTGAAATGCTGCTTGAGCTTTCAATTCTGGAGGTAGAATGAGAACCTAAAAGGATCACTCTCAGATCTCAGAGCTATCTAGTGATTAGTATAAGGGTGAGAACAAGTTGTCAGAAACCAAGTTCATTATGAATGTAATATAGACAGCTGACATTATTTTGGTAGGGAATTAAGTCTTGTGAAATTTAGGTGTTTATATTTGTAGGAAATGTTTAATCAAATTAGACCATTACAAAGGAGTGACCAATTCTTTATCTGCTGGGTCATGACACATTTATATGGATCTATGAGTTATTAATTGAACTGCATTTAACATCCCTAAAATGTTGAGAAAGCTTTAACTGTGGCCTGATATGACATTGATATTATAGCCTCCATGACCTTTTAGACCATTTAGTCTTGTCATACATTCTGGGCTATGAAATCTTATTCCTGAAGAAAGCATTAGGATTTAATGTTTAGGAAATTAGATGTATCATTTATATTTAGTGATTATTTTCTGTTGCCAAATATTTTAATCTTAATTACTAGTACTTGAATATGTAAATTGTATTTGATGTAAAAAGATGGCTAGTAACCTGAGTAAATACAAGAGTAAAGACAAAAAGGGTATTTATTTTTATTTTTCTTATTTTGTTCCTAAAATATTTATTTTTATTCCTGTTAATTAAGAATGCATAGGTAAAAGTAGTAAATAGCAACATAACTAGCACATTAAAACACTAATTGAGCAAGGCATGGTACCACAAGCCTGTAATCCCTGCAACTTACTGAGGAGTCTGAGGCAGGAGGATCAAAAGTTCAAGGCTAACCTTGACAATTTAGTGAGACCTTGTCTAAAAAAAAAAAAAAAAAAAAAAGAAAAAAAAAAAAAAAAGGAAAAGCTAGGGATATAGTGCTCAGTGGTAGAACACCCCTGGTTTCAATTGTGAACATTGTGAAAACAAAACCAACCTCACCCCCAAATCTAAACATATGTACCTTTTAAAACATTTATCATTTCTTTATGGTATACTGTTCAAAATTCTTGAGTTTTTTGAAGTATACAGTACATTATTTCCATCTGTAGTCATTCTAATGTGCAATAGCACTGTTCTTTTTTTTAATTTGTTCTAATTAGTTATATACGACAGAATGTACTTTGAAACATCGTGTATAGATGGAGTATAATTTCTCATTCTTCTACTTGTATATGATGTGTAATCCCACCAGTCATATAGTTATATATGTACATAGGGTAATGTCCGATTCATTCTACTGTCCTTCCTACCCCTGTACCCCCTCTCCTCCTTTTACTCCCCCTCTACCTAATCTAAAGCAACTCTATTCTTCCCTAGCCTCGCCCCCCCCTTATTGTGAATTAGCATCCATATATCAGAGAAAGCATTCAGCCTTTGGTTTTTTGGGATTGGCTTATTTTACTTAGCATGATAGTCTCCAGCTCCATCCATTTACCAGCAAATGCCAGGATTCTTTTTTAAGACTGAGTGATATTTTATCATGCGTGTGTGTGTGTGTGTGTGTGTGTGTGTGTGCGTGTATTTATTACGTTTTTTATCCATTCATCTGTTGAAGGGCACAAGTTGAGCTGCTGTAAACGCTGATGTGGCTCTTTCACTGTAGTATGATGATTTTAAGTCCTTTGGGTATGAACTGAGGAGTGGGATAGCTGGGTCAAATGGTGGTTCCATTCCAGGTTTTCTGAGGAATCCCCATACTGCTTTCCATAATGGTTACTCCAATTTGCATTCCCACAAACAATGTATGCATGTACCTTTTCCCCCATCCTTGCCAACATTTATTATTGCTTGTATTCTTGATAATTGCCATTCAGAGTGGAGTGAGATGAAATCTTAGTTTTGATTTGCATTTTTCTGATTTTTTTCATATATTTGCTGATGGGTTATATTTGTTCTTCTGTGAAGCATCTGTTCAGTTCCTTTGCCCATTTATTGATTGAGTTATTTGTTTTTCTGGTGTTAACTTTTTCAAGTTTTTTATATATCCTAGGGATTAATGCTCTATCTGAGGTGCATATGCTAAAGATTTCTCTCCCATTCCTTATGCTCTTTTCATGTAATTGATTGTTTCCTTTGCTGAGAAGAAACTTTTTAGTTTGAATCCATCCCACTTATTGATTCTTGATTTTATTTCTCGTGCTTTAGGAGTCCTGTTTAGGAAGTCAGATCCTAGGCTGACATGGGCCTACTTTTTCTTCTATTAGGTGCAGGGTCTCTGTTCTAGTGCCTAAGTCTTTGATCTACTTTGAGTTGAGTTTTGTGCAGGGTGAGAGATGCAGGTTTTATTTCATTTTGTTACATGTGGCTTTCTAATTTTCCTAGCACTGTTTGTTGAATAGGCTATCTGATATCCACTCAGTGTTTTTGGCACCTTTGTCTAGTATGAAATAACTGTATTTATGTGGGTTTGTTTCTGTGTCTTCTATTCTGTTTCATTGGTCTATGTGCCTGTTTTGGTGCCAGTACCATACTGTGGCTCTATAATATAAGTTTAAGGTCTGGTACAATAACACCAATCTTAATATGAAGTTTGAAGATGAGAAACATAATTTGAAGATGAGTATACCTCCCCTATAGATGTTTGTATCTTTTGAAAAAATTGCTTTTAAGAATCCTTATTTCGTGCCTAAGTCCTTGATCCACTTCGAGTTGATTTGTGTGCAGGGCAAGAGACAGTGGTTTAATTTCGTTTTGCTACATATGGATTTCCCAAATAAACAAAGGCCGAATGTTTTCTCTGATGTGTGGATGCTAATTCACAGTAAGGACAGGGATAGAGGTACTTTGGATTAGACAGGGGAGAGTGAAGGGAGGAGAAAGGGACTTGGGAGTAGGAATGATAGTGGAATCAATCTGACATATATGATTACACGACCTGTGTAACTCTGCATCATGTACAACCAGAAGAATGAGAAGTTATACTCCATTTATGTATGATGTGTCAAAATGCATTGCACTATCAGGTATAAGTAATTAGAACAAATAAAAACAAGTTTTTTTTTAAAGTGGGAGAATGGGGGAAAAAAAGGAAATAAAAGAATCCTTATTTATATAAATAGATTTTAGTGAACTTTGATTTTTGTCCCTGCAATGAATATTTACACATTTAAAGAAAAATTGCAAATGTAGGATTATGAAAATAGATAATGGTAAGTTCATATGGCAAAAAAAAAAAAAAACCAAAGATGGAATTGTCACATATTTTATGTAACCAGTCAGTCCACACACAGCAATTAGATATAATTTTGCATTAGGTTTATATTCTTTGAGTCAAATGCCTTACCTAAATTTTTTCACAAAATGTTTTTTTTTTTTTAGTTAGTGTTTTTTACTGGGACGTGCTGATTGACGTAGCTTATAAATATGTCTGAAGTTGCTGTATGTTTTCTAGGCTATAATTCATTATCTTCTCTCTGTTTTTCCTATTAGCATTAAATCTCTGATTTCTAGAAACAAAAATTTCTGTATTACTTTCAGAGATGTTGTAATTCTCAGCCAGAATTCTAAAATTCCAAAGTTCTAAAATTATGGTTGGATAAGTAAGACATATTTTCTGGTGCTAGAACTCTCAGCCTCTCATTATTTTACAGATGCATAGAGAAATTGTACCCATATCTGAACATAAAATAAGCAATATGAATAACAAGATTTTCAGAGTTGTATACCTGAGTGGAAGAAGGAAGACCAAGGCTTTGGTTGCCTTTTCCCTGCTTTGATTTGTTTGCTTTCTCTTTTTTTTCCATTTAATTCAGTGGGACATTATCTTCTTAACTTTCTGCAGTGAAGTTGTTGAGAGAGAAATATGAGGAGAAAATTGTTATATGATACTCTTTGAAGAGCAAATTTCAGTCTGCAATCAATAAATTTATCTTCTTCTTTTCCAGGTTGGTGCTCTTTTTGTGTTGCCATGCACAGTTAGTAACATACTTATTCCACCTCCCAACCAACTCAGTTCAAGAAAATGGAAAGAATATATTGCTAAAAAGCCTAAGACAATCAGTGGTAAGTAGCAAATCTTTATTATCTTTACAATGCAACATGGATAATGTATTTATCAAATTTGAAATGAAGTTAACATTTCTTTATTGGAATAGAGCATTTAATTATTTTTAACCATGTTCATTAAAATGTATTGGTGATCAAAAGGCAGGATTTTTATTTAATTAGATAATTATATTGAACATTGGTTTCTTAGAGACATTTCTGAAACCAAATACATGAAAATAAAGTGAGTGGTTCACTTATGTGGTGTATTAAAAAAGTGAACCTGTGATGACAATTTTCTGAAGAAATTAGAACTTAATCATTTGCTCTACAGTGTTCTAGGTGCTTTAAAAATACTGATTCTTTTAATTTTTACAATAATCCTACAGATTTGTTTTTATCCCCATTTTACAGATAAGAAAATTGGGACTTGGAAAAGTTAAAGAATTGTTGATTGACAAAATCTTTGTGTAAATACTGACTGTGAGTTAATAGTTCTATAATTTCTCCAAGGATTTGAACCTAGGCCATACTATACTCTGTTTCTTCTCTAATAGTCTATTATGTTCAAGATACTAAAATGAATCTTAACTTCTCTTATAAAGTTAGAAGTTATTTAACTTCAAATCCAATCCCTAGAATTTCATTATGTAATTATGGCTCAAAATATTAAAGTTACTTTCTCAAAGTCTTATATAGCTAGTTGAAATATGTTCCTTCTTACTTCTGCTTTGGTATTGGTGATTTTAAAAAAATTGAACAATAATTTGTCAAAAAATTTTTTGAACTTCTTGTTAGTTTTTGTGACCATGCTATGAAGAGACTGAGAACTATAGTTGAAACATTTCTACTGTAAATGAACTCTGTTGAAATACTCCCTAGAGCCTTATTGTTCTGAGGAATGCAATTTTAAAATAAACAGCTTATATAGTATTATATAGGAAATAGATGAGATACTGGATTCCGCTTTAGCAAATGTTGAATTTGAGATTCAGATAAGATACTGATATGGAAATTTAAATCTATAGTTTAAATTTTTAAATCTAGATTGCTAGAGAACTGTCAGGCTTACATTTTGTTTACCAGCAATTTTGTTTACTGTGTAACAAACTATCTTAAGATGTACTGGCTTAAAATTCACAAGAATGGTCCAGATTGAAGAAGGAGGTGACTATACGAGGTTGTGAGTACTATGCAGCCACCAGTGTAAAAGCTTACTATTGGTGCATATAGGCAATAATTAGGACTAGTTTAAAAAAAAAAGAAAGACAAGCACAACGTAATAGCTAGAGAAGAGACCCAAGTATAAGGTCTCTGGAAATAACTGCATTTAGATGAAAGTAGAGAAAAATTATGAAATGATTTAATAAATGGGTGTTATAAGTCCCTAGTAAGTTATAATCATTAACATTAGCATCATAATACCATTTATTGCATTATATAAGGTATTGTAGGAAGTATGAGAAATAAAAGAGTCAAACTAGATCTTAGACTTGAGGAGATAGATTTGTGGAACTTTTCTTTGTGAAATTTGTGCTCAAGTGAGAAATGTATTTTGAAAAGCAGTCATAAGCCTGTTTAGCTAGTGGTGTGAGGTAAAGAGAAGGGCACTTCCAGATTGTGACCTCGCATATATATCCTCAGTAGCTCCAGGGAGGCTTCTGGGAGGAAGAGCCTTTACTGCACCACAGTGCAGTTTTAAAACGTCTCACCTACTCACACAGAATCTGATTTTAGGAGATGCTAAAACAAAATCAGAAGTAAATTTCCTAAGTGGGAATCATAGTCAATTTACTTATGCTTCATGAAATTATGGAATAATAGCCATATCTCAGCATTGCATATGTATAAGACTGATAATATGAATTGGATATTAACATCTAAATAAATTGAGTATATCTTTAATACCTATCTCTTATTTTTTTTTTTCTTGTAACTTTCTGCAACTTCAAATAGCTACTTTGTTTGAGGTTTTAATTTTAAGATAATTTATTGAAGCCAAGTGTGGTGACTGTAAGCCCAGCAACTTGGGAGGCTGAGGCAGGAGGGTCAAGGTCCACCTCAGCAACTCAGCAAGGCCCTAAAAAACTTAGTGAGACCCTATCTTAAAATAAAAAATAAAAAGGGCTGGTGATGTGACTCAGTGGTAAAGCACCCCTGGGTTAAATCTCTAGTACCAAAACAACAAAAAGAGATAATTTATTGATTTAGAATTTACTCAGTTTTTTTTTGTTTGTTTGCATGATTTTTATTGAAACTTTAAGAAAATATCATGTGGCTTGATTTCACTTTTTAAAAAATTATTTCTTCTTGAATTTATAGATTAATAGTGGTAACTTCTGAATAATAATAAGACATAGATCACATGATAGTCTTTGAAGCCAGATTGTTGATTACTGATTAGGCTGGATCATTAAGGGTTGATTAAACTGACACTTTACAGTATTTTTTTCTAAATCTTAGAAGTAGCAACAAAATCAAATTTGATAGCTGATTAAGTTCTATTCTACCTATAACCCTTTCTGAAGGGGAAATTTATTACTTATCCCATTAACAGAATTCTTTTTGTAAAAACAGAGAAACTAAGTTCTAGTTAGTATAAAAGTTTCAGTGACTCTTAAATCTGGAAAACTTTACATCCCTCCTCTTACCCTGTTAAATAGTAGCTTCTCTCACTCTTCCAGATAATATATCAAATCTTAGATCATTCCACTAATTCATGGCTGTTTCTCCATTACCTACTGAAACTATACTATATTGTTACCCTATATGTTGAGGAGTTACCTAACCAAACCCTGTACTTTCCTAAAACTATTTTCTGTTTTTGTTGCTTTGTGCTTTTATTACTAATTCTTTCATTCATTAAGTGATTGATTCAATATGTCTTTTATACCTTCCATTCCTTTATTTGAGTATGAATCAGATATTGTGTATCACTTATGATACTCAAGGAGATAGACTTCATCTTCTTCCTGTGGAATTTACACTATAACATAGAAAACAGATCTTGCAAAGTAATTATAAATCTTATTGTAGCATTGTATTTGGTAGTAACCGACTAGGAACAATCACTAAGTAATATTGCATAGAAAAAGAAGGTGTATAATGGTGTTGCTACAATTTGTGGTTTAAAAAAAAAAACAACCTGTGTGTGTATATTTAGCATTAACACATTTTTGTATGCATTAAATATTCATTTTTTCAATAGATATTTTTACTAAGCACCTACAATATGCTAGGCACTGTTTTTTTAAAATTTATTTTTATTGTAAACAAATGGGATACATGTTGTTTCTGTTTGTACATGGAGTAACAGCATACCATTTGCATATTCATAAATTTACACAGAGTAATGATGTTTGATTCATTCCATTATTTTTTTCCTTCCCCCCCACCCCTCCCACCTCTCTTTTCCCTCTATACAGTCCCTCCTTCCTCCATTCTTGTCGCACTCCCACCCCCCATTAAGTGTCATCATCCGCTTATCAGTGAGATCATTCCTCTTTTGGATTTTTGAGACTGGCTTATCTCACTTAACATGATATTCTCCAATTTCATCCATTTGCCTGCAAATGCCATAATTTTATTATTCTTTATAGCTGAGTAATATTCCATTGTATATATATATACCACAGTTTCTTTATCCATTCATCAATTGAAGGGCATCTAGGTTAGTTCCGCTAGGCACTGTTTTACATGCTAGACCCAGCAGTAAACAGAACAAAATTCTTCCATTCATAGAGCTTACATTATAGTAGAGATAACAGTTTTGCTTCTTCCCCCAGATAGCCATATAACTAGGTCTCGCAAATTTTTCAGACTTTTAATCCATAGTCATTTCCTCATTCAGGAACCGTTTTGCCCCGGCACCTAAAATTGCAAATAGACTCTTCTGGTGTTACACCCAGCTTTGTTATTTTTCGTCAGTGATTGTGCTATCTAATATACCAAATGTGTGTCTGCCTTACACTTATTAGATTCTCAGAAATATTTGTTTAAAAATAAGTGAAATATACAGTATATTTTCAGGTAGTAATAACTGCTATTGCAATATATAGGAAAGGCTTTGAATGGACTCTATCTGTGCAGTGTGAGCCAAAATTTATGCCTTGGTTTTTATTAGTTCATTAGGTTTCATCCCTTATAAAATATATACTAATGTATTAGTTTGGGCTATGTGATGTTGGTGTTTTTAATGTCAAAAATCACTAAGTATCAGCAACTTCTTACGATTTAAAACAAACTGCTCAGTTTGAAGTACATTTAAATTATAATAGTGAAGAATGCTTTTTGAAAATGATATTCAGTGATATATTCAGTGATGTATTCAGAAATTATTATATATAAGCATATTTTTTCATATATTTTTTGATCATTCGTATTTCTTTCTCAGTGAAGGGCTTGTTCAGTTCCTTTGCCCATTTATTGATTGGGTTATTTATTTTTTTTGGTGTTAAGTGTTTTAAGTTCTATATATATCCTGGAGATTAATGCTCTATCTGAGGTGCATGTGCTAAAGATTTTTCTCCCATTCCATAGTTCTTTTCATGTAATTGATTGTTTCCTTTGCTGAGAAGAAACTTTTTAGTTTGAATTCATCCCATTTATTTCTTATTGATTTTACTTCTTGTACTTTAAGAGTCTTACTGAGGAAGTCAGGTCCAAAGCCAATATGATGGAGAGTTGGGCCTGCTTTTTTTTCTAGAAAGCGCAGGTCTCTGGACTAATACATAGGTTCTTGATCAAGTTTGAGTTGAGTTTTGTGCAGGGTAAGAGATAGGAGTTCAGATTGATTCTACTACATATGAATTTCCAGTTTTCCCAGCACCATTTGCTGAAGTGGCTATCTTTTCTCCAATGTATGTTTATGACCCCTTTGTCTAGTATAAAATAACTGTATTCATGTGGGTATGTCTCTGTGTCTTCTATTCCATTCCATTGGTCTTCATGACTGTTTTGGTGCTAACACCAGGCAGTTTTTGTTACTATACCTCTGTAGTATAATTTAAGGTCTGGTATTGTGGTACCTCCTGCTGTGCTTTCTTGCTGAGGTTTGCTCTGGCAATTCTGGGCCTCTTATTTTTCCAATGAATTTCATGACTGCTTTTTCTGTTTTTATGAAGAATATCACTGGAATTTTAATAGGAATTGCATTGAATCTGAATGTTTAACATCTCTAGGAAATAGAGAAATGCAAATTAAAGCTACACTGAGATTCCATCTCACTATAGTCAGAATGGCAATTGTAAAGAATATAAGTACCAATAAATATTGGTGAGGATGTGGGGAAAAGGGACACTCATAGATTGCTGTTTGAACTACAAATTGGTGCAACCATTATGGAAAGCAGTATGGCGATTCCTTAGAAAACTTGGAATGGAACCACTATTTGACCCAATTATCCCACTTTTCAGTTTATGCTCAAAGGACTTAAAATCATCATACTACAGTGACAGAGCCACATCAGTATTTATAGCAGCTCAATTCACAATAGCCAAGCTATGGAAGCAACCTAGGTGTCCTTCAACAGATGAATGGATAAAGAAAATGTGGTATATATACACAATGGGATATCACTCAGCAATAAAGAAGAAATAAATTATGGCATTTGCTGGTAAATGTATGGAACTGGAGACTATCATGCTAAGTGAAATAAGCCAGTCCCCCAAAACCAATGGCCAAATGTTCTCTCTGATATGTAGATGCTCACCCACAAGAAGAGAGGGTAGGGAGGGAAAGAATAGAAGTTCATTGGATTAGACAAAAGGAAATGAAGGGAAGGGAGCCTGAAGGATAATAGAAAAGACAGTAGAATTAATCAGAGATAAATTTCCTGTCCTTGTACATGAATACATGACCAGAGTAACTGTATCATATACAACACCAAGAATAGGATCCTAATTAAAATAAGTTATACTCCATATATGTACAATATGCCAAAATACACTCTACTGTCATGTATATTAAAAAAGAACAAATAATAAAAAATTGTTACATAAAAAAATGCTAAAGAAATATGAACTAATGAAATTATCTAAATTCCATTATTTTCCTAAAGAAAGATTTCTGTAGTGAGAGACCAGATATATAATGAAAAGTGCCTAACTTGCACAGAGACATTTTATGAATTGTCATAAAAATTTAATGATTATCTGCAAATTCTCATAAATAAATAATAAAAATATTATCTACCAATATTGAAAACCTATTCCATGCCAAATATTTTGCATTCAGTTGTCTTCAATTCCCAGAACAGTAATGAAGTATAAATTTTTCACAGTCTTTGTGTTACAAATGAGAAAACCCAGGGACAGAGAAAGTAAGAAATTTTCCTAATATCACAGGGAAGAATCAGAATTTCCACCCAATTCTGGGAGTGTCTTAAGGCCATGCATGATGTTTTTGTTAAAATTATTTAGAATTGTTTTTTTTTTTTTTTTACACATATGTGCAAAAACTTGTTTTTTTCTTCTGTATTGGCCTTGACATTTATTAAAGTTTTTTATTCCTATGTAGCAAATTAGGATCTGATGATTTTATAATTCTAGATGTCTGATAATTTATAATCCTACACTTGTTGTTGCCTCATTTTTTTTAAAACTGGAATTCTCTTGGAATGAAAATTGTTTACTCTTGAAGAAAAATCATGCCTTTTTGTTTTTTGATCATACAGATGTTCTAATAACAAAATTTTTAAAGGAACTTGACTAATAAGGATTGAAGAAATGTTTTGAAATGATGATGCACGCCCCTTCTTAGTACTCAGAGTAACATGACGTATGTGTTTCAGAAGAGTGGGCTGAAACTGATAAGGTTAAAATGACACTATGTAACTGATCTGTAAATAATTTCCATCTTAAGAAACAAAGCACTCTGGTAAAAGATTTCCAACAATAAACTTTAGTGGTAGAATCAAAGTGTTCTTTCAATCAGGGACACTTTTAGGATGGGTCATACATATACTACTTCATGAAGTGAGTCTCAGTAAATATAAAAGAGTAGAACTAATACATAATCTATTCTCCAGTTATAATGGAATTAAGTTAGAAATCAACAACAAATCTGATAAATCCTGCAAATATTTGGAAATTAATAAACTTGTAAATAACCGGTAGAAAAGAAGAATCAAAAAGGAAACTAAAAAATTGTTCTAAAGAATGAAAATAAAAACAAACTTATCAAACTTAAGGAAAATAGCAAAAGCAGTATTAAGAAGATCTTAAATGTTTATTGTAGAAGGGAAGAAAAATCTAAGATCAGTAATCTTAAGTTATTGACTTCAAGAAGCAAGAAGATCTAAATCTAAGTGAATAGGGAAATAGACCGAGCGAATAAAATATTGTTAAATGTATCTAACAAGAGAAGTACAAGACCTATACACTGAAAACCACAAAATATGACTGAGAATAAATAGGATTTACAAAGTGGAGAGCTATACCGTATTCGTAGATTAGAAAACTCATTATTAGTACTATAGTTTGAATCTGGAATGTTTGTGAAAGGCCTATGCATTAAAGTTTTGGTCCCTAGCTCAGGGTCTATTGGGAGGTAGTGGAACCTTTAAGAGATGGGACCTGGTAGGAGATAGTTAGGTCATTCAAGGTGAGAGCCCTCAAAGGGGATGTTGGAACCCTTTTCTATCGGTTGGAACCCTTTGCTTCTCGGCTGCCATGAGGTGAACAACTTTCTGCTCTTGTGCTTCTGCCATGACATATTGGTTCATCACAGCCCCAGAAGTAATGGGCCAGCCAATCATGGATGGAAATTTCCAAAACTGTGAGTCAAAATAAACCTTTCCACCTTTTAAGTTGATTATCTCAAGTGTTTTATCACAGGGCAAGAAAGCTGAGTAGTACAATTAATAAGATGACAATGTTCTCCAGATTGATTATATATTCAGTCACATCTCTATCAAAATTCCAGCAGAACTTTCCATAGAAATTGATAAACAGATACTATACTTATATAAAACTGAAAAGGGCTTAGAAGATCCAAACCAATTTTGAAAATTTTGAGACCTTACACTACCTGATTTCATGACTTACTGTAAAGCCACAACAATCAAGACAAGGTGGTATTAGATTAAGACTATACATAGATCAATGAAACAAAATAAATATAAAGATGCCAGTGGAAAATGAGTTGTCTCTTCAACACTATGCTGGAAAAATTAGATACTATACATAAAAAAATACGTATTTTGATTTTTTAAACTATATGTATTTTTTGACTTATTTTTACATAAAAATTAACAAAATGGGTCATATATCCAAATTTAAGAACCACAACTATAAAACTTTAATGAAGTATCATAGATACCAAAAGCACAATGCATGAAATGGGAAATATTGTATAAATTAGAATCTGCCAAAATTTTTTAAAAATGCTGTTAAAAAAAAAAAATCCTGGGAACATATCCTCTTACGTTAATCAAGATGATTGAAACATTCTTTCATTATTTTCAATATTGCTTTCAAGAGGACTGCAAATTAAAAATAGTTTCTCTGCAAAAAAAAAAAAGAAAAAGAAAATTAAACAAGTTATTCATTGAGAGAAAATAGTTCTAATCATTTATCTGACAATGGACATATATGAAAAATTCTTGCAACCCAATAAAAAACAGTCCTATTCTTAAGTGAATCAGACTTGTATAGATATTTCATTTGTTACTTGAATGGCTAATAAAGCACATGAAAGCATTGTTCATCATCATTAGTCTTTTGGGATATGCAAATTACAGCTAGAATTTGATACTACAATACAGTCACTAGAATGACTATAATTAAAAACAGTGACTATCAAATGTTGATGAGAATGTAGAGAAATTGCAAATCTCACCCATTGTCGGTGAGGAAGTGTAATAGAACAGCTACTATAGAAAACAGTGTGGCAGTTAAACTTCTACTTGCCTATACATCCCAACACTTTCATTCCTAGGTATCTACCCAAGAGAAATAAGAACATATGTTCACATAAATACTTGTGAGCATATGCTTATAAAAGCATTATTCATAATAGCAAAGAATTGGAAACTATATCAACTCGTGAATACATAATTTTTTTTTTTTCATATCGTGTAACACTCAATAATAAAAGAGGAATGAAAAATTTGGGGTGACCTGAAAATATTATGCTGTTTATAGATAAAGTTTATAGGTAAAGACAATATTCTGTATTGTTTGTTCATATATGGAATTTCTATGAAAGGCAAAAGTAGACTGCGAGATCAGTGGTTGCTTGAGGGCATGGGTAGGAAGGGAGTTTGACCATAAAGGTATGAGGAAAATTTTCCAAAACTGGGTTATAGTGACAGATGGACAATTGTATCAACTTCCCTACTTTATTAACGTTAACTTAATATGTGCATATGTGTTATATAGATGTATATACATGTATGCATAAATTATACCTCATTAGGCTTTTTATTTTTTTAAGAATCACTTGAAGTTCCTTTAACCTAAATGTAGAGTTCTGTTCCTTTTCCCAGTTAAGTATTCCTAATAACATTTACTCATTAGATTCACCCTGTTGGTGATCTTTTAAGTCAAGCTTGCATCCCACCTGAAAAATAAATCAATACAAACATCTGGGATGAACCCAGAGCATCAGTAATGTGTAAAAGCCCATTAAGTGATCCAAATGTGCAACCAGGACAGAACCTCTGCCCCCTGTGGTGCCCTGTTCAACCCTGGGCTAGGAAGTCAGTGCTACTGAAGAGAGTCCTGCAGGTAGCCTGGAGCAGAGGAAGGAGTTAGATCACTGCTTTAGGTAGTTAATGCCTCATCTGCAAAGCATGATAATAACACTTGTTTAGTATATTTTAGACATGTTTGAATCAAATTGGTAATGGAGGTAACACTTTGTAAACTCTGCAGTAGCTTTTTGTTATTCTGCCCCATCTTACATGCTTTCTGTGTCTGCAGAACAGTAAAGAAGTCATTGTTGTTCATAATAATGAGGAAGATCTTGAAATATCTTCTAAATAGCTTCTCTATTAAATGTTGCTTTCAAATTGTCCATTCTACTGTGTTGTAATGGAGAAGAAATGTATACATTTTGTGATCCTAATGTTATTTGTTTAAAAATAGTCCTAGTAGAATCTATAAATCCTGCATTTTAAAACTTCACAGCAGAAGGCTTCATATAACAATTCAACAATACGGTCATTCTTAAAATCACTTTAGATTCTTCTAGAATTTAGTCTCATTTTCTTTTGACAATCTCAGTGGCAGTTTAGGCTGATGAAAAAGGTGGGGGATAAAATGAGACAATACGTATTTTTGAAAATGCTTTATGAATATAAAGTAATTAGATTCTTTTTTTCTTATGCCTCTCCACCTGGCCCTAAGATCTTTTTCAAAAATCCAAACCAAGTGTGGTGGTGCATACTTATAATTCCAGCAACTCAGGAGACTAGTAGGTGGGAAAATCTTGAGTTCCAGGCCAGCCTGTGCAACTTAGCAAAATCCTGTCTGAAAAGAAGAAGTAACAAGGACTTGGGATGCAGCTCAATGGTAAAGCACCCTTGAATTTGGTTCCTGTTGCTGAGGGGGAAAATGTTGGGTCTAAAATTGACCAATGATGTTGTCAAAAAGAGAGAGCTTCCTAAGATGCCTACATTGAACACTAGATATTATATTAGTATTTAATTTTTGGCATGATTATTAAAATAACTGATTATATTATTTTGCCATTTCTTAAGTATATATATAATAATAATTATCAGTAAGTCAGAATATTCACTTAATAATCCTTTCCCTAGTTGGTGGATATTTTTATTTTTATTTACATCACATGCAATATTATTTCCCTTTCAGATTAATATGATTTTGTTTCCATATTGTCGAACTACTGAGATATTATAAAGCAAGGGTGTCAAAAGGTTTTAAAAGCCACTAAGAAAAAATGGAAGAAATGGGAGGGGTGGATTTCATCATAATTGAAGGGAGATCAGCAGAGTAGAGGGAAGGGACCACGGGTAAGGAGCAAGGAGGAAAAGGGGAAATACTGGGAAATGATATTGGCCAAAGTATATTGTTGTATTGTGTGAATGTACGAATATGTAACAACAAATCCCTCCATTAGGTATAACTATAATGTGCCAATAAAAAATACGAAAAAAAGGAAAGTAAGAAACCTATTATAGAACTAAAAATTAAGAAGCAGGAATATCAGTGTTTTAAAAGCCACCAAGAAACTTACTGATGTAGAATATGAATTGATTCTTTATTTTTTTTTGCTAATGAAATGCTAATAATTATAAGCCTTCATTATAGTTTATATGTTAATTTGTAAACTTTGATGCAAATAAAGGACAAGTGGTAGTTTCCACTTCTCCCATTTTACCTATAGTGTAACAAAAATGTATGTATGTTCTTGGTAAAGGAACATTCAAGCCAAGCACCTCATTCTTAGTTGATAATGTAAATATAGCATTTGAAAGTAAAAATTTTCTTTTATAATCTTTTTTCCTTATTTCTTGAGGATAAGTGATGAGAATTGAATAACTATACTGATTATAAATCTGTTACTCTTTGTGGTATTTACATACACATTATTTAGTAAGTGTTCAGTTAACACGTGCCAAATCTGGAACAACACTTTTTAAGTGACTGCATAGTCCTTATGGTTAGGGAAGTTCTTTTAAGTAAATATTTTTCTTTTGAGGAAAGTAAGATTATTACAATTGTAAGCCTCAGCATTTAAAAGACTAACAAAGATAATGGAACTTATATAGAAAGGATGTCATAGATTGAAGAGACACACAACTTGAGTTGGCAGAGTGCTAAGATGATAAATGAGTTAAGGTCATTGTATCTTTTGGTCGAGCTTAGTTTCAAATGAAACTGCTAACAGGTATATTTATTTTAATAACCTTAATTAAATTTTCTATAATTGCTATTGGTGAATAGAATAAATGTCTCTTAAAATATAACTGAAAAAATTGTCATATACTTTATTATAATTGTTTGGGGATAGGCTTTACCTAAGGCTTGTTCATATTTGTGAAGTAAAGTGTTATAATAAAATGACAGTATTGTTCTGTTCTTAGCATTTTTGGATGTATGAGTGTGTGAAATCACAATATCCTATAGACTGAATGAAAGACCTTGGATATGTTGTGTGGTCATCTACTGAAGAGAACTTTTGTGAGCAGAACTTCACATTTCCAGGATAAAAATGAATGCTTTAAAAAACAGCTTTAAACTTTATTGAGATAAAATTCACATATCATATATTATATGCTTATTTAAAATATGCAATTTCACAATTTTTACATAATCACAGTTTTTGTACAGCAATCACTGTGATCAATTTTTGGGCATTTACATATTGCCAGAAGGAAACCACAGACCAGTTAGCAGTATTTCCCCCATTCCTGCCACTAATCCCTCCCCTGTGCCCTACCCTCTTTCTGTCTGTTGGATTTGACTATTTGGGGCATTTCCTTTTAAGTTAGCCATGTAAGTGTAGTTTTTAATGACTGACTGTTTTCACTTAGCATAGTGTTTTCAAAGTTCAACTATGTTGTATCAAATGCCAGTACTGTCTCCTTTCATTACTGAGTAATATTCCACTTTTTTTAGATATACCATGTTTTGTTTATCCATTCATCAGTTTATTGACATTTGGACTGTTGATGCTTTGGGGATTTTATGAATAATAATGCTATGAATGTGGGGGCTAGGGAGATAGCTCAGTCGCTAGAGTGCTTGCCTTGCAAGCACAAGGCCCTGGGTTCGATCCCCAGCACCACAAAAAAAAAAAAAAAAAAAAAAAAAAAAATCTATGAATGTGTATGTATAGATTTTAAATTGTTTTGAGTATAAATTAAGATGTGAACATGCTGAGTTTCCTTTTTTTTTTTTTTTTTTAGTGTCATGAAATAGAAGTTTAGGTTGGTTGAAATCTTTTTTGATGAAAATATTCATAACGACAGATTTCTTCCTAAGCATTTCATTAGCTGTATTCTCTAAATTTTAGTGTATTGTATATTTGCTTACATTCATCCTAGGGTATTTTTAAATTGCTCTGTGATTTCTCCTTTGACCTATTTGTTAATTTAGTGCCATGTTTAATTTCCACATATTTGTTAAATTCCCAATTTTCTATTACTAGTTTCTAATTTCACTACATTATGATAGGAATACATACTTTTTCTCTTTTAGCCCTTTTAAGTTTATTGTACTTTTTCACTCCAGTATTTCCATCTGGTATTTTTTGTTAACTCTATTTTTTATAGTCTCTATTTGATGAGGCATTTTTCTTTAAGCATAGTTCCTTTAGTTCTTTGAACATATTTATAGTATTTGCCCTGAAGTCCTTGTTATAGCTGACATTTGGTCCCTTATCTCATAGTTATTTTCTGTTGCCTGCTTTTTTCTCTCTGTAGGTATCATACATTCCTATTTCTTTGTTTTATAACTTTTTTGATGAAAGTGGCATTTTAGGACTTCCCACCCTTTTACTAGAATTGTTTTTGTTTGCTTGTTTGTTTGGTGAGTAGCTAGGCTCTTTTAATGAAATCTGTTTTCGACTTTGCTGTCTCTTTTCAGAGGGAATAGACATCAGTGGGGGCATATTCACCCTGGGAATAAGTGGGTTTTGCAAGTCTTTCACTTCTTTTCTTGGTCTCTTATTTGTCCTCGTCATTTGGACAAGCCTTCTCACCCAGCGGTTAGATTCTGCTGATTTCCAGTTTAGTGTTTCATTGGGGCTTACATAGCTGTATAGACACTTAAATTGCCATCCAGTTAACTTTGGATAATTTTCGAAGTTAGTCTTTGCATTGGATTCTGACTCCAGGGTGACTCTTCTTAACTGTCTGTTTCCCTGGTTCTCTCTAGTGAACTAGACCTTTGATTTTCTGCCCTGTGAGTGAGCTGGAGTGATGGCACTTTGGTACCCATTATTGTCAGCTCGCCTATCCTGGAGTAGAGCCTCTACCTTGAGCAGGGGCTGAGTGGAGGAAGGGAGTCCCTGAAATCTCATACCCTTCAGGAATGTAGCCTCTTCAGCTTGGAATGGAGAAGCTGAGTGCTGACAGCTGGCCCCCTCCTCCCCTCACGACACACTATTACCCTTGTTTGGAGCTAAAGACAAAAAGACATCTTCTTGGCCATGCTTACTCTAATGGGATCTTCTGTCCAACTGCACTCAGGGGAACAAGCTGGTCATGGTTAAAGTACTATGGACTCACAATTTTTACCCAATCTTAGTTTTTTTCTTGAAGAAATCTTTCTTCATTTGCTATATGGTGAAATTTTGGGATAATTTCGCCAATTAAATTGCTGCAGAGTGGGTCCGCAGATGTCCACATGCTTAAACTTAAAGGGAAAAGGGACATGGATACTTTTTATAAGAGGTAACTCTCACTAACCTAATGTATTGCTTTGAATTGGTATAATCAGTCAGGAGCAAATATAATTACCCAGGGAGAATATTTGACTGCAAGGAAATGAGGCAGGGGCAAATTTGCAATGCATGAAAGCTTAGAGGAGCTAGTAAAGAAGATTGAAAAGGCATGATCAGAGTGGAGGTGGGGGTGGTATTCTAGGAGGGAAAGCCTTTCAGTAGGTTCCATTGCCTAGGGAAAGAGCCAAACAAACCCATATTAAACATTCCCTAAAGTTGGGCCACAGTTGACTCTGGTAGTCCCTACTTATTTTGCAGTCCTTTCAGGTCTCTTCCTAGTCTTTGAGATCTCTTATATCTTGGCAGTTCTTTAGTTTTACACCATCATTTGCAGTTCATTTTCCTTATAAGCAGTATTCCAAGATGTCTTCACTTATCAGTCCTCATACTATTATGTCACTTAAATTTTTTACATGTACTGTATTTTCTGTTGACTTACCATTATGAAATATAAGGATTATGTAGTCTTTTTCATGTTGTTTCAATCTCTCTCTCTCTCTCTCTCTTCTTTTTTTTCCATCTTCACAAATCAGTTAACACTTATGAATACTTACTATGTACTTAGTACCAAAGCTGTTAGGGCTGTGATGTAGCCCTTACAGTAAAAAAAAAAACTTATAGTGTTGTGATTAATTTATTTCTCATTGTTACATACGACATTGCTTTCCACATTTTCTTCTTTTTCTTAATTCTTGACTCCAGCACTCTATTGATTGACCCAGACATCTACTGTCATAATTCCTTGGAACTTTTTTTGTGAGAAACCCTTATCTGCACCACAGTAACTCACCTTTAGTGTCAATTCCCCCACCACCCCGCCCCCTAATACTGGGGATTGAGCCCAGGGACACAGGGACTCTACCATGGAGCTACATCCCCAGTCCTATTTATTTATTTATTTATTTAATTTAGAGACTGGATCTCACTAAGTTGCCCAGACTGGCTCAAACTTCCAATTCTCTGGCCTCGGCCTCCTGAGTCACTGAGATTACAGGTGTGTACTGCCACATCCAGTTAACATCAGTTTTGATCTTGTTAGCTGTAATTTTTATGTGCAGATATGCATATGGCAACGTAAGAACTAACATTAATGATTTCATGGCAGTATATGCTACTCTGTTATCTATATGATTTTCATTTTTTAGTATAGCCTGTAAGTAAATTAAATTTTGAGTGCTTATTTTTTGCATTTAGTTCTTTAAAGTTTGAGTGCTTATTTTTTGCATTTAGTTCTTTTTATTTGATCAGTCATGTATATAATTTAAAGTCAATTTTCTTATCTAAGGTTATAAAAGATTTGAAGCAAGCAGTCAGTGTTAATGGATATGGGGTTTAAAATATTCTAAAATTAGACTGGTGGTAATGGTTGCATAACTGAATATACTGGAAAAAATGTTGAATTGTAGACTTCAAGTGAATTGTATTGTATCATACACACACATACATACACATACATCTCAAAAAATGTTTCTTTAAAAAAAAAAAAATACTTGCTCCTGTCACTTCCCTTTCTTTCTTCTCCAGAAGCAATCATTTTCAACTCCAGATCTATAAGTTAATTGCTTATATTGTCACTGAAAGTTTTTACATGTAACATGTTTTCTGTTGACTTACCATTATGGATATAAAGATTGTAACCTTTCATTTCTTTGTCCTCACCATACCCTCACATTCTTCTTACTTTCCTTTCTTCCCAGGATGATCATAGAGTCATTTTATATTAGTCATTGCTTTCATTATTATAGTTATGTAATCACTATTCAGTCAGACCATGTAGCATAGTATCCTGTCAATCATATGTAAGAAACCTGTCTTCATGGACTGGATGGTTTTACCCATAGCTTTGTGGTGTGAGACTATCTTTTTATCATCATGGAGATTGATTATGAATCCTTTGTCCTCCTGTTTCTTCATTTACTGCTCCAATTTGTTAGAACATAATCTCTAGTATCTTCCTGTGAAAGAGAGCATAGGTGAAAAAATTTTAAGACCCTGTATGCCTAGAAATGTTTTTATTCTACTCTCTTCTCTCATGTATTAGTTCTTATATATTTACAGTATTTTTAAAATCTGTATTCTCATTTAGTGAAATTTCAGAAGATAGTGAAAATAAATGATTTTGTCCAATTTATAATTCTCAACAAAAAGTATACTACTTCTATTTTTACTCCCAAAGACTTCCTAGTTCTTCTTCAACCTTCAGTGTAACCCTCACTTGATTTGCTTTTAAAATATATTTGAAGCTGTCTTACTGACCTTGACATAACTAGCAAGCCAGATTAATGAATGCTTTCTATTCCCTCTGTAAAATACATATGGATGCTCACTGCAAGAAACAAAATACTATTATTCTTCAGTATAGTTTTCTCTTAGCCATGGAGATTCGTTCCAGGACCTTCACAGATACCAAAATATAAGGGTCCTTAAGTCCCTTATGCAAATGGCCTCATCTTTGTATGTATCATATACACATCCTCTCATATACTTTAAATCACCTCTAGATACAACTGTTAATGTTGTTTTACTGTATACTTAGAGAATAATGGCAAGAACTACCAATGTAATTTTTTTTTTTTTTTTCAGGTACTTTTAATCTGGTCTAGGGATACAGAATCTGTGAATGTAAAGGGGCAACTGTTCATCTGTAGACTTCTACTGTCACCATTTGAGTTGTGTGTGCTTGCAGAAGTCAGTTTATTCCACTTTATAGAAACAGAATCTGGGGGCTGGGGAGATAGCTCAGTTGGTAGAGTGCTTGCCTTGCAAGCACAAGACCCTGGGTTCAATCCCCAGAACCGCAAAAAAAAAAAAAAAAAAAAAAAAAAAGAAAAGAAAAAAAGAAACAATCTAGAAATAGAAGATCTGATATGGGTGTGGCTATATAAGAAAAATATTGTAGAACTCTGGTGAACCATATCAAAAGAATGAGTATGTAGTTTTAACTCTGAAACTAAAGGTTTATGTTTTATATCATTTTTATGATTCTCTTCTTTCTAACAGCTTTTTAAACAGCTTTCTCAATTAAGTGAACAAATACTAGCCTCAAAAATGTTGATTAACAGCTTGTTTTAAAGTCATGGAAACTTCATTACTTTCCTTTGGGTCTCATGCTTGCCACATTGCATGTTGCATTTTTGCATACTTGCTGAGATTATTGCTTTTGTTTAGTTCCAGATGTTGAAGTAAAAGGAGAGTATTCTAGCTATTATCTCTTGGTACAAGGTAATGGCAGTAGAAAATGTAAAGCCACAATGCTTCACTCGGCCAACCAGATAAATGGCTTCTTTGCCCTCAGTTTAATCCATGGAAAGATGAAAACAAAGACAGAAGAAGCCAAATTGAGTAAGTGTTAACCTAAGTAGGAAAAAATATCTCTACATTTGTTTGTATATAAATAGTTTGTGATTTTTAAGTAGAAGAAATATTAGATATTTAATGACCTTATTTTTCTCAAATTCTTCACTGTTTACTTTTACTTTAATTATATTTTTACAATTTAAAGCGGAGAGAAGTCATTCCTTTTACATTATGCATAATAAAATTCAGAAGATCAGTCCTCAATTCCAAATAAGAAGTTTTTAATCTACTTTAAACATATATTATTTATCTATAATTTATTTCTTATTTTCATTTACTTTCTCTCAGTCCTTTTCTTTTTTTTTTTTTTGCCCATCTTCCTCTTTTTTTCCCCAAATTCTGTATTTTGGTTCCTATTACTGCATTACAAACTACTCTAAATTTTGCAAAAAAAATACATCATATTATCTCTTGTGGTCTGGTGTGTTGAGTGGGTTCAGCTGTATGTTTCTGAGTTTCCCCATATGATTATAGTTACATACAACTGGGGCTTCAGTCATTTGAGAATCCCACAGGCATTGCTGAACAGGATGGCTTCCTTATCCCCATTTCTGGTACCTGCACTAGGATGGATGGTTATCTTTCCATGTTCCCTTCTCCACAGCCAGCTTGAACTTCCTTACAGCATCATGTTCTCAGAATAGTCTGACTTCTCATATACTTGCTGACTTCTCTTAAAGAAGTCCTTCTAAGAAACTGCAGGGTCTTCTGTGACCTAGCATCAAAGTCATTCAGTGACACTTTGACCATTGGTTATCTAGGATGGCAATTTTGTTAATTACCAACCCCAAGGATAGACTCCCAAGGTATGGAGAATAGCAAAGATCATCAATATGCCAACCACCAGGAATAGGAATAAGGAATGTAAATGCTTCTGACCACTGCATTTTGAGCTACTGTTTAGGTCCCCTATGCCCTGTTAATCAGTTTGTCTTAGTCCGTGAGATAGAATACACTTATGTGTAAGTTATGCAAAGTGGGTATATTATTTACCAATAGGCAGCAAAGGGTAGAAGAAGCCTAGGATCTACTGTGAGGTGGTCCCTCAGGGCTTAAGAAAGCTACGTGGGGTAGTTGAAGTCTTGACTGCATGTGTCCTTCCTTGTACCACAGCTAAGGGACCCTGAAAGGCAACAGACCCTGGGGTATGTACTTCAGGGTCCATGTGACTCACTGGGTAAAACTCTGAAGGGCATCTGCTTTGTAAGAGAGAGGGGAACAAAGTTTGAGCTGTCTTGGACATTCTTGCCTATCTCAAGATAGTGCATTCCCAGCGTGTTCCACAGTTACTTTGAGGACTCTAGGCAGGAAGATAAGGAGAAGAAACTGTCAGCCTAGACAACCCTGGGACCATCATGCATAGATCAAGCCCAGATTCACTGTAGAAGGGACTGCACAAGGAGGAATAACAGGGTGTGGTTTGTTGTGGGGAGGACTGGGGGTGCTGTCTTCAGAGACTAGGGACCATACTTCATCTATTTTATGAGTAGGCAGAAGAAAATAATGATGTAGGGAATGCTACTCTGGTTCCTAAAATCTCCCAAAGAATTAAGAATCAGTTTTAAATCAAAGTTTAAAATGCAAAACTATCTAGTATACTTAATTTCTCCTGCTTAATTGTTATTTTGAACTGTGTAAGATTGAGAGGGTGATTAGCTTTATTAAAAAATCTTGTCCTAATACATTTCCTAGGAACTGAATATTAATTAATACAGTATCTTCAATGTTGACTCTTTTCTGTTTCCCAGGCTTTCCCTTTGACTTATTATCGCTTCCACATTTTTCTGGGGAACAGGTTGTACAGAGAGAGAAACAGTTAGCTAACGTGCAAGTTTTGGCTTTGAAAGAATGCCTGAGTAAGTAAAAATTTTTACTTTTCATTGTACTGTAAGAATGTTCATTATGTTTAGACATAAGCTTTATATATTCATACACTTTTATATACTTTGTTTTATATCCTTTGTCTTTTAGGTATGAGACTCATTTGTAAGACTATTCTTGTAGGCAATGTAGAATAGAAGAGGGCTGCAACTTTTATTTTCATCAGATCAGAAAATTGCTATTATTTGTACATCACTGTTAATGTTTTAAAAATGTTTGCTGAATAAATTTTGTATTTTAAAATTTGGTTTTAACTATAAGAAAAGATACAGAAGTTCATTATTCTTGTTTATGTATATGTGTGTGTGTGTATATTATATATTTTTGAAATGGAATGGAGACTACAAGTAGAAGAAAATGCAATTTCAGAGAAATTAATAATTTAACTTGAGCATTGATTCTGACTTTAATTATGACTGTCAATAACTAAACACATTTCACATACTGAATGAAGTTGGTGTTACAAATTTTCCTTATTCAGGAAATTAACACTTTTCATGAATCATAATTTAAAGAGTTTTCTATTATTAACTTGGTTTTTAGTATTTTTTATAAATACTAAGCATGCCTTATTGCCTAACATGAACTTATTTTAAGAAAATCATTGATATGTAATTTCTAAGAAATTTATTAAAATTATGACTGCCTTAATTATAGAAAAATATTAGATTATGTATGTTATAAAATCAAAATTATCATTATTTTGTTTAAAACATTTTTAAAATATCTTAAATTCTATAGCCTGTTTATTCATTAGAAGATAATTTTAAAATACTTAGTTTCAATTATTTATGTAAGGATTTCAAACCTTTTCAGTTGTATAATGTCAGGGTCATTGTATATTGATTTTTTTTTTTTAACCAAGAAAAGGTTTGTTCAAGAAAAACATAATTAGAAAGGCAAATACATTTCAATAAAAAGTCGTATATGCTAAAATCTAGAAAAAATATATATTGAAAAACCAGTTTGTGACAGTAAAATGTGTATTTCAGACTTTAGCTGACAGTGTTAGTACACTTTGTGACTTTGTTCTATTGCTGCCAGGCCCTCTGCAGGCCCTGATTTCCTTGCTGTAACCAGTGTGCAGCTTTTTATACTCAGCTTTTTTAGCATCTCTGCTCTTATATCTTCACTTCTCATCCTTAACTCTCCCAACCAAGAGTGGAACACATCTCCTTTAGAGATGAAGAAGAGTGAATACAGGAGGCCTGGAAGAGGAAGGAGATACTGACTGCTAGGCTAGGCTGTGCCTAGGGATGTGAGTGAAAGTTCCAAGGTGGGAGGGTGGTTGGGGATGAGGGTATGGAAGTGCTAAACAAATGTGCAGCTGTAAGGGCGCCACAGCAGTGGGCAGAGGACAGGTGGAGGACCTAAAATTGAAGAAAGCCTTAGAGCTAGTAGCTGCTGGAGAAACCAACTCTGGGAATATCCATGGAATGGCCAGTTTGTAATCTGAAACATTAAATCTTTGTTCAGATTAATGTTCCACTTAATCCATATATGATGAAAATACTGAATAAATCTCTTCTCTACCCAGAAAATTAATATTGGATTAAAACTTTGGTAACTAAGGTAACAAAGATGCATCTGTGTAGAATTCCTGCATTTTAAAATAAGGCAGAGGAAAATGACAGCAAATAATTTTCAGTGTAAGCATGGCATGTCTGAGTATCTACTTCAGCGATTTTCAAATAAGTGAAATGTGAACAGACAAGTGTTTAAACTGATGTAGTTAATTCATTTATACTGATGAAATCTAAAGAATGTAATAGAAACCATTTTCTCTGAAAAAAATCTAGGGTTTGATTTGATTCAAAAATTGTAGACTTTGCAGAGAAATAAAACTTGCTTGGAAAGATTCCCTCAAAATTATTAACAAAACAGAGTAAACATTACTATCTTTTCAATATTTTTCATACTGATATTAATTTTAAAAATAACCAAAAAACCAAAAATCAGCCAGAAAAGGTTCCACAAAAGTGCAGTCAGTATGTTACTACTGAGGCACATTTTTTTTAAATGGCACAACAATCAAATAAGATTTGTTGCAGCTTAATATTTTAAAATAAGTTATGTTTTATGTTACATATATTGCATATTATGTCTAATAGTATAAGAAGTGATATAAACTTATAGTTTTATAATTTATATTTTACCTTATATTTTTGTAATTTATAACTTTTTGTACATGGAAGGATATTTAATACTATCTTGTCTTAGTAATTCTTCAATAAAAATTTAAGACTGCTTGAAGAGTTTTTAAATAAGAGACTGTTCAGTATGATGCAAAATAAATATCGAAGTAGCAATATTATAATTTTGGTCTAGTATTACAGTCATTACTAAGCTTCACACATCTTTTTAAAATTTACAGAACCCAGTACAAACCTGATAGGTTCTCATTCTGCTGATACTTGTAGATATTCTGCATTTCACTTTAATAATTACTTAGTTTTTAGGAATAAGGCATTCTTTTGCTTATTCATTTTTCGATTTTAGTATTTTTCTCCCAAATATTTTCTTTCCAATTATATACAGACTCATTTATGTAGAGATCATTTTTGCCTGCATAAATTATCCTGCTTTTCATTAAGGTCAATATGAAATCTTACTCCACTCTCCAAATTATTGTATCATTGATAGTTTTAATAAGTAGAGGTCAGGGTACTTTGAGTATTTTTTAGCTATACTGACATGTCGGGGTTTATTTCTGAAGCACATTATCTTTCCTTGATAGATTTTGTTTTAGAATGACTTCCAGAAGATTATGCAGAAATTCAAAAACAATGGAGCATTTTATTCTAAGAAGGTGTAATAGAAACAACATCTTACAATGTTACTTTTACCAATACTAATATTCTTGACTATGGAAACCTGTGTTACTTTTCTTGGGTCAAGTCTGGAAGGACCTTGCCAGTGTCAATGTTGGTGAGGTAGGATTTTATGGAGGTATATATCATAAAGTTGAAACTCTTAAGATGGAGCCTTCAGACTGATTGCTTCTTTCCCAGGGGACTGCCTTGCCTTGTTAACATTCTTTCCTCATTTACTGTGGGTAGTGTGTTTTAATCCTGTGTCTCAAGGCACAGCATAGAGCTTTATAGGCAGTAGGTTCTCAAAAAATGTTTGTTGAAGTGAGTTCTTTATGAATTTATAGGTGACCATTTTATCATAGAAGAAAATTTTATTGGTTTGGAAGTGTTTAAAGATGCAATTTTTTGTCAAAGTAATACATGGATATAATTTGAAAATTCAGATGATACTGAAAAATTTCAAATAGAAAACAGCAATTCCTTCCCCATTCCTTCTCATCTTTCAACTTCTGTATTCATCCATATTTATCCTCTTTCCTTCCATCTGGTTCTCCTGACAGTTTATTTCTGTTTTCTGAACAATGGATGTATACCACTCTTTCTTGATTTACCAGATTTAGCCATTGTTGTAACAATTAACTATGCTTCATAGATTTAGTGTTTCCATGTTAATTTCCCTTTCTCTTGTAGTGACCCCTTACAGTGAAGTCCTGAATTTTTTCCAAATCAGTAGTTAATTTAACATTATCATAACTGTATAAATAAGTTTACTGCAGAGCCAGGTAATACATGATGACAATCAAATCACCTGTGTTAGTCAGCTTGGCACTGTTATGACCAATATACCCAATAAGAACAACTCAGAGGAGGAAGTTTACTTTGACTCATGTTTTAGAGGTTGAGTTCATGATTGGCTCACTCCATTGCTCTGGGCCCAAGTTGAGACAGCACATCATAGCGGAAAGGCCTGGCAGAAGAAAGTTGCTCAGCTCCTGCTAGCCAGGAAGCAGAGGAACCCTGAGCACTAGGAGTCAGGGATGATATAACCCCCAAGGGCAAGCCCCCAGAGACCTGTATCCTCCAACCACACCCTTCCTGCCCACAGTTACTACCATTATCTACTTGAATGGATCAATAATCCATTCAGATAATTAATCCATTCAAGTAGATAATCATTAATTGATAATCCATTCAAGTAGATGATCATTTCACCTCTGAATATTCCTGCATTGTTTCACACATGAGCTTATGGGGGAACACCTCATATCTAAACCATAGCATTCATCTTATTTTAATTCAATTACTCTTGTGTACAGACAAAATATTAGGTTTTTCTGCAGGCTCCCACATTTCTGCCACACTTTTAACATTAACCTTCATTGTTGATCAAACATATCAGTTCTCTTTTATTTCTCTATTAATGCTTTTTGGGAGTGCTTCATATTTTGCTTAACCATGATCTTAGATCTTAGATATTCTGACTTCTTGGAGATTGCTTGCTTAGATCTTCTGACACTTGCTTAGATCTTTTGACATCTTGGAGATTTTTCTTTCCATTTTTGGATTTTTTTTTAACCACTTCTTTTTCTCCCTTAGATTATTCTCATTTTGATGAAGTATGTCTTCTAGGAACTTCTTGAGTAAAAGTTTGTGATGTGTAAAAATTTTAATTCTTCCATTTATGAAAGTTTCTTTGCTTAATTAGTAATCCAATTAAGGTTGAAACTCATTTATCCTCAGAAGTTTGAAGACATTGCTCCATTACAATCTGCTTTTCTGTGTTCTTGTTGAGAAATCATATACTCTTCTTACTCTTTGCAGTGATCTTGTTTGTTTGTTTATTTGTTTTGTTTTGTTTTATTTTTTCTTTTTACCTGCTTCCTGAAAGCTTTATTCTGAATCATGGTGTGTCTCCCATTCTTCACCCCTGTCCCATTTATTAAGCCATGAACCTGATAGGCCATTTCAACAGAAGATTCACATCCTTAAGTCTGAAAATTTTTACTCACTTATCTCTTTAATATTTTCTTCCTCCAAGTTTCTTTTGTTTTTCTCTCTAGAACTCTTATTTGTTATATACTGAATTTTCTGGATAGTATGCTTGATTTTTATAACTGCTTCCATATTATCTTTTTGTTCTGATTTCTGAGGAACATCTTCCATTTCATTTTATAGCTCTTTGTTGGAGGTTAAATATTTTTAGCTCTTATCTGTTTAATTATAGATGTCCTTTCTTGTTCATTGATTGTTCTTTTATCAAACCAAGTACTTGTTTCAGTATCTTCTCTTGTTTCTACAGGAATATTAATTAGCACAGATTTTCTTTTGTTCAATTATTTCTTTGTCCCTATAGAGCTCCTTTTTTTTCTCTTTGTTTGCTTTAAATTTCATACTGGACTTCAGTAATACTTTCTTCCAATCCCAAAGTTGGAACCAATACAGAAAAAGACAAAACATACAAATGGAGATAACTTATAGGTGAAAATGATATGGTACTTTGGAGTTATGGCCAGGAAGACTTTCTCCTACATATATCCAGACTCACCCTTGAATAGCTGTAGGCTAGGCAAATACAGACCAGCCCTGCAAGGGAAGTGTTTTAGTCAGCTTTTGAGTCATTATGATGCAGTGTACCTGACCATGAACAAGGAAAAGGAGGAAAAGTTTATTTTGCCTCACAGTTTCAGAGGTTCAGTCCATAGCCAACTCCATAGCTTTGGACCTGAGGTAAGGCAGAATATCATGGCAGAAGGACATGGCAGATGAAAGTAGTTCAGAACATGACAACAAAGAACCAAAGACAAAATATAAACCAAGGACGAAATATAAACCTCAAAATCATGCCCCCTCCTTCCTGGCCTACCTCCTCCAGCCACATCCTACCTGTTACAGTACTACCCAGTTAATCCATATCATGGACTAATCCATTGATTAGGTTTCAACTCTCATAATATAATCATTTTACCTCTGCAAATACTTGTGTTGTCTCACATATGAACTTCTGGGGGACACCTCATATTCAAACCATAATAGGAAAGTACTTTGCCATACCATAGAGAGCATGAATCCTAAAAACTGGTGAGCTCTAGTGAAAGTCAAAGAGGGAGTATTGACCAAAACATGCCGGGTTCGTGATTATCTCATTGAATGATGGAGGGAGAAGTGAGCTGAAAGTTTTACTGAGTTAAAGTCCTTACATGTATAAACATGGGGCCCGGGAAATGGAGAAAGCCCCTCTCCCCGCAAAAACCTTCCCTCAGATGTCTGTTGATCCTTTTCCATCATGCTTTTTTAAATTGAAAATTTTATTGGCCTCTGTCTATGTAATCTCTGGCAGACTTAATTGGAGAGTGATAGGGTGAAAATTTTATGAATCTTGCCCCTACACCAATATTAGTAGCTGGAGCTCTTTTCTCTGAAGATGTTCAGTTTTTCAAAGGTGAATCCTCTTATCTTTCTAATGGGGTGTTGTAGCTACTAGCAGCAGTGCTGTATAGACTTTATTTATTTTCTCAGTTTTAACCCATTTTGGCACTATCTTTCAGTATGCTTAATGTTCTGTAGTCTGGGACTTAAAAAAAAAAAGCAAGCAGCCACCTGCACTGGAGTAAGCTTGTAATCCCAGCAACTCAGGAGGCTGAGGCAGGAGGATTTCAAGTTCAAAGCTAGCCTCAGCAACTTAGCAAGGCCTTAAGCAACTTAGTGAGACCCTGTTTCAAAATAAAGGGACTGGGGATATTGCTCAGTTGTTAAGCACCTTTGGGTTCATTCCCTGGGGGAACCCAAGGATGCTTACCTGGTACTCCCCCTAAAATCAAAGCAGAGTTACCTGGCTCAGAGGGTTGGAGGAATAGCGGGGTGGTGCTGGGCTCTGACTGCTCTCCATATATCCAGTCCTGCTGCAGGCACACCTCACCACCATCTGCCTCATATTCCTTGGTGGGGCCTCTTTTCAGGAACCCAAGTCACCTCTTCTGCTCTGCTGACCTAGTTACCTTTCCACTGTCATTTTCATCTTCCACGTTTGTTTAGAAGTGTCATTTGTTTCTTTTATTATCCCTTTGTATTCCTTGGTTATGTTTTTAGGTTTGGAAAGGTCAAGAAATAGAAGTGGTCAAGCTCCCATACTTAATCGAAGGTCAACAAGTTTTATTTTCACATAAGTATCAACATAGGCCATTTTTAATGTTCTGTAATATTTCTGAAAACTTTTGTAAACTTGCCTTTATTGTTCTATCAATTTTTGGTGTCACCCATTTACTCTGGTTCTCTTTATCTCACATAACTAGGAATTCTACCATTATCTGCAAATACAATTAAAAAGAAAGGATGATTTATTAGAGAAATTAATTTGACTTTTGAAAACATTTTCCATAAAGGACTAGTACATGGACTCCACAGAGGCTTAGACAAAAGTCATATGGTTAATTATATTGATTTGTCTTACAGAAAGGAGAAAGTTGGCAAAGCAGCCTGAAGCAGTTTCTGCTGATGAACTCAAAAGTCTATTAGTACTCACGAGGGAACGCTTTTTACATCATTTTGATGCTCTTATTCCTAAAACAGTTCTAAGACAGACTGACAAAATTAAAACCTCCAATATGTTAAATGGTAAGTTTTTTGTTATACTTTATTCTTTTTTGCATATAGTGTATATAGTAGCTATTATTTATTATTAAAACTTAAAAGATGTATTGGTCAAGTCAAAATGTATTTTATAAATTTAAATAATGGTATATATTTATACATTTATGTCCATATGACTTAAATATCATAAACTTTTTTGTAACATCTATTGAGCAGAGGGAGAAGATCCTTGCTAGTTTTACTGAACTGCTAGAATTCTGTAACAGGATTTCTGTTAAGCTATATTTTCAGAAAGTGAAGAAAGTAAAATCTATATGTTGAATTTACAGAAATAAAACTACATATGTAACAATGCTTCACATTTTCCATTCACTAAGGCTGGGGTAGTTACAAACTTATTGAAGGAGCACCAAACCACTTCTGTGTTAAACTGAATTGCTGTCTGTTTTCTTGGATTCTGTTGTGATGAATTTGAATAGAATGAAGCTTTTCAATATCCAGAAAGAAAGAGTTTGAAGATGGCCTGACACAGTGTTAAATTTAGAGGACATTTTTGTTTGTATTCTGTGAAAATCATTTTGATTACTTTGGTTAATGAGAAAATGATCACAGAATCAAGTTAGCAATAATGTTTGTTGAGTGCCTTTTCTGTTTGACACCATGAAGGTACACAAAGTGAAAATCCTGAAAATCTGGAATTACAGTTGAATTGGAAAACTAAATATAAAAAACAGCAGATAGTATGATTTTTTAAAAAAAAATACCTTTATAAAAATCTTTATTTATTTTTATGTGGTGCTAAGCAGATTGAGGCCATGCCTCACATGTGCTAGGCAAGTGTTCTACTACTGAGCCACAACCCCAGCCCCCAGTTAGTGCCATGTTGAAGAGCACAGACTCTGTCACGGTTCAAGTCTCAGATTTGTCACTTGTTTGCTGAATATCTTTGGACAAATTATTTAACCTCTATGCCTTTGTTTCCTCATGCTTAACATGGGAATAATAATATAGCTTTTATCTAGAGTCCTGTGCGGATTAAATGAATTGATTCATATAAAACAGAGCACAGTAAGTGCCCAAAGAATGTTAGTGTCATTTGTATTATTGTCATTGTTCCACATCAGTACCAGACTTAAAAAACATCAGCACGGAGTAATCAGAAGAATGCTGGAGACATTATGTTTTCTTGTAAGTGGAGGATGTGTTAAATAAATAAGAGCATGGCTTCACAGATGCAGCCATGGACTTTGGAGCAAGCTGAGTGGTTGAGTGAGCTAGGCAGGGTCCCTGTTGTGTGACTGTAGGCATGTTTCCTGACCTCTTTGAGCTTCATTTTATCTTTAAGTGAGGGATGACACGTTGTTGTGAAGATTAAATTAATTATTTGTGAATTGCTTAAGAAGTTGCCTGGTGTGAACTAAGTGCTGTGTATGTATTGGTTGAGTGAATCAATGTGAATGTAATCATACAACCCTTGTTAGGAGTTCAGGGACTTGATGGAGCTTTCAATCTAGACTGAGGAGAAGGTAGGACTTTCTAAGGAGAAGCAGCAGCATACTAGTCATGGAGGTAAGAAAAGGGAAACTGAGAGAGGTTACCCAAGTATTTTCAAAGATGCTAACTAAGTAAGGTTTGAAAGTTAGGAGATGCAAGAAGTAATTGCTAGGGCTTTTAAAATAAGTTTAGGGCAATGTATCTTAAAGTTACTTGTACAGAGCCAAGCGCTAGGATACAACGCCGAGCTATAGGAGTGCTTGTCCTCAAAAGGAGTCAGATTATGTCACTCCTTTGCTCAGATCTTTTTAATGACTTCCAGTTGCTAGGAATGTATTGCCCTTAGTATGGCCCATAAAATCCTGAAATCATGTCTGGCCTCGTGCTCACTCTAGCCCTCCAGTGTCCCATCCATTTCGTGCCTACCACAGGCTTCTGTTCCTTAGATGTGTTACATTGCCTTCCAGATACACAGGGCCTCTGCCTGCAACATTTTCTCCCAACTTTTCCCTGATTAACTACTACTCATTCTTCAAATATCCATTTAAATGTCATTTTCTCAAAGAAATTTTTCTGGACTTTGCTCAATTCAAGTTGTTTTCTGGTGTTCTCATTTTTCCTTCTAATTATTTTAGCATTATATTTTATTTATGGAATTACTATGAATATTTACCTTCTCTCTGAACTGTTCTCTGAGGGTGAAAAGTGTACTTATTCTCTCTCTAGTATCCCCTGAACCTGACAGAGTGTTGGCCCACAGGTGTAGGAGCTCCCCCAAATACTTGAACAAATGAAAGAAACACTAAAGATTTCTAGAACATGAACTGAAATTTGATAGACTATACATTTGAACATGACTTGTAGTGTTCTCATAGCTTTGATTTGAATGAATCTACATTATATATAGAAACATTATGAATATACATTATATTATAGATAAGACAAACAATCATGTTTCATATTTGACCCATTATTACAACCATACAATTGGGAGTTATTGGAAGTTGGTAGGGTTATTTGATCTGCTTATTATTTTAAAAAACTCTAGCATGTATAACAAGTGGCAGGTTATTAAGTTAAAAAAAATACCTTACTCTAACTATCTTGTTTACTGTTGTCACAAAGTTGTTAATGACTTTCACAGAGCCAAATGCATTGCCTCAACTCATAGTACAATGACTCTCTTCTTTACCTGGGACCACTGGGCCATCTAAAAGCACTGCATAAATGAGTTTGCTAGGTAATTATGTAAGATAATAATTTCATTGTTTCAAACAGCCTGTATTTATAATTCTTGCTTTGTCAAACAGGTTATATTAATTATACTCTAACCTTTTCTCTGCTTTTCATTCACATTTGGGCATATAAGATTATCATGACTTGTATTCATTAACCACATATTGTTATCAGTGGCATTACTTTGTACTCTCTGTGTTTGTGATTTTGTAGGTCAGTTTCCCATATTTTCCTTTTGTATTGATTCTATTTCTGTTTCTCCTATAAAATAAGATACTTTTTTTAAAAAAAAGTCTTATTGGTTTCTCAGAGATCTTTTTTGGTGATTTGTATGATATGGTGTCCTGACTATCACGTAAATAAAATATTGTACTTTATTTTAATGTAAGAATTATATTGAGTTATTCCTCAAAAGACATGACATTTATGGATGTCCACCCATTCTTAAATATTTAACCCCTCGTCCACCCATTCTTAAATATTTAACCTATGTCATTTATATTTATTAGGTTGTATTTTCCAAGTTAATAATTAATTGCATTGTAATATTTAGGGACAATTTAATGACTATTTTTTAAAGATGGCTTGCATTCTTTTATGAACTCAGCATGCAACTCTGCAGAACTGCTATTGATTTTCATTCTTTATACTTTATACTTCCATTAAGAAGTATGTTATTTCATTGTTATGCTCATTACTCTATAAAATAGTATTTCACCATCTTTATTAAGAAATGGAAAGTGGTGTATTTAGATGGTGTTTGTGAGGGCATTTCAATATAAGTGTTGGAAATGTTTTAAACTTCAAGCTTAAATAGTTTAATAAGCAAAAGGAAAAGTATTCAGTTGGTTTCCATTTTCATTCCTTAAAATTTGTTTAAAATTCATATACCAAATCATTATTTTATGACTTCCCCCAAATATCAAATGAATATATCTGTCAGTGTTGGTGGCTAAATACCTAATGTCCAATAAGTTCCATTCAGTTTATTAGAATAATGTGTAGTCGTTAAAGGTGGAAGCAGATAGTTTAAAACCCCCCAGAATAGTACAATTAGTAATTTTGCCAGTGTTAAAATAATTTGGATGAACTAATAATTTCTGATGAGAACAGAAGCTGACCCTCTTGGTTTTCTTTGAGTCTTGATGCAGTTCAGTGCAGCATAGTAGCTGGAAAGGCAAACACACCTTTTACCTACATTTTATAAGTAGGAAAATAGCATTTAATGTTAGTGATTTGAGGATATGTTTGGTAAAGCATCTTATATTAACAGATAAGCAAGAACTATTTCCAAGTAACCTTCACCTGAGAACATCATAAATTACTTATTTTATTATTGTACTTTTGATCTCTTTTTAAAAGATAAGGTATTTTTCAGTCTATTTGTACTAATCCTGAACTTAGTATGAAAATCACTTAGTACATCTAGTGTGTTCTTTACAGAGTTACCTGTAAAGTTTCACTTTGAGCTAATTTCACTAAAATATTAATATTTTGCCTTTATTCCTTAAGCATCCTAATAGTGCTAATTCATTTTCTGAATCCTAGCTCATAACTTTGAATTTTGAGGAGATATTTTATTTTCATCTCCAGCAAACCTCAGCAAACTTCTCTATGGCACTTTCTACAGTTCAGGATAAATGCCCAGTATAAGTACTGTCTAACTAAGCCAGCCTGCCTTTACACATACACAGATTTATGTATGCATTCATATATGCATATGCCTAAAATGTGTGTATTGTGAAATTCATCCATGTTTACAGGTGTGCATGTGTGTAACAAATTTCAATATGGTAATGCTTTTTTAGTACTTACGTGTAACTCTTTCTCTTTAGATGCCTGTCCAGTAGAACCTGATTCTTCAAGTGTAATGGAAGCCAATTGTCTGGAATGGCCAGAAAGGCATGTTCTTCACAATTTAGAAACTTTTGAAAAAGCTAAGCAAAAAATGAGGTAATATTCGAGTTTATAGTAAAGCATGCTCTAGCTTAATATTTTTAAATGAACTTTTTTCTTAATCCTTTAATATTTTTATGACATATAGGTACTTTATAGTTTTATTATAAAAGAACATGTGTGCTGGATGTGGTGGCAAACGCTACCGACGTGTAATCCCAGCGGCTAGGTAGGCTGAGGCAGGAGGGTCCACGAGTTCAAAGCCAGTCTCAGCAGTGTAGTGAGGCCCCAAGCACCTCAGTGAGACCCTGTCTGTAAATAAAATACCAAAAAGACTGGCTCAGTGGTTAAACACCCCTGTGTTCAATCCCTACCAAAAATAAATAAGTAAGTAAGTAAATAAATAAATAAAAGAACACATGCTTTCTATGGGTAGATAGATAATCAGCAGAATAATTTATCAGTTAAAAGGGAAATGCTCTTTCTCTGCCTTCTATTTGAGCATGTTAGGTATTGAGCATTTTGATACATAGCTCTCCAGACCATCTTCTATGAGTACATGAATATGAATACATAAAGAAAATTTAACACAGGAGCATTGAAACAGAAGTAAAATGAATGGAAAATGCAGTAGAACTATTCTCCTCATTTGAGCTGTTCCTTTTTACATTCATTTATATTCACGTAGTGGTACTGACTCCAGGAGGCAGGGAGAGCTCTCATTTGAAGTGCATCTAACACATCTTTCTGCCCCAACTGATTCCCTCCTGAAATCTATTTGCCACAAAAGAGCCAATTTTTCACACAATCACATTCTATCAGTTTTTAATGTAAAATCTTCCAAAAGCTAGCCAATGTATTCAGTAATAAAATCCAAACTCTGTATGATGACCTATTTGGTCCTGTACAACTGAATGTGCTTCACCAATTATCCACCAGATGCACTTTGTAGTCTTAGAGAAAACTGATCTCAAACTTGTGTAGTGAGGAACAAATGTGGATATATTTTGATGGTAAGTTGAAAAATAAAAACTTCCTATGATGGATTGGTTATGGAGAGGAAAAGCATTCAAGATAATCTAGATTTCTAGCTTTAACAACACAGAGTGATATTCTCATATATAAGTTTGGGGAGCTGGATAAGGAGTTGAGGTAAGGAGAGCTTTGGGGAGAAAAAAATCAATTTGATTGATGAATTATCCAGGTGAAAATATTAGGTAGACTGCAGGAGAAATGTGAACTCAGTTTGGAGTTATCATCAGGAGTTTTAAAATACATGATAGTAGATGAAGTCACTTGGTGAGATCATGAGGAGAAAAGAAATAGGGCCTAAGACCATTCCCTGAGGATCTCTGGTGTTTACAGTTTAGGAAAAAGATTGCAGAGAAAGAAGAGTGAGAAAAGAACAGGTTACTCAATTTTTTGCCACCAATTTTAGGTGATGTCTTTTAATTTTTCACTATAAAGACAAAATTAATGTACCAATTTTTCCTCCCTTTTTATCCTCCTATCTCTAAACCTTGTTTATTTTCAGTGAATAATTCTTTTCCCTCTTAAAGCTGTTTTTCTTTCTCTTCTCAAAGCTGTTTTTCTTTCTCCTCTCTGACTTCCCATTCTAACTTGGCCTGACCTTTTTTATCCACACAACTGTTATCCTGAGATTTCTTTTGATCATGTTACTAGATAAGTTCCTTGTTTATTTATTTATTTTTTGGATCTCATATCTTAAAGAGAAGTCTTATGTCAGATCAGTTTCTGTTCCTTAGCAGGTATTTGATTCTGTCCCTATAACCTTTATTAATTTATTTATTTTCTTCAGTGTTTTGAAATTGGTGAGGAGTGTTTTGCTCAAGATTTCT
The DNA here is from genome assembly GCF_902686455.1 of Sciurus vulgaris. NCBI lineage: Eukaryota > Metazoa > Chordata > Mammalia > Rodentia > Sciuridae > Sciurus > Sciurus vulgaris. The sequence goes on from NC_136461.1 coordinate 192,915,379, forward strand.
TTTTTAGGTCTCATAAGTTTTCTATCATTTCTTCGGAATATTCTTCCTTCCATTTTCTTTTTGTTCTTTCCCTGAAGTACTTATTTTAATTAACGTTAAATTTGCTGGATCATCTTTTAAGTTCAAATTTGATTCTTCTCTCAATAATCTGTTCCTCTGACTTGGAAGGCTGAGGCGGGAGGATCACAACTTTGAGGCCAGCCTCAGTAACTTAGCAAGACCCTTTCTCAAAATAAAAATAAAAAGGTCTGGGGATATAGCTCAGTGGTAAAATACTCCTGAGTTCAATCTCTAATATCAAAAAAGAAAACTAAGTCTATCCCTCATCTTTTTTGCTGTACCTCCTCATGTATTTCCTTCATTTTTGTTTTCATCTTTTCTGTTAAAATTTTCAATAGTCATATATTAAATATCTAACACTTTTTTTCATGTACTTCTACCCTATTTTTTCAATAGCAACCTGTTCTTCTTATAATAATATTGAGATTTGAAATGAGACTTAAGGATATTTTAATTAGGATTTCCTCTGTTCATTTTAACTGTTCCTTGGATGGTCTCACTTCCCTCTGGTAGTGGTCTCTCTTCTGTAGTTCTTCTCCAGTGTCTTGGTTGTCCACAGCCCAGGGCTACAATGTTGGCCTGTGCTTTTTCTCACTTGTGGTCCCGACCCAGCTGCTCTCTCCTGGATAATGTTGGGGGAGGAGCTGCAATGAGGAGTGGGTGTAGTAGGATCCACCGAAGGGTATACTTTCAGATTAGACAAGCAGCCTTGGCCTTTTACCCAGCACTGAATTGGGGTGGGTGGTCTTTATTCTGTGCCTTAACACTGACACTTGGAGAGGCACCTGGTTCTATTATTTTCAAAGAATTTGTTTGTCGAGATAAAAATCACAAAAGTGAGGTGTAGGGTAGAGGACCACTGTTCTGCACCATTGTTCTGAGAATTTATAGTTCTTAGAATTTGTCACCTTGATTTGTGCCCACTGTCACTCTGTGACCCCAAAGTTATTGTCTAACTGGCTTTCTGGGAAAGGAACACAGATTTTACCTTTTTATAGGTGTCTCCCTAGTTCTTGTGGAAGTACTTGCTGTAGTATTTCCTGTTTTGAAATTCATTGAACTCTTTAGGCCACTGCATTGTCTTTCTTCCTTTTCTTTACCCATTATGAATTTAATTTCTGGTACTTCACCATTGTGATTTCATTTTGTTTGAGTGGAGAGCTTAATGTGTATGTTTAAGCTTCCATTTTGAACTAGAAGTAATTGCGTTATTCAAGGTCCAAATCAAATATCATCTTTCTCCTAAGCCTCCTATGAACCCTGGAACTCTGTATTACATTTCTTCTGTAATCATCTAAGTACTACCTTCCTACTTTTTTCATGAAACTTCTTTTCTTGTAACTTTTCTGCCTCATTCTACATTGATATATTTATCTCCTCCCCTCATTTCTCCTACCTTAAATCAGACCTTTACAGTAAATTACATGTAGTGATTATGGATCTAGAGAGTATAGTGGACTCTTATTATGTTATAATGGTCTTTACAAAATAAATGCTCAAATACTTGTGGACACTTCAAAAGATAGGGAGACACCATCACAGTTTTGATTGGGGCAAAAGTTAAACTGTATTCTCTCAAAATTTGTTTGTGTAAGAACAGATTTAACTAGACAATAAGATAGTGAATGTCCAAAGTCATAAGAATTTGGTTTTAGACATACTGTCACCCGTTGTGTGACTTTGTTGCCTCATCTTTAGGATGAGGATAAAAATCCTAGTTCTGCTTGAAAGTTGTGAAAATTTAACAAGAGAATATATGGGAAAACATAACCTTGTAAGTTTGAAAACATTGAACAGAATAAAGTATTGTCAGAATTGTTATTTATTTATATTTTAACCTAAGACATCTTGGTAGTGTAATTTATCAGAGCTTCTACCCTTTGATATCCTTTTATGCTTGTGTTCTTTATAAAAGCAAACTATGCATTTTCACATTGCATCTAACCTGTAAAATGAGAGTGATATTCATTAAGAAAATTTTGTAAGTCACTGTTTGACAGTAGCTATATAGAAATTGAATTAAACTCATAGTGCAGTTCCTGCCCTTCTGAAGTATGAAGTTCAGAGAAAATATATGAGTGTTTTCTTATTTGACTTTTTTTAGATTTATACTTTCAATTTTAAAATAAAGAGAATAGAGTGGAAGGGGCATTGTCAGTATGTGAGTAATTCTTAATATACAGGCATGTAAGTCTAAAACCATAATGTCATTATTTTAATCATGTAATTATCTGAAAAATGCTTAATGTGAGTAATAACAATAAATTATGAAGGTTGTAAATTAATTTTCTATAAATTAATTTATAGAAAGACTTTATGCTGTAGTGATAGAGCTATGGTAGCCAGTGATTCAGTATTTGATAAAACTTTTAGCATTCTCTGTACCTGAAGTATTTTTCTCTTCCGTTTTTTGTAATTTTCTCTGAACTTTTATTGGTTTATGTTGTGATGGAGTAGAAGTAGTACTTAATTTGGAGTCAGTCTAGTCCTGTCATTTTAAATAGCTGTGGCACCCTGTGTCTGTAATATAACCTATTGTTTATTAGAATCTTTAGCTGAAAAATAGGAATAATGATTGTTTTGGGGCTTGATTTTCACTTTATAAAGAACTTATTTTTAGGTGTTACTTCATTTTAAAATAAGATCTATTCCATCTTTTTCAAGGGAATTTGTTATTGTATGTAAAGTGGTTTGAAAAGTGTAAAGTCCTGCACATATTTCAGATGTAATAATGATCGTGTATATTTATAATGTCATAATCGTGGCTAGAGGAGACCTTGGAAGAAAATTCCAATTACTGTCTCGTTTCATGGTTGTGCTTTAAGTAATCTTTCAAGTTCATAGAAAATTGGAACTTTTAGTTCCTGCCCTTAGAAATTTATAATTTTATGGAGTTTTGGAATTTACAAGAGTTTGGAGTTAAATTTTATAGAATTAGTAACTTCACACTACCTAATAATGAGTATACCATCTTTTATAAATAACATAATTATGTTTATTTAAGTAGTAGAATTTTTGACATGGTAACTGCAAGTTTCAATGTAACCTACAGATACTTTTAAAAATATAGTTTAAAATGAAATGATTTACAGATATTTTACTTTGTGGTCTTCCCTAAAAGTGTGATTCTTAGTTTTCTTAGTGTATTTTTCCAGTTTCTGCTCATATCACCTTTTCCTGACTGTGGTGAATATGAATGTACCTTTAATAAACCTATGTAAAATTATTTTTCCAGAACTGGTTCATTACCTCGTTCATCTGAACAGTTGCTGGGCCACAAGGAGGGTTTGCGGGATTCAGTCACATCATTGGATGCTAAAGAATTGCTGAAATACTTCACTTCAGATGGATTGCCAGTGGGAGATCTTCAGCCTTTACAGATTCAAAAGGGGCAAGTTATAAACTTACACTCTCTAATTAATTTTCAAAAATCAGTTTTAAATAACATTGCCTTGCATTTCCTTAAATAATTGATGCCCTATCCTACTTAAGTGAAATTCACAAGTACACGTCCAGCATTTTTCATTTCACTTTAATCCTCCTCACCTTTTTACCTGACTGAAATGTCCTACAGTTTTGCGGTATTGACTACAAGGGAAACAGGAATAATAAAAGCAACCTCCAAGTAGTCTCTATATAAATCAGTAGCTTCTGGTTTGTATAGAAAGGACAGTATATTTTAAGAAAAATTTAGAATTTGACTCACAAATTTTTTTTTTTAATTCTTTTTTCTGTGGTATTCCCTAGTTTGGATTTTGCTACTATTTGGTATGATCCTAGTCAGTCATGCCTATCATAGCAAAAAAGTCTGACCTTTCCACTGAACAGAATGAGAGTGTAATAAAAATGCTTTTGAAGCTGGAAATACCTGTAAACCCAGCTACTTAGGAAACTGAGGCAGGAGGATTGAAAGTTTGAGGCCAGCCTCAGCAATTGAGTGAGACCCTGTCTCAAAATAAACTTTAAAAGAAAGAGCTGGAGAAACAGCTCAGTGGGAGAATGCTTGCCTAACATAGACATGGCCTTGTATTTAACCGCCAGCCCCTGCCCTCTCCCCCACCAAAAAAAAAAAGAAAAAAAAAAAAAAAAAGAAAAAAACTTTTGAAACTATAACTTTACTATGTAAGAACTCAGGGTCTACATGAAAAATTTACAACTAATTTAACTTCTAAGACAACTTCTACAAAGTTACTAGTTAACAAATGCTGGATGTTTATTTGTGACACCAATCACCTGTGAAGATTGAATGATTTGCTGAGTACCCTGATTTCTTTTTAGTTTTTAATCCATTGTTTCGAGAAACTTCCAAAGCACCTTAAAGATTGTGTAGCACTTTTACATGGTTTGAGTGCTCACTTGAGCAGCACATATACTAAAATTGGAATGATACAGAGAAGATTAGCATGACCTCTGTACACAAAACTTGTTTTGAATTATACTGTGATAAATATTTATTTTAAAGTAAATTTTGGAAAGGATTTATTTGAAGATAGGTACATCTCAAAAATATTGTAGAACATTATTGCCTTTTGTGCATGTTCACTAGAGAGAGAGAGAGAGAAAGAGGAAAAATGCTCATGGTCTTAATGACTTAATGATCTCTATGTTAACAATTGTATGATTTTGGAGCAATTTTCCTTTTCTTGTAGCTTTCAGAGGTTGATAACTGGAAAAGTAGAGAAGGACACAGATTTTTATCTATTTAGTTAGTTGATTGCTGTCCTTTCAAATCTTTAAGCATGAACTGACAGTCAGATGAATTTTTCAAAAATTAATTACTTATTTATATAGGTTGTACTCTTTTTGACTAGAATGTCTTTCTAGGCACAAAGCAAGGAGGATATAGTTAATTCTTTCTGTAATTTACAGATGATTTCCTTAGAAAAATTTGCTAAGATTATTCTATGTTAAGGAAGAACTGGTAATTATCAGATGTGTCTTCTATTAACATGAAAAGTGAAGGATGAGCTTTCCTAACAACAAATCAGGAACCTACCTGCTCTTATTAAATGTCTGCCTATGCAAGAAGTCATCCGACATGCTGAATAGAATGTGGGCATGACTCTTCTATGTGTACCAAGAAAAGAAAAAACATTGACAAAGCACATATTTATTAAAATGTTTCTTTAAAAAATAAATTGTGAGTGAAATGAATCAAAGTGTGCTGAGAAGTAGTTGACAACATGGTAAAGAAGTAAAACGCTAGATTCATAAAAGCTTTGGTTTTACAGAGTTACTCATTTTAATCATCAGTCATCAAAATACCAGAGTCAATCTAATTGCTAGTGATCCTTTTTGTGAAACACCTCAAATGGATGCATTAGGATATAAAGTCTGTTTTTTAGGATTCATTAATTGGCATATGTTTTACATTTTAATGTAATGGTTTCAAATGCCTGTCACACTACCCTGTGTAATTTTCAGTGGCAAAAGGGCAATTTTCATTACTAATGCCATAGTGGGGGAAATATGATAGCAAATTTATTCTTGGTATTATAGTATTTACCTCTCTAGTATTTATTTGCCTTTCTACATAGCATTTCCAAATCTTCGGTATTGCATTCTGCCTGTTAATTGTGTAAAGGCCATGGTTGCATAACTCTTCATTTTCTTCTAACTCGTTCTGAGCTTTAGGACCATGATCCATTATGTTAGGACAGTAGGTCCCAACTCAGGCGGAGAAGGAAGGCACCTATCAGAAGAACCCGGTGAGCTTAATCTGATTGCAGTGACCTCCTTCTCTCCCAGATTTTGACGTAGCCTGGCAGGTGTGGGTGTGGAAGGAGTTGAACATGAATATTTTATGTAAGTTCCACATAGGATTAGTTCTAATGGACCTGCTGATTGATAACCTACTTTGGAAGAACTGAAGTCAGCAGTTAGTCTCTATACCTTCTGATATTTAGAAAGTTGCTGACTCTTAAAATAGATGTCAAGCTGACTACATTCTCAGGCAATGAAAGATCTGGGTCCTCTATGTGCTACAGTAGGAAGTAAACATTTCTTTTGTTACCAAAGATTCAAATTAGCTGTAATTATTCCCCTGCCTGGATTTAGCTAAATGAATAAACATTAATTCATTTTGCCAAGAAAAAAAGCTTTTAGAAATAATATGCTGCTTGAATTTACATTTTAAATCATTTTCTATTCTTGATTTATCTATTTCTTAGAATAGTTTTGTATAATCAATAACATTATAACTTCAACAACTGGAGGCACAGAAAAATTGACTTCATTTCCTGCTGAGGCCTTGACTTTTAACCTTGTATAAGTCAGATATAGGGAAGGAAGTCAGATTTATTTTTTTCAGGCACTTTCTTTTTCTCTGACACTACTTTTTCTTAAATCACATGTAAACTGTTTTATTTCAGGGAGAAGAGTTTTGTTTTGACACCAGAACTTAGTCCTCGGAAACTTCAGGTCTTACCTTTTGAAAAAGCCTCAGTGTGTCATTATCATGGAATTGAGTAAGTTTTTATTTACACTTTACTCTGCTACATGTTGTTAACATAGTGTCTTTATGTGAGTGTGAAGAGTGACTATAATAAAACAATGTAAATTGAGACAGAGCCAAACAGAAAGTATGTTAAAAACCTTAAAAGAAAAAAAAAGAGAAAAAGAAAAGAAATAAAGAAATGTTGTGGGAGCAGTACACACACAAATAAATTTGTTTCCCATTGAAAAATGCTGTTTGAGGATTAACCAGTTTAATATCATTTAAGCATCCTATCATTTAAGCATTAAGCATTTAAGCATTTAATAACTAATATTAGTTATTAAATATTTTAATCAAAAATAGTTTAGTGTGTATGCTATTCATGCACGTTTGCACTGTGGGTCACAGTAATGTTGCCTGGTCACTAATTGTGTTATAATTACTTAGAAACTATTAGATGAAATGTGTTCCCCTTTTTAACATGTTAGTTATGTATACATAACTTTATAGAATTTTGATTGATCATTTTAATGATTTTCTTGCTTAAAGGTATTAGTTTCTGGGGTCATGTGCATATCTCCCATTTTCATAGGGGCAGAAAATGATTATTACTTTTATATTAATTTTCCATCGATTAAATTAGTAAAAAGCTTGATTATTCATAGGCATTCATAGGGTTACTGATTTTAGGAAGCAGAAGTAGCAGTGTTATACTATTTCTTCTAATACATACTGCTATTTTGTAATACCTATGTTATACTGTAATGAGACCAAATCATGAAGAACATTGTTGACATGACAGAGAAACTGGGTTTTTGTTTTTGTTTGTTTGTTTGTTTAATTTTGGTAATGGGATTGAACCCAGGTATTCTTTACTACTGAGCTACGCCCCCAGTCCTTACTCTTTTGGGGTGGGGTCTCTCTGTAAGTTGCTGGAGCTAGCCTCAAACTTGCAGTCTTCCTGCCTCAACCTCCTGAGTCACTGGGATTACAGTCATGCACCCCCATGCCTAGCTCTGATTCTTATTTTTGAGGTAGTTTAAAAAAAGTTTTTTAAACACTTGAAATAATGTGCTTTGGTTTGTGCCATTGAAGGAAATTCCATTGCCTTTTGTTAAATTGAATTAAAACACTTCAAGCAAGAGAAGTTAAGGGACTAAAATATTCTCAGGCCATTGAAAATAGGAAAGAGAATACAAACATAAAAGCTATTTAAGAAACATAAAGAGCTCCGGCCCACCCGCAGGTTGCTTCAGAGACCAGGACAGGGCACCAGGGACTCCCCCAAGCAGCCCAGCCCCCTCCGGCGGGTAGCGCCTCTCTAGGCTAGCTTCCCGGGCCAGATCGCCCAGTGAGAGCCTCCCGACGCAGAGCTAGCCACGGGTCCCCAAGCCAGCGGAGACCTCCGACTGGCAGGTGGCTTATTAGAGTAGGACAGGGCAGATAGCGTCTCCCCCAGGCAGCGGGACCAGGGCTGGGCAGCCAGAGACCTCTCCAGGCAGCATTGTCCCCCTCCAGCTGCAGGCTTTTTCCACGGGGCGATCCAAGATGGTGGACTAGAGGGTGACTGCATCTCCAGTCGCCCCAGAACCCAGGATTCAAGAAGGGGAGGCATTGAGAGACTCGGACTAAAATAGAACCACGGGGTGAGTCTCCCCCACCCAGCGAAGCTTAGTTGGGCGGCAGGCCCGGATTCGAGTGGCTTATTAGAGTAGGACAGGGCAGATAGCGTCTCCCCCAGGCAGCTCTGTGCAGTCTGGCGGTGGGCTCCTCCCACAGGGACAGATCCTCCAGCCTCGCGGAGCACGCCCCCCAGTGAGAGCCCTTCTGCACAGAAGCAGCGCAGCCAGCTCCGGCCTGCCCGAGCCAGCTCTGGTCTGCCCCGCTGCCAGCTCCGGCCCGCCTGCAGGTTGCTTCAGTGACCAGCACAGGGCGCCAGGGACTTCCCCAAGCAGCCCAGCCCCCCTCCGGTGGGAAGCGCCTCTCTAGGCTAGCTTCTCGGGGCAAACAGCCCAGTGAGAGCCTGTCTACACAGAGTCAGCCACAAGTCCCCAAGCCAGTGGAGACCTCTGACCTACAACCAACCTCTGGGACCAGGGCTGGGCAGCAAGAGACCTCTCCAGGTCTCTCTCCCTGGAACCAGTAGCGGGCTAGGGACAACGTTCTTCAGAAACACTGCATTATCAAATTAATCCAAGACTTCTGGCTACTGAAGGCTGGTAGGTGATACGCTGGAAATCTAAAGGGACACTATAAGCCAATAGAGGAAATCTACAATATCACAGAGTCCCACTGACATCTGACCAATATGAGAAAACAAGGGAAGAAAATGTCCGAAACAAACCTAGATACTATATCAATAAAATCCAATGACGGCACAGCAGAAGAAATGTCCGAAAGGGAGTTCAGTATGTACATAATTAAAACAATCAGGGAAGCAAACGAGGAGATGAAAGAACAAATGCAGGCATTAAATGAACGCACCAATCAACAGTTAAAAGAGCAAATAAGGGAAGCAAAAGAGCATTTCAATAAAGAGTTAGAGATACTGAAAAAAAGACAAACGGAAATCCTTGAAATGAAGGAAACAATAAACCAAGTTAAAAACTCCATAGAAAGCATAACCAATAGGATAGATCACCTGGAAGACAGAACCTCAGATATTGAAGACAAAATATTTAATCTTGAAAATAAGGTTGACCAAATAGAGAAGATGGTAAGAAATCATGAACAGAATCTACAAGAATTATGGGATATCATGAAGAGGCCAAATTTAAGAATTATTGGGATTGAGGAAGGCTTAGAGAAACAAACCAAAGGAATGAACAATCTATTCAATGAAATAATATCAGAAAATTTTCCAAACCTGAAGAATGAAATGGAAAACCAAGTACAAGAGGCTTATAGGACTCCAAATATGCAAACTTACAACAGACCTACAGCAAGGCACATTATTATGAAAATACCTAACATACAAAATAAAGACAGAATTTTAAAGGCCGCGAGAGAAAAAATCAAATTACATTCAGGGGGAAACCAATAAGAATATCAGCAGATTTTTCAATCCAGACCCTAAAAGCTAGAAGGGCCTGGAACAACATTTACCAAGCCCTGAAAGAAAATGGATGCCAACCAAGAATTTTATACCCAGCAAAACTTACTTTCAGATTTGATGATGAGATAAGATCCTTCCATGATAAAAAAAAGCTAAAGGAATTTACAAGAAGAAAGCTGGCATTACAGAACATTCTCAGCAAAATATTCCATGAGGAAGAGATGAAAAACAATGATGCAAATCAGCAACGGGAGGAACTAGCCTAAAGGAATAGCCAAATAAAGGAGAAACCAAATCATGTCAAAAAACAAAAATGAGTCAAATGACTGGGAATACAAATCATATCACAATAATAACTGTGAATGTTAATGGCCTGAACTCATCAATCAAAAGACATAGACTGGTAGATTGGATTAAAAAGAAAAATCCAACAATATGCTGCCTGCAAGAGACACATCTCATAGAAAGAGATACCCATAGACTAAAGGTGAAAGGATGGGAAAAAACATACCATGCACACAGACACAGCAAAAAAGCTGGAATATCCATCCTCATTTCAGATAATGTGGACTTCAAGCCAAAACTAGTCAGAAGGGATAAAGAAGGACATTACATACTGCTTAAGGGAAGCATAAATCAGCAAGACATAACAATCATAAATATCTATGCCCCGAACATTGGCTCATCAATGTACGTCAAACAAATCCTTCTCAATTCCAGAAATCAAATAGACCACAACACAATAATACTAGGTGATTTTAATACACCTCTCTCACCGCTGGATAGATCGTCCAAACAAAAATTGAATAAAGAAACCATAGATATCAATAACACAATCAACAATTTAGACTTAACTGACTTATATAGAATATACCATCCAACAAAGAACAAATACACTTTCTTCTCAGCAGCACATGGATCCTTCTCTAAAATAGACCATGTTTTCTGCCACAAAGCTACTGTTAGCAAATACAAGAAGATAGAGATACTACCTTGTACTCTATCAGATCATAATGGACTGAAATTAGAAATAAATGACAGAATAAAAACCAGAAACTTCTCCAATACTTGGAGATTAAATAATACACTATTATACTATCAATGGACAACAGAAGACATCAGGAGGGAAATTAAAAAATTCTTAGAAGAAAATGAGAACAAAGACACATCATTTCAAAATCTCTGGGACACTATGAAAGCAATACTTAGAGGAAGATTTATTTCATGGGGCGCATTCAACAAAAGAAGTAGAAATCAACAAATAAACGATTTACCATTACAGCTCAAAGCCCTGGAAAAAGAAGAGCAGACCAACCCCAAAAGTAGTAGAAGACAGGAAATAGTTAAAATCAGAGCCGAAATCAATGAAATTGAAACAAAAGAAAGAATCGGAAAAATTAACAAAATAAATAGTTGGTTCTTTGAAAAAATAAACAAAATTGATAAACCCTTAGCCACACTAACAAAGGGAAAGAGGGAGAAAACTCAAATTACTAAAATTCGGAATGAACAAGGAAATATCACAACAGACACAAGTGAAATACAAAACATAATTAGAAGCTAGTTTGAAAATCTATACTCCAACAAAACAGAAAACCTTGAAGACATCAACAAGTTTCTAGAGAAATATGAGTACCTAAACTGAATGAGGAGGACATACACAACTTAAGTAAATCAATTTCAAGCAATGAAATAGAAGAGGTCATCAAAAGCCTACCAACAAAGAAAAGTCCAGGACCAGATGGGTTCTCAGCCGAGTTCTACAAAACCTTTAAAGAAGAGCTCATACCAATACTTCTCAAAGTATTCCATAAAACAGAAGAGGAGGGAACCCTCCCAAACTCATTCTATGAAGCCAATATAACCATGATACCTAAACCAGACAGAGACACATCGAGGAAAGAAAATTTCAGACCAATATCCCGAATGAACATCGACGCAAAAATTCTCAACAAAATTTTAGCAAATCGCATACAAAAATATATTAAAAAGATAGTGCACCACGATCAAGTGGGTTTTATCCCAGGGATGCAAGGTTGGTTCAACATCTGGAAATCAATAAATGTCATTCACCATATCAACAGACTAAAAGTTAGAATCACATGATTATTTCAATAGATGCAGAAAAAGCATTCGATAAAATGCAGCATCCCTTCATGCTCAAAACACTAGAAAAAATTGGGGTAGTGGGAACATTCCTTAACATTGTAAAGGCCATCGACACTAAGCCCATGCCCAATATCATTCTAAATGGGTGAAAATCTGAAAGCATTCCCCCTAAAAACTGGAACAAGGCAGGGATGCCCTCTTTCACCACTTCTATTCAACATCTTTCTTGAGACTCTAGCCAGACCAATTAGACAAACCAAAGAAATTAAAGGGATACTAATTGGAAAAGAGGAATTCAAACTATCCCTGTTCTCTGATGACATGATTATATATTTAGAGGAACCTGGAAATTCCACCAGAAAGCTCTTAGAACTCATAAGTGAATTCAGTAAAGTAGCAGGTTACAAGATCAATGCTCATAAATCCAATGCATTTTTATACATAAGTGATGAATCTTCAGAAAGAGAAATTAGGAAAACTACCCCATTCACAATAGCATCGAAAAAAATAAAATACTTGGGAATCAATCTCACAAAAGAGGTGAAAGACCTCTACAATGAGAACTACAGAACACTAAAGAAAGAAATTCAAGAAAACCTTAGAAGATGGAACGATCTCCCATGTTCATGGATAGGAAGAATTAATATTGTCAAAATGGCCATACTACCAAATGTGCTATATTGATTCAATGCAATTCCAATTAAAATCCCAATGATGTACCTTACAGAAATAGAGCAAGCAATTATGAAATTCATCTGGAAGAATAAGAAACCCAGAATAGCTAAAGCAATCCTCAGTAGAAAGAGCTAAGCAGTGGGTATCGCTATACCAGATCTTCAACTGTATTACAAAGCAATAGTAACAAAAACGGCATGGTATGGGTACCAAAATATACAGGTAGATCAATGGTACAGAATAGAGGACATAGACACAAACCCAAATAAATACAATTTTCTCATACTAGACAAAGGGGCCAAAAATATGCAATGGAGAAAAGATAGCCTCTTCAACAAATGGTGCTGGGAAAACTGGAAAACCATATGCAACAGAATGAAATTAAACCCCTATCTCTCACCCTGTACAAAACTCAACTCAAAATGGATCAAGGACCTCGGAATCAGACCAGAGACCCTGCATCTTATAGAAGAAAAAGTAGGTCCAAACCTTCAGCTTGTTGGCTTAGGAGCAGACTTCCTTAACAGGACTCCCATAGCCCAAGAAATAAAAGCAAGAATCTCAAACTAAAAAGTTTTCTCTCAGCAAAGCAAACTATCAGTAATGTGAAGAGAGAGCCTACAGAGTGGGAGAATATCTTTGCCACTCATACTTCAAATAGAGCGCTAATATCCCGAATCTATAAAGAACTCAAATAACTCTACACCAAGAATACAAATAATCCAATCAACAAATGGGCGAAGGAAATGAACAGACACTTCACAGAAGATGTACAAGCAATCAACAGATATATGAAAAAATGTTCAACATCTCTAGTAATAAGAGAAATGCAAATCAAAACTACCCTAAGATTTCATCTCACTCCAATTAGAATGGCGATTATCAAGAACATCAGCAACAATAGGTGTTGGCGAGGATGTGGGGGAAAAAGGTACACTCATACATTGCTGGTGGGGTTGCAAACTAGTGCAGCCACTCTGGAAAGCAGTATGGAGATTCCTCAGAAAGCTTGGAATGGAACCACCATTTGACCCAGCTATCCTACTCCTTGACCTATACCCAAAGGACTTAAAATCAGCATACTACAGAGATACAGCCATATCAATGTTCATAGCTGCTCAATTCACTATAGCCAGATTGTGGAACCAACCCAGATGCCCTTCAGTTGATGAATGGATAAAGAAACTGTGGCATATATATACAATGGAATATTACTCCGCCATGAAGAATGACAAAATTATGGCATTTGCAGGCAAATGGATGAAATTGGAGGATATCATGCTACGTGAGATAAGCCAATCTCAAAAAACTAAAGGACCAATGATCTCGCTGATAAGCGGATGAGGACATATGGGGGGGGTAGTAGGGGTTAGTGTTAGTGTTAGGGTTAGGTTTAGGGTTAGGGATAAGGAGGGTGGTAAGAATGGAGGAAGAAAGGAATGTATAGAGGGAAAAGAGGGGTGGGAGGGGAGGGTGGAAGGAAAAAAATAACAGAATGAATCAAACAACATTGCCCTATGTAAATTTATGATTTTTAATTAAAATTTAAAAAATGTAATGTCTAAAAATAAAAAAAAAGAAACATAAGTGGACTAATGACCTTTTTTGACTTATTCTAACAAAAAGACAACCTAAAAAAGAAAAGAGTGATAGGTTTCTATTTTAAAATAATGAAATCATTAATCAACAGAAAGCAAAGGTTAAAGTAGGGAAAATATTTTTATTGTAAACAAGAGATAAATTTTCTTTATAATTAAAGAATGCTTGTAAGTCAGTAAGAAAATAAAGTAATACCGTTATGGAAGAGTTAGCAAAATTTTTAAACCCTCTTGTTTATCCAAGAAGAAATGCAGCTGGGCACAGGGGCACATGCTTGTAATGCCATGACTCAGGAAGCTGAGGCAAGAGAATCACAAGTTTGAGACCACCCCCAGCAATTTGGCAAGGCCCTAAGCAACTTAGTGAGACCCTGTCCCAAAATAAAAAGGGGCAAAATGGGTACAGTGTGATAAAGCACCCTTGGGTTCAATCTGTAGTAACAACCCCCCCTCCCAAAAAAAAGGAAGAAAGAAAGAAAACTACAGAAACAAGAAATGTAAATAACCAGTACACATGAAGATGCTTTCCTTCACTAACTAACAAAAAATGTAAATTGGAACAATAGTGAGAACACTTCATTCACAACATTGCTGTCCGTGATTTAAAAATAATCCCATAATCCCAAGTGGTATTGGTAGGGAAGGAGCATGAGCAACCCAGCTCAAAGGGATGTAAATCGCTGCAGCTTTCTGGAGGGCTAGCTCATAATTTTAAAAAATCCGTACAAATGTTACTAACACCTGATTGATTAATTTAGCTTACTGGAAACATTGGTGATGTACACCAAGTTATTATATAATGGTATTCTTCACAGTGTTTTTTAAAATGGTGAATGTTGGAAATAATATCTTTAGGGACTTGATTAAATTTTAGTACATCCATAAAGTGAAATTCTTTCCATTCACTCAAATGGCTAAAATCAAAAAGACTGATAAGTATTTGCAAGTATATGCAATAGTTAGAACTTTCATACATGGCTGTTGGTGTGTAAAATGATTTGTCATCTTAGAAAGGAGGTAAAAAGTCTGTATAAAACTAGTTATGCTCATATCCTATAGCCTTCCAGTTTCACTATGAGGTATTTTCCCAAGAGAAATGAAAGTATGTCTCTGTAAAAGGACTTGTACAAGAATGTACACAGCAATTTTATTTCTAGCTAAAAATTGGGAAACAACCTAGGAGAACAGATAAACTGTGTGTGTGTATTTATATATATATGCAGACATATACATATATATATATATATATATATATATATATGTGAATACACACACAGCAATGCTATTCAACATTTACAGGGAACAAAAGGTTGATACATGCCACGTTAAACATCTGTGTGTTGAAGTAAGAATTTGAGGACTTCGAAGTGAGCAGTAGGAAATACAACATCCAATAATGAATCATTTCTGAAAGTCCTGTATGAAATGCAAATTAGCATTTAAGTGGTTCAGATAAGAATTTTAAATTATATTTTAAGTGACAACTCAGAGAAACTAACTACTCAATCACAAAAAATAAGAGATGCCACTTGTGCAGCTTTTTATTTCTAATAGTGATGAAAGGATCCTTGTTATAGAGGATGGTTGTTCTCTCTTTCACAGCCATCGGTTTCCAAATAGCCCTGAATTTTTATACGTCTTTTAAACTATTTATATTCTTAGCTGTATATCCTTTTTGTGCATTGAATTCAAAGTTTACATTTTATTTATATTAAATTTACCTTAATCAGATTAAACTTGGAACTTTTTTGTTCTACTACATAAAAATTTGATTAATAGGTTATATTCTTTTATTTCTTCTTTTTGATTTTATTGAAGACAAGTAATTAAACAATATAGAAAATTTGGTAATGAAAACCAACAATTTTTTCTTTTATTACTACCTACTTTTAGTCCCAGGTTTCAGAAACATCTGTTTTATTTGTTTGGTTTGCATCTCCCTAGTGGTTACTACTCTTATCCTATAGGATATCCCTCTGTCAATATTTTTTAATGTTTTCATATGAAAATGTTATTGAATATGTGATATGAAAATGAGAAATTGTTCCACATATTCTCAATTTGATTTTTGTGCTTTTTCTTGTTTTTTTTTTTTTTTTTTTTTTTTGGTACTTGGAGTTGAACTCAGAGGTACTTGACCACTGAGCTACATCCCCAGCCCTATTTTGTATTTTATTTAGAGACAGGTTCACTGAGTTGCTTAGCACCTCAGTCTTGCTGAGGCTGGCTTTGAACTCTTGATCTTCCTGCCTCAGCCTCCCAAACTGCTAGGGCTTCAAAATGCAATCTATAAAAAATTAAAAGCTAAATAAAGATAATAATAATAATAAAAATATATATCATAACTTCTGTTTCTTAGTCCATGACATATAAAGCAGAATCTCCCCCATTTTGTTCAATAATTTTAGGGCTTCATAATCTAATAAAGGAATATAAATGGGATTTTTAGGTATTTTGTATATAGCTTCAATATGAAAATTGAAACCAATAGGCATTTTATGTCATTATGATGAAAAATAATTTCTCCTGCTAACATTTTCTTTACGATATGGCCAGTGTACTTACTCCAGGACACATGTTTTTTTCTTGCCTCTTTAGTTTGAAATATTCATCACATAATCATTGTTTAGACTGTTTCCCAAATACTGTAACTTAGTTTCATTTATCTTGAGTCTCATCTCCCTACTTTTTTCCTGTTATACTTAGTTTAGTCATAGAAAAATATTAATGGTACGAGTAAATTTTATAGAATTTATAAAAGATATGTTCTTCATGTTCATTTATTAAAATATTAGAAACTTACTTGAACACTACCTGATGAATCTTAAATCTACACAGCTTTATTAATTTGTGCACACAGTATCTTAAGACTGATTCATTATCAAGGAGTAGGTCTTTCTTTACTACCTGTGTTCCTCCATAAACAAATAATTCTAGCTGTGACTTTGTTTTCTTTTACTGTAAATTTATGCTTATTAAGCTGGAGATATTGAGATCGGACAAAACAGTTATAGGAGATGAGCACCATGATTTCAGAAAATATTTCTCTAGAAGATTTGGGTACATAGAGTGAAGGCCTATTTATGTTCACCATAGATCATGGATTGAAACAAAATTCAAATGGAATTTTAAAGTAAATATGAAACTATAGAGATAGTTCTTTCTTCCTATGTTATAATGGGTCTTTAGAACCCCTAAACTTTTCCTCTACTCTAACAAAGGAACATTAAAAAAAAAAAATTTAAAAACTATTAACTGCTTAAATGTGCAAACCAGTATTTCTTAAGGCAAAGTGAAATACAGCTACTGTTGACTTAATTGTTTTTCATTCATCTACCGGTCCTATGGGGTAAGCTACCATTGTTGTAAAAGACACTGTTTTGTTAAACAACAGATTATACTCTGCTGCGGTAATGTGACATTCTTCTGCCACATCAGCTTCTTGGTTTCTTTGTAATTTCATTCATCTATTCCCGGAGATTCGACAGTTTCTCCTATCGCCATTGTTATGATCTTGTATGTGATAGACAGTATTTTGTCTGTTTCTTCGTTACAAAACAAAAGTAGTTTCATCTTATAAAACTTATTTTTTCTCTGTTAAGACTCATAATTATATTTGGTTATTGTTTTGTAATGAAATATGAAATTATAATATTCAACAATGTATTTCACTAATATCAAGTATATACCTTGATATTTTCTTGTTTTTCCTTTCTGATTGATTTACAGAGTAATTTGTTTCCATAGCAAGTCATAGTATAATCATTTTACAGATAATTTATATGTCGATTAAAGTTAAAATGTACAGTGTATGTAATATATTTGAAGGAATGATATTGTGAACAGCTATGATCAAGAAAAAATGGGAAGCTGCATGTGATGGCACATGCCTGTAATCCCAAAGATTCTGGAGACTGTGGCCGGAAGATCATAGATTTGAGGACAGCCTCAACAATTTACCAAAATAAAAAATAAAAAGAGGAAAGTAGTTCAGAGGTAAAGCATGCCTGGGTCAGTTCCCAGTACAAAAAAAAAAAAAAAAAAAAGTAATCCGGAGAAAACAGTTTTGAATAGAAAAACAAATTCTTAGAACCAAAATACCCATTTTTTTCTTTGAAAAGATTTTTGTGTGCAGACTAATCAGGCATTATATTGCCTTTTGACTAGAACCATTTTTAAAGTTCACATTTCTTAATTTTACTCTAGATTTTACCAGTTTCCCAGAACAGAAGTAGAACTCATCAATATTTTTTATGGTTGCTGCTGATTTTTAATGAAATACATTTTATTAAACAACAACCTAGAGAAAGAATATTAGAGAATTGAGTACCCAAAATCTAGTTTCTGCTCTGCCACCGATTAACATTCTGTCTAAAGTAAGCTATTAGGTTAGATCAGAGATGTTTCAGTCCTCACTATACTTTAGCTTCACCTAAGAGCTTTGTAAAAAATTGTATTTATTTTAGATGTACATGATGTTGTGTGGTATGCATATAAATGTGAAGTGATTAGTATAGTGAAGCAAATTAACATATCCATCATCTTACATAGTGATCCCTTTATGTGTGGAAATAGCACCAAAAATCAGTAACTCAGTCACACCCAGACCAACTTAATAAAAAACTCTGGACATGTAGTATTTCTTTTTCTTTTCTTTCTTTTTTTGTTATTTTTAGATACATATGACAGTAGAGAGATTTTGATGTATATACATGGAGTGTAACTTCCCATTCTTGTGGCTGTATATGATGTGGAGTTACACTGGTTGTGTCTTCATATATGAACATAGGAAAGTTATTATTATTTATTATTATTTATTACACTGTCTTCCTATTCCTATCCCCCTTTTCTTCCTCTTATTCCCCTTTGTCTAATCCAATGAACTTCTGTTCTTCCCCACTGATTTATTGTGTGTTAGCATCCACATATCAGAGAGAACATTTGGCCTTTTGTTTTTGGGATTGGTTTATTTCACTTAGCATGATAGTCTCCAGTTCCATACATTTATCAGCAAGTGCCATAATTTTATTCTTCTTTATGGCTCAGTAGTTTCCCTTTGTGTATATACACCATGTTTTCTTTATTCATTTATCTATTGAAGAGCCCCTAGGTTGGTTCCATAGCTCTGCAATTGTGAATTGTAAACACTGATGTGGCTACATCACTGTAGTATGCTGATTTTAAGTCCTTTGGGTATAAATTGAGGAGTGGGATAGCTGGGTCAAATGGTGGTTCCGTTCCAAGTTTTCCAAGGAGTCTCCATACGATTTCCAGAGTGCTTGCACCAATTTGCAATCCCACTAGCAATCTATGAAGTTACCTTTTCCCCCATGTCCTCACCAACATTTATTGGTATTTGTATTCTTTACAATTGCCATTCTGGCCAGAGTGAGATGAAATCTCAGTGTAGTTTTAATTTTCATCTCTCTAGTTGCTAGAAATGTTGAACATTTTTTCATTTATTTGTTGATCAATTGTATTTCTTCTGTGAAGTGTCTCTTCAGTTCCTTTGTCCATTTAGTGATTGGGTTATTTGTTTTCTAGGTGTTAAGTTTTTTAGTTCTTTCTATATCCTGGAGATTAATGCTCTATCTGAGGTGCAGATGGCAAAGATTTCCACCCATTCTGTAGGCTTTCTCGTCTCATTCTTGATTGTTTCCTTTGCTGTAAAGAAGCTTTTTTGTTTGATACCAATTATTGATTCTTGATTTTATTTCTTGTGCTTTAGGAGTCTTGTTGAGGAAGTCAGTTCCTACACCAACATGACAGAAAGTTGGGCCTAAACTTTCTCCTAGTAGGTGCAGGGTCTCTGGTCTAATTCCTAGGTCCTTGATCCACTTTGAGTTGAGTTTTCTGCAGGGTGAGAAATAGGGGTTTAATTTCATTTTGCTACATATGGATTTCCAGTTTTCCCAGCACCAGTTGTTGAAGAGGCTATCTTTTCTCCAATGTATATTTTTGGTGCCTTTGCCTAGTGTGAGATAACTGTGTTTATGTGGGTTTGTCTCTGCGTCTTCTATTCTGCACCATTGGTCTTCATGTCTGTTTTGGTGCCCATACCATGGGCATATAGTATTTGTTAAGACATTTCAAATGATGCGAATGTTTGGCTATGTGTTGAGCACTGAATGAGTTTGTCTTTATACTTTACATAAGAAATGGTATGCTGCAGTGATGAAAGTCACCAACCTGTGTTTAAATTCTATCTGTGCTACATATTATTAATGTACTCTAAGATTTGCTGTGGTAGAAAATGAATCTAATGTTGGTGGGAATAGTAGCAGTATACATTGACTGCTTTGCTTGTGTGTTCTGGGCACTGGCTCCAAATGTTCATATGTACCAATTTGAGTAATCCTCACAGTTGCTGTTTCAGATAAATACTATGAACCTCATTTTGCAGATTGGGCAGTTGGAGCATAGCTGAACTTAAGTAATTTTGTTACCAGTGTCCCAAGAGGTCAGGCCTCGCTACTCGTCCCAAGGGAAAAAAATCAAACCAACAAAAATCAATTGTGAAATAGGAAGAGAAGTCTTTATTCTTAGTGTGGCCATGCTAGAAAAACAGAAATAAGGGTTGTCTTCAGGTGTCAACAATAGCTTTGAGGTTATGTAAGTAAAGAGCAAAGTCAAGAGTTAAGGAGATTATATAGCTAGCAGTCTTGATCAGGTCTTGATCTGGTTGATGATTATCCTGAGACTGGTTGTGCAGTCATAGCAGAGCCAAGGAAATTGATGCTGCTTGGAGGGCAGTTTCAGTTTCCATCATATGATGTTTACAAATCAGACCTGTGATCCTGAAATTTAAGATAAACTAGGGGGAAGAATAACTCAGAAAAGAACAGATTATAGAGAAACAAGGTAGAATTAGGCAGGTGATTGGGCTTTGCTTCAGTATGTCCTGGTTCTCTAGAGGAACTCAGATTTAGATCCAAGGAGTTTAGGCTGCATGGTCTGTGTTCTTAGAAATCAAATATGTGACATAAAGGGAAGGATAAAAGTTCTTAAAAACTCCACCAGGCATTCATATATTTGGGTAATAAAGCATTCTTTGAGAATCAAACTCCAAAAATCTGATTTTAGAGAACATATTGCAGATGACAAAAACAGATAACAGGGAAAAGTTTTAATTTGTTCAGTTCTACAATCGCATGCATGAAACTGTTTCCTTGATGCAGTTATAAAAAGGGGAGAAAGTGAAGAACTTTGCAAGATCACATGTATTGCAGTTTCCTTGCTTAACAACATGGAATTTCTTTGAGTCCTGAAGCATTTGCTGGGCTAACATTTCATTTGTTTCCTGAATCAGATTTAGCTAGAAATCAGATACAACCAAAGTGTTTAAAGTCAGTAAGGTGGGGAGTGAGATTCAATGTAAAAATTCAAAATTTTCTTAGTTAATGAGCCATCTTAAAATGCCTTCATACCGTTTAATCTTTGTGTTGAAAATAAACTTGCCCTTTCTAACAGAAGTCAGCATTTCGTGTTGTTATATTCAGCTGTGCTGAGAATCAGAAGTTGCTAGAGTTTTAAAAAGTATCAAAACAGCAACTATATTATTTTGAAAATAAACCAGAGGATTAACTTAATCTATTGCCCAGAAACCGGCCAAAGAAAAGTTAGATTGTACTTCACATTTTAAAATCTTTTGCCCTTTTATATAGCAGACTGGAAAAATACTGAACTTGTGGGGGAAGTAAGCCATTCATTCAACCTTCCAACCGTTTTTGGGAAGTTAAAAGAACTTTTAAGTAAATGTCTCCTTATTTTCTGTTTGAAAGGGAAAAGCCCTTTGTTCTCATGGATGCTTTGGTTTTAATGATCTCTCCCTCATTTTAGATATTGTTTAGATGACCGAAAATCTTTAGAAAGAGATGGGGGATTTTCTGAACTTCAGTCTCGTCTTATTCGTTATGAAACTCAAACTACCTGCACCAGAGAAAGCTTTCCAGTCCCTACAGTGCTGAGCCCTCTTCCGTCTCCTGCAGTTCTGTCAGAGCCTGGGAGTGTTCCTGATGGAGAAGCTTTGCAAAGTGAACTACGAACTGAAGTACCTCGGGTGAAACGGAGATCTCAAGATCTGAATTGCCTTTATCCCCCAAAAAGGTGATGTATTAGGTGAACAAAAATAATCTCAACAGAAAGTACTTTAGTCTATAGGGAACATTTTTTTCATATTAGTCTTTCTGCATGGATTTTACATTAGTTCCTTCATGCCAGAAAGTTTGTTTTCATTTTGAGCAGTTTATGATTTTGCTTATAAGTTATAAGAAGAAATGACTTGGAAAAAAATACATTGTTTCTTGTCCATGCTAATTTACAGTCCATTAGCACAACAGAGTGTAAAGTTTTTAAGCATAGAACACTAGAGATCTCACCGAATAGATTAAGCAGCTGAGCTGCTTTGTCTAAGCGGGTATTTGGAGATATAAGTTCCAGTCCCAGCAGCTCCTCCTTCCCTCTCCCCACTGAATCCTGCCTGTGTTGGTTCTTAGGACAAGGGGTTTCATGAAGCACCATTTTAAATCCACTTATTACCTATAAAATACACCTTTAAAGCCTACATAATTAGAACATTATATGAAACTTCCCTAGAAACTGTGTTTCCTAGTTAAATAAAATGTGCAAATACTTGATCAGAAATTAGAATTTTATTCTGCAATTTCCATTGCATTTATAGGTCTTTACATTGTCAAATTTAGGTCTTTGACACCTAAAGCAAACCATAAATTCTGATTGTAGTTAAGCCTTCAAAAAAACTATGAAATAAATGAAGACAAAAATTTCAAATTGTTTTTGACAGGCTAAAGTGTTAGAATACTATTTCCCTGATATGGAATAACTAAAATTATTTTTATAACTACTTTATAAATTCATGATCTTTTTTTTTTTTACATCTGATAGAATTAAAAAGTAAATCCATTCATTAACATTTGGATTACTATATTTCATAACTTTATTTCTTACTTCTAACTATGACTAATTAAAATATTTATATTCCAGAAAAGAAAGTACCCCATGGCCTCTGTGTTAGCAGAAGTGAAGGCTATATGACTATTCTTGAAAAAGGAATAATTTGAGTCTTCCTGGAAGCAAGTGTAAACATTATAGAAAGATTGAAACAAGAACCACTTTTGTAGCTTATTTGGATTGGACACATTTATTTTGCACAGATAGTTGCATAGATACAATATGATGCAGGTTATGGTTTCTTTGTTAAAATTATCTTAATAGAAAAGTATAAATACTTAATTGATGAGTATTAAGTCTATAAAGAGCATGGCTTATTACACTGTAAGATGATTTATAAAGTTATAAATGAGGAAACGAGAGAGGGAAAAAGGGAGAGTATAGTAATATTGCTTGTTGCTCTCCCTACCCACTGAACTGCATTGCCTTCTGTTTTATTCACTCATTTGAAGAACTAAAGGAACAACTTTATAATACAATGTTGATTGCCTTTTTAAGGCAGAATAGCAAGAAATATTGTTTGCTTTTCTTGAACTTAGGTTTGAATGGATATACTTGTAATATTTAAGACAAAAAATAGAGTTCATTGTTGATTAACTTAATCAGTTCTTGATTTTTTTCACTCACTATAGACTTGTGAAGTCTGGAAGTTCAGATTCTCTTCTTTCTCAAATGAGAGGCAATAGTAATCATCACCATCATGTGGTGACATCCAGAAAGCCACAGGCAAAGCAGTCATCAATGACTTGTCCGTTGGTTCCAGTTCCCACCTGTGAAACTCCAGAAGTCACTCCAAAGGCCAGTTCTGGTCAAAAAAGTGTGTATGCATTGAAGACATCAAAGCAAACTAAGGAATCAAGATCACAGAAACATACACGGGTAAAGACTTTTTCCCATCTTTCTCAGTTCTACATGAAAAGAAATTTCTTTATTTATTTGCTAGGTGAGATGGTGCACACCTGTAATCCCAGCAGCTTGGAGGCTGAGCAGGAGGATCATGAGTTTGAAGCCAACCTCAGCAATGGCTAGGGGCTAAGCACTCTGCGACCCTGTCTCTAAATAAAATATAAAATAGGGCTAAGGATGTGGCTCAGTGGTCAAGTGCCCCTGAGTTCCATCCCTGATATCCCCTTTCTGCCAAAAAAAAAAAAAAAAAGAAAAGAAAAGAAAAAGAAATGTCTTAATTTGAATCTTTTAAAATGTGTGTCTGAAAATTTTGTGAATGAAATGCCATAATGTCTAGAATTTACTTTAAAATAACCCAGTGCAAGAACAATGATGAGAAAGCAAGTGAGAGTATATGTGAAACAAAATTAGCCACAAAGTAATCATCCTTGAAGCTTGTTGATAAGATGTGTCAAAAAAAAAAGATAGAAATTTGTTATAAAATATTCTCAACTGTGTTCAAAATTTTCATTAATAGAAAATCAGTACAAATCTATACATTGCTCCTGTGTATAATTGCTAGTCTCAGGTTTAATTTCAGGACTCTTGGTTTGAATTCCTTTTTAAAGGTACTTCAGTTGTTTCCTTCTGAGATATTAATCCTGTCACAGATGTGACTGAGTAAATTTTATAGATATCTTTTCATCTCATTTACTTTTAAGAACCTTATATATCTTTAGCACAGTCAATTGAGTGTCTAGTTCACTATTCATTTATGATTGGACACTAAAATTAGGATGACTTTGCCTTTTCCAAGAGTTTTAGTCATGTGTTATATTCTTTTCAAGATACTGAAAGAAGTAGTGACTGAAACCTTAAAGAAACACCGGATCACTGAGGCCCACGAGTGCTTCTCTGCATGCAGCCAGCGTCTCTTTGAAATCTCCAAGGTCTACCTAAAGGTACAGTGTCTTCTCTACTAATACATCCTGTTTGATGTAAAAAAAATGTTTAAATGAGTATTTTTTACACTGAGAGCATTTAGTTTGTTGGCAGATTTTTTAAAAATAGAAATGGAAAGATTAAAGCAAAATATTTTATATTTGATTTATTTCATTTTAGTCCTCATACATAGAAACCTACATTTTAATTGGAGTTCTCAGTATTTTCCCTAACAAGTCTTTTTCTTAAATTGGATCTTCAAACATTACTTAGTAGTTTATTAATCAGTTTAATTAGTAATATCATTACAATATGTAGTGAAAAGACTACTGGAATGAATATCAAACCACCCACTTTCTAATTTAGGATTCAACATCTGCTAGTTGTAAGACATTAGGCAGATGAGCCTAAAACTTTAAAACTTCTCTAAAACTTCAATGATATTAGATTACCTCCTGAGTTTCAAACTTAAATGACCATTATACGGATTTCCAGTTCAGATTGCATCTTGACCACATGCATTCAATTTCCATCTTTTTTATAATTTCCCAAGCAAAACATTATTCCTACCAAGGGGAAAAAAAAGGTGAAGAGATAAGGAAAAAAAAAAAAAAAAACGTGTAGAAATGTACATTGTTGAACAAGAAAAAGGACATGGAGACAGATAGCAGAGTAAAAGAAGTTACCATCTAAATGACTACCTTGTGGAATGCCAGTGGGAACCACGCCAGATTAGCAGGCAGAATCTCTGAGTGACTCCAGAATTGAAGACCCACGCACCATGAAAAGTAAGGGCAGAGTACCAGGTGGAAACAAGAGGGATTAAATAAAGGTCTGCAAAGTGGACCGGGAAACTTTCAAAGTGTTTCCCATGCCCTTTCTCCCACAGTGGTAAACTACAAGGTCTGTTGCGATTCTCTCCAGACCTCTGAGACAGTGCAGGAAATGGTCTCCAGAAGAAATATTGGTAGTTGCAGTGAAAAAGCCAACTGGCTGCCTTGCCGCCTATATTTGTAAAGCCACAAATGAATAAGCTCTGCACAGACAGGGCTTTCATATTTTTAGTGTCTCTTTAAATATGACTGGACATTCCAAGATTAGCAGGCCTTCCAGAAAACTTCTAATACAAGTGGTGCCAAAGCACAAAGGAGTAAAGGGAACTCTGAAGGAACAGTGTTATGGTTTGGATGTGAGGTATCCCTCAAAAACTCACGTGTGAGACAATGCAGGAAGGTTCAGAGGAGAAATGGTTGGGTTGTAAGAGTCTTAACCCAACCAGTGAATTAATCCCTGATAGATTAATTGAAGTGGTAGGGTGTGGCTAGAGATTGGAATTGGGGCATGGCTTTGGGTATATATTTTATGTCTGGAGAGTGGAGACTCTTTCTCTACTTCCTGATGATGCAAGTTGCTTCCCTCTGCCACACTTTTCCACCATGATATTCTGTCTCACCTCGAGCCCAAAGGAATGGAGCCAGCCTTCTATGGACTAAGACCTCTGAAACCGTGAGCCCTCAAATAAACCTTTCCTTTTCTACAGTTGTGCTGGTCAGATCATTTAGTCACAGCAGTGAAAAAGCTAACTAAAACAAACAAAGTGGAAGAAGCCTTCATAAATACTATGGTTCTCTTAGAAATGAGGTAATCATATCCATAAGCTAGAACATGATGCTGTTTCCCAAAAATACATAGAACATGAAAGCTCCTTAAAACGTAAAAAATTATGAAAAAATCAATTTAAGCAAAAAACTGAATAGTTGGAATAAAAAAAAATTAGCAGAATTTAGAACCAAAGGAGAAAAATATTGAAAAGAAGATAAGAAAATTAGAGGATTAATTCACAAAATGCAGTGTGCTAATAAGTTGCAAAAATAGTGATTAGAGGAGAGAAAATTGTCAAAAATATAGCCAAACACTGAAGGACTCAAGCCTCCCTGGAAAGGGGATTCAGCATGGCTTCCCCAATGAATGAAAGCTCTACAACAAACCATCATGTCGAATTTCACACCTCTTAGCATCAAGAGAACATTTTCTAGAAGGTTCCCAGGAAAGATGTAGTTTACATATAAAGAATCAGAATGGCATTGGACTTCCCCACGATAACTTATATGCTAAAAGCAATATAAAAGTACTTTCATATTCTGAAGGAAAGTGATTTACCTACTATTTTTTCTTTTTAATAATTTTTTAGTTGTAAATGGACCTTTATTTTATTTACGTGCGGTGCTGAGAATCGATCCCAGTGCCTCACACATGGTAGGCAAGCGCTCTACCACTGAGCTACAATTCCAGTCCTTACTTACTACTTTAGACCTTATCTAAAATTCAGTTAGGTGGGAGGATTCAGTAAAGACACTTTCAAATGTGCAAAATCTAAAAAAGAATTATTTTACCCTTTTGAGAAATCTTCTAGAAGATGAAGTGCAGCAGACAGGAGGCTGAATCAAGATGTAAAACAAAAATACTTAGCAGTGAAGACCAATTCTAGTAGGACCAGGCCTAGAGAGCAACCAGACCAAATTAGAGCAGGCTATAGTAGAAAGATCTACATTGAAAAAAATAAATTTAAAAAAATGAACCAAGACATTACAAAGTATACTTCAGTGTTTAAAAAAAAATTTTGCTATACATTTAGTTAGTTCATTGTGAGAGAGGGAAGTACCCAGAATTATATACATGAAAAACAACAAGTGAAAAAATTAATCATGTCGTTTCACTACAGGAAAAGTAGGATGTTGGGTGAAGAAGCCTTATAACCATAATACATTAATTAGCTAGATAAAATGAGGCAGACATCGACTATTTACCAATCAAAAATGGTGATGCAGCTGTTATTGAGAAAGTGGTATGTACAAGACCTGGATCCATGGCCGCTAATAGTCCTTGGTATCAGTAGTCACTGCCTCAGATTACTTAATCACCAAATTGAAGCATAAACATATTAAGTGGAAACAGAAGGTGAAGGAAGAGGAAAAGCTAAGAGTCAAAAGTAACTGCCTCTGAAGAGCCTAACTTGGAGATTTGGTGAAGAATTGCCTTTTTTTTTTTAATACAATTAGATTGTTTTTATTTTGTAATCTAATTTGATAGCCATTTAATTGAAAGAAGTCAGACTTTAATTCCTTTCCTATGTCATCCCTCTTTGTAGAGAAGTAAAAGTATTAAAAAGAAGAGAGGGGACAAAAGGGTTTTTACCTGAAAAACAAATATAAACTGTGTGTTCATTTTTCAAGTAATGAAACATTATTGGATATTCATGGTAGAGGATAACACTTAGATCAGGTCAGTCCTATTGGTATTATAACATATGAGTGACATGGATTGAGGTATATGTGTATGTATTTTGGCTAAGGTATTTTTATATTTAGTATAGAGCTGAATTATAATATATTACTTTGATTTTTGTTAGTATTTTCCTAATCAAATTTATACTTGTAGATTATTTAGGATAATCTCTGACTCACTTAATAATGACTTATTTTCTGTAACTTACTATATAAATTGCAAAATACTATATTTTGTTAATCTTTAGGATCTTAAAACTTCAAGGGGTCTATTTCAAGAAATGAAGAAGACAGCAAGCAACAATGCTGTACAGGTAAATAAATTATTCCAAGGAAACTACATTCAGTTAAGCTAGTATTTTATTTCAGGGTTGCTGTGCTGCTATTTTATATGCAGTTAGAATTGGTGATGGTGTTTTCAACTCTGTCCCTCTGAAAACTCTGTAAGGTACTGAATAGTAGGCTTATTCTGGCAGAGTATTGTGTAGTACTTAATAGGTTTCATTGTTAACACAAGACTTTCTAATATGATATTAAAAAAGTAAGAGATAAATAATCCAAACAGCTAGAAAAAAATAATCCATTTTGATTAGTTGTTTTCAAACTTTGGTTTAGTATTTTTTGAGTGACTCTTTGAAAATACATTTTGAGATAATGGTTTTAAAAAATATAGCAGGACCTTCATTTTGTCTAATAATAATATTGTACTTAACTTTAAAAGTTCACCAAAAAGTGTTCTTCAGATAGAAAATAAAATGTTTTTAGGTATAATATTAGGATATGATACTTTTTATTTTAAATTTTTCTATTGTGCTCTTTTGAAGTTTCTGTAATATATTTTCTACCACTTTTATTTTTAATAGAAACCCACCATAATCATGTTTTTTCTCCCACAGGTGATTGAATGGGTATTAGAAAAGACAAGCAAGAAATGATACAGAATCATTCTGGTTAGGACAATTCAAGTTGAATGGAGCTGTTATTTACCACTTTGTTCTTTTTTCTGAAAATTTATAAACAAATTTTAAAACAAATTTCAAACTTTATTCAAAGAGCAGATGTTACATTTCTAAAGAATTTCATAAGTAGCCTATATTTATATAGTTTGAGTAATGCTCAGTTAATTATCTTTAATTATGTACTTATTTTATGCAATTTCACTCTGTTTTAAGTTTTAAAGTTATTTTTATATGTTTTTAAATTTTTACACTTGGTTATTTAATTCTTACAATAAATAGAAATATTTCTTTACTTCTTGGGTTATGAGTCTTTATTATTAGGTCCATTTGAATTTCTGAGTCTTAAGTAAGACACTGCCATTTCTTTTTCCATGTGTCCAACAGCATCATTTATATTGAACTATTCCCAATTTAGAAATAGTGGCACCACAAATCAGACAGGTCCTTGCCCTAAAGCTGCCACTTTTAAAACTATTCAAGGTACAAAGAAAGACGAACATTGTGAAAATAAGTATGGATTACCAGAAAGGAAAAAAAAAAAAATCTTTTTTTCTCATGTTAGTCAATCTGGAAGATGTAGGATATAATAAAAAAGAGTGGGGACAAAAAGGAATTCCCAACATTCAGCCTTCTATCTATATGTAACTGGTGTTCATATTTTAAATATGTATGTATATATGTATATATATAATTAGTTTTTAAAAGACTTCAAAATTTAAATCATATAATGTATGTGTGTGTATACATGTGTTTGTGTATTAATTCATAGCCTGCCTTTTTCACTTAGCAATACAGTGGTTCCCCCTTATCTGCAGTTTTGCTTTCTTTGGTTTCAGTTACTGTTGGTCAACCATGATTCAAAAATTATCAAATGGAAAACTCCAGAAATAAACAACATTTAAGTTTTAAATTATGCACTTTTCTGAGTGGTGTGATGAAATCTGGTGCATTCTTGGCTCCATCCTTCCTGATAAGAATCATCCTTTGTCCAGCAGTTGCATGCTATATGTGTTACCCACCCACTAGTCACTTAGTACCTGTCTCAGTTGTCAGATCTGCTGTTGCAGTACAGCAGCACTTGTGGTCAGCTAACCAAAGCACAAAAGTAGGGATGTGGAGATTTGGATATGCCAGAGAAGTCACAAGATACTTCCTTTACATAAAAAGGCAAAAGTTATCATATCGATAAGGGTAGGAAAAAAAATCATATTCTAAGGTTGCTAAGATGTATGGCACGAACAAATATTTACATTAAATTGTAAAGAAAAAAAATTTCATGATAACTTTGCCGTTGCACATCACACTGTAAAAGTTATAGTGAACAGTTTGTGGAAAAATCAGTACCTTTGTATATACGCATACAGGAAAAATATAGTATATTTAGGGTTTGATCCCTAATCGATATCCATGGTTTCAGGCATTCACTCGCAGTCTTGGAAAAAATCTCATGCAGATAAAGGGGCACTACTAATTTAATATCATATGTCAGTGTTTTGATAATTGCATAATACAAGTGAACACAATTTAATCGTAAAGTTTCAGTTCTTCCCAATAATTATTAAAATTTTAATGACTCTTCTTAGTACATCTCTGGTTATTTCCTTAGTATTATTTTTGAGAAGTAGAATTTGTGGGCTTTAAACTTTTCAGTGAATATTTCCAAACTGCCTTTCTGAAGGATTAAGGATTCTGCATGCCTACCAGCAGAATCCTTGAAAAGGGTAAACTTTTTTCTAAAGTATATTGCCAACTCTTAGGTTATTCTTTCCTTACCTTTTACTGTTTTTAGTTTGAATGCTGTTAAGTTTTTATTGCTGCGATAAAATACCTGAGAGAAATAATTTAAGAGGGGGAAGAGTTTATTTTGGTTCTGTATCAGTCAGCTTTGCATTGCTGTGACCAAAACACATGACAAAACAATTTTAGAGGAGGAAAGTTTGACCCTCACAGTTTTTTCAAGGTCTCAGTCCATCGAGACTGCTCGCTCCATTGTTGTGGGGCCAACATGAGGCAGAACATCATGACGCAAGGGTTTGGCAAAGAAAAACCACTCAGGACATGACAAGAAGCAGAGAGAGAACAAAATATCAACCCCAAAGGCACACCCCCAGTGACCCACATTCTACATGCCCACAGTTACCACCCAGTTAACCCATTCAAGTGGATTAATGCACTGATTAGGTTAGGGTTCTCATTTCACCTCTAAACTCCCTTGCATTGTCTGTAACGTGAGCTTTTGGGGAGTGCCTCATACATAAACCAAAACAAGCTCCCAGTTTCAGAGGTTTTGTCCGTTCCTGGACTGTCGTGAGGCAGAACATCATGGTGGGAAGGTGCTCACCTCTTGGAGGGCAGGAATCAGAAAGAGAAAGAGGAAGGTGTTAGGGATAAGATATCCCCACCCTTCAAGGACACCTACCCAGGGACCTACGTCCTCCAATAGGCCTCACCTCCTAAAGTTTCTACTACTTCCCAGTGGCCTATTAAAGTACAAATTTATCAAGGGCCCAATCCACTAATGAAGTCAGAGCCCTCGGGATCCAATCGCCTTTCATAGGCTCCCTCTGAGCACCGCTACACTGGGGTGCCTTCGGCACCTTTTGGGGGACATTTTACAACCAAATCAAAACTCTGATTTTTTTTGTTACTGGTTTGAAAGGGTTCTTATATATTAAGGATATTGGCCCTTTGTCATTTTGTTTACAGTATTCTGAAATGTTTCGTTTTCTTTTGCAGTCAAATTTACCATCTTTTTCTTTATAGTTTCTTCTAATTATGTAAATTTGCTTTTCTTTGTTTGCCTACCAAAACCAAACTGATGTTTTTAAAAAGTGTTTGTAGGTGTCCCATGAAACTGCTGATTTTAAATTCTCCTAATTTGCCCCTGTTTTTTACTATCTGAGCATATTGTATGGAGTAAGGTAATATTTAAAGATTTTACTGAGTCAGTGATTTTTTTTTTTTTGGTGATTATTTTTTTTTGGCAGTGCTGGGGATTGAACCCAGGTACTTCTGCATGCTGCGCAAGCACTCTACCAACAGCTGTGTCCTCAACCCTGAAATTATTTTTTTAAATGTCCTGCCGATTGGCTTTCTTTGGTATAAATTTAATCAATTCTAATCAATCAAACTGATAAGCATTCATAATGTGAGATGCACTGGTTGGTTTTAGAGTACAAGAGATTAGCTCAGACAATATATCTGGAAATATATTCCTGGTAACAAAGCGATAATCATAGGAAGGAAAACTCTTGTAGCCTCAGTTTCTCAGGATGATGATGGTGATGATGATGACGACGACAACGATTGTTGGGCTCTTTGCCAGGTATCATGCTGAGCAATTTTCATAATTATCTCATAGCAACCATATGAGGTAGATATTTCTCATTTTATGGATAAGAAATGGAAGCATAGCAAGATTAAGTATTACTGTCTAGTGTCACAAAGCTCAGAAGTTACAGAGACGGAATTTGGAGTTGTTGAACCATACCTCTTATTCAATCATAGGATCTCTGCAAGTGTTGGCATATACATCTTCTGTATTTTTTCCAAGGATTCTGGTTCTCTGCCATACTTAATAATATAATTGATTAAAATAAGTTTGAAGATAACATGTACGACTGGTAACAACTTACAATTTTTCTTTAAGTGTATATGTTTAGAGTTTCAGGGTTTGAATAACCTTTTGTAATGCTGTTTGAAATTTGGCATATGTAAATTATGTTCATTAATTTGAACAAAACAAAAGTAAAAACAACAAAAAAATGAATTGACTTTATTAACTAATCACTAATTAAAAGGACAGTATAACCAAATATTTTTATTAAATAAAGCTGGAAAATTTATCACTTCAAGACTTACTGTAAAGCTACTATAATGGAAACAATCTGGCATCCAAAGGGTATATATCAACAGAACAGGAAAAAAGGGTTAGAGTCATCCCACACACCAAACTTCCCCTTGAAGAAAGAAAAATGGAGCTTGAAAAAAATACATATCCATTCTTATGAAAAATAAATGACCTTTAACCATGTAATCATGCCATGTGCAAATATTAACTTGATATGGATCAAAATCCTGTACTGAAAATCTAAAACCACAAAATACATGGAAGGAAACAAAAATTGTTATCACTTTTGAAATAAAACAAGAATTTCTTAGGATATAAAGAGCACAAACCGTAAAATAAAAAATAATAAATTTTATTTCAAAAGTTAAAAGTTCTGCTCTTGAAAGACACCATAAAGAAACTGAAAATGTAAGCCATAGGCAGGGAGAAATTATTTATAATGCATACTTCTGACATAGAACTTATACGTAGAATACATATAGAACTCTTACACCTTAATAAAACAACCAACTTGTAAAAAAACAGAAAGGACATTTAAAAAGTTTTAGAAAAGAGAATGTAGGATGACAATAAACACATTAAAAGATGCTCAAAGTTTTTAATTATCAAGGGAATGCAAATTAAAGCCATAATGAGATGCCTTTAAACACCCATTCAAATGGATATAATTTTAAACTGACAATACCATGTCTTGGTGACCGTCACATTTGAAAATCTCTTGTTGTTGGTGGGAATGGAAAATACTATAATTATTTGGGAAATATTTGAGTATGTCTTTCTTAATGTTAAATTTACATCTATGATGACTCCATCATTCTTTTAACCCAGGAAAAGTTAAAACATATGTCTCTATAAGGAAGTGAACCTAAATACTCATACCAATTTAGTTCTTAGTAATTTCAAACTGTAAAGATTCCAAATGCTCATCAAAAAGTAAATGGGTAACTAATTTTAAAATTTTCACACAATGGAATTGAACTCATCGATATAAAGAACAATTGCTAAAATGTGTAGCAATGTGGATGACTCTCAATACATTATGGCAAGAAAAAAATGTCAAAACCTTGAAATTATAGAAATGACAGTCACAGAAATCAAAAATGTACTTTCCTCAGGCCAGATGTAGTGATTGGGAAGAGATATAGAAACTTCCTGCAGTGATGTAAATATTCCAGACTGACTGTGATGATTGTCATGCTGGTATATACATTTATCAAAAATCATCAAATTGTACAGATATTCACCACATATGGATGACAAAATGCATATACAATGCTGGTCCCTTAAGATTGTATCACCTAGCGACATCATAGCTTTTTCATTTGTGTAAGTACTATTATGCTGCTCAAACAACAACAAAATAACCGAGCTGTGCATTTCTGAGAACATTTTCCCAGTGTTAAGCAACAAAATGACTGTACTGAAAATTGTTGCATGCTGCATAACATGAGTTCTAATATATTCTCTAAGACATTTAACTCAAAACATTCTTGATTTTCTTCTTAAAATTCCATTGTCTCTTATAAGTTTCTATTATGTTTATATTCCCAGATAATTAGTACAGAGACCTTTGATCCAATCTACTTGATTAAATTTTTGTCTTCTCTCTTATTAGTGTGAATCATATGAAACTCTGATGCCAAATTATCCTCACCTACTGTATTAGTTTTATTCATTGCTAGAATGAAATCTCTGAGGCTGAGTAAGTTTGTTAAGAAAAGAGGTTTATTTAACTCACAATTATGGAGATTCAAGGGCCTGGCACTGGTGAGGATCTTAGGCTGAATGGCATTACACCTCCACAGTGCCACACTGAGTACCAAGCTCCCAACACATAAACACTTGGGGGACAAGTTACCTCGAAACAAAAGCACCCTCAGAAATGTCAATACCAAAGAAATCTACCTATAGATTTTCTGTTCTTATTAATTATTCATCCCTTGTCCCCAACCATCATCACTAAATATAATTTCCAAATGTGGCGCGACCCGAGGCCCAGGGTTACGCCACGTGCATCTAAAGATGGCGACTGGCAGAGAGCAAACGGCGTCCTGATTATGCTTGGAGAAAGGCAGGAAGCCGTTTACAACTGGCTGTATGATAATCAGTTCAGCCGCCTAGTGCGTGGACAGATATACTTTACATGTATGCTTGAGCTAGTGATCACTTGACCTTTAACAGGATTGGATGGACATATCTGGTTACAACTGCTTATGCATGAGACTGCTTATATATTGAGGGTTTTATCTGAATAAACGGGAAGCTGCTTCATGAACTTCTGAAGAGTACGTGTCTTTTGTCCCGCTGGTCGGGCCGTAAGAGCAAGAAGCGGCGGCGAGCCGCTTGGAGCAACCCGGGCTGGGAGCGGTGGTAATCCGCATCCAAAGACATCAGACATTTGCTGCAGACTCGTCTGCCACATGAGCCCAGTGAGCTTCAAGGGTGTACTGGTGGTGGGGATAAGGTGGAGCTGCATTTGTGTACAATGAATCAAAATGTAGTCTGTAAAAAGTTTTTAAAAAACTAATTAAGACAATTTTTACATAAGTTAATATACTGAGATTTATAAATATGAAAAAAAGAGAGAGGGGCAGGAAATGTCATATAGACTCTTCCAAAGGAAGCCTAAGAACTTCAACTCATTTGTGTTTTGTAGAATTTGTCTTGTTGACATTACATCTTTATAATGATTGTGGCTTAGGAAGTTTTTCAATTCAGCTGTTAAAAAAGAAATTTGTTCCTAAATTTTCACATGCCTGATTGGGATTGCAAAGCTCACCTCCACATCTTGGGGTCTGGAATGTACTCACAGCAGCCAGAGGTTCCGATCAGATCCTCAGTCATCTAGGCTGTCTGGGAAGGGCAGTTACAAACTTTCCCTATCCCTTCACACTTTCCACATTCAGATTCTGCTTCAACTAAAATTCCATGCTATCCTCACACTTTCTCTTCTTTCGTAGTTTCTGTGAATGATACATTTTTTTAAAAAGTATAAAAGAAGTAGTTAAAGATATTTCAAGTAAATCTGAAAGCAGACATAAATGAGAGACATTAATGACCCAAAATCTTGAGGTCAAATTTTAACCATGTGAGGGTAATGAGCAAGGAATTTCAGGAAAGCACCACTTGGTATAAGTAAAACTCATGAAAGAAGAGGCTGAAGTATAGCTGCGCATTCTTGGGAGGCTCTGCTCCAGGAGAGGAGCCCCATTAACCAGTCATTCTGCCTTTATTGGGGCTCCCATGAGAGTGAGCTTGAAAGGTACAGGGAATACCATCATTATGTGCAACTATACTGCACCATATAATGTACATGGGAGAAAGGGTACAAACAGAGCTAAGATACCAGCTATCCTGGGGAGTTACTTAACCCCACTGGGAATAGTGCTGAAAGCTCTAACTCCTTAGAATAGGATGTCAAGGGCATTTGACTTTGCAGGGCCCAAGTCGGTTAGCTGTGTTATGTTGTGATGGTGCACTTAGCAAAACTATTGTCTGTTTAACCTGGAAAAGTGAAGTTATACCTAATGAACTCATGGATCTGTTCCAGACAGAGTACTGAAAGTGTCAGTAGGCCATTTTGTTTTTTTGTAACTACATATGGTAAAATATAGGAAAAGACAGATGTACTGAAGAAGGAACAGTTCAGTTTTCTATCCAAATTTAGAAGAAATAAAAAAGGCTTAAGACATTTTGGGTTAGAAAACAAAATAACTTCCTAATTCTAGTTTCCAATCTAAAAGATTCTAGAAGTAAGAAATAACCTCAGGGGCGGGGCGGGGAGACCTAACGAAGGATTCAAATGGGGTATTAGAGGAAGGCTGTTTCCAGTTGCTTTCGGACTCAGGATTCATGCAGTGGGAGCATTGCTTCTCAGAGAGGTGGGTGAATTTACTGAAATTCCGATTTAGACCATCAGAGTCTCATAGAGACTTGGAAATGTGGGTGCAATTTAACAAAGAACAAGATAGTAAGTTGGAGAAAGCCAGTTGCAGCAGCAGTGCTGATTCACTACAGAGGGGAAGGATAACAGAGAGAAACACAACAGTTTGGCACAGAAACCAGTAGAACAGAAAAGCAGCCTGAACTTAGTTAACTGAGAAGCAGCATGGTGAGTTGGTGCTCGAAAAAATGCTATGTATTCCTCAAATGGCAAGTGGAGAGATGAAGTGGGAGCCATCTTGAGGAGCCCACACCAGAGCTTACTGCTGTGTGAGCCCAAGAGATCACAGAAAACATTGGCATTCTGTCCCAGCAAGTGCCTACCGTGTTGCTTAGGGTAGCAACATGAGTGAAACAGGCAGAGAAGATTGTATCCAGGGGATTCAAGTCAGATATGGAGGGGAGTGGAATTCACTTTTCCTTTGAGTCTGGGGGCTCACGTGACCAGCTGAAAAGGGTTGGGAATCTGAACCAGCAGGCATGATTGATTACACTCAGGGACTGAGCCTGGGAAAGCTGTACTCATAGGTGACAGAGTGTGAAGGATCTATAGGTTGGCTCCTGTGTCCCATGAGTAGAATTCTCCAGAGGCTCCTGAGATCCAGATTCCCAGCAGATGTTGTTGACATCTGCCCAGCCCTAGGAGTGTACTGATCTAATCTTTTCCATAGTGAATATCACCCAGCACAGTCCCTAAGGCCTGTTAAGAACTAAGTCCTAGCTGACACAAATCCCCACTTAGGACTTTGCAGAAACTCCACCCTGGGAGTACATCAATCTGGTGTGTCTGGACAAAACTCTAATTGACAGTACTTCTCATTCCACCCTACCTTAATTGATGAGAAGGGAAGTTGAAAGTTATTTCAGCCAGATTCAGCCTTAGGTCACTCCAGCTGGCAGCTCGGTGAGCAATGCAAAAAGGAAGGATTTAATAACCCTCAACCCTTGCTCTTTCTAAGGCACATATATCCCAAGTAGAAATGGAAAGGACAGTCAGGCGTAGGCAGTGATCATACTTGTTAACAATTTTTACCACCTCAATAAAGAAATTACTTCATTTTTTCATTAAGAATAATTTTTCTTCCTTTTTGCAAGTCAGGGGAGGGGCAGCTTTCCTGCTACGCTGAATGGTTCACACACATGCAGCCATTTGTTTCTTTTCTTCCTGATTCCAGGAATTGAACCCAGGGCCACTTAAAAACCAAGCCACATCCCCAGTCATTTTTATGTTTTATTTTGAGACAGGGTCTCCCTAAGTTACTGAGGGTCTGCCAAGTTGTTGAGGCTGGCTTTGAACTTATGATCCTCCTGCCTTAACTTCCCAAGTCTCTGGGATTATAGACATGTGTCACTGTGCCTGGCTTCTTTTCTCATTTTTAGCATCTAAAAAAATAGGTTATCATTTTTCTTTGCCTTGTCTTTTGAGGGTTAGGGTCTTTGTTTATTTTGGTTTTGTTTCTCCATTATCTTACTCTCCTTTCATCTCTTTCTAATAGTCAAATTCACTTGTTCTTTCCTCTCTGTATATGTACTATGTTCCTTTTATTTTTCTCTGTCTATAGCCATCACTTGCCATTATCTCTTTGGTCACCTTTCTATTCACATATTAAACATTCTAAACTTTCTTTTATCTTCCTATCACATTTTCTTTTCTCTTGATGAAACTATTTTTACCATCTTTCAGAAAAATTTGTTTTTTTTAACTCCTTCCCCCACCATTCATGTGGTTGCAGTTATTAGTACTGTGGATGGTTTCATTGACACTTGCTGTTTACTTTAATGCCAGATCTATTTCACAGTCATTTATTGTTTTTACTTTCAACAACTGCTGGCCCCATCATCCCCTTTTTGTGTGGTAAATATTCTTATAGATGTCACAGTAGGCATAAGGTATTTATTTTAATTATGTATATTGTTTGCTTCTCTTATCATTCGTTTCCCCCTTTTTTAGTGAAGTGCTGATAATCTACAGGGACACTACAGGTTCATAGAGTAGAGACTCCACTGATGAGCTAAACTCATCCAAGAGAGAGTACACCTTGCCCTACACACTAACCATGCTCAAACTTCATCAGTACTTTAATACAAAGGATAGAAGAGACAAAACTCCATAGTAACGACCAGAATTCAAGTAGGAATAGCTGGGGAGAGGCCTCAGCTCCCATTTATGGGCATCTATTCCTATAGCGTAAACAGAGAAAATTAACACACAGGCTATAGATACCATACCTACAAGGGATCTCAATCTGGAATCCCTTCTCTTTAGGATATTTGTTACGGGAAAAAAAGCAGTAACAGCTGGTGTGACCCACATAATGTGCTGTATGTGACACAATTACCAGGTCTATAAGAAGAACCAAACTCTTCTGAGATCTACAGGGAAAATGGAATCCTTAAGTTCTGATACAATATATGCTGTATCAAAATACACTAATCATCACCATATAACTAGCAGGGAAACTATACTTCAAAACTAATTTGGAAATATATTGAAAATTTCACGACAACCTGATATCTCAGAACACTTTGGCAAGAAAATAATGTGCCCTAAAAAGGCCCACATATAAGAGTGGAAGAGAAGAAATTCATCCTATGAAGAAATCCATCCCAATAGGTGCATAAAAATCAACACAGACATTCAAGAAATATGAAAAAACAAGGTAATATGATGCTTCCTAATGTTCAAAATTCACCAGCAACTGACTCCAAAGATATAAAAGTGGATGAGATATTGAAAAAGAACCAAACAAGAATCTTGGAAATAAAAGTCAATCAAATACAATGTTCAGTTGAATGTCTGATAGAACAGACCATGGTGAAGACAGAATCTCAGAGGTGGAAGACAAAGTGGCCAGTCTTGAACATTCAGATAGTATTAAATAAAAGAAAATAAGTAATCATAACCAGAATGTACAAGAACTCTGGGACAACATTATGGACCAAATTTAAGAATTAGTGGATTTGAAGAGTGTTGTGAGATGCAGGCTAATGGCATGGAAAACCTCTTCAGGAAAAGAATAAAAGAAAATTTTCCAAACATTCATCATGAGATAGAAATCCAGATACAGGAGGCATTCAGAACCCAAAAGACAGGATCAAAAAAAGAACCTCTCTATGGCATATTATAATTAAAATACCTAACATACTAAACAAGGATAGAATTTTAGAAGCCTCAAAAGAAAACTCTCAGGTCACAATTAGAGGCAAGCCAATCAGAAATGCTTCTGAATTCTTAACACAAACTTGAAAATCCAGGAGGGATTATTGTCAACCAAGATTGCTATATCCAATAGAGCTATACTTTAGGAATAAAGAAGAAATAAAAACCTTCCAAGATAAGCAGAAATTAAAAAAAAAATTATGACTATTAAGGCAGCAATAAAGAGAATACTTAAACACTTCACATGGAAGAAATCAAAAACCCCAGAAC
Organism: Sciurus vulgaris; assembly: GCF_902686455.1. NCBI lineage: Eukaryota > Metazoa > Chordata > Mammalia > Rodentia > Sciuridae > Sciurus > Sciurus vulgaris. The sequence goes on from NC_136461.1 coordinate 192,955,574, forward strand.
TCACAAATGGATGCATCTCATTTAAAGAATAGCTAAGCAAATGAGAAACAGGACCAAATTAAACTTTAGAAATAAATAAAAATACCATGAATTAATAGACATTTTTCCAAAATAACATTGGATATAAGTGGTCTTAACTCTCTAATTGGAAGACACAGGCTGGCAGAATGGATTAAAAACAAGACCCAACTATATGCTGTTTGCAAGAGACTCACCTATGGGCAAAGACAGTCACAGGTCTAAAGTGCATTATGAAGTGATTATCGCTATATAGTTAACACACCCATTGGAATGTGTATGTGTGTGTGTTTGTGTGTGTGGTGAAGACACTAATCTACTTTCTGCCTCTATGGATTTGCCTATTCTAGACATTTCATTTAAGTGGACTCATACAATATGTGTTTTGTGTGTGTGTGTGTGTGTCTGACTTCTTTCACTTAGCATAAGATGCTTCAGTTACATTGTAGGATGTGTTCTTATTTCTTTTGATAGCTGCATAATAGTTTATTATCTGAATGTGCCACATTTTGTTGATCCATTCATTAATTGGTAGTTTAGTTGATTCCACTTTTTGACATTGTAAATAATACAGGTATGGATATTTTTCACAAATATTTGCATGAACACCTGTTTTTAATTCTTAGGAGTAGAATTTGCTGGGCTATATGGTAATTCCAATTTAATTTTCTGAGAAAATGATAAACTGTTTTCTATTGCAGCCACATCATATGACATTCCAACCAGCAAGGTATGAAGGTTTCAGTATTTCTACATACTTGACTACACTGGTTGTTTTTTTGACAAATGGTACGAAATATGAAATTTCACATTACTGATAAGTAATCATCTTGAACATGTTTTCATGTTTTAGTCTACTTACACATATTCTTTTTTATTATGTGATCTTATATAATTTATTACATATAACATCACATTTATAATCTATATTACATTATGACACTATATATATATTGTTATTATTCTGTCTATTTGGTTGAAAACTTGATAGACCCTATTCATTATTTCACTTAATTCCCTTTGTCCAGATAGATGGACTTCCTTGAGCATTCATTTTGCAGATCTTCTGGTGATTGACTTGCTCAGTGTTTCTTTGTCTGAAAGTCATATTTTTTGTCTTCATTTCTAAAAGAATGTTTTAAAAGAATAGAATTTTAGATTGACATATTTCATATTTTTTAAAGCTTTAAAAGTGTTAATTGTTTTCTGACATGCATAATTTCTGATATATCTGTGGTTTTTCATCTTTGTTTCTTTGTACATAATGCATCTTTTTTCTTTGTCTAGTATTAAGAGTTTCTGTTTATTAATGATTTTCAGCACTTTTATTTGGGTTAGCCTTTTTGTGGCTTTTTAATGTATATTATATTCCTTAGGGAAATGTCCACTCAAATCCTTTGACCATATTCAAAATTGAGTCATTTGTCTTTTTATTGAATTTTTAAAGTTATTTATATATTCTGGATTCTAATCTAGTTCCTCACCAGGTGATTTGCAAATATTTTCTCCCATACCATAGGTTCTTTTCACTTTATTGTTACGCATTGCATCTATCTAGGTCTGTGACCCATTTTGAGTTAATTTATATAGGAGATGTGAAGAAGGGGTACAACCTTATTCTTTTCTGTATAAAGAGCCAATTGTCCCAGTATTGTTCATTGAAAAAACTATTATTTCCCCGTTGAATTTTCTTGGCACTGTAATGCCCATAGAATTTTAAGTTATCTGTATCAAAATGAAAAGAGTCCAGGCTCAGTGGTGCATACCTGTAATCCCAATGGCTTGGGAAGCTGAGGCAGGAAGATCATGAATTCAAAGCCAGTCTCAGTAAAAGTGAGGTGCTGAGCAACTCAGTGAGACCCTGTCTCTAAATAAAATACAAAAAATAGGGCTGGGGATGTGACTCAGTGGTCGAGTACTCCTGAGCTCAATCCCTGATACCGAAAAATAAAAAGCAAAAAAAGGTCTCTTGACCATCAAATTTCTGAGCAGAAAGCAAGATAAGAAAACTATTAAGTGGCAAACGTGAACTATTTCTTATGGAAAAGAAAGACTTCTCAGAAGGCAGAGTCAAGAATAATGGAGTAGGGTACTACTCCCAGGAGCAGAAATGGGCTCTGGTGGAAAGACATTTCCAGTCCCTCAAGTCTCAGTCAGATTTCATAATTATGTGAACTTAACGAAAGGAAGAGTCTCCGGCAGTTTTCCTGCCCCTGACTTGCCACAGCATACTGGATGTATAGATGGCAATTGCTGTAGTCTTTTTAGATCATAATATTCTGGATTTTAAAAAGCCATGTCTTCTGTATTGAACAGTTTGTATGTGGAAGGAATTCAAATAATTGTACCTAAAGGGTGGGATGTGGGAAGTTAAATGTGTCCACAAATCCTTCAGTCCCTTCATCAAGATGCAGAGTCTGTTTCCTTCATGCTTGCATCTGGGCTATCAGTGACCAGTAGAATGGGACATAAATGACAAGGAGGGAGTTGGGACCTTGGCTTGAGTGCCTTGCAGTTTCTGTTTGGCTCTTGTAGAACCTTGCCCTGAATGTAGAGGAGCCACGTCAGGGAACTGGTCTAGCCTGCTAGAAGATGAGAGGCTGCATGGAAGAGGTCATGGTTTAGATCCGAGGTGTCCCCCAAAAGCTCGTGTACGAGACAATGCAGAAAAGTTTAGAGTAGAAGTGATAGGGTTATAAGAAGTTTAATCAGTTCTTTAATCTGCTGATAGGTATTAATTTGGTGGTAACCGTAGGCAGGTAGGGTGTGGTTGGAGGAGGTGGGTCCTGGGGGGTGTGCCTTTGTGGTATATATTTTGTCTTTCTTAAGCAGTTTGCTCTCTGTTCCCTGGTGCCATAGTCCCAGCTGTTTTATCCTCCACACTTTTCCACCACCAACTTTTCCACCATGATGTTCTGCCTGCCTTGAGCCCCGAGGAATACAGTCAGCTGTCTATGGACTAAGATCTCTGAAACCATCAGCCCCCAAATAAACTTTTCATCCTAAAATTGTTTCTGTCAGGTCTTTGGGTCACAGCAGTGAAATAGCTGACTAAAACAGAAGAGAACCAACGTGCTCTATTTAGCACACTTGTGAGTATGGCACCTTGGGCCTTCCAGTCTAGCAGAAAGTTCTAGCTAAATACAGCCACATATGGGAGTCCCTGCAAACGCAGCAAGGAACTACCAGTCACCCCACAAAACAGTGAGAAATAATACCTTGATGTGTTCTAAGTCACTAAGTTTTGAGGTGATTCCATTCATATCCAAAAATTCACTGAGAGACCAAGTGCAAGAAAGAAAGTTGAGAAAACTTCGGTTAATTAAGGCCTTAGTTTGGAGTCAGCAATAGAAGAAAAGAGAAATAACTTATTTTGGGGGACTGAGTTTCCCTTTCTTGTGAGACCCAGAAATCTCGCAGGAGAAGAAGTCCTCCCCACCCCCCGCCTTGTCCACGGAAGGATTAGGATGAGACAGCTGCGGTTAATGAAGCATTATTGAAGGTCCTTCCTGGACATTGCCTTTGAGTTCTTGGGAGGAAAGCCAAAGAATTATAACTAAAAGTTGCTGAAAATATAAGTGGTTTTGTTTCTTGAAAGGAATAAAATTGTCTTTCAGCATTCCCAGGCCCTCTTCCAAGCCAAGGCAGAATCGCAGCTATCAGTCCAGCTGTGAGAACAGGCCAGTTTCTGTCCGAGTTTGGAGGCAGCTCTAGAGGCTCTGTCTGTAGGGCAACTTTTCCTCCCTGTGACAGAATGATTATGTGGCAATGCCCTCTCCTGCTTCTTGTCTGCACGGGGCTTGGTTAGTTTTCACCAGCATCTGCCTCTGCTCTGTGCTCCTTGCTCTGACACTGAGCAATGTCCTCTGTGTGAAGCTTCACACCCTAGGAAAGGCCTTGTTTATGACCCAGGGGAAAATGAATAGAGAAGAAAAGACCAAAACAGAGGTTCCTACTGTTTTTCTGTTATCATTCAAATGTGATTCCAGACCCTTCTAGGACATGGTATAATTGTTTTAATGAGGTTTTGAACTTGCTTCCCCTAGTGAAATCAAAATTAGTGTAATTTAGAGGACTGTAGGTGCCATAATAATTGATCTCTTTTCACATATTCACATAGTTCTATTATTCTGGATTTTATACAAACGGTTAAAACATATTTTACCATTCTCAGAATACTGTTCACAAAAAGAACCTTTTTAAAAAGAGAATTTTCAAATGCACATTTAAGAAGTTAACGTTGCTGAGCTTTGTAGGGCAAACCGTAAACCCAAGTCCTCAGGAGGCTGAGTCAGGAGGATCACAAGTTGGAGGCCAGCCTGGGCAACTTAGTGGAACCCTGTTTCAAAATGAAAAATAAAAAGGGCTCAGTGCTTTGGGTTCCACCCCCAATACCAAAAAAAAAAAAAAAAGTTCACGTAATATGGAAGGGATGTTCAGATCACAGCTGTTATCCCTCGCCTACTTCAAGCAGTAGCGATAGGCCTTTGTGTTCATCCTTCAGACATTCATACACCTGCGCATGTACATCATACAAGTGTCTATTGTTTGCCCAGTCTCAGAACCAAACACCCCACCTATAAGAATTATTGGTAATGTCCTCTTTACTGTCATAAGTGATGTTTTGGTACTGGGGACTGAACCCAGGGGTGCTTGACCACTGAGCTACATCCCCAGCCCTTTCTATGTATTTATTTTTAATTCGAGACCGGGTCTCACTCATGCTGGCCTGAGCATGCAATCCTCCGGCTCAGTCTTCCTAGTTGCTGGGATTAAGGTCTGCTCCCTCCCTCTCTGCTCATCAGTGTAATGGGCAAGTCATGGTCTTGGGCCAACTTCCCTAGAAAACCAAACTTGAGGCGAAGACTAAGTACTAGTGATTTATTCAGAAGGTCCAATCCCAGCACCCTGAGAGTGATGGAAAAAAGAGGAGAAGAGGGTAAGGAAGACAGGAAAGCAAGGCGAAATGCTACATTAGTGCCCTGTGAGGCCCAGAGAGGCAGCCAGTCCCTCAGCTGCAGGCCTCTTCATCACATAATATGTCTCAGGAGGGATGGAGAATGGAGCAACCGTGCCTCAGACAGGGATGCAGAAAGGAGGAAGAGCTTTGCTTATCTGCTCAGCACCTTCCTGTTGCTAATCCTGCTCAGTCCCACAAAGATTTAAATCCCCCACCCATCGTTCTGCATAGCTCAGTTTATTACCATTAGCAGCCGCTTGAAAGTCAGCCTCTGTGCCCCACAGTGTGGCTTTTCATCCAAGCCTGGAACTGATGATAGGATCCAGAAAGTAAGTAAGCCTCTCCTCCTGGTTGCCTGGCAGCAGACACTTGCAGGCAAGCACCTCATTTGCTCTAAGGAGCAGAAGTGGAGCCAGCCATGGTGGTGCCTGAGCTTGAGTAAGTGGCTGAGAGGTTAGTTGTCAAGATAACGGCTTGAAGGAATCTGAGGAGATAGAAAGGATGTACCCAGGACAGTGATGGAACCTATTTCCTAAATGTAAGATGAAGAAGTTTTTAAAAAGCAAAGTAATGTTAATAAAATCATATGCATTTCAATATGGAGATGCTTTGGTACCACTGTATTAGAAGACACAATGAAGTAGTTGAGCATTTGACTCTTACCTCGATTTGCCGTTAAGGAGGCAGGAGTGTCCGGTGGAGTCTTTTGACTCTTCTTGAGAACCCCTTTAAAAGAAAGTATGGGGACAGCACCTTGCAGAACTTGCACTTAGAGGTTTTGTCCATATTAGCACTTAGGATTGTAGAATATGCACACATATCTTTGTGCCAGGGTTTATTTAGTACTGATGGTTACATTGACTATTTCTTGTTTCTTGTTAGAAACAGTGCTGCAAAAATGATCTTTATGCATTAGCCTTTGTGTGCTTGTGTGATCATATCTCTAGAATAAATTCCCACAAGACAAAAAGTACATGCGTTTTAAAGTTTTATGGATTTTGACAAATTTCCCTCCAAATGATTACCAAATATACAGCCACTGATGGCTATCTAAATGCCTATGTTCCTATCCCTCCCACCACTAGACATATAGAAGGTCTAAATCTTGTCAACTGGTTCTTTAAGGATGAAAAGGAAAAGCTTTGAATATCCTGTTGAAAACCATTTTTTAGCTCATTTTACATTACTTAGTAGCTCTCAGTCTTGACTTGTCTTTGTATACAGGACATTCATGGGGAAGAGAAATTGGACTTTCAGTGCTTTCTACGGTAGAACCAGGGTCATGACTCAAGGTTAGAGAGACAAGAAGTTTCGGTTTGAAAAGTGTAAGGTCTTGCAAACAATTCTAGCCATCAAACAATGGAGTGGCCTGCCTGAGGAGATAAGGAATTCCCTCCTCAAAGCTGGAAAATTTCAATTTCAGGCTGGATGAACATTTTCAAAGACATTCAAGAAGAGATTCCTGAGTTTACTGGTACATTATATGAGGTCAGTGTTTCCCAAAATGTAGTACCTTGACCACAATGTGGGTATGTGGAGGGGTGACTTTAAATGCTACAAACTTGAAACATTTTTTAGTTGGTGTGTAGATCTTATGTTGCTATGTTACTGGAAAGTCACATACCTTAATATATGAAAGTAACACTGCCGAAACTATAGATTGACTTTGGGCAAAAATGTGCTTGATGACCTCTAAGGTCCTTTTCAAAAGTTCAGTTCCAAAATCTAATCTCAATACTGCTGAAGTTTCGACTAGTAAAAAGACTTTTGAATCATAACTTGATACACTTATTACAAACAATTTAAAAACAATCCAAATTATAGTACAACAGAGAATTCAAATACTTAGAACCTGGTGTACATGTCAAATCCCATGAAAATTTAGTTAAAAGTGAGATCCCTAAGTCCCAGGTAAAAATCTATCCTGAAACTAGTGTCAACTTAATAATTCAGAGATAATATTAATATTTTAGAGAGTCTGTCAATGTTTACTACAATGGTATCAAATCTGTATATTTTCAATGAATTCAGAAAAAAAAGATAAGTGAACACACACAAAAACTTGCTAGTGGTGTCCCCTTTACCATTAGTCCCTCCAAGGCCAGTCTTGACAGAAAAGAATAGCAGTATGTGTCTTCATACTCCCACGGTCCTCTGTAACTACCATGAAACCACCATCCAATCCACTATGGTGTATATTTGGGAATGTAATATAAACTTCTGCTGCAGAAATCAGGGGTGAATATTTATTTAATCCACACGTAAACAGTACATGATGTTCACGGTGCTATAAACAGACACTGAAACAAAAATACCTCAAGGTACATCCAAAAATCATTCTCTTACCCCAACCTACTCTGATCCCCTCAATATGGAATATCTAATATTTGTAAAATGGGTTACAAATGTCCTGTCCACTAATTTTAGGAGAATCTTGCTAACCATTAAGACCATTCTTTCTGACTTCAACCAAGCAGGGTCAACAAGCTTTTGGACAAAGGACCAATTGAACAAATTAATTAAATGCCTCTGCCTGTGTATTTTGTAATAAATTTATGGCACTATTTTTCCTACTTAGTTCAAATCAGAAAAAAAAATCTATATCCATATTTCTATTGGCCTTTTTGAAATTTCTGTTAAGATGGGTTACAGGGATATCCTCACACAAGAGAACTTGCCTTCATCTAATGACAATGGGCAGCTTACCACAAAGTACAGATCAAACTATTGTTCACCTGTATGGTTTTATGTAGAGACAAACACTGTGAATTTAATAATTCATGAGATTGTACACACGGCAAATTAGAAAAAAAAAATTCCCCAGAATGACTCAGTTGATCTATTGACTCAGACATGATCCAGATCTGAGTCTGTGCCATATACACTAACACACATCCAAATAAGATGAAGATATACAGTATTCATTCTAACTTTCTGAATTCAAAGTGAGAAAAAAGCTGATTATTTTAAATTATTCATTATAGCCACTCTGATATGATACACTTTAATTGGGAGGAAAAAATGGTTCATATACACAATTGTCTTAGTAAAATTTTCTATTTCTTTGCTAATAACACATTTTAACTTACTTCAGAAAATGCATTAATTTTATTGAAATATATTTTTCCTAAAATATAAATATTTAAATTAAATTTTTATAAATGAAGAGTATATAGTTTCTGTTGACTCTCACACAAGTATCAATCAGTCCGAAACTTAAACGATGAGGAAATAATATTTGTAATTATGATCATTTTAATTTGTCTATAAATATATATAGGATCTTTGCAACTTAATTATGAGTCATTAACTCATACTTCATGTAGTACCGAGCACCTTAGATTACATATTGTTGAATTAAACTATTGGCATTAATATATGCATTTTAATATGTTATTTACAATACACAAGTATAATTCTCTTGTATAACAACATTCCAGTGATTTTGAAAATATATAGTGAAAGAGTGCAATGTAATTTACAAATGTGTCAATGCTTTCTTACAGTATTTAAGCTAAGACTTCACTCTTCAGCATTTTAAAATAGGAAACAAACAATAAAATGTCAGTGTCCTAAAGCTTTGTTTACTAAAGCATGGTTTATAAAATGCTAACTTCACAAGATGCTCCCAGAAAGTTCTGTGGGTAAGTGTAAGAAAGGACACACCAGATCCACCCACTCAAAATCCACTTGAAGAATCACAATAAGCATTAGAGTTTTTGAAGTGGCTGGCGGTCATGAAATCTGTTTAACATTTTAAAACTCAGTATTGAACAAAAATTTTTATTACCAAACCCCTATCGAAACCCCTGATCAAATCACTACTTAATCAAAGCCCCTTGGAACTAGTGTCTGTACGCTACATAATTTGGGAAAATGTTGATTTAAAAATAAAACTTTACAACTCAATAAACATTTATGTTCAAGGGAGCAAATCTACTTTTTTAAAAAAAAATTTCACTTTTTAAAGCTCTTTGCATAGGTATTTGCTAAAATATAACTCTTAAAATATGGTCTAACACAGAACACTTGTCCATGTAAACTACAGGGGAAAGGAGTACAGAAATGCTCACAGAAATTCTAGGGCTAATTTTGAAGGTTTGAGGAAAGCTACACCAAAATCAAATAATGGATGTTATTTTTAGTGAATTAATTTTGAAGGATAAAAGCAAAAGCATTAAATCAGTAATGTGCTATATACTGTCTCAAAATATTCTCATAGAAAAATATCAGGTCATTATATTATTTCCCTGGAGTCCCAAAAGAGTTGCAGATGCTATCAATAGATCTGACTACAGTGCTGGGTCCATATGTAAAACCCACCATCATCCAGAATTACATGAGACTGCTTGAAATGCATGCATACAAGCACAAGCAGAAAGAAAGGTCAATCAATTGCTGAGTACTTCCATTGAAAACAATGAAATGGGGACAATTAATTAACCCCAATCAGGTGGATTGCTTTTTATCTATAATTATACATATGCATATATGATATGGACATATATGCATATATATATATATATATGAATCAGATGACAATCTCTTTTTTTAAAATACAACTTTCTTTCTATAAATAAAGCTATCAGTCTTGGCTATAAGATAGCAGACCTTGGTGTGAGTGTAATCCCAGAATTAATCATCTTTTGTACACACAACTCTTCAGCAAAGCTTTGCAATTTAAGCAGTCTACTTTGGCTCAGATTCCACTAGCTTATAGCTCAGATCAGCATCTGATGTTTTATTTAATTCCTGCTCAACCTATGCCAGTGAGAACACTTTGGAATCATTCTACATCACTGAAAGATAATTGATTAAGAAAAAAGAAACAACAGTTGCTTCATACTTCAATGAAAGGTGGGTTTCTATTTACAGTATTTTTTCTTTCCCTACCAGTGAAAGTCAAGTCAACTAGAATTAGGAAATAAAATCACAATAGAACTAGGGATCATTGTTGCTGGGGCGGAAGGAGTAAATGAAATGAGCCATTTCTCATGTATTCAGCCCTTGCTTACCTGGGTGAACCAGTAGCCTAGAAACTGGTATGATTAAGATCTATACATGCTGTTCTAATGGCCATGTCCTTGATTGTCATGTTTTAGAAGCTATGCTATGTCATATCACTTCTTTAACCCCGCTCTGTTCTAAAAAGTTCTACTCTGATCTTCCTCATGGTATTATCTTAGAGTACCCTGTGTAGTTGCTGAACTGACAGAGGACCCTGGGACAGCTGCACGTGACTCCCAAGACTTGAAGCTGGCCTTGGTGCTGCATCGGGTGCACTGCTCACTACAGGTGGTGCCTGACATCACTCTCTGGTGGCACTGCAGACCTCTTTTCTAAGGCAAGTCGCCCCTCTGTTTAGGCCACCAAGCCCAGTCTTGTAATCTTAGCCGAGAGAAAGGAATGAATGATGAAGACGATCGGCTTGGGGCAGGAATGAAGATCCAGTTGCTGAAATTTAAAAAGAGAGCATGAGAGATTTTAAATTAATGCTTGATGCAGAATAGTGATTTACACATCAAAGAGATCTATACACACTTCAGCTTTTAAGTGTTAACTGGAGCAATTATGTTTTGAAATCATTGCCTCCCAACGAGATAAAGGAATAACTCTTTGAACTTGTTCCTTGCATCTCATATATCTTTTTTTTTTCTGAAACAGATTTTGTGAAATTTATCTATATCAGTCCCATAAATATTGATGCTGCCCTTCTTGACTGTCTAAACCATTTATTTTTGGTTCAACAATCATGATATTTATGTAGGGTTTGGGACAGAGTGGAGCAGTACTAAATCACACACCTAAAGATGAGATTTGAGTCCTGATTCTGGCACTTTTTAGATGTATAATCTTGGCCAAGTCACTTAAAATTCTTCTCAGTCCTATTAACCTGCAGGTCCTAAGAGTATTAAATAAGATACAGCCTGAGAGATTCCTTGTCAACCGTGATCACAGAACCCCAAGCAGCTGTGCTCTCCTCGTCCTGGACTCTTGCAGCTGGGTAAGCAGGTGTGTCGCATCTCTATGAAGGTGACTTATCAGGCCTTATTTGACTCAGTGCAGTTGCTGCAGAACCCAGCACACACGTGGTCAGAGCATGAAAGTTCTTCCCCTGATGAATTCTATCACCTGACCTGATTTGGGAAAATTGGGGGAGCTATACCATTTCTCTTCTGCTGTCCCCATTTTTGTTCTGATGATGACACTGTTGGAGATTAAGAACTGGAAGGGACAATAATATCTACCAAAGCTAAGACTGTGCTCATTACAAATCAGGTACTAAGCTTGTCTCTCTCTTACTTAATTCCCTCTCACAAAATCCCTATGAGGTAGCTATGGTTGCTATCTCCATATTTTATACAGAAAAGCTGAGATTTGGAGAAGCTGTGTTACTTTCTGAAATTGTAGAGCCTACAGAGAGTAGAAAGTGTGGACTCAATGTAAGTCTATTTGATGCCACAGCCAAGGCTTTGCCCACAGCGTCCTATGTCACTAACACAGACCACAGCTTTTGAAGGACTATTAAAGAAAGCCCGTTTCATTCCCTGTATTTATGGACAGGGAGACTCAGATCCAAAGAAATAACAGGACCTCTGCAAGACAATTGGTAAGTTGTTTGCAGACTCAGATAATCCAGGAGACCTTGCTACCCTCAGTCTATTACATTTGCTACAACTCGACTCTGATCCCCTTCCCACACCAGAAAGGCCCACTGCCTGCCTTCTGGGGTTGCTCAACCATACATTCAAAGCTGTGTCTGATCTTGAGCTTATCAACCTAATGTACCGGGATAAACAGTCCTTCCTAAATCTTCTAAGTCAGGTTGTAATTACAAGCAGAAAGGCTGGAATTTAGACATAAGTGATTTTCCTCATGGGCAAAAATAGTCTTGAATTTTAAGCCAAGAATAAAATAGGAGACTGATTCCTGTTCTTTTCCACTGCGCTAGAGAGTAGTCACCTTTAGAAAAAAGTACACAGCTGAGTGATTGATAGATCAGCAATGGAACTATAAATCTTCTTAGTAAAATGGGCCTTCACGTCACCTCTTTATTTCCAGTTTGCTTTAGGCTACAATTTAAGATTGAAACACACACAAACCAAACAAGAATCCCATACAATTCTGTAGATCCATTGTAAAGTTTAGAAAAATGGTTGGCTAGAAAGATTTCCCAGAAGTGGGTAGGGATCAACTGTGCGCCACGTAAGTGAACTTCAGGGCAATCGCCTGTGGCACCCACAGCAGGGAGCCTGGTCCTGTGCTGAGGAGAGCAGTGTCACAGGACGCAGAACAATGAAGTGTTGACATAAAAGGCTCTAAACTGTGAGGTATGACCTTGGCTTGTCCCTTCATTCAGCTACTTCTGGACATCCCAAAATTGTTTCCAGAAAAATAACCTGTAATTTCCTACAGGAGAAATGACTGTACTAAGTGTGAAGAGATAGAAGTAGAGGAAGAATTGCGGAAGACCAGCAGCTAAACTGAAATAACTTGAGTTTGCAAGTTGAGGTCTGTCTCCTGTGTTTTACATATTCTCCATCCATCCCTTTTATCAAGGGGAGGTCAACAAATAGTTCTTGACTAACTGGTTGGCTAGGAAGGACTTGAACAGAGACTAGTTAATGTAAAATCTAGGGCCTCCTTGAAGTTCTCTACTTGACAACCTAAATGAGATGCTATACCTTCCTGAGAAATGCACAGAACTACACTTGCCTGAGAGTAGACCAATGTGCAGTTCTCACCCTCTGTGGAACTGGAGTAATGTGTTTTTCATCAGCAAGCAGCAGTGATCGCAGACAATCTTGTGTTTAAACACATGGACTATTTGCATTGGTATGAGAGATATAAATGTTACCTTCACCAGTCAATGTGCTAATTCTGTTGGGTATTATTTGACATTAGCCTCAAACTTCTGTGCCCTTGCCTGTCCCTCTCTCCACTCAGATAGAGTCGATCAGTAGTTCCTTCTGCCCATGCTACTCTGTCCCTTGTCCAACACCTCCTACCTCGTTGCTCTTACCCTCTCTGTTTCTCTGAGGCCTCGTGGGCGGCAGGGAATGCTTCATCTACCTCCCTGTGTAACACCTGGAACAATGCCACAGTCTTATGGGCTGCTCCATACTTTTAAAAAATGAATGTCACATTTTTTTTAAACTTCTGAGACCTTATTTGATAAGAATTTAATGCTAACCTTGTAAAGGATTCTTTCCTTTGATTCAAATATTTATGCAGTCTTCTAATGAAAAGTGAGACCAAAGGAAGAACATTGAAATAATTGAATCTAATCACTGTTTTTCAAGGATCAAATAAAACACGGACTTGCAGGTACTTTGTTCAGAGTCAGAAACTCAGTGAATGCAGGCAGCACTGTGTCCACGACTCACTGCAGGTACGTGGCATGATGAAAGAAATGAAATCACACGGTCAAAAGAGAAGTACACTTACAATCTCTCCTTCTTTGCCTCCAAAATCTAAATACAGCATCCTGATTCCATCATCAGAAGACATTTTGAGCTTTTCATAAGGGGATTGTATGATTGTCTTGGGAAAGGCACCCTCCTGTGGCTCGGTGGAGACAGAAAATCCGTTCTCATAATGGATGGTCAGGCGGCACTCCTGGTTTTTGTAGGTGCAAGCTGAAGGAGAGAAGCAGGGAGACAAGTATAAATGGTGGAAATTGATCCATCAATTGATTTTCCCAGGTGCTTAATACTTCTCGTCTCCTCAGTCCCAGAGACTAGCCACAAATTTCTTACTAAAATTAAAAAAATAGTAGTTGTTCACACAAATATCCTCTTTGGATTGATTTTCTTCTTTTTCATTTTTTGTTTTGTGTTTTTTAAGGCTTTCATTAGTGCATCATAGTCATACAAAGTAGTAGGGTTCATTCTGACATGATCACACATGCCTGGAATTTAATTTTTCCATTCCAGTCTCCAGTGCCTCCTCTTTTCCTCCCCTCCTCCCTCTTCCTATTCCCCTTCCTCCACTCTACAGTCTTCCTTCTATTGATTTGCTTTTTAAAAAATCGGTCCTTTGTAGATAAAGGTGGAATTCGCTGTGGTGTATTTTTGTACATGTACATCATTTTGTCAAGTTCAAATATTTGGATTGTTTTTGATATTATAATTCCACTAGCTCCAAGGAACTGAGGGATATAAAATGAAGGAAGTTCCTTCTGGTGGGATTCACTGAATATTTCCTGGGCTCTGGCCCTTTTCTGGCCATCTAATGCACCAAGTTTAAGAGGCATCAGCTACACTTGCCTTCCAATGGCCAGATGGTCCTTTGCTTGAACCAGAAAAAAAAAAAAAAAGCCACCTCTGAGTCGTCATTCTGCTCTTCCCCATGTGGATACCACACACACACACACACACACACACACACACACACACACAATGTTATGTCTGCCACTGGGTGAAAGAAGGGCGTGGTCCCTCACCATGATCCCAAAGTTAATATATGGAGCAAACTAAAGAGCTCAGAAATATGTCATTTAAAAATAATTTAGTTTTTGATTTGAAAAGGTCTAACGAAGCTCGTTTCAGACAGTGAAAGCGGTACTCTGTTAATGTCCCTGATGATTGCTGTAGGAACAGACCCTAACTTGGCACCTTTCACCAGGATGCTCTTTCCTCCCCCTGGCCCAGGAACCTCAGGGGTGGTATCCAAGGGCATCCTCTCATCCAAAGGAACAGAAGAAAGTCTCACAAGCAGGTCTGGCACCGGCTTTTTTATCAGTGAGTCTCACTGTATTTAGGGAAAGAGTCCAGTTGTTCAAGCCTATGAGCTGTGCAGGGGCACTGTCACCAGCACCCTAGTCCCTATGTAGGAAGACTTGTAAATGTATCATTTAAAACTCACAATCAAAGAGTCCTGAAAGGAGTTATTAAGTATAAGATTGGCTTTTTCTTTCCCTCATAAAACATGACCTTTAATAGGCTTCGGCAGGCCAGTCGAGTGGGGTTTGATGTACATCTAAACGATTTAGGGAAAACCAAGGCATTTTCTTTGCTGGGGGGTGGTGGGGAAGAGGAAGAGGAGGATACTACTGCTTGGGAGCTCACTCTGTACCATTATTAGCTCTTCTCTTGCTGAATGTAACCTTAACACAAACTCATGAAGCAGGAACTTAGCCCACTATTACAGGTGGATAAAGCAAAGCTCAGAAAGATGAACACGTCACCCTCTGGGACATTCAACCTTCAGAATCCAAGTTCTTTCCATTCCGCATCACATATCTTTCCCTTGGAGGCGTATGAGATGGGACCATGGCAAAGAGTTTCCCAGCTTTCTCCCTTCATGAATAATGGACATCAGACTTTGGGGAAGAAAGAGGGATCTCTCTTGCTCACAGAACGAGGTGGCTTTTAGCTGGAGCTCTGATGGAGACACGTGTCCCTTCCTCTGATTCACTGCAGACTCCTTTCAACTTGGACGTAAGGGTGACCTTTCCTGAAGCTGTCCTCTCTAAGAGGTCTGAGTCCTCTGCCACACCCCAGTTCAAGGATGACCAGGGTCAGGGGCACAGAGGTAGTGACAATGCCATCCTGGCTCCTCCTTTTCAATGGCCTCCACCTCCACCACTTGCAGAATACATGAGAGGGCTCTAAACGTGGTTGTTCTATCCTTCCTCCACGTTCAAACTCTGTGCTGTGCCTTCAGGTATTCTCACTTAGCTGAGTGTGATGACTTTTAACTTCAGTTGAACTCAAATGGTATTTGTGACCTTTATGTAAAGGAATCGGCTTCCAAAAGATGTTCTCAGTCTACACAGGATAAACTGTACACATATTCACATTAACTGAAGCTCTGCTTAGAACAGAAACCCCTTCCCCCAACCTCTATAGGCGTGTTTCAAGGTGTAACTGGGTTGCACCTTTAATCACTTCCTTTCTTCTCTGACGTTACTCAGCTCGCTCAGCCAGCTTTGTTATTCTTCTTTGGCTAGTCGATGAACAGCCTCATTATTTTCCTATTGAAGCAGAGTTCAGCTTATCAAAACAGAAAGATTTTACAAAATTCATAGGACGTCAACCAAATTCCCTTGGCTATCTCTATTCTTTCCTAGAACACTCCAAAAAAATGTCACATGGAATATTAATTTGCTGATATTACATATATAAATTAAGTTTGGGTGGTTTGGGCTTTTTCATTCTCAGGTCAAAACTCTAGTCTTTCTTGTCATGAGCATAGGCATCCAAGATAAAAGCTTCACTATAGAAGTAAAAAATGCAATTGAAAATTTAGACTTAACAGACATATATAGAATAGTCCATCCATTAATGATTGAATACACTTTCTTCTCAGCAGTATACAATCCTTCTCCAATAAAGACTGTGTTATGTAAGCAATCACATACATTGGCATGCAATTGTAATATTGCCTTAATATATTTTTAGCATCTGCAAGGTTTATTTTGATAACTGTCTTTCCACTGATATTCATTTTCGTGTTCCTGTTTTTTTCTTGATTAGACTTGTTTATTTTTAATCAAATTTTAGCTGTATTATTTCCTCTCTGTTTCATATATTTCTTCTCCTACTCTTTTTTCCTTCCTACAACATAATTTGAAAATAATTTGTTATTTTAGCTTCTTTCTGATACAAGTACTTTAAGTTATAAATGTTCATCTGAGTACTGTTTCATTCCAGAGGTTCCGATATTTTAATCTTTTACTCTCACTTAGTTCGAAGCACTTTTTATTTACTTTTCTTGTGCTTTCTTCCTTGATCTCTGAGATATTTAAAAGTGTGCCATTTAATTTTGAAATAGTTGACGTGTGGGGGTGGGGTTCTATATATCTTAAGGTGATTGATTTTTAATGTAATAAATTATACAGGAAATAGTCTGCATAATGATTTCAAATTTTTAATAAAGTAATGGAAATGCTTTTTATATGATTGTATTGGTTACATACATGTCAAAACTGATCAAATTGCATACTCAAATACGTGCATTTTATTGTACTCAGTTTTACCTTAATAAAGCTATGGGTTAAAAAAAAAAAAGAAATTAAAGCCACAATGAAACACTATTCTACACTTATCAAAATGGTTAGAAATAAAGACTTACCATATCTAATGTTGATGAGGATATAGCAAAACTCAAGCCTGGTGAGAATGTAAGTTAACAAAACCACTTTGGAAAACCGTATGGAGGTTTCTTTAAAGTTAAGTATATGTTTATATAATCCAACCATTACACCCCCAGATATTTAACAAAGAGGAATGAAAACATATGTCTATGAACCCTCCTACTTAATGTTCACAAAGCATTATTTGTAACAATCCCAAACTGGAAATAAACCAGCTGTCAACTGATGTGGTGTAGCCACACAATGGAGCACTATTAAGTAATGAAAAGGAATGAGCTTTTGATCACTCAGAAACATGGATGAATCTCAAAACAGTAATACTAAGTGAAAGAAGCCAGAATGGCCCTGTACCTTACCCCTTAAAAAGAGTATATACTGCATTATTCCATTTACATGAAACACTAGAAAGTGCAAACTCACTTATTATAATATAAAGCAGGTCAGTGACAGCCTGGGGATAAGGTTGGGTGACAGAAAGGGGCAGCAGAGACTTCAAGGTAATAAATACATTCTTTATCTTCATTGTAATGAGAGTCTCACAACTGTATATGTATTTTTTAATTATACACTTTAAATATGTGAAGTTTTAATGTGTATTATGCCTTTATAAAACTTTTAAAACTCACCCCATCCCCCCAAAATATAAATTATTATACAAAATATAAATAATATAATATATTATTTCCAATAATGAGGGGAAATATTTGGGGGTACAAATTAGTCTTGAGGTAATTATGACAAGGCACTGATTATCTTGAATATGCTGCAACAGAAATGCTACAAGCATCTGGCTTTTCAAATACAACAGGTAGTACAGGAAGTACTACATGGTTCTATGAGTCCCCTCTTTTAGAATGCTCCTTGGTGCCTGAGAAGTTGCACCCTGGTGTAGTACTAGTCAAAGAGTGGTCCATGGACCAGCAGCATCAGTGCCACCTGGAATCCAGCAGATGTCATTTTCAGGCCCCACCCCAGAACTACTGAATCTGAATCTTTGGGGGCTGGGGAGGGTCAGTAATTTGAGGTTTTTGAGGATACAACAACACAAAATTATGATGATTGTTTTCAGTGCAGCTGAAATTTGGAAGCATCATTCTTAAATGTCTGGTAGGGAATCTTCTTCCTTTTGAGTAGAGGCTTAATGGAAATGTTGTAGATTTACACTGTCCAACACAGTAATCTTTAGGTATGTGTGACTGCTGAGCACTTGAAATATGGCTCGCACAACTGAGGAAATAATTAAACTTCAATAATTTAAATTTAAATAGTCACAGAAAGGCCATTATATTGGACAACACACGTCTTGAGATAATAATAATGAGAACAGCAATTGATGATACTACTTACTGACAACCACCCTGGGAAGTGAGTCCTATTATTTCTATTACACCTCTGAGATATTGTTCTCCTATTTTTATAAATGAGAAATTAAGGGATTATGAAAATGATTAATAAAGAAATAGAATTGGAATTTGAATCCAAGCCTATCTGAATTTAAGAATTTAATAGTCACACCACTTGTTACTATAACCTTGTACTGCTTCCACAGAAAAGGAGACATGAAAGAAATCATGAAAGAAGAGGTTGGACAATACTACAAAAAACAAACAAACAAAAAAAAAACCTAAGAAACCCCAAATTAGAGTTAATGGAAGACTTGCTGAGGATATGAGCAGCTATGTCACTCACAAGATGCTCTTTTATCAGTGTCCCTAGGAGACCTGAGAGAGGTTGGTCATTGGTCTCAGAACCAGAAACAAATTGTTATATAGATCTCAGGAGCAGGAAAAATAACTTTGTAGACACTGCTGACCGTGCATTGTGCTGGCTGATACAGAACACAGGGTGAAATAGGAGTCCACCTTAGCAAATGTACAAGACTCTGCAGCGTGAATTTTGTTTAATAATGTTACCTTAGATTTCATATTACTTTTCCAGTCTCTTAATCTACCTTTGCCCAATTAAAGAATTAAATTATCTATATCTACATATATCTGCATATTTATATATGTTTCCATATCTAGCTGTCATCTATCTGCTTTAGAGAATGGCATGAAAATGACTCAATACAGCAATGTGAACAGAATTGCTGTCTGTGATTCACTGGTATAAAAGGGGATGGTGAAGGAGCAATGGAATTCAGGGTGACATGGCCTTTGTTAAAGTCAGTTCTGTCATTAACTAGTTGTGTGACCTTTGGCAAGTTGCTTAGCCTTTCTTAAGAATTTGCTTCCTGGTTTGTGAGGCTGACAAAGAGAATTGTGGCTGTCAGATGAGATGGGCAATTTATTGTGACCCAGGACCATGCACAGGCATGCCCACAAACACATGCACACCCCTGAATAAAAAGTTCTACAAAACGTTAAAATAATATGTACACTGATGTCTCTATTCTATGTTATTCAATTTTTAAAATGTTGGCCTTGTTTCATAAATTGATTTTGAACTCACCAAGAGTTACTTCTCACTGAATGGGAAAATAAAGACATTATATAAAATACCTAGTGTACAGTGGGTACCCAATAATTGATATAGGTAGTTACCTGATATATTTCCAATATTATTTGGTGATAAATTACTCTGAATCAGTTCAGGTAGTTTATTACTAAGAATCCTACTGGTTCTTTTCCTCCAGGAATCGACTTACCAGTTATGACTAGAAAAATGGTAACTGACTATCCAAATTACCTACCAATTTTCTTTTTCTGGTGGGGAGTGAGTAACAGGGATTGAACTCTGTTGCATTCAACCACTGAGCCACATCCCAGCACTATTTTGTACTTTATTTAGAGACAGGGTCTCACTTGGTGCCTCCTTGTTGCTGAGGCTGGCTTTTAACTTGCGATCCTCCTGTCTCAGCCTCCTGAGCTGCTGATTACAGGAGTGCCCCACGGTGCCTGGCTCCTACAAACTTTCTTGAATGAAGACGAAACAAGGTTTTTCACCATAAAAACCTTTGCTTATATTTCAGTTGGGCATACAGTGCCTGGGTTGAGAAGAATTTTAAGTACCTCAGAAGGCCAGTAATGGGACTACTTTGAGGCCAGCGTGGAGGATGTATCCTTCCTTGCAATAGGGATGCCAGCGGCCCAGTCCAGCAGTACTCACGGGTGGTGATTTCCGCAATGAGTTCCGCCGAGTTGTGGCACCCCTGTACGATGCTCCTGGTCCAATGCGAGAGGTCCCTGCTGATCTCTGCCCTGAAGAGATGTGTTTCAATGCCTTGCTTGGTACCGGTTCGGGTTGCAAAGGACAGATCCATGCCAGCCTGAGGTGATCCCTTCCCTGGACCTGAATGTACCAGCCTGGGGAGAGAGAGAGCGGGGAGAGATTGAGAGATCATTATGAAAAGATTCTTTTATCCACCAGGCATATTACCTAGTAGAAGCCCCAAATTGGTGATCTGTTTTCATTTTTGTGATCTCACTGGAACCAAATGGATACACTATACCCTTCTCCATGTTTTTCTCCCATCTTCTCTCCAATGGTAGATTGAGATCAAGAAGCTTCCAAGGGCTGCACATTTTATGAAACGCAAAGGGGTCAAATGATGAATTTAACTTGTGCAAATTCTGCTATGCTCATTCAGCAAAAAAAGAAAAAAATAATAAATAAACGAGAAAGAGAAGAGAATTTAAATGCTGTCTAAAGTTCTTTCCACCATTCCATTCCTGAGCATATGCGCGTCCCAGCATGAACATGAGATGGGAAAGTGAATCTATTGTTTCCTTGTGGGACTGAGTTTCCCTAGATCTTTGATAGTCAGGAGGACCAGGCTGCATTGAATATCCTTCTGGGTGGGTACTTTTGTTATGCAAATGACCTTCAAATGAAATCAAATAACTGAGGACTCAATTGAAGAAGCTACATGCAGTCTGTTTATCCTTGCTGGAGAAAGAATTGGCATTGGTGATGCTAGACTTCTTGAGAAAGGGTGGAAACTGTACTTTAGTGGGAATTTTTTTTTTAAATTTCTTTCTTTTTTTTATTATTTAAACAAATGGGATACATGTTGTTTCTCTGTTTGTACATGGAGTCAAGGCATACCATTTGTGTAATCATAAATTTACATAGGGCAATGTTGTTTGAGTCATTGTTATTTTTTTTCCTTCCCCCCACCCCTCCCACCCCTCTTTTCCCTCTATACAGTCCTTCCTTCCTCCATTCTTACCACCCTCCTTATCCCTAACCCTAAACCTAACCCTAACCCTAACACTAACCCTTCCTACCCCCCATTAGATGTCCTCATCCGCTTATCAGCGAGATCATTTGTCCTTTGGTTTTTTGAGATTGGCTTATCTCACTTAGCATGATATTCTCCAATTTCATCCATTTGCCTGCAAATGCCATAATTTTATCATTCTTCATGGCAGAGTAATATTCCATTGTATATATATGCCACAGTTTCTTTATCCATTCATCAACTGAAGGACATATAGGTTGGTTCCACAATCTGGCTATAGTGAATTGAGCAGTTATAAACATTGATGTGGCTGTATCTCTGTAGTATGCTGATTTTAAGTCCTTTGGGTATAGGCCAAGGAGTGGGATAGCTGGGTCAAATGGTGGTTCCATTCCAAGCTTTCTGAGGAATCTCCATACTGCTTTCCAGAGTGGCTGCACTAATTTGCAACCACACCAGCAATGTATGAGTGCACCTTTTCCCCCACATCCTCGCCAACACCTATTGTTGCTTGTGTTCTTGATAATCGCCATTCTAGTTGGGGTGAGATGAAATCTTAGGGTAGTTTTGATTTGCATTTCTCTTATTACTAGAGATGTTGAACATTTTTTCATATATCTGTTGATTGCTTGTACACCTTCTTCTGTGAAGTGTCTGTTCATTTCCTTAGCCCATTTGTTGATTGGGTTATTTGTATTCTTGGTGTAGAGTTTTTTGAGTTCTTTAGAGATTCTGGAAATTAGTGCTCTATCTGAAGTATGAGTGGCAAAGATATTCTCCCACTCTGTAGGCTCTCTCTTCACATTACTGATAGTTTCCTTTGCTGAGAGGAAGCTTTTTAGTTTGAATCTATCCCAGTTGTTGATTCTTGCTTTTATTTCTTGGGCTATGGAAGTCCTGTTAAGGAAGTCTGCTCCTAAGCCAACAAGGTGAAGGTTTGGACCTACTTTTTCTTCTATAAGATTCAGGGTCTCTGGTCTGATTCCAAGGTCCTTGATCCATTTTGAGTTGAGTTTTGTGCAGGGTGAGAGATAGGGGTTTAATTTCATTCTGTTGCATATGGTTTTCCAGTTTTCCCAGCACCATTTGTTGAAGAGGCTATCTTTTCTCCATTGCATATTTGTGGCACCTTTGTCTAGTATGAGAAAATTGTATTTATTTGGGTTTGTGTCCATTTAGTGGGAATTTAAGGAACGTTCAAGAATTTTTTTTTTTAATTACACAAGATTTTCACACTGACTTTGGAACTTATCCTTGCCATAAAATGTGACTTGGATAGTAAATAATTTTCTGAAAGACCCGTCTAAAAGTGTGAAGAATCAAAGCACTCTGAGCGCCAACTTCTGAGCAGGTACTGGCTCCTGCTTCTCACTCCTCACCTTGAAACACTCTGCTCCTTGATATCTCAATTCCTTTTGGGAGAGACTCTCATATCAATCATTTGCAGGGCTGCGTCAAGTATAATTTTGTAAATGTTACTTCTCTGCAGGGTATTTGCATTTTCATCCTTATCTTTGAATACAGAAAGCAACACTTTACCATTTGCTAGAGAAATGTCAGGTGTCTAGCTCCATGGTGGATGGCAGAGTTATTTCTTAGGCACAGAACTTGTTACCTCTAGATGAACAATTGCTCAAAGGAAATATAAAAGCTTATTTTTTTCTTGCAAACCTAAATACTGTCACACAAAATTATCAGTGGAATAAAGTGTATTTAGAGCCTGTTGGATTTCTAGTAACAAGATCATTGTGTGACTTGTAGACACTTTCTTTGGCTTTTAAAGTTAGAATTTGGAGGGAGAGGTGGTTTGCAATGCCAGCTTGAAGGAAAAGGTTAGCTGAAAAGCCTTCTGGCTGTGAGGTTCATTAAAGATAGGGAAGCCCATGATTTCCCCGGGAGTGGAGCCTTGGACAGTGTGAAGGGAAGTGGCAGCCACACCAGCTGCCCACACGGGTTTATCTGGCAGGCTGACACCTATTCACTCAGGAGACAGGAGGGCATTAGTTAAGAAGAAGTGAGCAAGTGACTGAGAAGCTGCTGGAGGATTCAAAGTCAAGTAAGGCCGAAGAAACCAGGAAGATTTTGCTCAAAGCTTGATAGAGATTTTAATGGGATTGAGGAACAGGTAACAATGTATTAGGAAAATGTATCTATAGCAAACGAGAGAGGTGTGTATTCACCTTTTCCTTCTTAAAACCTTAAAATTTGTACCAGTGGAGCCCAGGTGGCCAGCTGTGTGTTAAACTGAACAAGACAAGTTTGGGAGGCCTTCACTAAGTTCTTATTGACAGAAAATCAAAAAGATTGATTTTTCAACAAATCAAGTGTGGATTATTTAACATTTATACAAAGAACAGGTTGATTTGCCATTTAAAAAGGAATAGACAGGTTCAATTATGTTTTTTTTTTTTTTTTTTTTTGAACAAGACAGTATTAGTATAGTACTTTCTGGAAACTCTGAGAGAAAAGCAAATTGCTGTTTCTGATATCTAGTGTGTATACTGATAACAAAGAATATCTTCTTTAAATCAAAATTAAGTGAAAAACATCAGGCATATAAAGCTGCATTTGAACATCATTCAATTCTGTCTGCCACATGTTACATTTTTTAAGAATCACTACCTCATATGATAGGGTTGTGAAATGAAATGCAATAATCTATGTATTGTAGCTAGTGCAGAAACCAGCATGTGGTGTATATTCGATAAATATGTCCATGCCTTATACCTACCCTCAGTTTAATTCCTGCCCCATAGCATCAGAATTAAATTTGATAAAATATATAGAGCACTTAGTTCTGTATTTGGTACATCGCAGTTAACATGCCATAAAAATTGGTTCCTTTATGCCTTGCCTGACCTAACTCATTCTCACTTTCCATCCTTTGATATTCCATCTAGAGGGCCTCGACTCTGTCATAATCTGGTTCCGGCATAACTGTGTTATAGAGGCAGAAGCAAAGTGAGAACAAGATAAATCACTCAGAGGAATGCAGTGTGTGTGTGGGTGGGTTTGCGCGCTCGTGTGTGTATTTCTGACCAATGTTTATTTTTCTGGAGAGACTATACAACTGAAGTCAATAATAACTGGAAAATTTAATATGTTAGAAGATTCACACTTGGTAGTTCTGAGGATGAGAAATGATATTACTAACAGGACAAAACAAGATGTGAGATAGCCCTGTATCAGGCTGACTTATGCCGTGCAGCAGGAGTCTTCGGTGGGGAAGCCCAGCATGGTACAGAGAGTAATGATGAATAAAGGCACCCTTGAACATGGACTGATGGTGTGCTGTGTTATTCATCCCATCAAGAAGTTCTTATTGATTGAAAATGGTAAAGATAGGTTTTCAACTAACCAAGTGTGAATTATCTAATATTTATATTAAAGAACAGGTTGATTTACCATCTAAAAAATAGCAAACATGTTGAATTATGTGTTCTTTTTTGAATACGACAATATTGGTATAGTACTGTATGCAAACCCTGAGATAAAAACAAATTCATGTTTAAGCTAGTCTGTATATCCATAACAAAAGTTTATTTTTTCTAAGTTGATATTAAGTGAACTACATCAGATGTCTGCTATAGGCATGGATGCACATTCTCTGGATGGAGTATTATATAGACCTTTAAGTTATTTTATAAATACTATATGTAAATGTGGGGAATATCTGTCAATATGTTTATTGTAGAGTCTTGAATATATAACTCAACTATGTAAAATAAAAGCTTGGAAACAAATACATTAGAAAGGCAGTTTTAAAGGTGTTTTCATTTCTTCTTTTTTTTTTTTTAAGTTAAAAATTCCTCTTAGAAACATATACTATACTACACAATTTAAAGATGGGTTGTAAAATACTGAAATGAACCAAAACTTCCAATTTTTAGAATCAGGACTTCCATTGCACTGAAAAGCATATAAATTCTGACTCAGTAGGTCCTGAGTGTTTGGCTTGTTGCTTGTTTAGTGGTAGTGCCACTTCAGTGTTGGAATACGGAGTTGCTCAGCTATGCTGTTCTGCATTTGTTATGTCTGGGTTATTCTAAATTGAACACATCCACATCCTAACACCCAGTCCCTGAGCCGTGACTGTGGAAGAGCCCTCCTCAGGATGGAATTAACTGATTCTCCCCTGTGTCCTAACAATCCCTTACACCAAACAACTGGCCTCCAGCAAATGATGTATAGGACAGATGCTGACATCTGCAAGCTGTAGTGATTCTTCTGGATTCAGGGGAGGAGAATAGAGGAGCTTACTTCTCTGTTCAAATTCCTTCTCCTTCCAACAGATCACTGGAAATCACTATCCATTCATTCCATCAACAAATTAAGATTTTGCCATTCACCAGCTGATATTTGAATAAATAATTATTCATCACTGTTGTGGACTGAACAGTATCCCCCTTAAACTCATAGACTGAAGCCCTAAACCCTAATATGACTGTATTTAGAAATAAGATCTAAAAGGAGGTAATTAAATTTGTGTGGTTGTAAGGGTGGGATCTTAATCCAATTGGACTGTGTCCTCATATGAAGTGGAAGAGACCCCACAGACCTCCCCCCCTCCCTGTGTGGTCACAGAAGAAAAACCATGTGAGGATACAGCAAGGAGGCAGCCATCTGCAAGCTAGGAAGACAACTTTCACTAGAAAACAGCACTGGAAGCACCTGATCTAGCTTCCAGAGGTGCAAGAACCAAATTTCTGTTGTTTAAGCCTGTCAGGCTACTGGGAAGAGCCCACTCAACATATAGTCTATGCAAACCCAAGGCTCAGTGTGAGCAGAGCAGACACAGCCCAAGCCCTGAAGAGACACAGTTTAATAGAAAGATCCTTTCTCCCCTACTAATTCCTGGATCCTCTTTACTGCAGGTTCAGCCCCAGTTCTCAGGCAATTGATTTCTCAAATATAGAATTGAGTCAAAGCCAGCCTCTAGGAAAGGACCAGTGTAGACTATGAGTCAAGGTGGGTGAGTGAAGAAATGATTCTCCCCTCATGGGGACAACTCGATAACCATGATGATCTTCCTCCAGAGGGTGGATCTGAGCCTTGTGGGAAATTCTGGCACAATGAAGGTGTTATGGTTTGGATGTGAGGTGTCCCCCCAAAACCCATGTGGGACAATGCAAGAAGGTTTAAAGGAGAAACAATTGGGTTATGAGAGTCTTATCCAAATTAGTGAATTAATCCCCTAATGGGATTAACTGAGTGGTAACTGAAAGCGGGTAGGGCGTGGCTGAAGGAGATGGATCATTTGCGGCATAGCTGAAGGAGACGGATCAGCTGGGGCATGCCTTTGGGGTATATATTTTGTATCTGGTGAGTGGAGTCTCTCCCTGCTTCCTGATCATCATGTGAGTCTCTTCCTTCCACCACACTCTTCTGCCATGATGTTCTGTCTCACCTCGAGCCCCCAGATATGGAGCTGGATATCTACGGACTGAGACCTCAGAAACCATGAGCTCCAGATAAATTTGTCCTCCTCTGAAATTGTTCTTGTCAGGTGTTTTAGTCACAGCAGCAAAAATCTGACTAAAACAGAAAGATACCCTCATTTATTAAAATATGGAGTATCATCACCTCTTAGACCTCATTCATCAAGGTCATCCCCCACTGATGATCTTGGCACTCTACTTGATACATGGTAGGTGTTCAATAAATGTTGGTTTAATATCTGCATGAATGCATGCTTTTTCAAAAAAATTTTTTTTTAAATTGAATTCAATTTGCAAGGAAAAGCACACACACATACAAACTATTGATCTACTTTGAAATGTTCTGTGATCTGAGGCCAGCAAAAGGGCTTCCTAATGGACTTTTTATTTGTAGTCTACACTTAGGAACACATTACTGTAGCCAGATTCTGGGAATTGAGTGCCAAGTAAATGTCAGCAGACATTACGATTTTAAAAGTCTCCATTTGGACATTTGAAAGGTAGGGATGTAATCTGCCTGGGTTTTTCCCACTCTGCCAGTAACAGTCTTTTTACATTACTCCCAAGATTTTTCCCAAAGATCTGTCCTGATCTGCTGTCTCAGGGGGACTCTGAAATAGGCATTATTTATCTTTCAATTATTTTACATTTAAGCTATTTGTGTATCTTTAAAAATATGACCATCTGTCTCTTATCTGTGGCAGCAACTAAACTGCAGCAACAAAAAACTGCTATCTCCCAAGAAGAGATAACTTCCTTACCCAGCCAGGAAAAACCACTGTCACCCTGGGACAAGCTTTCAAGCTGCCATTCACACCCAGTTTCCAAGTCATCCCTGAAACTGCTGGAGAATCCTAAGGACGTGCTTTCTCCTGGTTACAAAATGTAGATTCAGATTCTGTGGTTGGAAGTACAGCCACGAACCCCAGCAATATTTTACATTTCCTCTTAGGTAGGAGTGTGAATAAGTGAAAAAATGAATAGGAGTCTCTTTTAGTCATTATTTTGTTGCTGTGGCCAAAAGAGTTGATAAGAACAAGTTAGAGGGGGAAAATTTTACTTGGGGCTCAAGGTTTCAGAGGTCTCAGTCCATAGATGGCCAACTCCTTGGGGCCCAAGGTTAGGCAGAAGGTCATGGCAAAGGAAAGCAGTTCAAGACACGACATTCAGGAAGCAGAGACTAAGCTTGGCTCCTAGGGACAATACCCCAAAGACATACCCCCAATGACACACCTGCTCCAGCCACACCTTACCTGCCTTCAGTTACCACCCAGTTAGGCCATTGGAGTGGATTTTAATGCACCCATTAGGTGAAGGCTTTCGGGATCCAATCATTTCACCTCTAAACTTGAAGACAGTGGGGTAAAGGAATGAAGCCATAGGTATGAGGAAGTAGAGCAGACACCTGGATTCCAATCCCAGCTCTGCTACTTACTGTGTGACAGTGGTAAGTTTCTCAAACTCTCTGTGCCTTCATTTCCTTAACTACAAACCCGGGGTAATAATCTTCCTATCTATGTGTTGTGAACATTAAATAAGACAATGGTGAGGAAAGGAGGGGGGGTAGCAATAGGAAGACAGTAGAATAAATCTAACATCATTTTCTTATGTACACTTACAGAAATACCTAAGTGAATCTCATCATAATACCCACAAGAATTGGGTCCTAATTAGAATAATATATATTCCATTCTGGTATAATTTTATAAAAATGGATACAACTGTCATGTATAACTAAGAAGAGCCAATAAAAATGTCTATAATAAAAGATGATAGCTGGGTGCAGTGGCACATACCTGTAATCCCAGCGGCTCAGGAGGCTGAGGCAGGAGGATCGTGAATTCAAAGCCAGCCTCGTGAGACCCTGTCTCTAAATAAAATACAAGA
Source organism: Sciurus vulgaris (assembly GCF_902686455.1). Taxonomy (NCBI): domain Eukaryota; kingdom Metazoa; phylum Chordata; class Mammalia; order Rodentia; family Sciuridae; genus Sciurus; species Sciurus vulgaris. The sequence goes on from NC_136461.1 coordinate 192,984,160, forward strand.
TAGGGCTGGGGATGTGGCTCAGTAGTCGAGTGCCCCTGAGTTCAATCCCCAGTACCCCCTGCCCTCCAAGAAAAGAGGACAGTGAATAGTGCACAGAAGAGCAGTTATCACAATCGGTGCTGTGGGAGCCACATTATCATTAGAACATAACTTCTATCAGGGCAGGAATTTTTATTTGACTATTTCGTGCTGCATCCTTATCCCCTAGAACCATTCCAGGCACAGAGCAGGCACTCAGTAAATATTTGCTAAGTGAATGACTGAAGAGCTAGAATACAAAGATGATTACATAAGAAATTCGTGACTAAGGACTGTCATTATCTATCTCCCCTCCCACCCTCAGCCACACAAAGCAGGAGTGGCTAATGCTACTCCAAAGAATGTGGGTTCATGTCCACTAAATAATAATTTCCAGATTAGTTCAGTGATGAACAAAAGTAATCTTATAAGGTAACTAGGATGAACTCTTTCATAAGAACAGCCTAATATCCATTTCCTGTTTCTTCCTTTAAGTCCATCTTTAGCAACTGGCGTTTTTAGTAGTAACTTTCTGGTTTATTGGATTAGAGTTACCTTTTGGGGTCTAGGGGGTGAGAGGTTGACTATTTCTTCAAGATAGGAAAAATCACTAAGATTTCATGTTCATTGCAGCATGGATCCAATTCAAAGAGATGTATATAAATGTGTCCTCAAGTCAGATACAAAGGATAAAATGTCTTTAAATTCTTTCAAATACCCAAAGTGGTATATCCCATGAAGCTCAGATTAACTGTGAAAAGACCACTTCCACGTCAAATCTTTGTCCAAGACATAGGGGAACTTACAGTTAGAGATACTGCCATTCTTGCCAGATATCAGAACAAGTGTTTCTCTACCAACAACTGGGGTACTGGGCTGCACATTTTTTCCAAATCCTCAGACATGGCTCCTAGCCTTACTGCTTTTGAGAAAAACAAACAAGTAAAATACCCTGTCTCAGGAGGGATGCTTATCCACTCATTTAATTCTGGATAGGTGTTTGGGAATGTTGCATAAAATGTTCCATACAAAAACATTATTATTAATATCCTTAATTAAAGCAACAACAGTTGCAGCACACAGATTCAGCCAAATTAGGAAAATTACATATTAGGTAACTGGGTTGCTAAGCAATATTACATCCTCATTTTACTTAATTGCTGTAATTAGCATCTCCCACCAGATGCCACAGTGCAGGCCACACACAGAAAGAGAGAAAGAAGAGAGAAGGGAAGGGAAAGAGAAGGAAGGGAAAGCAACTGGTTAGATCC